>NC_067229.1:37695000-38331250 GCF_019924925.1 Ctenopharyngodon idella | reverse complement strand
TATCTGTTGATTTTAGTTGCAAAAAGTTGTGCTCCGTTCGAAAACATACTTGTTTAATACAATCTCCATTGGCACACCGGGTTTCACTATAGCAATTTTCATCCATTCACTGCCCAAGTCCACAGACATCACAGCAACTGATTCTACAACACAAAAAATATCAGAGAGCTGAAATTCTACGCTCTAGGATAAAGAAAAGAAACCTATAATGAAAAAAATGCATGTTTAGATGCATCTTAATAAAATTAAGGCCCGTTCACACCAAGGACGATAACTGTAACAATAAAGATATAGGTTTAAAAAACATTTTAAAAATGTAAAAGAATAGCAAAGTCCACACCACAACTATAACAATACCCACACAGAAACGAACAATATTGCTTGAATCACATTCACAACAATTTTTGACAGCCAATCAGAATCCATCCTGCTTTTAAAGGGATAGTTCACCCAAAAATGAAAATTCTGTCACCATCAAGTTGTTCCAAACCTGTATGAATTTCTTTCCTCTGCTGAACAAAAAAAAGATGATATTTTGAAGAATATAGGTAACCAAACAGTTGATGGGCCCCATTCACTTCCATAGCATTGAACAAAAAAAAAATATATATATATTATGGAAGTCAATGGGGCCCATCAATTGTTTGATAAATTAACAACTTGAGGGTGGGTAAATTACAAGATTTTCATTTTTGGGTAACTATCCCTTTAAGAGCTCAAGCATTTAAAGCAACAGATGACAAACTGCAGCATGTGCTTATAATAAACAGAACAGAATGATACCGAGCATTGGTGTGGATGAAAATATGGTTATAGTTATCATTCTTGGTTTGAATAGGCCTTTAGATTCATCCTGATGAACATCACCACTGGAAACATACAGAAAATATAGGAACATCATAATTTTTATTTGGTGCTTACCTGTTTGAGAAGGCAGGAATGCTACTATTAGGCAAAAAACAGCCCATAACGACAGCCTTTCCCTCATTGTGACCTGCAGAGAAGATACAAAGACTGGTTCAACAGCATGCAAGTTAAAAGTAGGTTAAAAGACACAACTGCAACTGTGACAGGTCTGTACCATAAACCAAGAAAGTATATCAAAAGCACACAAGTTCCCTCAAATCATCATGTCCAAGTCAAGATTATTACTAAAACTGACAGTATTGCATCACAACCCTGATATGAAAACATGCCCGAGTGCCATATATGGATGTGTAGGTGGAGATAGTCGGCCAGTGACAGGTGTGGTGGTACATGCTGATTTGATGGGATCCCACCCACAAGTCTGAGACAAAGCCTGAAGAGCACATGGATCTCAATACTGTAGATCCTGGAGGCCCCCAACAGTACATTTTGGATGTCATCCTAATCAAACACACCTGATTTAACAGTTCAGTTCTTTAATAGAGAACCACAAAACCATCAAAAATGTTTTGGGGGACCCTCCAGGAACAGCACTGGGAACCACTTTTGTAGAGCTTTCCTGCTTAATAGAAACACTAGGGGACCAGGTGGATAAAGAATACAAGGGAACAGTACTTAATGTGTTTAAAAGTTGGATTGTCTTAATTTTTACTGTCATAGTTCTCCCTCGATTGACTATTTTTAATGCTGATTCAAAAATGCAAAGAGGAAACTTCTAGTTGCACAGTCTGTGTGACGTAAGCCTTACTGAGGCTGTCTGATCCTAATAGTGCTGAGCATCATGTCAAACTGTCAATGCAATGCTTGATAATGTGCAGTAAACATTACAACTTCTTCTTTAAAAACACTCAAACACATGTGAACGCAGCTGATGATCTGCTAAATGTACTATAGAGTAATTTATGAACATATACAACCACCCAGATGATCCCAAACATCTCTAACAAAGAAAGTGATGGCATGGCACTTACCTTCTGCCAGATCAAGTTTTATATGGGTTCTTATTGACTGATAAATCCCTCTTGACACCTGAACAACAATATTCAGAAACGCTTATCCTGTCCTAAATATGAACCAAAAGTTGTCTGTGTTGATCCTTATTATCTAGTTCCTTACAAATGGCAAGACGATTGCATTAACCAGCAATGCTCTGTGACCAGACCACCTCGCTTGCTTGATTTTGCTCTTGCAATCACCGGCTTGTTCTAACACATTGGGCCCGGAACGCGGCGTGATCTCATTGGATCCACAGTATTCGCTGCTCGCCGAGTGTAGCGCTGATAGCTATGATCTTAAGTCCCACCCTTTTCCCTTGAGTGGAGAGCGCTGATTGGTCCACGTGCCAATCAGAGCGCGCGAGTGGTCAGTCGTGTAAGTAAGCATGGATATGATTGGTCCACGTTAAAAAGGGGAACACAACGGCTGTGTGACAAGTTGTAGTTTTTGATGCTAGCGATGGGAGTCCGAATCTTTTCCGAGAATAGGTTCGTTTTGAACAGTTCGTTTCAAAGAACCGATACAAAACACTGATTCTTTTACATCATTCGTTGCATTTATTACATGTTGTAAAACGGTCAGATAAAGCCATATGTAGGGCATATTTCTGTTTTTTTTCAATTAAGGTAAAAATTAAATGACATGTATTAAACCATCTCAGCTTCGTCTGTGCGTTTTGTTTTGCTTTTAACATATCTACTATTTACGGGAAATTGACTTTGCGCCCCATTACGATAAGAAAGAGACGGTTCTCGTTCCAGCGAGATGAATTGTTAAACCTGTTCAGTGCTTTGTTGACTCATTCAAGAACCGGATTTGTTCACGAATCGTTCAGTCCTATTCGTGGACCAATTATACGATTCACTGAAAAGATCCGAATCAAAAGAACGGTTCGTGAATGTTCGTGCATCGCTTGTTAACTTTTTGTAGTATTACGTCTTCTTTGGGTCATTCTATTCTAACTTTCAAAAGTGCACATTTAAATCAAATATTTCTGACTTTCTGTTTGGTGTGTATTTTGTTTTTTAAAAAGCATAAATTATTTCATTTACATTTTAAATTTAAATTTTCTAAATCAAGCTGATTTATGGCTCGTTGTGTGTGTCAAACCTTAAAATAATGCGACTAAAATTCCTGACAGTAGTCACATGACCGTGATGTGAGTCACATGATTTTGCTAAACAAGAACTGCTTGGAAAATGGCAGCGTTCTTACAGTGGAGACGATTTGTGTTTTTCGATAAAGAAACGGTTAAAGATCCGAGCGAAAATGGGAAAAATTTCCAACTACCGATGGGTATATCAGCCTGTGATTCAGGCCGAGGACATATTGTGCTTGGAGATATCCTTATAATGCTGAAGTCATGCTTGTGGCTAGCTAGCAATGATGACACTGTTAAACAATAATATAAAGTGTATTCCATAATTATAGTCGAATCAGTCATCGTATAATTTAGGATGCAGAAAGCCTGCTTTGTAAAATGGATAATTGCGTATGCTAGACGTATTGAAATTATCAATAAGTCCAACATTCATTACTTTCTAGCTGATTATATATAGCGATTTTAGGTATGTCATAATGTGAGTGTCTTCTTTAACTCATGCAATGCACATATGGATGGACAGATCTGGTTTTTGACCCGCTCCCTGCAGCTATCCAGCTTTCAGGCTTATAAGCTGCGCGTGACACACCTGTACCAGCTGAAACAACACAACATCCTTGTGTCAGTGGGTCAGGATGAGCATGGCATCAATCCTCTGGTAAGATTCACGACAGCTGTCTGCTGAAGCTACATGTCAATGCAGGTGCTGATCTGTGTATACTTTAGAAATGTAAGCTGATTTAGAGAGTGTATACATGTATGTGTCTGCCCATCAGGTGAAGGTGTGGAACCTTGATAAGAAGGACAGTGGCAGTCCTCTGTGTACCCGGATATTTCCCGCCATACCTGGAAACAAACCCACTGAAGTGTCTTGTCTCAGTGTACATGAAAATCTTAATTTCATGGCTATAGGTAGGAGTTTTCAATTCATAAATCAGTGTTATTATTATAGTTAACTTAAAGTCAAGTCACATTTATTTATATAGCGCTTTATACAATACAGATTGTTTCAAAGCTGCTTTACAGTGATAACAGGAAAATTATGCATTTCGACTGTCGTTCAGCTGAAGTCAGTTCAGTTTTGATTCAATTCTATTGTAAAGAGAATCAATTATTAAATTAGTTTATTTCATCTATAAAGCACTTCTGCAAAAATGATATCCTCATCCAGCTCAGTTCCGTTCTCATACAACAGTGTCAGTACAGTCAGATCAATAATATTGTTGAATATTAAAACTAAAACTATTTAAAAAAAAAAAAAAAAAAAAAAAAAATTATTACTTGAAATAAAAAGGTAACATTTCTTTTTTTTCATTTAGTTTAACTTGATGTAATAAAATAAGTAAAACTAAAATAAAAAAACAATAAACTATATAGACATTAAAAAAAAAATGTCAAAACAACAATTATTAAAACTTTAACAGATTAAAATGAAAATGGAAAATATAAAAATAAAAAAAAATTCTAAATATTAATAAAAACTATAATAGTATCTCAATGATATTAAAGTAACACCATCACAATTGTTAGTCCATGTTTCTTTAAAAGGGCCAGAAATTATTTGGGGCTCAGGGCAAAACTGGCAGTAAAAATCAAAAATCTAAAGTCCCCTCAAAATGCATAATCTCATATACATCTTACAATATTGTTCTAAACCTAGTTGATTTTGGGAAAAAAAATATATTATTAAAATTTGAACACTGCACTTTAATATTAACAATTGTTTACTAATTAATAATAGTTACATTTATTTTAATTAGTTTTTTTCTAAAAATACATAAATATAACTTGAAATCCCTTTGAATATGTAAATAATTTCAATGATTAAAGTTAACACTAAATGGCATTTGCAACCCATTTCTGCAATATGATGCATTTCAGAGTGAAACAGAAAATTTACTAGGGAAAAAAGTATAGGTATAAGTATAGGAAAAGTGGGCGTTACATACCCAAATACCAAATTAGATTTTATGTTGCTTTTAATATCTGAAAATCCCAAATTCAGTATCTCAGAAAATTAGAACATTGTGAAAAGGTTCAATATTGAAGACACCTGGTGCCACACTCTAATCAGCTAATTAACTCAAAACACCTGCAAAGGCCTTTAAATGGTCTCAGTCTAGTTCTGTAGGCTACACAATCATGGGGAAGACTGCTGACTTGACAGTTGTCCAAAAGACGACCACTGACACCTTGTACAAGGAGGGCAAGACACAAAAGGTCATTGCAAAAGAGGCTGGCTGTTCACAGAGCTCTGTGTCCAAGCACATTAATAAAGAGGCGAAGGGAAGGAAAAGATGTGGTAGAAAAAAGTGTACAAGCAATAGGGATAACCGCACCCTGGAGAGGATTGTGAAAAAAAACCCATTCAAAAATGTGGGGGAGATTCACAAAGAGTGGACTGCAGCTGGAGTCAGTGCTTCAAGAACCACTACGCACAGACATATGCAAGACATGGGTTTCAGCTGTCGCATTCCTTGTGTCAAGCCACTCTTGAACAGCAGACAGCGTCAGAAGCATCTCGCCTGGGCTAAAGACAAAAAGGACTGGACTGCTGCTGAGTGGTTCCAAAGGAATTTTGCATTTCCTTTGGAAATCATGGTCCCAGAGTCTGGAGGAAGAGAGGAGAGGCATACAGTCCACGTTGCTTGAGGTCCAGTGTAAAGTTTCCACAGTCAGTGATGGTTTGGGGTGCCATGTCATCTGCTGGTGTTGGTCAACTGTGTTTTCTGAGGTCCAAGGTCAACGCAGCCGTATACCAGGAAGTTTTAGAGCACTTCATGCTTCCTGCTGCTGACCAACTTTATGGAGATGCAGATTTCATTTTCCAACAGGACTTGGCACCTGCACACAGTGCCAAAGCTACCAGTACCTGGTTTATGGACCATGCTATCCCTGTTCTTAATTGGCCAGCAAACTCGCCTGACCTTAACCCCATAGAAAATCTATGGGGTATTGTGAAGAGGAAGATGTGATATGCCAGACCCAATGTTGAATGCTCAGGTTTTACAGACGGCAGTGTTGTGCTGACAAAGGGTGACATCACCAGAGACAGACACAGTAAAACTCTCAGCCTTCATGAAGGCAACTGTCCAATCACAGGCCTGGCTTTCCGACAGGCTGGCAAAGTCACGCACCTGTTTGTCGCCACTTTAGAAAAAGTGCAGGTACGTATATGTGTGATATCCTGCCTTGGTAATGAAACCAGATGAAAATTATACAGAACTGAAAGCAGGAATATTCTTATGTTGACAGTGTTACACATTGTCAGTGAAAGAGTACCCTCGTATAGACCTGGACACGCACGGCTGCGCCCTGCGCTGCTCGGCGCTCACAGATCCCTCGCAGGACTCCCAGTTCATAGTGGCTGGAGATGACTGCGTGTATTTGTACCAGCCTGATGAGAGAGGACCCTGCTTCGCTTTTGATGGGCACAAGCTTCTAACCCAGTGGCACAGAGGATATCTCCTGCTGCTCACACACAATAACAAGTCACCTAGCAAGTAAGACTCATTTGTATTGCATGGATTATCTATTTTCTTTTTGGTTTAAGATTTTTATTTTAATGTGCATTCATATTTATTACATTATTATATTTGTACAGATCTGATTATGGTAGCAGACAGACATCCCCTACAGAAAAGCACATCCTGACCATTTACGACCTGGACAACAAGTTCATCGCTTACAGTGCGGCGTTTGATGACGTCATTGATGTTCTGGCAGAATGGGGGTCGTTCTATGTCCTAACGAGGGATAAAACAATGTATATGCTGCAAGAAAAAGACACACAGACCAAGCTAGAGGTTAGTACAGTGTTGTTATTGTTAAAGGAAATAAAATAAAACTTTTTTTTTTGTTGTTACTTGAAGTAAAATGTTATATATATACTACCGTACAAAAGTTTGGGGTGGGTAAAAAAATTTTTTTTAATGCTTTTGAAAGAAGCTGCATTTATTTGATCAAAAATACAACAGTAACAGTAATATTATGAACTATTATTACAATTTAAAATAACTGTTTTCTATTTTAGTATATTTTAAAAAGGTACATGGTTCCTACATGGTTGTTTAAGAAATAAAAAGCTACACACTCCATCAGTTAGGGTTAGAAGAACTGTTGCCAAACATTTAACATGCTAGAAACATAGATGCTAGTCATAGACTCTTTAGCATTTGCCTATTTAAATCCAAACAGCAAATTTTTTTTAGCCAGGCAGTGAATTATTACAATAACTAGATATAATAACATTATATAATTTAACAATTATAGAGATTAAACAAAAAAGCAATTATTCTTGGCAATTCAATATTATTCACAATTATTATTGTCCATAATATTATCCTTTTATGATAAATATTTATTCATAATATAATCTTATATGTTACTTAGATGCTGTTTAAGAAGAACCTGTTTGTGATGGCCATTAACTTGGCTAAAAGTCAACACCTGGACAATGATGGTCTATCTGAGATATTCAGACATTATGGAGACCATCTCTATACCAAAGGGGATCATGATGGAGCCATTCAACAGTACATTCGGTAGGTGTGCAGTTCAGATTTCTACTCAGACATTTAATTTAAAACAGAAATAAGGAAATAGTTTCTCAAATCAAAGTCATGGCTACATCCTCTCTCTCAGCACCATTGGGAAGCTCGAACCCTCATACGTAATTCGTAAGTTTTTGGATGCACAGAGGATACATAACCTGACGGCGTACCTACAGGCCCTCCACAGGCAGTCCTTGGCCAACGCTGACCACACTACTCTACTGCTGAACTGTTACACCAAACTGAAGGACAGCTCCAAGCTGGAAGAGTTCATAAAGGTCTGTAGAAAAATGATTTGTTCATTTAGGCTTTTTAAATGAAGCCTTGACCACTAACAGTGCTTTTTATACTCTGCATCCCCGCTCTGATTGTAGAGCAATGAAAGTGAGGTGCATTTCGATGTTGAAATCGCCATCAAGGTGTTACGTCAGGCCGGTTATCACAGTCACGCCGTGTTTCTGGCAGAGAGACACATGCACCATGAATGGTATCTGAAGATCCAGCTGGAGGATTTGAAGGTGAATACAACATTTTTAATGCTATGAAATGAATTATGACACATAACTAAAGCCCTCCCTTGTTCTTGCATTTTCAGAATTATCAGGAGGCTTTGCGCTACATTGGAAGGTTGCCATTTGATCAGGCGGAGAGTAATATGAAGCGTTATGGTAAAACACTAATGCACCATGTGCCTGAGAGCACCACCATCCTCTTAAAGCGTCTCTGCACTGACTATCACCCCAGCAAAGACTCAACTGACCGGGACAGTCTGGACAGGCCTGTGGAAAACAAGGTAATTAATTTAGATTAGCAATAGCACCTTCAGATAATCTGAGATTCTGAAGAACATAGCGAGTTAAGCATTACAAAAGATGACATTTTTATCTCAATTTTTTTACAGGCCAATTCAGAGGAGTTCATCCCAGTTTTTGCCAATAACCCAAGAGAGCTGCGAGCGTTCCTGGAACACATGATTGAGGTGGATCCGTTCTCTTCCGAGGGAGTTTATGACACTCTACTAGAGCTCAGACTACAGGACTGGGCTCATGAGCAGGACCCAGGGGTAAAAACATGATTTATACTTTCGCTGCATACTATACGCTATACTATCGCTGTTATATTATGTTATTATAGATGGTCTCTGCAGATTTTTGAAGAATGTGACTCATGCCCCCCCTCCCTCATTGAATGTTTACTTATAAAATTAGCAAAAATATCAGTAATCACTTTACAGTAAGGTTACATTAGTTAACAAGCATTTATTATTCTTTGTTAATGTTAATTTCAGCATTTACTAATACATTATTAATGATATTTGTTAACATTAGTTAATACACCGTGAACTAATAATCAAATGAGCAGCTGTATTTAACTAACATTAACAAAGATTAATAAATACTGTAACAAATGTATTGCTCATAGTTAGTTCATGTTAGTTAATACATTCATTAATGTTAACAAATGAAACCTTATTGTAAAGTGTTACCACGATTTTAGCAACTAATGTAAGTGTGATACTTTCATTTCACTTATTTTTATGTTTTGATTGCCAATGCCATTATCTAACACTCATTTAAACTTGAAAAACAATTGTTTAATAACACTATTAAATGCAGTCTTTAGCCAATTTCAATATGAATCCATTTTTCATACTGTACATTGTAATAATGTTTAAATTTACTTGTAGCATTTAAAATTACTAATTTGAGTTTTTTAGTGTTTGTTTAGTGTTTATTTTAAAATTATTTAGATAATATAGATTTTTAATATCAGCCATAACATAAAAATAATTATTTGCACTGGCCAGAATCAGTGCATCCCTAGAAAGAAGTATGCAGTTCTGATGGATTGTTCACTTGCTGTTGAGAAAGCATATAGGAAACGTATCTCTCTTTCTGTCTTTTGTGTGACAGAAGAAAAAGGTCCTGCAGGAGGCAGCATTGTCCCTTCTGAGGAGCGACAACACTGTGTTTGACAAGGCCCTGGTGCTCTGCCAGATGCACAACTTCAAGGAAGGAGTGCTGTATCTGTATGAAAAGGGCAAACTGTAAGTGATCTTTCTCAATTTTCATCACTGTCAGTCGTACTCAGAAAGTGCTATGAAAGTTATCTACATGACTTCTACAAGTCTTCTAAAGCCATACAACCCACCTTATTTTGCAAAACAGAAGTGAGCTATTTTCTGTGAATGTACGAGACTTCCGATTCATTAGCTTCTATACATGTATATCAATAACTAGAAAAATCGCAAAGTGAAGTAAATAGTAAAACTATTTACCATTTAACTTGTGCATAAAACTTGTGCTACAGACCAATATGTTTATGATAATGAATTAAAATTTTATGATAACAAACACCAGTTTGCAATATAAAGCAGCATAAAAGACTGTTTTATACAGGTAAAATAACAGGAAGCAGATGACACCAAAAGCCTCGCACATTCAAATTACAAATCGCCATGACTGTTCTAACGATAAAAATAAGGTGGATAGCGTTATGTGACGACAAACCAAAATTACAAACTGAATTTCTATAAAGACTGCAAATGATTCTCCCAAGATTCTGAACAAACAACTAAACAAAATAGCATGTAATTTACTAGAGGCTCTGACAAAATGTTAATTGCTGCAGTCTATTTAAAAATGTTTAATTAGAATGAATTATTTAAGAAAATTGGTTTGAATGAAGGATTCAATGACTCACTCATAAAGACTTCACTTTCAAAACTGGATGAATCTGTTTTTGAACAATCTCTTGAATTAATGATTCAGTGACAAATACATTTTTTAGCAGTCACTTGTCGCCACCTACTGGTGTAATGGTGTAAACAATACAATCTTTATTTGAAGCTTCCAGTTACTTTCAAAAGATTTGCTCTCTTTTGATCGCTACCGTAGACATCCGTGTTAATATCTGAACTACAGTATAAACTGTATAACAGACATAACCACACTGTGATGTTGAAAAGATTGTTTTTTATGAAGCTGTTTCATACCTATACATGATAACTGCTTCCTCTGAGTCAGCAGCAGATTGCAGATTTGAGGTTTAATAGACAGCCAAATTGTTGTCATTTAGGAATAAGATCACGTGGGTGTTTGAATCAAGATCGCAATCTTTTACCGATTATTCATGCAGCTCTACTGCAAACTTACTTTACATTTACCTTTAATCTAATAAAAGCACAGGTTTAACAGTGATAGAACTGTCTGTTTCTGCAGGTACCAGCAGATCATGCATTACCACATGCAGAATGAAGAGTATGGGAAAGTCGTGGAGGCCTGTAAGCGCTATGGGGACAACGAGGTGTGTTTGTGGGAACAGGCGCTAGGCTATTTTGCACGTAAAGAAGAAAACTGCAAGGCCTACATTAGTGAAGTCCTACAGCACATTGATGAAAACAACCTGATGCCTCCTCTTCTGGGTGAGTAATGTGTCTTAAAAAACTTTAAAGAAGGTCCTGACAGAATGTCCTTATATGACTGTGTCTGTGTTGCAGTGGTGCAGACTCTGGCCCATAATTCCACAGCTTCTCTGTCAGTCATAAAAGACTACCTGATAAATAAACTGGAGAGGGAGACCCAGCAGATTGAAGAAGACGAAAGGAAGATTCAACAGTATAGAGAAGAGACGACCCATTTACGTGCTGAGATACAGGAACTTAAAACCTGGTGAGTGAAACAAGAGCTGTGTCCCCAAATGACACACTATACACACTTATACACTGCACTGTTTGCTCAACCATGTGGTGTATGAATTTTGAAAGGTTATTTTGCCATTTGACATCAGGGTCTTATAGCCACTATCCACTTCTTTGTTATGCAAGGAATGCTGCAACAGTTGAGTGCATGAAGTGTCCAAAATTCTACACTTCGTATTTCAGTTAATTAAGTGCATCATTTTTAGTGTGAACACACTACTTGCACTATATTTATACAACAAAACGGCATAGAATAGCGCACAAGTACATGAAATGGAACAAACCTATTGATTCATCCATTTCTGAATGGCATAAAATAATTGATCCCACAATTGACCAATCAGAATCAAGTATCGGAGTATGCTGCCAATGTATAGTTTTAAAAAACTGCTCGCATTGCTTTTTCAGTGCAAAGATCTTCCAGAAGACCAAGTGCAGCATGTGTAACAGCCCGCTAGAGCTGCCATCTGTGCACTTCCTGTGTGGCCACTCCTTCCACCAGCACTGTTTAGAGAGCTTCGCTGAAAGTGAGGCCGAGTGCCCCACCTGCACCCCTGAGAACAGGAAGGTGATGGACATGTTACGTGCGCAAGATCAGAAACGAGATCTGCATGACCATTTCCACAGACAGGTGCTGATTTTTTTTTTTCCTGCAGTTTGAATTGATCAAAAAACAATACCGCAAATGAAAGTTGAATAAAATGTTCTTTTTCTCCCTCTCTTTTTTTTTAGTTGAAATGCTCTAATGATGGCTTCTCAGTCATCGCTGATTATTTTGGCCGTGGAGTGTTTAACAAACTCACTCTGATAACGGATCCTCCCGGAGGAAAGAGTGGAGCTGGGAATCTGGAGGCTGAATTCAACAGAGATCTGCTCATTAACACCAAGAGGAATGTTTGAGAGCTGGACTGAAGTACACTTTAAAAGAGTTGCTGATCTAGGGTCAGATATCTGACTCCAGAAATAGCTCTACACTAACATCCTTGGAACAAATCCAGATTAACCCTTGCAACTCCTCTTCATGGTGTTGATTTATTTATAGGCTGGAAAGTTGAGAGCAAGATCACAGCTCTAGCAAAATCTCTCCATCTGTGTAGCTTTGAAAGATCAGATAAGCATAAAGAGGAAAATATCAAAACCACAGTGGGTGACAGTAAGATGCAAGAACTTATACTTCAGGACCGTGACCTTTTCAAGCTTTTGAACCAGCTGCCACAGGTGCACTATAGAAGACAACTTGCACAACTTTATTTTGCATCCCTTGATAATTTATGTATAATATTTAAAAAGCCACTCATTACTGCATATAAAACAGCTAATCAACAATAATCAAATGCCTGTAAAAGTGTGATTAATAAATGTAAAACATTAACTTACACAGATTTGTCATAAATTAATAAAAATTAAATATTTACACAGTATTTGACATTGCAGAGGCCACAGCATGCGGAAATATGTGTAAAAGATGCATATAAAAAAAACCCCCCTCATATCTCCATTCATATACACCTTCATGGTATAGTTTCTGGTTTGCCTAAACAATTTGTGGGGTTAGAAAAGTTGTAGGCTAAGTTAAACAGCTGAACCAGCAAGAAAAGTTGCTAAGAACCACATCCTGTTCTCAAGAGCATATCTATGGCTCATAGAACTGCTTGAATTTATTCTTCTCTGATGACTGACAAAAAGCTGAAAGGTGCCTGGTAGACTTGGTCAAAATCACATTTTTTGCAACTTGAACCTGTTTCACTCACAAGAGCACCATGGCTTGATTTGGCGAATCAGGCTGAACTTTGGAAATGTTGACCCAGCTGTGAACTGAAGAGTTCCCCTGTCATCCTCATTGTTGATGGTTGATATATATTTTTAGTGTGTTTGTGAAACCACTGACCGTTTTCTTAAGCTCTGCTTAACCCAGTGACTCAAATCATGAATCTCAGCACTTTTCCCCTGAGCCATTTTCATGTGTCAGATAAAAAAACAAGCATGAAGAGAAAAGGTCAATGAAACAGTACATGTTATGTCCTCCTAAGCCACATAATGCTTTTTAGTCTTTCTGTCCTTTTTCCAGCCATATCTCAGACTGAGTGAAACCTAATGGTGGCATAAAGTGTCTCTTATTCAAAAGAAACGTGCGTGCGAGCTTTTCAGGTTTATCAGTAATCTTTTAGGACTAATAATGCTGTTGGTGTGCTTTTACAGACATTGCTTCCTTTTTTACAACCATTCAATCTGCATATCGGTCATTAATTAGACTGAACGTTTACTTGTGAATTTTGTATGTGGAAAGGAGAAACAATTGTGTATTTGTTTTATCATTGCATTTACTCAAGATTATTTTGCAAAGATTTAGAAACCTATATTAACATAATCAATTTGCTTTTTTCTTTTCAGAATAGCATTATGGAATGTAAAGAATAATACATTATGCAATTATTTATTTTGTTAAGAAAATACAATACACATAAAAAGAAGTGGACTCGTCGCAAACCAAATTTCCTATATTTTATAATGTACTTAAATTGAACCTTTGAACAAACCAAAAAATAAAACGCGCTGAGAACATGTGATGTTTTAAAAACACTGAAATTTATGTAATTTTTTGGCAGCTAAAGTTGTTAATGAGGCGACTACCAGAAACCACTGATTACAAATCTAATATCAAGCAGTGTGTCTAACAATCTAACGTTCTCACTACAGTGGTTCTCACGCACTTCCGCTGAACATCTCGCGAGAACAAGTTTCCCTGGCAACAATACACGGTGTTTTCATGGAGAGGTCTGAGCGACAAAAGGTTTGTTATTATAGCGCAAATCTCATTAATTTAATCGTTGATACCATGATACATATGTAAGAATTTATAGAACACGCTAATGCGATTTCTTTTCTGCCTCGATAATGATACGTGGCCACTGAATCAATGTAGCGTGCGAGTTAAACACTGAGCTGCAGTAAAACATTGTTATTCCAGAATGTTTATGAGTAACATTTTGTCTAAAAGACCAGATATTTCACAACGTCATGAAGTTACGAAACAGTTGCTTCCTAAAACTCACATAAAAGTCCCATCATAAGCGAAACAGCTAGACCCACTGGAAAAGCCTACTTCATAGGCTCTATCTCTAAACGTAGTATGCTGCCTACCTAGACAGCATTCTAGGTTATCATAGAAGTGTTCTGAGTCAGCAGCTTTTTTGTTCTCAAGATCACTATGACTCCTCAAAATGCAGTCTGGGTAGGCAGCACAATAGGTTCTGAGACCCAGTTTTAGCAAAAACTAAAGTTCAAATAACTGCAATCAGATTCAACTCGCAACCAACCAGCCATACGACGAGAGTTTTGAGGTGAACGCAGACGAGGCGGCCAGCGTTCACACACCATCCCCCCGACAGACAGGTAAGCAATCTTAACCACTTCTTTATATTTTATCTTTCTATTCACTAACTGTTTTTCATCATGCCAGTGTCCAGGAGGGCAGGCAGGCAGAAGCAGAGCGCCATGGCCAGTTATGCTGGTGAGAAACTAGAAGAGGACACTAAAGTAAGATTAAAGTTAGCTGGCTCATTTTCATGAATGCATAAAGTGAAGTTTGAATGACCTGTTCACATTTGACCACAGAGAAAGAAAGAGCCGCCACCTGGTGCTCACAGTACTAATGAGAATGATGAAGAGGATGAGGAGGAAGAGGATGATGATGACGACGACGATGATGATTCTGATGACACAGAGTCTGATGAGGAGGAAAGGGAGCCTGGATCTGCTCCAGAAGGGTAGGGCCGTTCATCTGAATTGTTAACATTATTAACTTGCACACCGTCTACTGTCCAAGATGAGAGGGATTGATTGACATTGATGTTTCATTTACTTTTAGCGAAGGAGAAGATGTATCCAGGGGAAATATACAGATAGGCCAAAATCAGTTATAGTAAGGAAGTGGGCTAGTTGTCTAAGAAGTTGCAAAATGTAAAATTTCAGTTATATATGTTAACAATATATTAAAAGCATTATAGTTTAAGCATCTACTAAAAACAAAAAGCTATTTTACTATAAAGTAATGTGGGATATGTATGTGTGTATGTGACTCCTTGCAGTGCATATGACCCGGCCGATTATGAACATCTTCCTGTCACAGCCGAGATCAAAGAGCTGTTTCAGTACATTACACGGTGAGCATGCAACAACTTCACACCTACGGCGATTTAATCTGTGCACCTTCACCTGGCAATTTTCAAGGCACATTTAAAGGGTTAGTTCAGCCAAAAATGAAAATAATGTCACTTATTACTCACCCTCATGTCGTTCTACACCCGTAAGACCTTCGTTCATCTTCCGAACACAAATTAAGATATTTTTGATAAAATCCGATGGCTCAGCGAGGCCTGCATAGACAGCAATGGTACTTCCTCTCTCAAGATCCATAAAGGTACTAAAAACATATTTAAATCAGTTCATGTGAGTACAGTGGTTCTACCTTAATATTATAAAGTGACGAGAATATTTTTTGTGTGCCAAAAAAACAAAATAACGACTTTTTAACAATATCTAGTGATGGCCGATTTTAAAACACTGCTTCAGAGCGTTACAAATCTTTTGTGTCGAATTAGTGATTCGGGAGACGTGATCAAAAAGGGAAGTCGTCTTTCACTATTGATAATGTTGTTAAATAGAGAAAAAAAACATGTACGCTCATTTAAGTAGCCTAACTTGTAGCGTAGGCTGTTCTTGGACCTCGTTATTGAAGCACCAAAAGCAGCCCATACTAGACTAATTCTTTCAGTTCTTTACTTCTCTTTAATTGAAAAATATGCATTTTCATTTATTCATACATAGTTGCAAAAACATTTAGTTCAAACTTTTAAGTGCCATTGTTAAAAAAAAAAAAAAAGAATGTTTTATTGGCTGAAATTTCAAAGATGTTCAGTTATTATGCTTTCAGATTTTATGCCATCCATGTAGGCCTATCTTCCTGACAATTTTTTTTTTTTTTTTTTTTAAGTTCATGATTTTGAATAGAGGTTGATGTTTAATATCTGTTGGTGTAGCTATACAGAAAATGGGTAAAATTCAACAATTTGAGCATGGAGCCACATTAAATCTATGGGATTTAACCATATTATAGGGCCTTTAAAACGAAGATTACAAAAGAACAGTTTATTAAGAATGAGAATATAGACGGATATTGAGATATCTTTAATACTTTTAGAATTACAGACACACAAACTTTGGGAAAAATACTATTTATGGCACTCGGAAAGGAATGTTGAATTGTGTTGATAGAAAAAAAACGAGATACATTTCTAGATTCAACATTATTTGTTCTTCAGAAAAATGTGCGACCATTGAAAATGTGTACCAATTTACACATGGAGGTGCATTGAGATTTCCATCTCTGGAAATTAAATATATTGGGCTTTAAAAATTAATAAATAAATAAAAAAAAATGGTTGTTAAGAATTAGAGTCTAAAAGGATATTAAGATATCTGTAATATGAGTTACAGAAATGCAAACTTTGGTCAAAAAACACAAGTGCTTTTTGCCATTTTTGAACTGTTTGCATATATTGCAACAAAGATTGCTAACGTCAACAGATTTAACTAAAAGGCCAACCAATCTCTGTGTAAAAATAAAATAATGATGTTGTTCTAAAGTCATTTTACTTCTTTAACCTTGAACACTTTTGGCCCTGTAGACATTATGAAGAAATACAAACTCTTTACAAACTCCCATTTATTCATTTCTTTTCCCCACTAAACAATGTCCAACAGTTTTTTTTCTAGACTTTCATGAAGATCTCAAAATATAGTTTTGTTTGATGGCATTTTCTGGTGGAAATGATGATGAAAATTACATTCCAGCAATTTTGGATTAAAATTGCAAACTAGTTTTCTTTACCTGAGCTAACTGAACACATTGAAATAATATTTTCACACTTTTTAAATTGATAAAATTACAGCTTGATTAGAAATGATGCACAATGAATGATATTTATGTAATTGTATATAAAATATAATTAATTATAATATAAATATATTGTATATACATATAAATACAACTTTAAATTTTAATATAATTAAGATTTTAAATTAATACAATAATAATAATGTTTAATGTGACCTTTATAAGAAATGAAAGATATGGCAAACTTTTGTTTTGCCTGGGCTAATTAAACATTGAAATATTTTCACTTTTTAATTTGATAAAAATACAACTTGATGAACAGTGAATGATATTTAGTTAACATCAATAGAATTAAATAAATACAATTATATATACATAAAATATTCAAATAATACAATAATAACGTGACCTTCATATAACAAAAAGAAAAAAAAAACTTAAACAGTGCCTGTAGTTGAAGAAACAGAAAATATACTAATTTGACTTGTAGATATCTTATGGATTCTTACTGGTCTTAATTGACTGTTTCCTTCAGATACACTCCTCAGACGATAGAGCTTGACCACAAACTGAAGCCCTTTATCCCTGATTTCATCCCAGCTGTGGGAGACATTGATGCTTTCCTCAAAGTGAGTGAACATTCAGGTGTGGTTCAGGTCTAAAAATATCAATTGACAATTTCTTTATATGGTTTTTTTACTATTTGTGTTCTACAGGTGCCACGGGCAGATGGGAAGGCTGACAATCTGGGTCTGCTCGTTCTAGATGAGCCATGCGTTAAACAGTCAGACCCAACAGTGCTTTCCTTGTGGCTGTCAGAGAACAGCAAACAACACAATGTCGCTGTGAGTCCACACACGCATACTAGAAGGCTAATTAAGGTGCTTTGATAATTTTTGCCTGGCAAGTGAAATGAGAATGTGATGCACATCTCTTTCACAGGAAGTGAAAGTTAAGAGCATCGAAAACCCGGAGAAGAACCCCAAAGCCATAGACAACTGGATCGAGAGCATTACTGAGCTGCATCGGTCCAAACCTCCAGCTACCGTACACTACACGAGGCAAGCACTGACATGAATGAACCACGAACATCTAGAGAGCAGAACATCTGTGTCATTTTGTAACCAGTCTTGTATATTACTTCAGACCCATGCCAGACATTGACAGCCTGATGCAGGAGTGGCCACCTGAATTTGAGGAGCTTTTGGGGAAGGTTAGCTGACTGAAATATGTTCCTATATGATCCTTCATCAAACCGCGTTCATCTTCACTTTCTGATCTATTCACTAGGTGAATCTCCCCACAGCAGACATCGACTGTGATTTGGCAGATTATGTTGATATTATTTGTGGTAAGTTGGTCCATTGCATGTTTCTTGCATTCACGTCTTTGATGCTTTTGTTGGTTATTGTAATGACTGTTCGTGTACCCTCTCAGGAATGCTGGACATCCCTGTGTACAAGAACCGAATTCACTCACTTCACGTCCTGTTCACACTCTACTCTGAATTCAAAAACTCACAGGTTAGTTTTAGATTTTCTACAATATTAAATTACATTTTATATATGCCTATCTCAATCTGCAAAAATATATATATTTTTTTTGCATTATTTGTATTATGTAGTATTTTGGATGTTTAATTTGTGTTTTTTATGCTTTTGATGACCTCATTTTGTTTTTCCCTATGATCAGCACTTTAAATCTGTAGCGGAGGGCCAGAAATCTGACACACCACCTGCTTCACGTACAGCTACTGCTGAATTAGAAAGACTCACTTTGGACTGAAGTCTTCGAAATGGCCTATTTTATTACATCCTGTTTTGTTACATTCTGTTTTGTCGCCAATTGGGTTCTGTTATGTTCTGCTCTTTCATTACATGTTACACTATAAATTCTTCATATGATTGTGTTAGATTGTGTTCTCAAAACAAGGTTGTGATGTTATAATCACTACAAATGCATTTTAATAAAACTTATTAACTGTAGACTGGGAATGTATTAAAAAAAAAAAAAAAATTACTCCTTTTCTACACTATTGCCTACTTATTTTAGTTTATAAAGAATTTTTCTTATTAGGGGGGTAACACCTGTGATCTGACCAGAGAATGATGGGTTTCCTTTTTGAGCTCCACTTATATTAATGTTTTCAGTCACTTTACTCACTAACACCTAATCCAAACTCAGTACAACTTTTTTAGACCATATACTGTTAAATAACACAAAGTACAGTTATTTACTGTAAATATCCCATAAATATAATACTGAATTTAACCGAATCAAGACTAAACACTAAGTCATCTAGAGATTTAACAAAGTAGGCTAACATCTTAACCATTATAATTTCATATTTGAATTATAAACTGAATCAGAGCAAGTTTTCCTTTATGATTTAATTATTGGTCTTTTATACTGCGTGATACATACATGAAATATGTACCATCTACAAGATAATTTGAATAGGACCAGCCCTGCTGCCTTCCTTGTTCTACCCTCTTTTGCTTTCCTGTTGTGGTTTAGAATGGCTATTTTTTACTGAGGTGACAGTTTCGAGTGCAGTAAAGTGCATCATATAAAGAACGTCTACAGAGTTGAACGGTTTTATCAATGGTTATAAATGATAATAAAATGGTAATTTAGCTTCAAAAAGTCTAACTCCTGACTTACAATGCCTGGATGTTACATTTATGTTTGGCTGTTTCTGTTTGCTGTATTTGGTAAGTGTGTTTGATCATTTCTCTTTTGCTGTATCTACTTTTTTTGTGCTATTAATGTACCAGTGTATATTAGTATTTTGAAAATACTGTATGTATAGTATACATGAGAATATATATTAGAGTATTTAATATACTCTACTTTGGGTAGTTTTGGATAAATTGTTAAATTCTACATTTATGATCAATATATCATAAAGCGCTTATAGTCTGTCTTCTTTCACTCAAATGTTTAAATCTGTTTTGGATAGTAATGCCTATACGTATTGATTTAACAGCAGAAGACATTCCTGAAGTTAAAGTGGAGACGGGCTTATATAGTCGTGTTAATCTCACTGGAATGTCACTTCATCAAGATGCTGTTAAGTCAGTGCAATGGACCAAACTAAAACTAAATCAATCACAATTATGTCTATTGTTTGTAAACAATAGTACCAATGGTACCAAATGCTACAGTGACTGCTGTGGAAAGGTTCATTTCTATTTCAACAATAACACCCTCATTCTGGAGAACGTGACAGCACAGGATGAAGGAGTCTTCGAGGAAACTATAGTTAAAAGAAATGGAACTATAAAATCCCAAAACTTTACATTAATTATTCAGTGTAAGTCCAGATGTATCAGAGTCATATTATTCATATGCATTTCATCTTTATCTGTTTGCTCATTAACACATTTCATTTTAAGACCCACCAATTGCAACAGAAATAGCGGTCTCATGGAACTCCAGCACATCTGTGACTCTCAAATGTGAAGTGAGCGGGTCATTTCTGCTTCTGATGTGGAAGAGAGAAAGAGTTCCCATTCTAGAGAAACACAGACACTCATTCAGTGAGAGGAATCAAACTCTACACATCAGCAACATAACCAGCTCAGATTACGGGACGTACAGCTGTATTGTTTCAAATGCATGTGGAGAATCAGAACAGCACATGTATATTACTGGTGAGCAGCTTGTTTGAATCCTAAAATTATGTCAGATTGTAATATCATATTCAGGACCAGAATTTAAACCTAAAAACATCTTTAAACACAAAGGCATCTTGCAATAGTAGCACGATTGCGAAAAGGAAGAAGCATTGCGTAATCATGTAGTTTTCTGGTTTTCTTTTAAGGTGAGAACTCAACTGCTAACCAAGGAAATGGTACTAGTGGTAAAACTCAGTCTGGTCAGAATCTGCTTTCAAGTGGACTTACACTCATGGGTGTTGTTGGATTGTGCATCGTGTTCTACAGGCCTTTACAAATACCATCACAGTAAGACTTTCTCCCAAATACATGAACAATGTTGCTTTAGCAAAATATTAACTGTATATTTATGAAACCCACAGCCTTCATGATTTAGGTTTATTCTGTGACTCAGGTCATGAATGTCAATAACACGTAATCTCAGCAAATGTTCTCAAAAACATCAGAAAGGAAAAAAAGGATGAATCACAGACTAAATACCAGACAAATTTCCCCTTAAAAAAAACTCCCCCTACTCTGCAAGCTACCTAAAACCTGAAATACAAATGTAGCAACTTTTGTTTTGAAATTATTTTATTTTTTACAGAATTATATTCTATTTTGTACAGGGCAAAGAGCAGAAAATAGCAGAACTACAGATGAAGGTATTAAAAATGAATCAATGTGTGTGTGCATATTGTATTATACAACCAACTGCACTGTCATTTAATTTGTGAAATATATTTCACAGGGAATGCAGATAATGACACTGCAATTTATCAGGTAATGGCCAATCAAAACATTAATAAACAGATGTAAAAATAATAATGAAGTATATTTAGATGGACAATAAAATGATTGATCTTGGTGATGAAGATCTTCCTTATCTTAAAGACCCTATGAAAATAAAAACATTCCATATCTATTAGCTTTGAGGCCTCAATATGCATGTTAACAAATTAAGACAAATTACAATTTTACAGTCTAATCTTGCACTCACGTGTCCAATTATTTTTCCCCCAAATAAAATGAAATAAAAATATCCACTTGCTTTGACACCACCTGCTTTTGACGGGCAAGAGCAAGTAGCAAATCATGGCTCATAGTTGAAACATAAATTAAAGACTATTAAAAATGGGACAAACATGTCCAACCCAAAGGTAAACACTCTATGCACGGCTAATGCAAATGCAAGTTCCGGACTTCAGGTAGTATTTTCCCATTGCAAACTGGTAGTAACAAACGCTGTCATATTTCTTATAGCTGTTGATCATATTTATAGTATATCATGTTATATTTTATACAATCCAACTTCACTTTAGCTTGAAAGTGTATTGTATAAATATTACTTTTTCCTGTTGTGTGACACTTCAACATTACCTTGCTGCTTAATTTTCTCACAATAGAGTGGTGCAGGTATGACGTGAATTTGTAGGCCAAAACACACAAACGAGTTAGCATTTTAGCATTTCTAGTTCAATCGTCCCAAAGTTAATGTTTTTTTGTTCTTTTATGGGTTTTTGGTAAAATGGATAAAATAAGGTATGTGGTTAACACAAGTGCAATATACTTTCAGGTTTTATTCTATGACATAAAATACATAAATATTACCCCGCGCATGATTTTTTAAGCTGTTATGTGTCTTGAAAAAGGCGGTTACTAACAGGTGGCTAAATCCCACATAGAAGGCGACGTTCTCAGGACCTTGCGCAACGTTCCCTAAAAGTTCTCTAAAGGTGACGAAAATTCCGAACCTTTACAGAACATTCGGGACGTTCCTAAAACGTCCTCTTTTGGTAATGAAAGTGCTGCAGTTCAAGGTTCCTTATATAACGTTCCATTTTGGTTATTTTATGGTCAATAAAGAACGTTACAAAGAGGACATTTTGGGACATTAACAGAACATTCCCACACAGTCCTCTGTTGGTCATTTAATAACGTTGCCAACATGAGTTTAGGGGGATGTTCTATTTTGGTCATTTTATGGTTATCACAGAGTGTCCTGATCCTTTCCAGAGACTAAACTCAGTGTGTTTACTGTTAGTTTTTTTCTTCTTTTTTTTTTTTAAATTCATTATACAGACAGAAATTTGAGCAGTGTCTTTTAGACTCACACAGACATAATGAATCAGCGTATGAACCTCAAAAATGGTGACAATAAACAAAACCTTTTTTTTTTTTTGTGACTTTAGTAGCTTGTCTGTTTATCTGAAAGTTTGTCACCATTGTTGAGGTTCATACGAAGAATCTTGATGTCTGTGTCAGTCTGCACAATCCTGTCTGAATAATTTTTGCACGATTTCTGCATGATAAAAACTTTTTAACGGTGATATTTATAAATTTTAATAAAACATCAAAATCTCATTAAGAAGTTTTGAATGAAATAAAGGCAGAGTAGTTTGTAACAAGTGACAATGCTGAGATCTAGAGATCTGTTAATGTTTAATGTTCTGATTCTGTTATCTGAGTTTTGTGAGCTGCGCTATGTATCATAAACTTTTATTGATCACAGAGCTTTTTTTTGTGATAATCCAAAAGCTTATGGAAAAATCCTATTGGGTTTTGTCAAGGGATGCTATTAACTTTGCCAGTTGGCCTACAAAGTGACGTCATAGCTGCATCGCTCCATTTTTCTCCGGAAGTTGCTGTGGCCACTGACACTAAATTCTAAAGTGATCATGCACTGTCAAGTCATTTCATGGGGTCTTTTAGTCTTGAACTCTTTTCATCCAGCAGAATGCTATGAACGAAAATGTATTATATGTTTATGATTTTCTTAATATTTTGTTTTTAATAATACTTGTTTACTTTGACCACTCCTGTCTCTCAGGAAGTGCCTGACTTTCAACAGGTGACTCCTTTGCCATACGTCTACACAGACTTCATTAAGCCGAAAGAGCCCAATCAGGCCTCCGCTGCAACGCAACACTTTGAGGACTTTGGTTACTCTGAGGTTGGACCCACATGCAGGGCAGATCCAATTCTTCAGTATTGTGATGCTGGAGAGGAATGACAACTAATATAAGAGACTACAAAACACGTTGGACTTAAAACAGTCAGCGAATACTAACACACTTTCATGTTCATGAATCTGTGCAGCGCAACTTCCTCATCAACCACCAGATGGCAAACACAAATAGCAACAATTTGGATGGACAATCTTCTGAATAATCGTTTCAATTACATTCAATAAGCATCATTCTGAAAAGGCACAGAAGAAACTTGTTTTCTTTCTTGCACTTGGTACTGGATAATGTAGGCTACAGAATGAATGCTCAGTGCTGGTTATAGACATTTGGAGGCCCCATGCACCACTTACCTCTTAATAAAAAAGCACTTGAAACAAATATGATTTCTAACATTTGTTATAAAAATTTGTATATATTTTACTGATATGTCCATAATAATCTAACTTAAAGGCACAGTATGTAAGATTTTTGTAATTTATATTATGTATATGTAGTTTTACACATGTGTATTTTTTGCAGACAGAGGTCGCTTATTCAAAACACAGGCATAGCTAGATGACACCTTGATTTCACAGAATAATGGGAGTTGCTGTCTTCATATCTACAGCCGGTGGAAAAGAATCCGAAGGGACTCGGGCAGAAATCATATTCATGAATAAGCTAATGTATTAAAGATTTACACGGCTCGAGATCAGTGGAGCTTTTATGCCACAGGCCACCGTTTCTGCTTTTTTGTCATATTGGATACATCTGAAAGTTATTATAATGCTACTCTGAGACACTTGTTGCACACTGCAGTAAGCTAGATCAATATTGGGCATGGTAAAACATTGTACTCACTGTAAATCAAGAAAACAAGATTTAAACAATAAGACTTACTGTGTTTAGCTATATAACAATTAGTTTTCTGTTGATGAATATACATCCAAACAGTTGTTCACCTGTCTAATAAAACACATAATATATTAAAGTGCCTTTGGTGTTTCCATGGTTTCAAAATTAAAAAAGCCTTAGTGTCTTTGCTTTTTGACACTGAATATGAAGTTCTTTACTTTTAGCAGTTTGCTAGGGAGTAAACGAACAGCGATCTCTTCCACCTTCATTACCTACAACTGAGGTGCCCTTGAGCAAGGCACCTATCCCCTAATCGCTCCCAGGCACCGCAGTAAAGCATTTACATCAGCTGTGTATTCATGCATAGCTAAAGTGATGTCTAGCCAAGTATGGTATCCCATACTCAAAATTTGTGCTCTGCATTTCACCCAACCAAATGAACATGTACCCAGAGCAATGGACAGCCATTTTTTTTTCTTCATTTTTTTTCATCATGACAAATGTTCCTTACAAACACAAACTTGCAACAGACAAGAAATAAAAATAAAAATAAAAGATAAAATCAAATAGGCAAGAGTCGATAGCCCAACTAAAGCCACCGCTGATCTCCATCACGGTGACTTCAAATGAAACTATTATTTTCATTAAAACAGAAATGACAGAAATAAAATCAATCTGGTTATTTTATTTATTTATTTATCCTTTATTTAACCAGGAAGATCCCATTGAGATATCATAATCTCTTCTTCCAGGGAGACCTGGTCAAGATGGCAGTACACATCGTTCCATACAAATAACAAAAACAAAACAATAATTAAACAAATCAGTTAGGCCAAAGGTCAAGAGAAGCACTTACAAGACTCTTTCAAAGAAGAATACAAAATATATTTAAAAGTACTCAAAGGAGGCAAAAACTCTAGTTTCAGTACATTTTGCAGGTCATTTCAAGACCTGGGGGCATAAAAAGAAAAAGCATGCTTACCAAATTCTGAGGATACCTTTGGGACTTTTAGTCAAAGATGCAGCTGCGATCTAGTACCACAACCATTAGTATAAAAAGTTAAAAATTTTGTAATATAAGATGGTAATTTACCAAGAAGCGTCTTGGCAATAAATATATACACATGTTAATAATAAGTGAAGCTGGTAATGCTGTTTGTGGAGTTGTTTAATCAGATCTTAAGACATTTAATGTCGTCTTTTATCTTCAGTTGACTTCATCTAAGGCTGCCGCTGGAAGTCAGCTATAGTTTTTGTGTTCCTCTGTTTGTCAGTGATTCTGCTTGTTAACAGCAGATGTTCATCACTAAGGCTCAATCATCATTCAGTTATCTAATTAACTTCAACACTGATTCAATGTTACCTTTTCACACTCTGAGGGTAAGTTTACATGACAGCGATGTACTAAAAACCTAAAAGTTTTTTCTTTGTACAGATGACAACATTATCAAAACTATCCCCGTTCACATGGCTCCGTGAAAATGACTAAAACACTGTATTATGCATGCTAGACAGGTAGTTGGCGATGTCACTTTGTAAAGAAAGACTACGCACCTGCACATACATGCATTCTTTTTCAGAGCACTCTTGACTCATCACGCCAAATGCTCATGCCTATCCACCTTATTTTTACAGTTTACTGCACTTTGATATTCTTCTCGACGGTTCAATGACTGTCAGTTTTCAGTGTCAGTTTTGTTCCATTAAGAGATTTCAATGACGGTTAGTTTTTGGTTGGTTATGAGATATCAATCGGTTTTGTTTGGTTATGAGATTTTAACAACAGTCAGTTTGGTTCTGTTATGAGATTACAATGGCAGTTGAATTTGAAACAAATCAAACTGTCAGTTTTGTTTAATTACGAGATTTCAGTGACAGCTGGTTTTGTTTGGTTACGAGATCTTAATGACGGTCAGTTTTGTTCCTTTACGAGATTTCAATGACAGGTGGTTCTTTTACAAGATTTTAATGACAGTTGGTTTTGTTCCATAACGGGATTTAAATGACAGTCGGTTTTCATTGTCAGTCAGTGAATTTTTAATTTGTTCAGTTACAAGAACTCAATACGGTATGTTTTGTTCTTTAACAAGATTTTAAAGACAGTCGGTTTTGTTTTATTGTGGTTGTTTTTATCTGTTATGAAATTTCAAAGCCAAAAATCAGTTTTGTTTCATTATGAAAGTTCAATGATGGATTTTTTCTTTCTTTACGAGACCTCAATGACGGTAGGTTTTGTTCCATTGTTCCTTTACAATATTTCAAAGATGTCTCAATGAGATAAAGGATACGGTTTTGTTTTGTTATGAGATTTCAACGACGGTTGGTTCTTCTGCTTCTAGATTTCAATAACGGTCAGTTTCAGTGATAGTCGGTTTTGTTCGGTTACGGGATCTCGTTGGTTTTGTTAGGTTACAAGATCTCAATGACAGTCAGTTTGGTTCTATAAGATTTCAATGACGGTTGAATTTGAAATGATGGTCAGTTTTGTTCAGTTATAAGATTTCAACACTGTTCGGTTTCATTTCATTACGAGATTTCAATGATAGTCGATTTTATTCAGTTACGTGATCTCAATGACGGTCAGTTTTGTTTCTTTACGAGATTTCAATGACGGTCGGTTTTTATTGTCAGTCAGTTTTGTTCAGTTACGAGATCTCAGTAAAGTATATTTTGTTCTTTTACGAGATTTTAATGACAGTTGGTTTTGATCCTCTACAAGACTTCAATAAAGGCTGTTTTTTCCATAATGAGATTTCAAAGTCAATCAGTTTTGTTCCCTAACAAGGTTTTAATGACAGTCGACTTTGTTCCTTAACAAGATTTTAAAGACAGTTGGTTTTGTTCCGTTACTAGATTTATATGATGGTCAGTTTTGTTTTCTTAAAAAGATCTCAATGATGGTCGGTTTTCAGTGTCAGCCGGTTTTATTCTGTAATGAGATTTTAGTGACGGTCGTTTTTGTTCCTTTACGAGATTTCAATAACGGCTGTTCTTTTTCATTACGAGATTTCAATGTCACTAGGTTTTGTTCCCTAACGAGGTGTTAATGATGGTCGGCTTTGTTTTTAACAAGATTTTAATGACAGTTGGATTTGTTCTGTTATGAGATTTCTATGATGTTCAGTTATGAGATCTCAATGATGGTAAGATTTGTTCAGGTGTGAGATCTCAATGATGGTCGGTTTTGTTCAGGTGTGAGATCTCAATGACGGTTGGTTTTGTGCCATTAAGAGATCTTGATGGTCAGTTTTATTCCATTATGAGATTTCAAAGACAGTCGAGTTTGAAGACGAAAATCTTTACAAGATCTCATTGACAGTCGGTTTTGTTCCTTTACAAGATTTCAATTATGATTGGTTTTGTTCGGTTACAAGACCTCAATAATTGTCAGTTTTGTTCAATTGTGAGATCTCAATGATGGTCGGTTTTGTTCCATTATGAGATTTCAATGATGGTATGATTCGTTCAGTTGTGAGAATTCAATGACGGTCGGTTTTGTTTCTACGCTCTTTTACGAGATTTCAAAGACAGTTGGTTTTGTTTCTTTATGAGATTTTAATGATGGTCAGTTTTGTTCCTTTTGGAGATCTCAATAGCAGTCAGTTTTTTTTTCTTTATGAGATTTCAATGATGGTTATGTTTCTTTATGAGATTTCAATGATGGGCTGTTTTGTTCCCTAACATCATTTTAATGATGGTCGGTTTTGTTTCATTACAAATTTTAATGACAGTTGGTTTTCAGTATCGGTTTTATTTGGTTACAAGATTTCAATGACAGTTCATTTTTCCGTTACGAAATTTCAATGACGATCAGCTTTGCTCTATTATGAGATTTAAATGACGGTCGGTTTTGTTTTGTTACGAGATTTCAGTGACAGGTCTCTATGCTCATCATTGACTGAACCACAGGCTCTACTCTTCAGCACAATGGTAACCTCACAAAACTCAGATAACAAAAACAGAACATTAAACACTAACTGGTCTCCAGATCTCAGCATCTTCACTTATTACAAACCACTCTGACTTATTTCTTCCATTCAAAGCTTCTTATTAAGAATTAACTGATGTTTAGATTTTGATGTTTTGTTGAAAATAATAAAGTTTGAAGTGGCTTGTGGAGGTAAGCATTTGCATTAGTTTGGCTTTTGACCTTTGACTCTTTAACTTTCATTTTTCTCTATCTGCTCCAACAAAAGAGTAACAGATCAGCTGATTAAAACTTCATGGAGCAACCTGATTTACTAACTTCAAGATTCTGATTTCTGGGAACATTATTGTGGATCTAGTATGCTACCACATAAAAAAAATCAACATGCAGAAGTTATTGGGACAAAAGCACATAGGCACACACACAGACATAAAGAATCAACGTATGAACCTCAACAATGGTGACAAAATTTTTAGTTTTACAGATCAACTCCGAACATCACAAAACAAGCTGCTAAAGTCACAAAAAGCTTTTTATTGTCACCATTGTTAAGGTTCATATGCTGATTCTTGATGTTTGTGTGTCTAAAAGACAGCCAAAAACACTTTATATATAATGGTTTTTAAAACAGCTGATTTTTTTTTTTTTTAATCTGATAATTTCATAATATCACTAGACTGTTGTAAAGCTGCAAACTAACACCTAAGAGATCAGACTCTGGATAAGAACAGTAAATCAGGCCACTACACCATGACTGAATTCTCACCAATAAAGAAAGACAGTAAAGGGTCAAGAGCCCAACTAAAGCAAGCGTTTACCTCCATAATGGTGACTTCAAACTTTATTAGCCTATTTTCAATAAAACATCAACTCCTAAACCTCTGTTCATTCTCATTAAGACATAAAGTCAAACTGGACTGTAATATGTGAGATCTAGAGAGATCTGTTAGCGTTTAATGTTACGTTGCTGCCAGTCATGTGACGGTGTTTTCAGCTTATTTAAATGAGATTTTACTTTAATTTTAAGGTTTTTGTTTTGCACCCTGTGCTGCCAATCATTTCACCATTTTGTTTTACTGTGAAGGTTTGATTGTATTAATTCAGGAAATACCTGTGAAAAAAGTGTTTTTCTGTATAAACAATGTGTATTACTGTAATTTGTCATTAATGTCATAATACTTAAAATAACAGCCGAGTTGATAATTTAGAGATAATTTTACAGAGTTTTGATTACAATTTAAAATAAAAGAAAACAACCTGAAAAAAAAATCAGTTATTTTCTTATTTTACAGTGTAGCAAATACATGTAACGTGTAACAAGGACACTGTAAAATAAAGTGTTACCTAAATAATATTTTTAAGAATATTAAAATAGAAAAAATTTCACAATATTGTATTTTTGATCAGATAAATGCAGGCTTGATGAGCATATGAGACTTCTTTCAAAAACATTAAAAACAGTAATGAAAAAAATGTGCATGTAAGTTGTAAGAACTAAATAAAGTACTATATCATTTGTGGTGTGAAACTAACTAACTGCATAGTGATGTAACATAGGGATTATTTTTGCCCCAGGGTTACACCCCTTATTTTCTGAGGTTTATTTAAACCCTTTATTCAGTACAGTTTATGGCGACTGTACTGGGGCGTTGGGCGGTGTAATGTGAAGTATGGACTATTTTACACCAGGGTGACACCCTTTATACAGCACAGCTTATTGCAACTGTACTGGGGCGTTAGAACCCACTCAGACCATAGGTTGATCAGACCTACTAGCCTCTCTAACACCTCTTCCCACAGCTACCCAGTCTCCCAGAAGGTCTCCCATCCAGATATAGACTGGGCTCAACCCTGCTTAGCGTCAGTGGGTGTGCAGGTAAAAGCTTCAGGTTGACCGCTGCCGGGCTTCCCAAACATCTTTCCAACCATAGACCCTCTTACGTAGAAATATAAATCTCAACAATGGTGACATGCTTCATGATACAATGCATTCTATAACAGAATATTAAGTTGAAATCAACTACACCTACAATAAAAAATATCTTATGCCATTTTACTTATCTAATAAAAGCATCTGGATTTAAGAATTTTTAGATGTTTAGACTGGAAACAAGACAAAAACACTAAACAAGAAAAGTTTTTTTACAGTGTAATACATTTATATTACAAACCCTGTTACTGCAACATGAGATCATGCTATATTGCAGAAATCAATTATAAAATTAAAAACACAAAAGCTATTCTGAGATGACACACAAAGACATCAAGAATCAGCACATGAATCTCAATAATGGTGACAATCAAAAGTGTCATGCCGCAATGCATGCTGGGAACAACAGTACAAAACTCCCAGCATGCATCACAGCATTAATAAATTATGCAGCTGAATTGTCCTATTGTTTTCTTTAATTCTAACTATTTGCTTTTATTTTTGCTTGGTTTTTGTTGTCTTTTAGTAGCTTTATGTGATGTCCAGATTTGATCTTATTGTCTGAATATTTTGTTGTCACCATTGTTGAGATTCATACGCTGATTGCTCATATCTGTGTTTGTCATTATAATCTATTGTTTTCTGCTCATGGTTTTCATTTTCAATTTTCTAACTGACTCCAAAAATACAGTGTGGCCTTATGTTGCAGGAAAACAGTTGTTTAATTTAAATGGCAAAACAACTATTATGTTCAAATGAAATCAATAAACCATTAATAGCTAAAAACCATCAGCTGATCTTGTTTCAGCTTTTGTGCTTTTTGCTAAACACACTGTCACAGCAGCCAAAGAAGACACATGTTGTAAGAGTTAAGAGCCCAACTAATAGAAACACCAATCACCATTATGGTGACTTCAAATGAAACAAGCGTTAAACTTCTGTTATTTCTCAATATGAACTTCTGTTAATGAATGACAAATATAAAGTCAATCTGGTTAGTAATATGTGAAGTTGTAATGCTGTTTGTGGAGTTTAATCCTCCTCTGCTGAGATCTGGAGAGATTTAATGTCTTTTTTTATCTTCAGTTGATTTCATCTAAGGCTTTGGCTGAAGTCAGTAGCTCTTGTTTCTGTTTGTCTCTTTTTTCTGTTCTCTTCTTTCCTTCAGTGATTCTGCTTGTTAACAGACTTGTTAATGCTAAAATGATTCTATAAATAATATATAAAGATTTTGTTGCTCAGTTAAGGTCTAGTTCTGGTTTATTTATTTGCTTTTGGTTGACATGTAGCATTGTTATGGCCTGCTTGTGGCTCAGATCTGGCAAACAGGACCAATTATTGGTCTTATATATTGCATGAAACATACATGAAACATGTACCATCTACAAGATAATCTGAATAAGAGCAGCCCTGCCTTCTTCCTTGTTCTACCAGCTTTTGTTTTCCTGTTGTGGTTTATCATGGCTATTTTTTTTACTGAGTTCTCGAGTGCATTAAAGTGCATCATATAAAGTACATCTACAGATTAGAAGGGTTTTATTAATGGTGTGATGGAATTTTTAATTAATCATAACTAACATTTCTTTTTCTTGCAGGAATAAGATTAATATGCTTTTGAAACCTAAATGTCCCCAATCCTTGAGTATGTCTAAATCATATTTGAATGTAACAAAAGGAGAAATGAAACTTAGGGACAGCTAGACAACTATCTAAATATAATAGCCCCATGATATTGGGTAGCCAATGAACTAATAAATGATTTGAGCAGATTTTTCTTTACCTAGTAACAGAAGGGTTTGACATATGAAGAGCCAATCATATTGTAGAATGCTTTACCATGCTCTTATTCTATATAAACTGTTGTATTCTTTTTGCTGGTGGGATTCTCTGTGATTGGTATGAGGTCCTCCGGCCGTGATTAAAGCATATTCTAAGGCGTCTGGAGTCTGTATGGGGTTTTGCTGTGCAGCAGGTTAGTGGGACACTAGAGATCTATTTCCCAGGTTTTAGTGTCAAAAAGGGTCAAGACGTTGACCGACTCAGCCGACATCGACTGGAGACACGCTAGAGTATAATTTGTCAATGAAGGCATTTCAACGTAGGCATTTCAGGGCGTCGATTTGAGACGACCCACGTAAACTTAAGTCAGGTGCGTAGGGGAAAATCTACCACAATTATTATAAATAATTATAAAATGGTAATTTAGCTTTAAAAAGTCTAACTTATGACTTACAATGCCTGGATGTTACATTCATGTCTGGCTGTTTCTGTTTGCTGTATTTGGTAAGCTTTTCTAATTATTTCTCTTTTTCTGTGTCTGCTTTTTTTGTGTTATTAATGCATCAGTGTATATTAGTAGTTTGAAAATGTTGCATATATATATATATATTGCATATATATTGCATATATTGCAAATGTTGCTATATATATATATATATATATATATATATATATATATATATATATATATATATATATATATATATATGTATATAGTATACATGAGAGTATACATTAGAGACCTGTTTTTTTTTTCTGGGTAATTTTGGATACATTATTACATTCTACATTTATGGCCAATATATCATAACTCACTTACTGCATATAGTCTGTCTTCTTTCACTCAAGTGTTTAAATCTGTTTATGGATAGTAATGACTATACATATTGATTTAACAGCAGAAGACATTCTTGAAGTTAACGTGGAGACGGGCTTATATAGACGTGTTGAACTCACTGGAATGTTACTTCATCAAGATGCTGTTAAGTCAGTGGAATGGACCAAACTAAAACCAAACAGATCACAAGTATGTCTTATATTTGTAAACAGTGGTAGCAGTAGTATCAAATGCTACAATGACTGCTGTGGAAAGGCTCATTTCTATTTGAACAATAACACCCTCATTCTGGAGAACGTGACAGCACAGGATGAAGGAGTCTTCAAGGAAACTATAGTTAGAAGGAACGGAACCCAAAAATCCCAAAACTTTACATTAATTATTCAATGTAAGTCCAGATGTACCAGTCATATTATTCATATGCATTTCATCTTTATCTGTTTGCTCATTAACACATTTCATTTTAAGACCCACCAATTGCAACAGAAATAGCGGTCTCATGGAACTCCAGCACATCTGTGACTCTCAAATGTGAAGTGAGCGGGTCATTTCTGCTTCTGATGTGGAAGAGAGAAAGAGTCCCCGTTCTAGAGAAACACAGACACTCATTCAGTGAGAGGAATCAAACTCTACACATCAGCAACATAACCAGTTCAGATTACGGGACGTACAGCTGTATTGTTTCAAATGCGTATGGAGAATCAGAACAGCACATAAATATTACTGGTGAGCAGTTTATTTGAATCCTAAAATGATGTCAGATTGTAATATCATATTCAGGACCAGAATTTAAACCTAAAAACATCGTGTTCTACGGCCTTTACAAATACCATCACAGTAAGACTTTCTCCCAAATACATGAACAATGTTGCTTTAGCAAAATAATAACTGTATGTTTATGAAACCCACAGCCTTCATGATTTAGGTTTATTCTGTGACTCAGGTCATGAATGTCAATAACACGTAATCTCAGCAAATGTTCTCAAAAACATCAGAAAGGAAAAAAAGATTAAATCATAGACAAAAACCAGAAAAAAATTTCCCCTTGAAAGAACTCTACAGCTACAAGCTACCTAAAACCTGAAATACAATTACAGCAACTTTTGTTTTTAAAAGACTTTATTTCATGCAGAATATTTTACTGTCATTGTATTTTAGGGCAAAGAGCAGAAAATGGCAGAACTACAGATGAAGGTATTAAAAATGAATCAATGTGTGTACATATATATTGTATTATTATACACCGTATTGCATTGTCATAATATCTGTGAAATATTCTTCACAGGGGATGCAGATAACACCCTTGTAATTTATCAGGTAATGGCCAATCAAAAGCATTAATAAACAGATGGAATAATAAAGTAATAATATTTAGATAGACAATAAAATGACTGATATCTTCCTTATTTTAAAGACCTGATATCTTCCTTATTTTAAAAGTTTTGAGGCTTTTATTCCACATCTATTAGCTTTGAGGCCTCAATATGTTAATGCAAACTTACCATTGCAAACTGGTAGTAGCAAACGCTGTCATATTTCTTATAGCTGTTGATCATATTTATAGTATAGTATATCATGTTATATTTTATACAATCCACCTTCACTTTAGCTTGAAAGTGGATTGTATCAGTATTACTTTGACATGTTGTGTGATACTTCAAAATTGACCTTGCTGCTTAATTTTCTCACAATAGAGTGGTGCAGGTAAATTTGTAGGCCAAAACACGCAAATGATTTAGCATTTTAGCACTTCCATGTCCCTCGTCCCGAAGTTAATGTTTTGTTAATGTAAAGGTCTGTGGTTAACACAAGTGCATTATACTTTCAGGTTTTATTCTACAACATAAAATACATAAATATTACCCCGCACATGATTTTTTTAAGCTGTTACGTTGTCTTGAAAAAGGCGGTTACTAACAGGTGGCTAAATGGGTCTACTGAGACTGTCTGGGAGATTAAATGTCTGTTTTAACAGCTTTGTTGTGTTCATAATTGTGCTCTTATAGATTATTCTAACTCAAACTTTCTGGGAAAATGTTTTTTTAGATAAAAACTGAAAGAGTTGTCTCTGGCTTAGTGGTGATGATGTTATAGTTGTGTGCCTGTGCTGTAGTTCGTTTATAGCCTACCTTTAGCTTTTTGCTTTTTACTTCATTACCATGCCAATCTCTCCGAGAGTTGTCATGGTAATTGATATTGTAATTTTACTGTATTTGGTCTTGGCAGAATAGATCTGCTATTCTGCTGCTGCTGCAGAGCAAGTACCGAGACTTCCAATACATTCACAGACATTGCTGTGAGAATATAAGACATGCTGCTGCTGCATATGTAACACATGAAATAACCCCCTGTAGCAGATCTATACAGGTGGAGCTGGGGAAGGTGGAGGGTTTCTGAAAGCACGCTGCAGACTGTTAACAGCAAACTACCAGTATTTGAATGTTGAGATGCAACAGCAACCAATCAGCTGCGCTATGTATCATAAACCTTTGTTGATCAAAGAGCTTGTTTTTTGTGATAAAGCCTATGGAAAAATCCTTTTGGGTTTTGTCGAGGGAACCAGTGTGATGCTAACTGCCAGTTGGCCTACAAAGTGACATTATACCTGCACCACTCCACAAACTGCACTGCGCTGTGTATTCTAAAGTGATCATGCGCTGTCAAGTCATTTCATGGGGTCTTTAAGTCTTGAACTCTTTCTATCTAGTGGAATGCTATGAATGAAAAATGTATTATATGTTTATGATTTTCTTAATATTTTTTTTTTTTAATAATACCTGTTTACTTTGACCACTCCTGTCTCTCAGGAAGTGCCTGACTTTCAACAGGTGACTCCTTTGCCATACGTCTACACAGACTTCATTAAGCTGAAAGAGCCCAATCAGGCCTCCGCTGCAACGCAACACTTTGAGGACTTTGGTTACTCTGAGGTTGGACCCACATGCAGGGCAGATCCAGTTCTTCAGTATTGTGATGCTGGAGAGGAATGACAACTAATATAAGAGACTACAAAACACATTGGACTTAAAACAGTCAGCGAATACTAACACACTTTCATATTCATGAATCTGTGCAGCGCAACTTACAAGAGCATCAGAGTCAGACGAGCAGGGGGAAAATACATGTTTACATCCTCATCAACCACCAGATGGCAGCGAAAAACAGCTGAAAGCAGCAGTTTGACCATGTACAACCATAATTGTTTCTGATCCTTGAAAAAAACACAAGTAGCAACAATTTGGATGGACAATCTTCTGAATAATCGTTTCAATTACATTCAATAAGCATCATTCTGAAAAAGAACAGAAGAAACTTGTTTTCTTTCTTGCACTTGGTACTGGATAAGTATGAACGCCCAGGGCCGGTTCTATACCTTTTGAAGACCCTGGGCAAAATTTGTGGAGGCCCCATGCACCACATTCCTCTTAATAAAAAGCACTTTTTATTAAAAAATGTGTATATTTTTACTGATATGTCCATATTAATCAAACTTTAACTAAGGTAATCTCTTAATTGTTTGTGGAGGATGCTACCATTTTTTTTTTTTTTTTGCAGTAATTTGTTCAGTAATTTATTTACAGTTCCTGGACACCACTTCAGTAAATGAACATCAGAGTTTTCAACATTTTTTCCTAGCTGGGTATGGACACAATTTCCCCCTCCGTTTGAACCATTAGATACACTGTAAAAAAAAAAAATCCAAATTTTACGGAAAATAACTGATTTTTTTTTTTTTTTTTACGGTCATTTTCTTTTATTTTAAATTATACTCAAAACTCTGTAAAATTACAAACAATGTATGTAAATTAACAACTCGGCTGTTATTTTATGTATTATGACTTTAATGAAAAATTACAGTAATTCATATATTTTTTACAGAAAATGTACTGTATTTTTTATACAGTATTTTTTCTGTTTTCTTAAATTACAAACAAATGTATGTAAAATTACAAAAATAATCAGTAATTAAACAGTAACAAAACAGTTAAATGATAAAACGGTCAAATTAATGGAAGCCAAAAACCCTGTAAAATTAAAGTAAAATATCCTAATTTAAATAAACCGTTATTTTACAGGTATTTCCTGAATTATTACCTTCACTTTAAAAAAAAAAAAATCCTAAAAAAACAAAAAAACAAAACAAAAAAACGGTCAATGACTGGCAGCTACGGCTGCCAAACAAAAACCATAAAATTAATGTAAAATATTCTAATTTAAATAAAGTGCAAAAAACTTTAAGAAAAAATTTCTTTAAATGTAAAAAAAACACTGTTATTTTACAGGTATTTCCTGATTTGATTCAAATGACTGACAACAGCAGAACATCAGACACAAACAGATCTCTCAAGATCTCAGCATCTTCATTTATTACAGTCTAGACTTTATTTCTTTTATACAAAGGTTCTTATTGAGAATTAACAAAGATTTAGATGTTGATGTTTTATTGAAAAAAAAAAAAAAGTTCGATGTCACCATTATGGAGGTGAGCGTTTGCTTTAGTTGGGCTCCTGACCCTTGACTTTTTCCATGTTAGTTTTTCTCTGAATGTGTTTTGTTAATATCAATTCAGGACATATGAATAAAACAAGTGTTTTGTTCTGTAGAAATGTTTTGCACTTTATTTAAATTAAGATATTTTACATTTATTTTACAGACTTTGATTGGCAGCCTTTGCTGAAAGTCATTTGACCTTTTTTTTTTTTTTTTTTAAGATTATGTTTTGCAGTGAAGGTGTTTTATTGTAATAATTCAGGGAATACCTGTAAAATAACAGTGTTTTTCTGTAGAAACATTTTAATGAAAATTTATGTTAAAGTTTTTTACACTTTATTTAAATTAGAATATTTTACTTTCATTTTAAGGTTTTTGTTTGGCAGCCGTAGCTGACAGTCACAGTCATTTTTTTACGATTTATTTTTTTACAGTGTATGTATGACAGTCATTAATGGGTAGGATGGAAACTTACGATCTCTCATAGATAAGAGGTGATAGATAAATGACTTTCAGAGGTATTGGGAGAGCACAAGTGGTTTGTCTTGCATGACAAACTCTGTTAAAGATAACAGGGTAGCCCTGCCTTCTTCCTTGTTCTACCAACTTTTGATTTCCTGTTGTGCTTTAAAGTGGCTATTTTTTTTAACTGAGGCAACTGTTTCGAGAGCATTAAAGCACATCATATAAAGTACATCTACAGATTAGAATGGTTTCATTAATGGTTATAAATTATAATAAAATGGTAATTTAGCTTCAAAAAGTCTAACTTTTGACCTACGATGCCTGAATGTTACATTTATGTCTGGCTGTTGCTGTTTGCTGTATTTGGTAAGTGTGTAGGGCAGGCTATAATGATTTCTCTTTTTCTGTGTCTTCTTTTGTGCTATTAATGAACCAGTGTATATTAGTATTTTGAAAATGCTGCATGTATAGTATACAGGAGAGAATACATTAGAGACCTGTTTTTTTTTTGGGGGGGGGGGATAAATTGTACATTCTACATTTATGTTCAGTATATCACCATTATGTGCTATTGTGCTTATAGTCTGTCTTCTTTCACTCAAGTGTTTAAATCTGTTTATGGATAGTAATGACTATACATATTTATTTAACAGCAGAAGACATTCCTGAAGTTAAAGTGGAGACGGGCTTATATAGTCGTGTTAATCTCACTGGAATGTCACTTCATCAAGATGCTGTTAAGTCAGTGCAATGGACCAAACTAAAACTAAATCAACCAGAATTATGTCTATTGTTTGTAAACAATAGTACCAATGGTACCAAATGCTACAATGACTGCTGTGGAAAGGTTCATTTCTATTTGAACAATAACACCCTCATTCTGGAGAACGTGACAGCACAGGATGAAGGAGTCTTCAAGGAAACTATAGTTAGAAGAAATGGAACTATAAAATCCCAAAACTTTACATTAATTATTCAGTGTAAGTCCAGATGTATCAGAGTCATATTATTCATATGCATTTCATCTTTATCTGTTTGCTCATTAACACATTTCATTTTAAGACCCACCAATTGCAACAGAAATAGTGGTCTCATGGAACTCCAGCACATCTGTGACTCTCAAATGTGAAGTGAGCGGGTCATTTCTGCTTCTGATGTGGAAGAGAGAAAGAGTTCCCATTCTAGAGAAACACAGACACTCATTCAGTGAGAGGAATCAAACTCTACACATCAGCAACATAACCAGCTCAGATTACGGGACGTACAGCTGTATTGTTTCAAATGCATATGGAGAATCAGAACAGCACATGTATATTACAGGTGAGCAGCTTGTTTGAATCCTAAAATTATGTCAGATTGTAATATCATATTCAGGACCAGAATTTAAACCTAAAAACATCTTTAAACACAAAGGCCCTATGAAAATAAAAAAGTTTTGAGGCTTTTATTCCATATCTATTAGCTTTGAGGCCTCAATATGTTAATGCAAACTTACCATTGCAAACTGGTAGTAGCAAACGCTGTCATATTTCTTATAGCTGTCGATCATATTTATAGAAAAGTATATCATGTTATATTTTATACAATCCACCTTCATTTTAGCTTGAAAGTGGATCGTATAAATATTACTTCGTCCTGTTGTGTGACACTACAACATTTATTTTGCTGCTTAATTTTCTCACAATAGAGTGGTGCAGGTATATGACGTCAGAACCCAGAAATCTAATTCGCCGCTGGCTCCTTTGAGATTTTCCTGTGGGGTTTTATGATGAGACTTTTTGATTTATGTGTAAAATAAAGCCTGTTGTAAACATAACTTGACAATACTTTGATGTTTTACAGCATAAGATGCACACACCCATAGCAAAAATGCTAATTTTGAAGCAGTTCATGTTGATTTTTGAAAAGGTATGTTTTTAATAAGTAACTAGATAAGACAGCTTGGGGTGTGAGTGTAGGGTGTGCTTCTGTGGGTGGAATAAAAATATGGCAGGACTTTTACTTTCTGACCCCTGGATTTTCCACCTCTGGTGAGTGGTGACTTCTATGATCATTTATTGTAAGTTTTGATTAATCCTCTTTGTTTTTGGTTTACTTGAAATTTTCTAGTTTGATTTATATATTTCTTTATTGTGGGGTTAGTAGGGAGATGGGTGCCATTTTATTTACTTTTCCTCCTATTTATGTTAGCTAGGGAGTTAGCTTATTTTTCTGTACTTTTGTTTTCTTTTCTTTTAGTTTAGGTAATTTGGTTAACGAGGAGTTAGATTGATTTATGTTTGTTGTTTTGGCAATACCCCCTTCTGACTCTAATAACCCTATTTTTTGTAAATAAAAACTACTTTCTTTTGTGAAATATGTGGTTATTTGAGTTGTTGTGAAAATTCTGGGGCTGAAGTATGTTTTCATGCTGTTGCACACTCATTCACCACCATCCATTTTTGCTGTTGCGTTCCTTCCCCTAGACTAGCAAAAGTTATTCATTCAAGAACAGCGAGTAAATTTTCTTTTTGCGTTTTGTTATTTTATTAACATAATTATAAAGACAGCAGCAGGAATATTAGGCTGTTGTCACTTTAAGAGCTGCACAGACCTAATATACTGCATTTTCTTTGTCAACTGTTTACGTTCAGTTAAGACATAACCAACTGTGTTTACGATGATATTTTGTGTGTATTTGTCTGTTCAAATGCAATAAAATGCAGAAGAGAACTCAGTTCAGTATCACGCACTATTCAGTATGAGAGGCGGCTTTCTTGCTTTGGATGTGTGCGCAACACAGAAAACAGTGTACGAGTCTTCTTGCGCTTGAATTGTTTTAAAACCACATTAAAATTACTTTTCTGTGTGCGCTTTGGATGTGTGTGCAGCACAGAAAACAGTGTATGGGTCTTCTTGTGCTTGAATGGTTTAAAATCACATTAAAATAACTTTTCCTGTGCATGTGCTCTGGATGTATGTGCAGCACAGTAAACAGCGCACAGGTCTTCTGCTGCTTGAATGGTTTAAAGTCATATTAAAATGCACACAAAGGAATCGATAAAAGGAATCGAAATTTTAATTTTATAACAAATATCCGATTCCTGACCTTAAGTATCCGATTCCAGAATTGGAATCTATTTCGATTTCCAACCCTAGTTTTTGCAGCCTCTTTGTACATGCTCTTACAAACTATTTTAACTCAAACTTTCTGGGAAAGTTGCCAGAAGCTTATGGTGGTGACACTGAAGTCACGGGACCGTGGTGTAGTTTGTTTATAGCCTACCTTTAGCTTTTTACCTCTGGTGACTGCATTTAGGCTTCAAAATTCATAAAAGTTGTGCTGATCTGTGAAAATTAACTTGATGGACAAAATGTGTAAGTTTCATAAACTTTTGCTGATCACAGAGCTTGTTTTTTTTGTGATAATCCAAAAGCCTATGGAAAAATCCTATTGGGTTTTGTCAAGGGAACCAGTGTGATGCTAACTGCTGGTTGGCCTACAAAGTGACGTCATAGCTGCACCGCTCCATTTCCACAAACTGCGCCGTGTATTCTGAAGTGATCATGCACTGTCAAGTCATTTCATGGGGTCTTTAAGTCTCGAAAAAAACATTTGCATCCAGCAGAATGCTATGAATGATAAATGTACTAAATGTTTATGATTTTCTTAATATTTTGTTTTTAATAATACCTGTTTACTTTGACCACTCCTGTCTCTCAAGAAGTGCCTGACTTTCAACAGGTGACTCCTTTGCCATTCGTCTACACAGACTTCATGAAGCTGAAAGAGCCCAGTAAAGACTTTGGTTACTCTAAGTTTGGATCAACATGCAGGGTGGAAACAGTTGTTCAGTATTGTGATGAATAGTCCACAGCGTGACCTGATGCTGGAGAGGAATGACAACTAAGCATGTTGGAGTTAAAACAGCGAATATTCATGAAAAAAACGAATATTCATGAATCTGGTGCAGCGCAACTTACCAGAGCCAGAAGTCAGAGTCAGAAGAAATTTTCCACTGTTCCTTTAGCCACTGGATTTTAGATATGACCATTTCAAGATGTCAATTAGGAAAAGACCTTTAAAATCTCCTGACACTTTTGTATCACCAATACATTTAGGGAGGTATCATTTAAAATTGTTCATACTGGTGTAGAATACTGGTGACTTCAAAATTTGGTTTATCTTTATCCACAAATGTAGATGGGAAGTGAAAACAAAAACTAATTTTAAAACAGAAATAGGTCACTACTTGTATACATTAAAAGAAACAACAAATAACAAAGCGAAATCTTTAATCTAGTCTTTGAATAATTTGTACCTCTTTGTACTTGTTTATAGATATGTGAATTTCTTACTGCTTTCTCTTCTCTTATTTTATTTTAATTATATTTGTTTATCATAATATATGATTTGATGTAATTATTACTGCCCTTCATGTTCATTGTTCAAAAGATTGCAATAAAAAAGGTTTACATGCTGATCAACCACCAGATGGCAGCAAAAACAGCTGTTACAACAATTACATTCTTAAGCATCATTCTGAAAAAGAACAGACTTGTTTCTTCTCTTGCACTTGGATAATGTATATTTTCTGTCCAGACTCAGTCCTGGAGAGTTTAGCTCCAACTTACCACAACACACCTGACTGGAAGTTTCCTGTATGCCTAAAAACCTTGATTAGCTGGTTCAGGTGTGTTTAATTGGGGTTGGAGCTAAACTCAGCAGGACAGTAGCCCTCTAGGAGCAGGATTGGACACCCCTGATGTAGAGCAGGGGTTCCCAACCACATTTCTGGAGCCTCCCCAACACTGCATGTTTTCCATGTCTCCTTAAACAAACCCACCTGATTCAGATCATCAGCATATCAGTCGAGACTCCAAGACCTGAAATGGGTGTGTCAGATAAAGGAGACATGCAAAATGTGCAGTGTTGGGGGGGCTCCAGGAATGTGGTTGGGAACCCCTGATGTAGAGCATGAACACACTATAAAGACTTAAGCCATAAAAGGACTTCATTGAGAACTCCAGTGCCTTGCAATAAATGTCAAGGATACAATATTTGAAGTGACACGCTGTGAGAGGTTTCCATCCTACCCATTAGTGACTGTCATACGTAGTGATTAGATAGATAAATGACTTTCAGAGCTATTGGGAGAGCACAAGTGGTTTGTCTTGCATGACAAACTCTGTTAAAGGTTCTGTATATCAATTAAACGGCATGTCATGGAGTCAGCGGCAGATTAATTGATGTTAAAAGGCAAATCTAGATGTCAGTAAAGAGGTGCAAACTCTCACAGTGCACAAAAGAGACCAAAATAGCATTGGAGAGACAGTTGAAGAGTATAAGTCTCACCAAATCGTTCATTTACAGTTAGAGTAGACTACCTTCATTGTGTATACCTAAAGCAATGTCTTTATTGGGATATCAGGAATACATACTGCAACAGGATGCAAAGGATAGGTTTCCTTTCTTTGTTTTTGCTTCAGAAAAGCCAAAAGGAAGAAAGGAGTATTTCCTTTTAACAGACATGTGAAGATAATCTCACTTTTTGTGAGATTTTTGTGAGAAGTGTGCTTAAATTGTTACACCCATTAAATGCTGGGAAATGATACCTGCAAACAGAAGGGGGATGTAAGTGTTTAATAATTTAACTTTAATCTCCTGTGATATAAATAGAAAAAACAGAGAGGTTTGGGGACAGTGTTAATTAAAGATCTCCTATACAACTACAATAAGTGCAAACAGATATTTATATACAAAATTGCACATATCATTTGGGTTTCAGGGAGGAAAAAAAAAAAAAAACAATGTGTGGAAAATATTTTGCATTGCCCGTTTGGGGATAAATAAATCACAAAGCGAACTCACCGGACACAGACGTTCCAGAACAAAGGAATAGACTAAATGCAACGCAGGTATCAGGAATAAAACATTTGAGATTTAGGTGATAAACAGATGCACTTTGATCTGAAGGTTTAATATCAGTGATTAAGCCCTATCTGGCAACCCTGAGACAAAAACAACCCCATTTCAGCACGTTTGACTAAGCTGAACATTCACTTGGAATTAATGGACCAAATCAGACTATGAGCACCATAAGGTTTCGGAGAGCCTCGTTCAAGTGCGTACAATCTGCAGGGTTTTGATTTTCATTAAAGCCACTGCATCAGTAATTGAGATGCACTTTTGATTACCTAATAATCATACCAATAGATTTAAAAGCAAATATTTTAACATGAAGGGTATCCTAAATCCTGTGAGATGCTTTTATGATCCATTGTGTGCATTTAGAACTAAATTTAGAAAATGATATGCTACAGATGATAGAACAATCACATTGAATAAGGAGAAAAAAAAATGTACACATGTATGTAGAAGAGGAAAAAATTATTTCACAGCATTTAAAATGTTCAGTTTATATTCTGATAGTCACTGATGCCGTCCATGGTTTACAATGTCATAATAACATATACATTATCTATTGTTATTCAAAGAAATTTCATATTACACCCTGAAGAGCTTCACTGTGATATTCAGTCCCTCTCTTCTGAAAATCCCCCTCTGTGTCCACTATCTGGTTGAACACAATCTGTGAATAATTTCTCAAATATACAAAAGTGCTCAGTCTTCAAGAAAGCGTAAAAAATGTCTATCTGGCCCGAAAAGCCTCTTCCCTTTTTTTAAGGCAAGTGGTGACCAGTAGGTCAAAAGACTCTTGCCACAGAACCGTGCTGTAACATCTCCCAATAAATATTGCAACAAATAATTCCCCCCACATTTGAAACGAGTGAGCAGAGTTAATGGCTTTTGGCATTTGTAGTTTCCACGAATGGCGAGAGCTTTACTATTAATGTAGAAGGACGGGAATCTCTCTCAACTAGACATGGAAAGGGCACGAATGACCGAAGTATGCATTGCGAATGAGTGGACAGGAAGCCACAAGTTTAAAGCATGCCAAAATGGAAAAAACAACAAACTAAAATGATTCCGAGATCTTTATACTACATTTACGTAAAAGCTTTTAAGACAGGACTGCTTGCAGACCTTGTCCCTTTGGCCCTCAATTTCTCTCTGAACTGTAGTTGAGGTACTGTAAACACTTTAGAGGGTGCTTGAGGGAGGCCGCGACTGAATAACCGTTCAATGAATGATTCGCAAACATCAAGCTCCTTCCTGTTATCCAGACTGAACAATGCTGAAACGCACTCAATTCAAACAATAGAATCCTCAGCCAATTAAAGTTCTATGAGTTCCAGAGATTTCAGAACTCTCAGTCAGTTTAGATTTAGAGGATTCCGGAATTGGATGGATAAGGGGAGTTTTGTTCAGGGAAAACATGCACTCATTACCTTTCATTCTCACCAGCACAACAGCAATGACACAAGATGATACACCAGTCCCAGTAAAATCTCTTTTCCAAAATGATTCTTTAGACAAAGTTATATATCATCTTTATAAATATTTTCTGTGCTGTTGTGTCCTCTATCAATATAAATAGCAAAATATAGTGTCATATATCCTACAGCTAGTTGAATCCCCTCAGCCGTTTACACTAACTAAAGCATCTTTTAATCCTTTTCTGAAAGGATCCATTAGAAATAATGTACAAGTTGAACTAAATCTTCAAAGTAATGTTCTCAAACAAAATGGATGTCTGTACAAAATAAAATTAACAAAATAATACAAATACAAAAAAAAAAAAAAAGAGAACACAATCAATGTGTGTGTTGTTAGCCACAGGAGTGCATAGATGCTGAGTTTGTGAAATGAGTCTGGGAGGTGTGTGAAACCAACCGGTTGGGTGAAAGGTGACAAAAGCTGATATCAACATTGATTTTTTTTCCTTCTTGGAGGTGGTGATGGTGCGTGGAAATCATCCGTGATGATCTGACCTACTTCTTTGTCCTTCTGCTCGAAATCCCAACTGAAGATTGTTTGAAGAAGAATACTCAGCGCTAAATTTTGTTTCCATTTTTCCTTAAATTAAAATGCTAACCAATAAATATACAAACAAAGAGTCCACTTTTTTGTTGAGACCAAAAATGCTTCTAACACTTTGTGGTGTACATTCAGGAACATTCATATTGAAAGTGAAAAAAATGCAACGTAAAATAAACAAACAAACAAACAAACAAAATAAAATCACTGTAAGAGTTAACAATAAACATTGCCATAATAATAATTTATATTATATTACAAATTATTCCTATGTTTTTTTTTGTTTTGTTTTGTTTTTTTGCAGTCCAAGGTCCCTACCAGGGTAAGGTGATTTTTTTTATAGTTTTTCTTTTGAGGGAATCCAGATGTAAGGTCCAGACTGTTCCTCTATCACCATCTTACACTGGTTATAAATGTCCTCTAGTGTGTCCCCTTGAACCAGCGCTGAGAGAGAGAGAGAAAGAGCTGACGTTAATACATTCTTATGCACTTTATTGAGCAACGTCTTTATTATTTTGCGCCACAAGAAGTAAGAAACCCCAATGACAGTTTCATAATGATCGCTTTTTAACTTAATGGATCATTAGCCACTTTATCGCTTATGAATTCTTCTAGCGTAAACGGTAAGAATAGCCATTTTACCCAGCAACAGAGTCTCTAACAAAGCAGAGAGAACTATGCAGCTGTTCATTTAAAAATAACATTAGATTTTTCTACTAAGAAAAATAGTCCATGTATTAGAGTATACAGAATTATTAGTAAAGTGACACACTCTCTTTTAAATCTCTTTTCTTGCGGGTACAGAGCAATGGAATAAAAAAGCAACAGCATAGTCACACGGGTTCAAAATGTCCTCAAATTAATCATTATGTCGCTGAGCTCTTTTTCATATTCCTCTATACACTCACAAGGATCAGGCTAATGCATATTTCAAGAGAAAGTTGATGTGTTTCACTCAGGGAAAAAAAGCATCAGCTCTGTGGCTCTGCTTGTCAAATATGATGGATGTAACAAGCTGCAATGGTTGGCCTCTGAGGTAATGCATATGCAACAGACTATCAGAATATGCAAATAAGGTGATATCGGACAGCCTCTGAGCATGAAGACACTGCTCAGGTCGTCTCGATGTATTAGGAACTTTACTGTTACCTGTGAAGTACTCGCCAAACTCCTGCTCCAGTTTCATGGCACGGTCATATGTCTTTTTGGCCTGTTCTTCTGTCAACCTCTTATTCATCTCCCTGAAATGCACAGGGTTTAGAAATGTATCAATCCCTTGAGTCTGAGCGCAATGGAATTTGTATTATTTATTGAATAAATACACCGTCATAGAGCTGTGTGGTAAACTTACATTAAGGTCTCAATGGATCTAGGCTTTATAAAGATGGCAATGGGGTAGAGTTGTGCTACTTGTAGTCGTTTTATGGCATTCCCAGACACGTCAAGTATGCAGTGCTTACCCTAGAAAAGCAATAAAGACTTGCTAAATGAAGGGAAGCTGAAAAGTTGAGTAAGGGGCCGTTCACAAAGGACACATTCAAGGACACAAGGACAAGTGCTGGCCTGTGAGATGTCAAGTAAAAAGAAGAAGTTCAACAAGGACAAGTCTTGTGTAAATGGCCCATAACATATCAAGTTTGACTGTTTACCAAAGTATTAATGAGTACTGTACATCTGGAACATGCTAAACTAGCTAGGCATCACAAATTGTAAAATCCACATTAGTAAGCAGACTTCATGGCAATGTTGTGGTTGTAAAACCATAGCAACTACTGACCCTCTCAGCCACATATTTGACAGACTGGACACTGGTTCCGTACAGATTGTCATTGTACTGTCCAGCCTCGATGAACTTGTGCTCTTGGATGTCTTTCTCCATCTGCTCTCGAGAGGTCACAAAGTGATAATCTCTCCCATCCACTTCATAATCCCGCTTTGGTCTGGTAGTATCTGAGATTGGTTTTAAAAAAATCCAGGCTTTAGTTTTATAATACTTGGGTACTCAGTTCTACAACACAAAGAAATGGGAAAACATCACCTTTATTATCTACATACACATTCATGAGAAATGCCATAAGCTGTGCAGAGGGCAATAAACAATAAACAATTATATCTCTAGCTATTGGGGAGACCTGCTAAGAGATAGAACAGCAGCAGCGAGTTAAGCGGAAATACCCATAGATCCCACTGACTGGATGAACTGTATACTACAGGGAAGAACTGATGCTATTATATTTTCTACATGTATCTTGCTCACTGCAGACTAATAATCTCACTTACCTTCTTGATCAGAACTGTTAGCCGCTTTTTTAAAAATTATGAACAAACAAAAATGGTTAAATAAAAGTGTGAAAAACTTAAAAACAAACAATAAATAAAGTGTTCAAGATGGAAAACATGAAAGAGCTCTGTAGCACTCATCAGCAAACTATGAGAATGATATGGGATCTTTGTACACTTTTGGGTCTGAGAAGAAGACCTCCAAAATATTATCAATATTTTGGCTAACATGTATAGCACAAGCCAACAAAGCTCTTTTCCAAAAACATTATAAAACTCAGGAAAATTTTAAAACAAAGGAAATCTTACAAAGTGTGGGTTACGAAGTGTTACTTTCAAGGTTTGCTCGTAACCTAGACCAATTTACTTAGACCAATTATAACTTCTGAAAACATCACTAAGACATCACAATAAAGTGACCTAGTTGAAGTTTGTTAATCAGCAGACCTTGAAGTAAATGATTTCATAGTCACAGCACAATGAAATGAGTTTTAGGAACTGCACAGCAATAGTTATGAGCACTGTGGGGAAGTAGGGAACACTACGGACTCTTTTGGTCAGGCTACTTACCTTACCATCTCATTTTGATGAATCCCACCAGTACCGCTATCAGCACAAAGGCTTAAAAACCCCCAAGACTACTGGATATAATTACAAACTACCTTGGCCAGAGGTTTTTCTAACACTCCAACTGAAATTTATAACGACACCATTGAGAATAACACAGTACGCTATTGCTCATTTGGGCTCTTTTGAGACACTGGTTGAGTCAGCCTCTACTGAAGGTTAATGTATGCATTCTAAAGATGAAAAATGAATAATTAATGGAAGATCCACTGGGAGATTAGTTTATCTGATAATCTAACCACCTGGGCAAGAACCACAAGATCTCTGTAGGGTACTTACGTGGCACACATGACCCAAACTTGTCCGGGAACTCTGAGATGAGGTCATCGTTGATTCTGTCCTTCATGGGCCCCAAGATTATAACTGGTCTGGCGTAATTAACTGTTCAAACAGATAATACAGAAAGCAAAAAATATGATCTGTGGCTCAAATTGAACATAATATATTTATACTTATAATGAACTTCATACAGTCCAAGCATGAGAGACAGTGGAGAAGCACTTACTCTCTTGTCTGATGACAGGCTCATAGGAGAGGATCAGTTCCTCTTGACTCCCTGGAAACAGAACAGAGAAACATACTCAGTGGGGTGGGCGGTTGTGATAGGACTCAGCTTGCTTTCTGTAGAATGCCGGGGATCGAGACGGCCACATTTGATGTGCCCTTCACCAAGGTCTCGCCTCTCAGAGCGCAGCTCGAGTGGATGCGTAAATGAGTTACTGAGCATGTAATGTCATTATGTACTTGTTGACAAGGGCATTTGCATTAAAAAAAAAAAGAGAGAAAAATGAAAAATAGTGGCAAAATTGAGTTAGCACTCATTTGGGAGATTAAAGGGATCGGCAGAAAGGCTTTGGGACCATGATGGACAACAGAAAAGCAATTTAATCACAGATAAGACTGAAGTTTCAGACAGTGACAATACTAATTTAATATATAAGTCCAATTATGGGAACGCAGGTCCAAAGTGACGCTAGTTCTGATGTGGTCTGCGCACACAGGGACTTGGAGAGCCAGAGTAGTTTATTTTTAGCCCAGGGACGAACAGAAGCAAGCTGCCGCAGGAACACAATATGGTTATTATCCATCGATTCAAACCCAGATAGGATCGAGTGTTATTCTGAGCCAGAGCTTAATTTCTCTCATTGGAAGTGGTAACATTAAACTATACAGAATGAATCACGCATGAATTAGCTTCTGTGTAGTGCTCTACTCTTACCCAGAACAATTTAGATGCTATGGAAAAGCTAGATGGCCTCTATTGGTGTAGCTATTGCCATAAACAGAATGGATTATGTCCCTATAAAGCCTTACAAACACAATGGACACTCTAAAAGCTGTTCAACAACCTAATGAGCTGCCTACAGAGGCAGAATTTTAAAGCATCAGATGCAGACTCACAACATAAAGGCTGTTCAAAACGGTAGGCAACTTCATTTTGCTGCCTTTTAAGATTTCTCGTTTGACCAAATTTTAAAGGCAAAACTTGATATTACAGATCCAAGATAGTGAATGAGGTGAGAAAGTGTTGACTATAAATTTACATTTTATTCAACACTTAAAAGTATTAATAAAAATGTATAATTAATAAACTAAATAGAACAATTATTTTATCTAATATTTGAGTTTTTTATGCTTATTTGAGTGGAACTCTATTGTTAGCTTAGCAACATGCTAGCAACAAACTCAAATGAAAATACTTGTTGAGTCTCACATGGTTGGTTTTGTAGAGTAATCAAAATCATTAATGATGGTTAGAAGGGAGCTACCTACGTAGGTAGTAAGCAACAAGACAGCTCACTTTGAACAGAACTTGAGTTGTATATTCTTTTGAATTCTGCAGGAAAGGAGGGATTCTGTGAATTAAACAGCAGTCAAGTTAAGAGGACAGCATCTCTGAGGATTTTAAACAAGTTTACGTGGGTTTGATCAATGCCTGGAGCTTTTGGTGGAGACAGATCATACATCATATTGTAAGACTGGACAGTGACCTTTGCCATCTGACCCTAATATGAACCAGCTACCCACCTTATTTTTAACATAAGAGCGGGCGTGGCCATTTGTAACTGGATTGTGCAAGGCTTCCGGTGTGATCCACTTCCAGATTTTTTTAGCCTGACAAAACAGCTCGCTATGCTGCTTGTTGTTGCAAACTGGTGTTTCTTATTATATTATTTTAATGTATTGTTGTAATTATAAACACACTGATTTGTCACATAAATAGTTTTAGCATTTACTGCACATTTACAGTGGCTAATAAATCTAAACTCTCGTACATTCACAGAAAGTAGTTTACTTCCATGTTGCAAAAGGTGGACTTAATAATAATTATGCTTGTACTAACATCAGATGAAAGACATGGTGACTTAAGAAAAATATTGAAATATGTCTCTTAGGCTCACCAAGGCTGCATTTATTTGATCAAAATACAAAAAAAAAAACAGTGTAAAAATATTTAAATATGGTAAAATATGATTATAACTGTTTTCTATTTTAATATATTTAAACATTTAATTTATTCCTGTGATGGCAAAGCTGAATTTACTCCATTACTATCCATTACTCCAGTTTTTGGTGTCACATGATCCTTCAGATCATTCTAATATGAAGATTTGGTGCGCAAGAAAATTTCTTATTATTATCAATATTGAAAACAATTTTGCTGCTTAATATATTTGTGGAAACTCTGATAAATTTTTTCTCCAGCGTTCTTTGATGATGTATTTACTGTCATATTACTATCAATTTAATGCATCATTGTGGAATAAAAGAATTTCTTTCTTTCTCAAAAAAACAAAACAAAAAAACAAATTCATATTAATGAAATGTTTGGTGAAATGTAACTGAAATGTTTAAACTTAAAATTGCTATGGCTAAAACTGATATCTTCCTAAAATTAAACAAACTGGAAAAGATTCTTGCTGACAGCACATATCATTTTTCATCAGCGCATTATTAAGTGAGTCCATTTCCGAAATAAATTAAATAAAAGCCACAAATCCTGTTTACCGGCCAAGGGGAAACAAACAAGTCATATTTCATTAGGTTGACGACGGCACTCTATGGCTGTCTAGAAGAGCATCATGCAATATGACAATTATATGGCAAAACCTAATCTGTCCAAAGTGACAAGCTCATCCAGACAGCTCTGAATACACACTTGGTCTGGAAACCTGCCACTCTCAAGATGACTACAAAACCTGACAGCTAATGTTTTGGAGCTGGACTACAGTACTATATCTCCAACAACCTGACCTAAAGTCATCATGTTACTCAGTAACTTTCTTACAACAGTACTGTACCTTCTAGTTTTTAAGAGTGCGGAAGATCATTATCAGGGGCTCGCTATAAACTTTGACAGTCTAAGTTGGTTGTATTGGACAAAATTAGACTTGAGTTTCAAGCATGAAATAAAATTAGACACAGGAGATTAAATTAGGGACCCAGAACTGAGAAAGAGAGTTGAATACGTTCAACCCAAAAGAAATATCCTCTGTTCTGATCAAGCTATATTTACTTATACATAAGCTTTGTTTTCTATGAACAACTTTCTCTTCCCCTCTCTACGGATTATATGCAGTTGGCACAAATACATATTAATTTATTGAGAATAATGCTAAATATTCTGTTTGACTGATGTGGATTCCCTCATTCCCTTAAAACCATATTTTAATAACTGTTTTGGCTAAATGCTCCTGATGTGAACATAAAACACCGTCAAAAACACAAGACAACATTTGGCACAGCACTGCAGAGACATCATAAAAGACAAAGACAAAAGGACTAGAAAGTAGCCTAGATATCTATAAGCAGAACTGTATATTCTGATTTGTTTTGAATCATGTCTGTGAGATAATCAGTATTTTTATACTTTTATTGTGGCTTTTTTTTGACAAACCCACCCCTAAACAAGACATAAAAACAAAACAAAACGGTTCCATTTACATTTAATACATTTTAGCCAGAATAAACTTTTTTTTCCAGCTATGCAAGACTAAACATCAGAAAACAGCACAACAGTCTCGACATACAAACTAAACGAACAACATTTGACAAACTATTCTCACACGTGTTAAGTTCATGCAACATTTTAGCTACCACATAAACCTAAGGATGATAATGCAGGAATCCCTGAAACATTAGGACCCGTAGACCAACATCCATTAGTATTCTGACATGCAGACAGGTCTGTTGTTGACGTAACAGAAAAGAACAAATCTGAACTGAAATGTTACATGTGAGGTTGGGAGAGGGGTATTGGGTCCATTCCTTAACACACTTACTCAGTGTCTTTGCTCCGTACCCGTCCTCCCCTATTCCAGAGATGTCCTACACCACACATCCGATCAGGGGGGCGGAGAAAGAGAGAGAATGAAAGAATGGGAGACAGAGAGACAGAGGGAGAGAGAGAGATAGTAAGGTTGTTTGTGGGGCGGGGAGAAACGCCAGCAGAAGAAGGAGGGCATGGGCTTCCTGGAGCTACCTACACACACCTAGACCTTTCACCCCGAGGATGCGTTTGTGTGAGCGTGTGCTGTTTTATGTACCTACGTGTGAGTGTGCACGTGCGTTTGTGGCTACTTACGTTCCGAGTCGCTGCCGTCTTGCTCGTCGGCGTCCTTGTTCTTGTAGAAAGGGAACTTGCGTGAAAAGATGAAGTTCTTTCTACGTTTTTCACTGAATGACTGTGCGGAGAGAGAGCATGGTGCAAACAGGGGGCTCTAAACGCTGTCACAAACATGCTGACAAAAACAACACAACGACCGGAGCTGGACGTAAGGGACAGCAGCCAGGAAACAACTAACCATCAATTGTATAATTTTCATGGGCAGGGTTGTTCACCAAATCAAATTAGCGATTCACCCATTTTAAATAGGTTTTTAATTGTACCAAACTAATTACATTATTTTTGGCTAGAGCTGAAAGCACTTGGATGATCCTGAATAGGTGGTCTTTGTTTATTGCGAAGGCTGATCCAAACCCTGCTGTCCATGACGTCACAGCACCTGAGCTATTCTCAGACAGCTCAAATGTATTCAAATGAAAACATGATCAGTAGAAATGAACAGAGAGGTAAACAATGATGAACAAAAGACCAACTGAAGCTGGTTTAGTGCCATGCAAAGGCAAAAGGAGACTTAAAAATACTAACTCATATTAAAATACCAAGCATGCAGGACTCCTGACAGGGTGACATGCTGATCAAAGGGGCAAAATTTGTGCTACTTGTGTGTAGTATTATGATGTTCTGAAGGTGAATTGATTTTAAAATGGTTATAAAATGCAGAGAAAAATAAATATGGTAACATAAATGTGACTGGGGTGATTTTAACCTGTTTTTTTTTTTTTCTTAGCTTATTTGATGAACCTGAGCTCAATATGCTGCCTGAACGTAATTTTCCTGATAAATCTATAATGGTGAAACTCATCAAGGATATGTCCACATCATCTTTCACCCCAAAATTAAAAGAGAGAAAACAATTGATTTAAAATTATATGAATTATATTACATCAAGTCTATTTTAGGACCATTTTTTTTTTTTTGTAAAATTTTATTGAAATTTCAAACTCCATTGAATAATGTAATGCAGTTCTTAATCATGTAATTCTGATGCAAAACCAAATAAGAAACAAGAAAAAAAAGTAGATATTTTAAGTTGTAAAGTATATAAACATAATTGTATTTTTTATCCTGAATTTAATTAATGCTTTAATAAAAATAATCATTGTGTCCAGACAGGATATGATGCGTTAATGAGAATGGGATTTTATTTTATATATCCACCTTATTCCTACGCCCCATGACGCTTTGCACAAATTATGGGTGTAACTTCTGTTAAGTCTCGTTCTATGAATGCAATAACACGTTGTTTTTTTTTAAATCTGGGTGGGTACAATGAGATGACATTATTCTACTCACCCTTTAACCATCGAACATTAAAAGGACATTTAAAAGTGTAAAAGCATCAGCAAGGTACTTTCAACAGACCATGAATAACCCCACAGCAATAACGGACAGGTTAAAGGATTAGTTCACTTTCAAATGAAAATTAGCCCAAGATTTACTCACCCTCAAGCCATCCTAGGTGTATATGACTTTCTTCTTTCTAATGAACAATCGGATATATTTTTTATATCCTGACGCATCCGAGCTTTATAATGGCAGTGAACAGGGGTCTGGCGAAAGTGGTCTGGCGGAAGCTAGATATTTTACTTCATAACTTGTTAAATATGGATATATTTTTTTTTTGCATCGATTCGCTTCAGAAGGACTTTATTAACCCCCTGGAGCCGTGTGGAGTATGTTTATGATGGATGGATGTGGATGGAAGCACTTTCTTCAGCTCATACTCGTTCACTGCCATTATAAAGCTCGGATGCGTCAGCATATTTATTAATATTTCTCCAATTGTGTTCAATAGAAAGAAGAAAGTCATATACACCTAGGATGGCTTGAGGGTGAGAAAAGCTTGGGGTAATTTTAATTTTAAAATGAACAAATTTTTTAAATATCACTGTAGAAATATATATCTGTATTATACGCTGCCTTAATCAAAAATATTCATTAACTTCAGCATTGCGAGATTACTATTTCAAAGCAGTACATGTTCTCCTTTTTTCATACTATTGCAGCGGAATGCAAAGGAAAAAAGAAAATAATCATGAGGAAAAGAATGCAGAGACCGAAAAAAGCTCTTGCTATAGATCAGTGGTCGGCAATAGGCGGCCCGCGCCCGCAGCCAGATTATTTTGATAGCGCTGGTTCTGAAATAGATCTTCGTCTCGTGGTGCCGTCTAATATTATCACCGTGTCTACACCAGACGCAACTTTTTTCGCGTCATGCCGCAACAGCTAAAAGCTGTCTACTCTGAACTCGACAAACCGACCGTTGCAAAGCACTTGGACTACGTCAGAAATAGAACAGGGAATCCGTTTACTGTCGGGAATTTGTTGTGTCGCGTCAAGCCGCATCCAGTGTAGACAATATCACTGATTATAATGGGTTCTATTATCTTTTGACGTGTCCACTGTAGACACGGTGTTATATTCTTTGCAAACAGCGACAACTTCATTCCAGATAAGACACGCCGGCTTTGCATTCACAAAACTAGGTAAGAACGCATAGTTGTCTTTCTATTCTTCTTTGTATGCCCCATTTTTGCTGTCAACTTTCCTCTTTGATAGTACCATTTTCTCTCACCAGCTATCTTAAATGTTAACATCACTCTGCACACAACGTAATAGCGTACCTCCAGCACGCAAACAATAAAAAAAAAAAAAACGCAGTTTAGTATGTGAGGACGCCAAAGAATAATTCTGAGTGTAAAAGTAGGCTACATCAAATAATTATTACAATAAGTTAGGCTCCATTGTGTAACAAGCAAATTAAAATGATACACATTTATTATTCACAATATGGACAGAGGAAATAAAACACAGTTTATTAAGAGCATGACTCAAACATGCGATTAATGGGCTTATTCAAGTCCTATACTTGCCAGGTTATGTGTCACTGCTCTGCTTTATTAATTTATCCAGTGTAAAACCCTGACACCGCCACACAAATGTGGCTTTTTGTTAATGACTGCCCTACTACAGGATTTAACACAGAGTAACAGCTCACTATCAGTTACAAAAGACACTAACAGTCTGTCACAGGCAATTTTAGTTGCATTTTTCATCAATTAATTTCAATTAAGACTATGTTCTGACCCACCATCTAGTGGCGAAAATTTTAATTGCTGACCACTGCTATAGATATTTCTTATTCTCATGATGTCTGAAAATAAAACATGAAGGAAAATTGACAGCTCATTCAGTCAAACTGATGGATAAGCTTTATTTGTAGGGCAACCTTATGATTTGAAATTATTTGTTTCAGTCATTTTGAATGGAAGTTCCCCAAACAGGAAGTGCCACCCATAATAAAAAACACAGTAGGCTTGTCAGGAATAAGGTGGATAGCAATAAAATATGCATATTATATGAGTAACAATGTAATATGAGAATTATGCTATTATGCTTCATTATCATAAATTACAATGGTTCTAAAATAAGTTTCATTTCCTTTATGCAAAACATTTTTAATGATCTGGGGGTGAAATATAACCCAGGCATTTCTTAATGAGATTAATACTTAAATGTTTGGCAATAAATATAATTTTAATTTGAGTGCTTTTGTGTGTATTTATGTGGGTTTTTGCCTATTTTAATATATCAGCAGAGTGTACGAAAGAAACTAATTGTACCCCTGATAGTATTAAAGGGAATATTCATAACTTTCACGAAGCTAATCCTCCCTATTATAAGGCATATAAACATTCATAATCAATGCATTTTCAATCAACACTGAAATCTTATGAGTCATAAACCTGAAATGATACATACACAAGTTGGTGCAACTTCACACAAAGACAAAACCACACAACAAAATCCTCAAGTAATCCATCAGTGCCAACACCCCCACCCCTCTCCCCATCTTCAAAAGACAGAGGGAGAGGAAAAAAAAGAAAAAAAAGAAACAAGAGACAAGAAAGAAACGGAAATTTGCAGGCCTGACTGCGATGTTGCTATGGATACTAGTGGGAATCATAAGGCTAAAAACCTGTTCGGCTCTGCGGTTGTGTGACGAACTAACAATACATCCTGCATCCTTCAGTTTTATTTATTTACCCCTCTCAAATACATGCACATAACAAATATTTACTACAGATGACCTTACCATTCTGATCTCATAAATGATGAAGAGACACATACATCTATGTACAGACATAATACTGAGGCTGCTTCTGTGAACGCCTGTTGGGCTGTGCTGCAGTACTGATGCTGAGAGCTCAGAGTGAGCTGTCACACTGCGGCAGAACGACAGTCTCTCACACACACTTCTATTCTGACTGACTGACTCAATGACCCACCAGCACAACTTGAAATGGAAAAATAAATTGAAGATGACAGAAACTAAACCAGATAGACGAGAGGGAAGAGCCAGACAGACATTACACTGGATGAGTGAAGAGACACGACAGGGGCTGCTGGTGAACCGTGTCTAAACTGTCATTAAATCACTGGGCCCTTCATGTTTATACCTGAAAACTGAGGCGAAAAGAATTTTGGATGTTGGCACTGATTTAAAGTCAATCACTTAACAAATAGAACACTTACCCCTTTAGAATCGAGGCTACCGGGTTTTGCGTTGAATTTAACCGTCTTCAGCCGAGCTCTCTCTTTTCTCTCCACTCTGCCACAGGAATAGAGACAGTCAGTGAAATACACTTTGCAAGTGTACTTACACTACATTTTCACGGTTTTCACAAAAATATTAAGCAGCAGAACTGTTTTCAACATTGATAATTATAAGAAATAAGATAATTATAAGTTTGTTGAGCACCAAATCAGCATATTAGATATGTTTAGAATGATTTCTGAAGGATCATGTGGCACTGAAACCTGGAGATAATGGCTGCTGAAAATTCAGCTTTCACTGGAATAAATTGAATCTTAAAAATATTAAAATAGAAAAATTTTATTTTAAATGGTAATAACATTTCACAATATAACTGTTTTTACTGTATTTTTAATCAAACAAATGCAGGCTTGGTGAGCATAAAAAAGGCTCATTAAATAATCTTACCAACCCTAAATGTTTGAACGGTAGTAATTTTGTATTTTTACCTGATCTTTCAAATCAAACAGACTTTTGCTGCTGAACCTTTAAGACATTTGTTTGTAAATTCAGATTAGGAACTGATAGGCAAGAATGTGATACATTAATGTTAATGAATTACATTTTTGCTGCTTATTATGCACATAGTGTATTATCAAACGAGTAAGAAAAATTCTATTTTCCATTGTATGTTCCCTTTAAAGAGCCAACTTAAAAATAGGGCAGTAGGGTAACAATTAGAACTAGGCCTGTCACATGTTAATTTAGTACAATTAATTATAAAAAAAAAAAAACATAATGCAATATAAATATTAACTTGAGAATATTATGTATATATATATATATATATATATATATATATATATATATATATATATATATAAGTTTAATTAATTGGAATATCAAAATTAATTTGATTTTTTTGTTTATTGACAGCTCTAATAAAAAAGGTTGTTTGCAATTTGTGGTTATTAAAGGGTTAGTTCACCCAAAAATGAAATTTGTCATTAATTACTCACCCTCATGTCGTTCCACACAATATGTCGATCTTCGTTCATCTCCAGAACACAAATTAAGATATTTTTGATGAAATCAATTTTTTTTTTTTTTGTATCTCCCATAGAAAGCATCAAAAGCTCGACATTCAAGGTACAGAAAAATAGTAAAGACATTTTTAAAATAGTCAATGTGACTACAGTGATTTAACCTTAATATTACGAAGCGACGAGAATACTTTTTGTGTGCAAAAACAAAATAAAAATAACGACTTTATTTAACAATTTCCTCTCTACCCTGTCAGTCTCCTACGCAGTTTACGTTGAAGACACTTTGCAGAGCTTTCGTGTTCTACGTCAGAATGCTGACTCTGTATTGGCCGGCTCCTGCTTCAGCATCACGTGTGTGTGTCGTGCTGCTCACATGAACAGCCTCGGCCAATACCGAGCCAGTGTTAGGATGTAAACACGGAAGCGCTGCACTGCATCAACTGCGTAGGAGACTGACAGGGAAGAGAAGAAATTGTTGAATAAAGTTGTTATTTTAATTTTGTTTTTGCGCACAAAAAGTATTCTCGTCGCTTCATAACATTAAGGTTGAACCACTGTAGTCACGTTGACTATTTAACGATGTCTTTACTGCTTATCTGGACCTTGAATGTGGTAATTTTGTTGCTTTCTATATGGGATAAAAAAAAAAAACTCTTGGATTTCATCAAAAATATCTTAATTTGTGTTCCGAAGATGAATGAAAACCTTGTGGGTTTGCAATGACATGAGGGTGAGTAATTAATGACAGAAATTTCATTTCTGGGTGAACTAACCCTTTAAGTCACTAATGGGACAACAAAATGCTTAAAAATGGTGGTAATAAATCTGCATTTGCCACAGGTTTAATCAGTGTAGGTGATTCAGCACGAAACTCACCTCCTCTTGCTGGGGATGACGCCCATCTCTTCACTGTCCCCTTCTGGCGTCACTCTCCTGGCCTGCCACCACTCATCATCAGATGCATTGATGACATGGAGGATGTCTCCATATCGGAAACTGAGACCTTGACTGGGCAGACCACTATCCTTCGCTCTCTCATAGTCAAACAGAGCCCTGGAGAGACACACACACACACACACGCATGCACGTCAGTTTTACAGACCTAACAAATTCACGCAACATTTCACATCCATCTGTCACTAAAACAGTAACTAAAATTTGTCACTAAAGCAACAACAGCTGACTCCTTTGAAAACAGCATGCGTGAAATGTGCAGATACGACTGTGAGAGGGACAATAAGTGCTACTAGCCACGGTAGCACATATCATAGATATATGTGCGTTTGTGTGGAATTATAGATGTGGATATGATGGATTAAAACAACAACCGAATGCTCAGTTTCAGCAGCATATAATCTACAAGCGGCTGCAGTCACTTTTCTTGCCAAGCCTGGAAGGGCTTGCATCATATCATATTACAGCCAACATCATATTATATTAATATTTCTGTGGGGTATGACTAGTGTGGCATTATCCAGTCTGTTTTAAAAATGAATTAATTCAGAAAATTTCTGCCCTATCTACCTATCATTTCCTGTCCCCTCGCAAAAAGCCAAATTAACATAAAAGTATTATTAACAACAGACATAAAATTAGAAATATATACACTACTGTTCCAAAGTTTGGGGGCAGTAAGATTTTTTTTTTTAATTAATTAAGCAGCTCAACTGTTTTCAACATTGATAATAATAATAATAAATGTTTCTTGAGCACAAAATCAGCATATATGAATGATTTCTGAAGGGTCATGTGACACTGAAAACACAGAAGATACTGAAAATTCAGCTTTGCCATCACAGGAATAAATATATATATATATTTTAATTGTAATACTATTTTACAAATTTTTTTTTTACTGTATATTGATCAGATTAATGCAATCATGGTGAGCATAAGAGGCTTCCTTCAAAAACATTAAAATATCTTACCAACCCTAAACTTTTGAATGGTAGTGTATTAATATGGAAGTCAGGTCTTAGATGCCACAAACCTTGAAATATATTCATGTATTATATGATACATTTCACATAATTATGACTGAGAAATCTCAGCTACTTCACATAACAGAAAACCTCCACTGCACAGATCAGAAATGCGAAGCCCTTTCAAAGGCGATCACAGTTTACTACACGCTCCTGACGTCTGAAGTGGGTGAATCACTGTGCGGCGACAGAAGAAACCTCTCATTCATCCTCATATGGAGGAGCACTATCTGGAGAGACAGGCTAGCGTTTCAAAAATAACCATGATTCACGTACTCATCCTTAGAAAGAGAAACAAACACAATCCACTCTATTTAAGGAGCAGATTTTACACTGATGATTGAGGCTCAAAGACCAGATGAAAGGCAGGCTGAATAGTTTAAACCTGAACCATCTGAGGGAAGCATGTGAACTGGAGTCACCCACTGATCTTTGGTATGTACTTCAAAAATATGGAGAAAAAGTAATTTGTTTTGTTTTATTTTTGTGCTTTCGATTACATTCTCAAAAATCTGTCTGCAAAAATGTACCAGGCTCTTTTGCTTATCTACCTCTAGCAGGGCAGCGTGGATGATCGAGCAATGAAACACAGTGAAAGGAAGCACTATAGCTCAGACACATCTGTACACAAAAGAACAGACGGGCTGTCACAGTGTCCTATAGGCCTGCCCCACTAAGTACACAATACAAGAGATAACCGCAATAATGGCCATTAAACTTGTTCCTTCAGGTGCATTTAGTCACAGCAAGCCTAGCTGGAATACTTAAATGCAGACCAGCGATAAGCAGAATCAGAGTTATTGCATTTCATGTTTCTCTCTATTGTTTAAATGACCTCTTATTCAGTTTGGGTCAATGAGAATGAAGGTGAAAACCAAGGAGGCATATCGTATGATATCTGGAGAAAACTATCTGTACTAACTAGCATTAGCATTTCTTCTCAACTGCAAATGCTGTTAAAATTACTGCTACTGAACGGCAATCAATAAAGAATGATACTGATGGTGTAGTTACAACATCTACCAGCAGGGGCTAACTAAACAAAACCAAACCAAACTTTGACCCCGTGATGAAAATGTAAGCACAATAAATAAGTGGATGTCTGATAACAACAAAATGTATTCAGGCCATTTTTTCTTTTAGAACATGCTGTTCCTAAATTAAATGCTGCAATGACACCACACACTACACAGCACTTCTGCATATTCAGCCATGATAAAAGCTCTCACATAAGAGGAGCCTCTCCTGATTAATAGTTTGGGGAACAAAAAATAAAAAAATAAAATAAAGAACAGGTAATAGTACACTAGCCCTGGCCGTCTCTGTTCACTGCGTGCACTCACATCACCTCTCCTTTATACTGCCTTTTGTAACCATGACAATACATCTGTTTTTAAAAGGAAGTCTATGATGCACATGCCACAAATGAGATATAGACAAAAGTGGGCTGAAATCAAAATAGGGGCTAATGATGTCACTTCCACTGGGTGACATTTTTCCTGCTAAATCCACAGCTGAGCATTTCTTTCCAGAGAACATTTTGTTATACTTTATTTCAATGGTCCACTTTACACATTCTACTATCTATAAGTAACAGTGCAACTACATGTCAACGAACTCTCATTAGAGTAGACTGATGGTTCAGGTTTAAACTATTCAGCCTGCCTTTCATCTGACTGCATTCACACGGGGCGTCGGCGCTAGCGCTTCTCATTTACTTTGAATGTGTTGCCAAACTGAATTGTGGGTTCTGTCGCGTCGCTTCATTCGCAGTAGAAGTTGAAGATTTCTCAAATTTTCAAGTGCCAACGCAGGCGTCAGCCAATCAGATCACCTTATGCAAATTCCCTAGCACAGACGCTAGCCAATTGCATTCATGCAACACTGGAAAGTAATGTGATGGGCTGTTATCACTTTAATGGTCACGTCAGCACAAGCTTCAGACACGCCCTTCGTCAAGCGCTGACGCCGACGCCCTGTGTGAATGTTAGGTTAGGGTTAGGTGTTAGTAGAATAAGTTGACATGTACAGTGGCAAGAAAAAGTATGTGAACCACTTGCAGAATCTGTGAAAATGTGCAAAATTTTAACAAAATAAGAGAGATCATACAAAATGCATGTTATTTTTTATTTAGTACTGTCCTGAGTAAGATATTTTACATAAAATATGTTTACATATAATCCATAAGACAAAAAAATAGCTGAATTTATTAAAATGACCCAGTTCAAAAGTTTGTGAACCATTGATTCTTAATACTGTGTGTGTTTACCTGCATGATCTACGACTGTTTTTTTGTTTTGTGATGGTTGTTCATGAGTCCCTTGTTTATTCTGAGCAGTTAAACTGAGCTCTGTTCTTCAGAAAAAATCTCCAGGTCCCAAAAATTCTTCAGTTTTCCACCATCTTTTGCATATTTGAACCCTTTACAACAGTGACTGAATGATTTTGAGATCCATCTTTTCACACTGAGGACAACTGAGGGACTCAAACACAACTATTAAAAAAGGTTCAAACATTCACTGATGCTCCAGAAGGAAACACGATGCATTAAGAGTCGGGGGGTGAAAACTTTTGAACAGGATGAAGAGGTCCAAATTTTTCTTATTTCACTTGAATATAATTTTTTTTCATTTAGTACTGCCCTTCGGAAGCAACAGAAAATACTTGCATGTTTCCCGGAAGAAAAATTAAATACAATTTACCTTGATCTTCAAATTCCAAATGTTTTCACCCCCCATCTATTAATGCATCATGTTTTTTGAAACAGTGAATGTTTGAAACTTTTTTAATAGTTGTGTTTGAGTCCCTCAGTTGTCCTCAGTGTGAAAAGATGGATCTCAGAATCATTCAGTCACTGTTGTAAAGGGTTCAAATATGCAAAAAATGCTGGCAAACTGAAGAATCTGCAGGACCTGGAGATTTTTTCTGAAGAACAGAGCTCAGTTTAACTGCTCAGGACAAACAAGGGACTCATGAACAACCATCACAAAACAAAAAAAACAGTCGTAGATCATCCAGGTAATGTCACACAGTATTAAGAATCAATGGTTCACAAACTTTTGAATGGGGTTATTTTAATAAATTCAGCTATTTTGTTTGTCTTGTGGATTATATGTAAACATCTTTTATGTAAAATATCTTACTCAGGACAGTACTAAATAAAAAATAACATGCATTTTGTATGATCTCTCTTATTTTGTTAAAAAAATTATTAACATTTTCACAGATTCTGCAAGTGGTTCACATACTTTTTCTTGCCACTGTAGTTGCAAAGTTACGTATAGTCAGTAAAATGTCTGTTGGGGAGCATCAAAATAAAGTGTTAGCAGATATTAAGCATACAGTCTACCAATACTATAATAAGAGTTAGTTGGCATATAGCTGCAAAGTTACTTATAGTTAGTAGAATGTCTAAAGAGAAAATTCTCTTACAAGACAACTTGTTCTCATAAATAATGTTATATGATGATAAGATTTACCTTTTCATGGTTTTAATTTAAAAAGTTAAATGGATTAAAAACAAAGAATGAAATGTTAAATCAAATGTTGAACTCATGTACATTTGTTCAGGGGCTGAGTGATTTGGGGCCCTAAGCAATTCCAGGTATGGGGCCCTAATACACCAACTATGCACCCTTTTATGTTTGTAGCCCTTATCTCTCTCTGTCTTTGTCTCTGTCTCTCTCTCTCTCTCTCTCTCTCTAAAAGCGCTGAACCTTTTTTTTGTAAGAGTTTACTCCAGGTTAAAGTGAGAGGGGACTAACTAAGAACTAAGCCTAATACACACAGATACTCACTAATAAAGCAAACAAAAAAATAAGGAACACATTTGTAAATAAACTGAAAATCTTAATGTAATGTAATTAGCATTAGCACAGCCATCATGTTTATAAGAACGTTACTGATACATTAAATAATCAACAATCATACAAAGCTTCCATGTATAGACTACCCTAGAATATCATGCACTACGGTATATATCCAAACTAATCCGAAACTAACCTTTCTTTACAAATCTTTTGTTCTTCACAAACTGCCAAAGCCGTGTGAACCATTGAAATTTCGAAACGTTTCGAAACAAGCCTCGTTTACTGAAATCACGTGACATTGGCAGTTTGATACACGCTCCGAACCACTAATTCGAAACAAAAGATTCGTAAAGCTTCGAAGCTTCATGAAGCAGTGTTTTGAAATCACCCATCACTAGATATTGTTGAATAAAGTCGTTATTTATTTGTTTTTTTTGCGCACACAAAAAGTATTCTCGTCGCTTCATAACATTAAAGTTGAACCACTGTAGTCACATGAACTGTTTTAAATATGTTTTTAGCAGCTTTCTGGGCATTTGAAAGTGTTAATTGTCTTGCTGGCAATGCAAGATGAACGAAGGTCTTACGGGTGTGGAACGACATGAGAGTGAGTAATTAATGACTGAATTTTTGGGTGAACTAAAATGCGCGTACTCTTCTGATGACAAAATCTGCACCACGCGCACTGTACGCTGACCCTTGCATTCATGTAAAAAGTGAACTATACTTTGGGCTTAAATGTCAAACTAAACATTTTATAGGTCATTCTGAAGCTAACTAAACGTAAATAATTTCTCCACATCTTGTGCTGGTGATCAATATCATCCCAAGGACGAAATCAATGAAAAATTACACCAGCTACCCATACTGCAGTGCTGTGAGCAGATAACCGCATGCCAAAATTAATGGGTTGCACATAAAGGTTGGCACATATGCTACTCTAATGGATGGAACATTCAAGCTCACAGATATAATTTTATAAGCATGCATTATTCCACAACAAACACAATATTCAGACAATTGATCTGCACTTCCAGCTGTATTTTAGCACAAACTGATCTAAAAGTCATGTGATGTTACAAATAAGTCCGTTATGGTCACTACCGTCACTGCTACAACATTATTTCTAAAAGCAAGCAATAATGTATAGTGTAATGGTGGCAAGTCGCCATTATGGATCCGTTACAAGAGACAAACTGTAATTAGTGCAAAGAAATGATCCGCACTGCACAAGAACAAAGTATTATCTTCAATCTCCTCGTTAACCCCTGCTTCGTTAAAGTATAAAACATAAACACACACACATTGGAACACATGCCTAGGGAAAAAAGCACATGTTCCCTCTCATCGGCCAACAAAGACATTGCGGTTGTTATGGAAACTGCAAGCTACGTACAGTGCACATAAATAATATTTTTATATGTTTGTATGCTGGCAGTTTCTCAGCCCATTACAGTGAATTCATCCCTCCATGGCATCATTACGGCAATGATGCTTCTCAAACACTTCCAAAAAACAGCATGTGCTAGTGCAATCTGCAGACAAAAACTCAAATTTACTGTCACATAACACATATTGAGTAATGCTCTCTCCCCATGCGAACAATGTGTGCCCTTACGATAATAAATAGAACAAATTCATGTCTGTAAAGAATTCAGCTGATACAAGTGGTGAAATGGCTTTATAAACTAGCTAATGAAAGAACAGAGCTGAGACTTAGTGCTCATATATGCTGGTGTTCATGTGGATAATGCAAGTTCAAGTCAATGATGTTTTAGTATTATTTATATACTATTATAGTATTTATTTATTTTTTTTAATAATATAATATTTTTATTAATATTATTTGTATATATTTTTTCATTTGAACTAAGTTTTAGTAATTCTGATTTGAGCTGTTTTGTTTCTGTGTTGTTTTTAATATTTCTGTCTACTTTTTTAAATTCACACCCACACACCCACGCACACACACACACCCACACACACGCACGCACGCACGCACACAGTTTTTGTGAATTGTGGGGACATTCCATAGGTGTAATGGTCATTGCCCTACACCTACCCTACACCTAAACCTACCCATCACAGGAAACTGTGCACATTTTTACTTTCTCAAAAAAAAAAACTCATTCTGTATGATTTATAAGCCTTTTGAAAAATGGGGACATGGGGTAATGTCCTCATAAGTCACCCTCTCCTTGTAAATCCTATGTCATACCCATGTCATTATACAAATTTGTGTTCTGATATGTCACAAAAACTTTGCAACTTTGTCAGATGCAATAAAAAGCATGATATTTTAATTTGATCCATCCAACAACAGTGTAAAGTCTTCATTTATGTAACAATGGCGTTCAGTAAAGGAGCTAAGTGAAAAAAATAAATTCTCTAAATTTTTTTATTGGGTTAATTTTACAATCCAGTTTCTAAATTTCTTAATTCTCTACCCTCCTTTTTAATTTTAAACATATAAAACCAATGTTCTTGAGTAAAAGACATGATATCATGTAGTTTGGTTGATGTTTTAATATTTTAACACAAGGAATTGAAAAAAGAATAAGACATTTCTTTCAAAATTAACAAAAACCTTCACCTGGCGGTGTTAAATACTGACGGAGTTGACAAAAACTGACGTGTAGACAAAGGTCCAGTTGAAGAGACTTCAACATTGTTTGTATAAAATATAAAAAAAAATATAAACTTCCAGGACCATGTGTCCTACTGTGAGATCCACAATGAGCAGAAAATAGTAAGTGCTCCTCAGAGTTAAAGATGACCATGACATTGCCTGATTTATTCAGAATTATAAAAAATCCTGGCGGAGTTGACGCAAAGTTGTGAGGTCACAACTTTGGCATTTTTTATGGAAGATATAATTCAAGACTTACTTTTTGTATTGTTTGATATATTACAGATCTCTGCCTTTCAATGTAAATGTATATTTTTGAATTTGTTGCATTTTTAAACACTTTGGCAATTTTACATTGTGACCTCATGCTGAGGACAGGCTATATTACATGTATAGAGTGTGCATTTAAATGATCCTAACAAAGTTATTTAAAAATAAAAGCAGTTAATGTCCTGACTGATTATCCAGATTTCCTTTAGATGTAACTTTATAAGTATTTTTATTTTAAATAATTAATTTATTTTTAACATAAAGAGGGCTTTGAAATGTTTTGTCCCTTATCTCAAGAATCAGTGAGATAAAGAAAAGTATTTTTAATAGTTAATAGTTAACAATAACAACACTAGTTTGAGTCTTAGTGCACTGAAATACTGCATGCAAAAGTGCCGAAACTGTTTAGTGAACGGAATTCGCTCCTGAGTGTTTTGTCTTGTGATTTATTGTGGGTCTTGCAGTAGAGCTGCAGGGCTGAATCTCTGTGCAATAGCAAGAGTCCAGGTATGTGTAATATACAGTGCTCAGCAGAAAAGATACATCCATGGGTGGTGAACTTCATGGACAGCATTTTCCACACCAGCAAATGTCTGTAACATAATTTGTTAAGAGTGAGTGCTGCCTCAGTCCTTGAAAAAAAAAAAAAAATTAAGTGTAGTATTTGCTAAGCAGAGAGATAAAAGCTGAAGCCATCAGCATGGCAAAAGGGAAAAAAAGCATTACATCTACAACACGCAAACTAGGAGAAAGTGTCAGAGTGCTGGCAAAGGTGTAGATAATGTGGTGCTTTTGCTTGTTACAGGGAAATGTGGTTTAAAAGCCCCCTGAGAGTAAAGTAGACTGCTATCTGTATGTGTAGATCAGCGGCCTCATAACAATAAGAGCTTGGGCTAGTGAAATAACAGGAGCCTAGCTGACATTTGCAAGAATGAATTACATACACTGCAACAACTGGGGATTTTATGTGATAACTACATTTTTACATTTTCTGAAGGAAATGGGAGAGGTGTTAGTTAGTGAGAAAGTCTCTGTCACAATGTTAGGATGGTCGCTTAAAGTCAAAAGAGCCCACCTTCATGGTGGTTGCCAGGGTGTTGCTATGTGGTTGTTAATGTGTACCAAGTAGTTTCTAGAGTGTTCATGTGCAATCTGTTTATTAAAAAAAACAAAAAAAAAAACATACATATTATGTCAGGGTAAGAACCTGGGCATCCTTTCCTGCTAAACATAAACTGGATAACTAAACTAAAAACAACACCACCACATGAACATAACATCAATATTCATGGTATTATTTGCAGGGTTTTAAAAAAAGAAATCTCCATAGCTTTCTCACTGTCGCAGTCCATCGACACAACACAGCCAACTTCTCACAAAATAAATCCAACCAGACAGCTTCGCAATTTATATTCTGGAATTTACATTTGCACTGGACAAATTACACACATACTGGAGTTTCTTGCATAATGAGCGGAATGAGGCGATGTATATTTCTTTCTCTGATCACACAGAGGAAGGGTGTTGTTATGGTTACATGTAAATGCTACCGCAGAGGGACACAGAGAACACTTTGCGGAGGTAAATAAGCAGTGCACACACGCACATTTATACGTTAGAGAAATTGTGATGTTGATTCATTGTGACAGAAAAAATGAAACATGCTGATTGAGGAAAATCACTCAATAACTGACTCATCCAATCTTAACTGAGTCAGCGTGTGAATGGAATCATGCATGCATTGCTTTTACATTGACATGTGCTTTCTATTCATAGTACGCAGCCAACAGCGATCACACCTCTGCATTCATCTCAGCAGAACTCTAATGCATCTCAATGCTCAGCGGAGGCAAACTGGAAATGATACTTGTCATAATTCTCTTTTTTCCCTCTACAGACTGAGCAGAGGTTTTTGGAGACTCAGTTTTTTTTCTGCCTCACATATATCTCCTTCCTTCTCTGCAGAATTCTAAAGGCATACAGTATACTAGTATGTATTCAAGTTTTGGTTGCACTTTATTTTACAGTACATGCACTCTTATGTACTTACCTAAGAAACTATTGTTAATATAAGGTTAATACATGGTTTAATACTAAAATAGCATATAAATACTATAATAGTACATAAATAATACTAAAATAATGCTGGTGCTCGGCTGCAGGAGGGCAAAAAAAAAAAAAAAAAAAAAAAAATTATATATGTATATATATATATATTATATATATGACTAACACCTCAAATCTTGTCTCATTGTTTGGACTCCAGGCTAGCTGACTCGCATTCTTTTTCCACCTTATACTATGAATGCTCACTATTAAGTGTGTTAAAAAAAATACGTTTGGTTGCTATTTAAGCCTGTTTTGCCTGTTATTGTGAGTGATTGAATCTATGCAGAAATCCATGTTAAATCCAAGGGTTCACATATTTTTTCCTGCAACTGTATGCTTATGTGATGCCAATAACTTGATGAGAAAATAGTTAACAAAAGCTATGATATGACAAACCATAATCGAGCATTAGTAAAACCACATACTTAAAGGGTTGGTTCACCCAAAAATGTAAAATTCTGTCATTAACTACTCACCATCATGTCGTTCCACACCCGTAAGACCTTCGTTCATCTTCGGAACACAAATTAAGATATTTTTGATGAAATCTGAGAGCTTTCTGACCTCTGATAGAGGTACTAAAGACATTGTTAAAACAGTCGACATGACTACAGTGGTTCAACCTTAATTTTATGAAGTGATGAGAATACTTTGTGTGCAAAAACAAAACAAAAATAATGACTTTATTCAACAACCTCTTCTCTTCCCTGTCATTATTCTTACGCAGGTGACACAGTAAACACAGTGAAGGGTTTCGTGTTTGTGCAAATGCCGGCTCAGTATTGGCCAAAGCTGATCACGTGAGCAGCACGACACATGCGTGTGATGCTGACGCAGGAGCCGGCCAATGATGAGTTGGCGTTCTGACGTAGAACCTTCTGTGTTATTCTCAAACAACGTATGAGAATGACACAGAAGAAAAGATTTTTTGTTAAACAAGAACTATTCACGTCGCTTCATAACATTAAGGTTGAACCACTGCAGTCACGTTGACTGTTTTAACGATGTCTTTAGTTCCTTTCTGGACCTTGAAAGTGTTGATTATATTTCCGTCTATGGACGAGTCATATACCTCTCGGATTTCATCAAAAATATCTTAATTTGTGTTCCGAAGATGAACGAAGGTCTTGCGGGTTTAGAACGACATGAGGGTGAGTAATTAATGACAGAATTTTCATTTTTGGGTGAACTAACCCTTTAAAAAAAACAGGTGAGCTGATCTGTACTGCAGCAAATAAATGACTCCCTATAAGGTCTGATTTCCTGTGTCTCAGCTCTTCCCAACATCCGTGTTCTGCAAACCCAGCCAGCTCTACGGCCCAAATGACTAGCTACGGCACAGTACAATTATCCTGCACCCACAGAGGGGGCCTGCGGCATTAGACTGCAGCTGAGAAGGAGATACTGGGCATTTTTTAATGCTGTGGGAGAGGTGCATGCTGTACATCATGAAAAGAGGAGGTGTGTATGTGTATAATTGCTGACAAGAGAGCTATTTATCACAATGGATCTCCACAGGTGCGCTGGTTCTGCTAAAACTGTCCAGCTAATACAATAACGAAGCCAAATCGGGGATCTACAGCTGCTTGTCGCTACCAGCTAATGAAGAACTAATCTCTGTTCTGCTGATTGTATTGTGAAACATATCTGGGAGAATCATAAGCAGCTGCTCAGAAGACTAGCCAAAGAGCGTTGACGCATGGGACGTTTGGAGTGAACCTGGAGGCTGGAATACATCACGCAGGTCTTTTGATTATTCTGTTTATCTTTTTAATAATTTCTTGCTCTGAAGTCAGTATTATGGAGGAGGTAAAATGTTTTGTAGCCACAGGAAATAAATACTAAATAGATATTATGGTTACACTTTAGTTTAGGGTCCAATTCTGATCAGGGTTGTTTATTAGCATGTATATTACTAGGATATTGGCTGTTTATTAGTACTTATAAGGCACATATTAATGCCTTATTCTGCATAACCATATTCTACATTCCTTAATCCTACCCAAAACCTAAACTAAACAACTACCTTACTAACTATTAATAAGCAGTAATTAGGAGTTTATTGAGGCAAAATTCATAGTTAATTAATAGTGAGAATTGGACCCTAATCTAAAGTGTGACCAATATTATATATTTATCACATATCACAATTTTTATAATAAAACATTAAGCTCTAAAACATCATTAATACTCGGCAAACATTATTAAACAAGAACTATACTACTATTTAAGATTAATTTATGAGAATAAAGTCTGAAAATTAAAAATGCATAATGCAGAAATATATACAAACAAAATCAAAGTCAAATTATTTAAATCAACATGAAATTAAAATGTACCCCATTAATTTTTTTACTTTTTAAGGATTGGTTCATTTCAGAATTAAAATTTCCTGATAATTTACTCACCCCCATGTAATCCGAGATGTTCATTTCTTTCTTTCTTCAGTCAAAAAGAAATTAAAGTTTTTGAGGAAAACATTCCAGGATTTTTCTCCATATAGTGGACTTCAACAGGGTTCAATGGGTTGAAGGTCCAAATTGCAGTTTTAGTGCAGCTTCAAAGGACTCTACACGATCCCAGCCGAGGAATAAGGGTCTTATCTAGCGAAACGATCGGCCATTTTCTAAAAAAAAAAAAAAAAAAAAAAAAAATTGATATACTTTTTAACCACAAATACTCGTCTTGCACTAGCTCTGCGATGTACTATGCATTACGTAATCATGTTGGAGAGGTCACGCGTGAAGTAGGCAGAAATACTGAGCAAGTGTTTACAAAGCGAATGTAGAAGGTAAAACAACGATGTCAGATGATTTTGAAGTTTGAGGAGAAAATGATGGAGTTTTTCGCCCTACCGCGGTACTTCTGCCTACGTCATGTGTGACCTTTCCAACATGATTACGTAATGGGTGGCGCATCGCAGAGCTAGTGCAAGAGCATTTGTGGTTAAAAATATATAATTTTTTTTTTTTTTTTTTTTTTTAGAAAATGACTGATTGTTTCACAAGATAGGACCCTGATTCCTCAGCTGGGATCGTGTAGAGCCCTTTGAAGCTGCACTTTGGACCTTCATCCCGTTGGTAGCTGATGAAGTCCACTATAAGGAGAAAAATCCTGGAATGTTTCCTCAAAAACCTTAATTTCTTTTCGAATGAAGAAAGAAAGACAAACATCTTGGATGACATGGGTGTGAGTAAATTATCAGGAAATGTTAATTCTGAAGTAATCTAATCCTTTAATCAAAAATATCAAACTAACTACTAATTATCAAACTACTAATACTTTCATTTTCAGCTGATGTCACCAAGCCCATCAACCACAAATTACATCTTTTTTCAAAAAAACACTTAATACGTCACATTGTGGAAGTAAAATGGATTTTGTGTTGACTTTAGAAGAGAGAAGATGTGAGCAAAGTGAGGTTTCTATAATGGATCACTGTTGCCACTTTCCTACTGATTTTAAATATCAATAGCTTTTCTAAATGTCATGTAAAACAGTATGACGTCCTTTGTAGTGAACATATGATCCCCAATCCTGGCTGATCTAGGATCAGAGAGCACACATGAGACAGCATGTGCTCCTCTGAGTGTGTGTGTGTGTGTGTGTATATATGTGTGGACACTGATGAATTCTGACTCAACTCACTCAGATACCCTGCTGGTTCACACGCAAAGCCCTGAAGTGTGTGTGTGTGTGTCTAACAAACATCTTGCTTCAGGCTAGAAACATGTCTCATCGCCCAGAGAGACCACTCTCATGTTCACATCAATCCAACATCAGTCCAACATAACAAGAGTGCCATGGTGAGACATTTAATGCCACTTTTACATGATCAGAGGGCTGTTGGGATATCAGTATCCCATCTGTAATGGCAGAAACAGTCATTCACAACCAAAAAACATTTTCTTGATCTGTTTCTAATCTTGTTTTTCAGTAAAAATATGTAAACAACAAGATAAACTGTCTTGAGAAGATAAATGGTTTAAGACAAGACTTGTTTTCAAAGATAATATCTTGAAATAATTGTAATACTTTTTTAATCTTATGGTTTCAAGCATAAATATTTGCTAGATTTTTTTTTTTTTTTTTTTTTTTTTTGCGTTAAACACCAATGGGGCAAGAAAAATATGCAGTTTTGACCATTTAGATAATTTACTGAAAAACAAGAACAAAGAAAAACACACTAAGAAAATTAATTCCAACAGTTCTGAGTAAGTGTATGTGTCTACCTGACATAGAGTGAGCGTTTCTGATTGGTTCTGAGGGATCCGGATCCAGAACTCATGCTGTGGTTCATCATCTGCTCTCGTAAGTCATGAATTTTGGCCTCGAAACGCCCGTATTCTGTAAACACAAACATAACCAAGCAAGCATAAACACAATGCAAAAATATATATATATATTTTTTTAAATCAAACATCAAAATATGGCAATTCTAAAATCTAGAACAGAACCTAGCACATGCAAACAAACAGTCTCAAACCAAAGAATTATTAAAAAGATCTCTCGAAGGGAAATGCTGTCCAGTGAGTCTTTTAGTGTCTGAGATGACAGCTTAGATCGATACAAGCAGCTACTGTAGCTGTTCTGTGATGACTTCTAGCACAAGGTCACACAGTCAATATAGGAAAGGTAGAAGGAAGAGTAAGAGAGAGAGAGAGAGAGAGAGAGAGAGAGAGAGAGAGAGAGAGAGATGGTAATATATTGTATCTTCTGTGGTGCAAATGTATGATATCCGATAACATCCCACTTCAGTCTCTTTGTTATGTGCAGGCTGATACAGAATCTCCACAGATATCTGCAGAACTGAAACATTCATCATTCTTCAAGACAATAACCAGCTGACTGTATATTATTCCATAATTATGTACTTTTTAAGACCCCCTATCCTTTTGTTTTGCCTTCCTTTGGGGGGTTCGAGCCTTAAGCACTCCCCTCCACCCCTACACACACACGCACAAAAACCATTTGCACCCTGGGTAAAAGCCAAAATAAGATCCCATTTCACAGATATAATCCCATTCAACTATGAATAAAAATGTGATGATAGCTTTAACTTCATCTGATTAAAAAAATTCCTTTCAAAACACTACAGATGATCAAAAGTTTTTTGTCAACAAGATTTTTTTTGCTTGAAAGAAATGATAACTTTAAACAGCAAGGCTACATGAAACTGATTAAAAGTGACAGTAAAGACATTTTTAGTATTACAAAAGATTTCTATTTCATTAAAGAATCCTGAAATATTTTTGCACAAAACTATTAAGCAGCAAAACACTGATAATAACAGGAAGTGTTACTTGAGCCCCAAATCAGCATATATGAATTTCTGAAGGATCATGTGACACTGAAAATTCACCTATGCCATCACAGAAATAAATTACATTTCAAAACATATTACAGTAGTTATCTTTACCTATCTTAAGTAATCTTAAATTCTAATAATATTTCACAATATTACTACTTTTTACTGTATTTTGATCAAATAAATGCATCCTTGGTGAGCATAAGAGACTTCAAAAACATAAAAAAATTGAACCGACCCCAAACTTTTGAACAGCAGTGTATAGAAAATAATATTTCACTTTTTGTTTAAGGATAGCAACGACTTGTGAGCTTTAAAACACAGATTTGCCCTCCTAACACAGACTCAAGCCCATTCAGCAGGTAATCTAGTGCACGGAATGGCAGTTTGTTGAGGCTTCTGCACACCTCAGCCCCGTTTCAGCAGAGAACTACATCTGCTCTGGCTGCTGCTGAGACCAATGCGCGCACACACACACCGTGTGCTCAACCTGAGAACTCAGCAATGCCCCAAAGCCCAGCCTCAACACCATTAGACCAACCACACCAGCACAACAGCCCCAACAGAGCACCTACTACACCTGAGCAACATGTTACAGCTGATTTGGTTTCTATTTCTGCTTCCTTTTCATTCAGTCTCCTTTTAAAGTTTTAACCCATTAATTGGTCTAAAAATGCCTTATGTAAATAAGTAAACTAACCCACTAATCAAAGATGATTTGAGCAGCTTCTGATGTTTTAAATCATCATGAGGGTCTTCAAAGGTTCAGGCGAGGAATAAGGCTGATTTGAGAGCCAGTCTGTCCTTGCAGGAACTCAAAGGTCAAATGACAAGTAAATTTTGTCATTAGGCTGCAGGCTGGTAGAGGAAGCTCAAGGACAATTATGATGATGATACAATCAGCGATGTGCAGTAAAAGCACAGTTTAAAAAAAAGACATGCACTCACAAATATATCTGCATTCCCTCCCAATGAAATATACAGGATTTATTCAAATTCAAACTCCCACCTTTGGAAACTAAGCTCTACCTCTTTCTCTGATGGCCTCAATGTTATTTAAAAAGACAGAGAATCCTCTAAACAATGCCACAAAGAAATGCTTCTTCTCCAGAGAAAAAGCCAGAAAGACAGAGAGAGAAACAGATTAAAGAGTCTCGGAGTGGTGCAAAGCTCAGGCGAAGGATAAAGTAGAGAACCCAAAACAATCCTGCAGTGAGGGACGCACTCATCCTGAACAAATCCACTCAAATGAAAAGAGACTGCTGAGCACACAAACCTTCAGGAGATGTTTTTGGGTCTATCAGGAACACAGTTAGAAATATTAGATTTTTTTCTACATAAAGATTGAAAAAAGTTCATATCTTGAAAACTAATCACCAGGGAAGTTGACACTTAAGGCAGGACAGTGCCAAAATAACACTATCATGCACAATTTCAAAATAAATTGCACTTTTCAAAAGTATAACATGCATATTACCTCAACTAAACCAAACCAAACCCTAAACACCCCACAAAAACATGCTTTACAAACATACACATACGTACACGTGTGCTTGCAAGTATACCCTCACTTAAACAGAATAGAATTAGCTACAAAGTGGAGAAACTGAAAAGGTGAGGGGCTGGAATAAAGCATAAATGAAAGAATGAACGAATGAATGAATGAAAGAGAATAAAAAGAGAGTCTCACTCGAGGATGCTCGCAGACTGCAGCAGCGTGAGAGATTGACCGCTCCCTACACACAAGCAAAGACTGCCACTCTACCACCTCCTCTTCCCTCTCTCTCACACACACTCTCTCCTCCAGATCCATTTCTATTGGCTAGAACTCTAGAGTGGGCGGGGTTGAGTGTCTTAGAGCCCCTCCTCCCCCTGAAGTCGTCCAGATCAAAAGCCATGCTGGATTTTCTCTCTTGATGTCGGCTTTGTGTTTTCAATCTGCAGCGTATTAGCTCGCTTAAAGGTAAACAAGCCACAAATCCAGCAAATATTTCAGCTTTAACTGTCCTTCAAAACGTGTGGATTCAACAAGCATATGAAAGGAATTTGTGCACATAAGCAGCAGGCTTGTGAAAAGCACATGTGAATTGAGAAATCAATTGATTATTGACTGCTGACCAGAAGTCAGATGGTAAAGTAAATACAGCAAGGTACAATATACATTTACAATACACAGGTGTGAAGGGAGAGTCTCAGGGGAAAATAACTCTTCCATATCTTAGATGAAGAATGTTTCTTTTTTAATGTTTATAATTAATTAGAAATTAAGATAGTCACAAATTAGACAAACAGAGCTATATGACAGATCTACAAAATTAAATCATTTTAAAATTAAAATATTGTCAAAAAAAATGATAATGATGACATAAAATATACACTACAATTCACAAGTTTGTGGCTGAAAGAGATTTTTTTTAAAGAAATTATTACTTTTATTCAGTAAGGAATGGATGCATTCAACTAATCAAAAGTGACACTTGAAAAATTCCTGAAAAAAAGTCTCTAATGCTCACCAAGACTGCATGTATTTCATCAAAAAAATGAATGAATAAATAAAAAAAAAATATATATAAAATTTTCAGCTATAATTTATAATTAACATTATTTTTATATTTAAAGGGTTGGTTCACCCAAAAATGAAAATTCTGTCATTAATTACTCACCCTCATCTTGTTCCACACCCGTAAGACCTTCGTTCATCTTCGGAACACAAATTAAGATATTTTTGATAAAATCCGATGGCTCAGTGAGGCCTGCATTGACAGCAAGATAATTAACACATTCAAATGCCCAGAAAGCTACTAAAGACATATTTAAAACAGTTAATGTGACTACAGTGGTTTAACCTTAATGTTATGAAGTGATGAGAATACTTTTTGTGAGCCAAAAAAACAATAACAACTTTATTCAGCAATATCTAGTGATGGGCGATTTCAAAACACTGCTTCATGAAGCTTCAAAGCTTTACGAATCTTTTGTTTCGAATCAGTGGTTTGGAGCGTGTATCAAACTGCCAAAGTCACGCCACCCAGTGGCGAACCATTGAAGTTTCGAAACACTTATGATGTAATGAAGCCTCGTTTACTGAAATCACGTGATCTTGGCAGTTTGATACATGATTCATGATTTGAACCACTGCTTCAAAAGATTCGTGAAGCTTTGAAGCTTCATAAAGCAGTGTTTTGAAATCGCTTATCACTAGATATTGTTGAATAAAGCCGTTATTTAGTTTTTCTGGCACACAAAAAGTATTCTCATCACTTCATAACATTAAGGTTGAACCACTGTAATCACATGAACTGTTTTAAATTTATCTTTAGTAGTTTTCTGGGCATCTGAAAGTGTTAATTATCTTGCTGGTAATGAAGGCCTCACTGAGCCATCGGATTTTATCAAAAATATCTTAATTTGTGTTCTGAAGATGAACAAAGGTCTTACGGGTGTGGAACGACATGAGGGTGAGTAATTAATGACAGAATTTTCATTTTTGGGTGAACTAACCCTTTAAAAATATTTTTTTTGTTGTAGATTTTATTTTTTTCTCAGGAGGAAGCAGATCTAAGCAAAAGTCTCATCCATTCTCATTGCTTTCAAGGAGATGTCCTTTGTTTTTGTTTTTAATGTGGGCTAAATCTAAATCTGAGCTATAAGTCCCTGTTCAGAATCGGATTCTACTGTAATTCACAAAAATGGCACCTTTCCCTAGAAAAGCAGCAAGGATCTGCTGCACATGGAACCTTCTAGACAGATGAAAAGCTTTCTACCTTTGCCTGTCTCAGACCTACATGTCAAGCTGAGAAAATCAAGGAAGATTACAGGCTGTTTGGGATGATGGATTACCGCATGTCCAGAGACACAGATAAGAAACTGTACAGCAGATGTAAATTCAGAGATTCTGAGCACAGCACTGATATAATCAAACATGCATATTAAAACCACTTCAAACAGGTGCATTCAAATCATCAGTCTTGATTCTGTGCATATGGCTGTTTACCATTATGAGTGTTGGTTTTGTATTAGCGTGCATGCAGTCGGACACATCCAGGCTGACAGCCACCCTTGCGCATCACTCATACACAAACACATTGTGTCAGTCTGGAGTGAGGTGCTTTCAGTTAATAGAGGACAGCTTGTGTAGTCTCATTAGCTGCTGTGCAGTGACTCCAACATGCCAAATACAGCTCCATCCGCAGCAGGGGAAAAGAGCATCACTGCGCCAGCAGGTACAATCACAATGTGTGAGCTGCAGAACTGGCAGTGTGACATTTCAGGGAAGTAGAAACTGTAAATTAAGCCAACATCATCTGTAATATGTCAGCACACATGTGTGCACAAGCTTTTAGCTCAAATAATTCTACTGTATCTACAGACTGCAGCGCTGAGATAGGAAGAAGACAATGGTGAATGATGCTTGTAATGATGACAGCCTGAAGGTGCGGTCACATTAGCGACATTTTGTGAACAAAATGGTCCATTGTCAATAGCGTAGAGATGTATTAATCACTGCTCACACAGAAGTCATTTTCGAATCAAGCAGCTTTTTTGTTGGTCAGCGCACCAATTCTGCATGACCAACTTGAACATGAGCAAAATTTGCGTGGTGAACTTTTTTGCCCTCACGCAAAACTCTTTATCACACAGATTCCAATTCATGGTTTTCAGTCACGCTTCTCTGTCTGGCAATCCGACGGACAAGTCTGGGTTTGGTGGTTGCCAGGAGAACGGTACTTGCCTGACTGCATTGTGCCAAGTGTAAAGTTTGGTGGAGGGGGGATTATGGTGTGGGGGTGTTTTTCAGGGGTTGGGCTTGGCCCCTTAGTTCCAGTGAAAGGAACTCTTAATGCTTCAGCATACCAAGACATTTTGGAAAATTTCATGCTCCCAACTTTGTGGGAACAGTTTGGGGATGGCCCTTTCCTGTTCCAACATGACTGTGCACCAGAGCACAAAGCAAGGTCCATAAAGAGATGGATGAGGGAGTTTGGTGTGGAGGAACTTGACTGGCCTGCACAGAGTCCTGACCTCAATCCGACAGAACACCTTTGGGATGAATTAGAGCGGAGACTGCGAGCCAGGCCTTCTTGCCAACATCACTGCCTGACCTCACAAATACGCTTTTAGAAGAATGGTCAAAAATTCCCATAAACACAATCCTAAACCTTGTGGAAAGCCTTTCCAGAAGAGTTGAGGCTGTTATAGCTGTAAAGGGTGGGCCAACTCCATATTAAACCCAACGGATTAAGAATGGGATGTCATTAAAGTTCATGTGCACGTAAAGGCAGGCGTCCCACAACTTTTGGCAATGTAGTGTATTCTGCATTATTCATATTATGCATCATTCAATAAGGTGTTTAATGGATTTTGTCTTTCCACATTAGTACTTAGTACAAACCTGGTAAAAAATAACTGGCAGGTAATGGAGGAAAGCCCTCCATGTGAGCGTTTTGCTGAGCACTGGTAAACATGACCGTACCATAGAGTGGTATGAAGGTGTGGTCTACGCAGACACAAGTGAGTTTGTGTGTAAACAGCAGTCATGTATGCTTGAATGCAGAGAACGTGTGTCCTCCTGAGTATCTGCCAATATAGCAGCTCAGCCAAAGAAACTCAGCCACAGGATATCTGGGATCAGGGCCAAGCAGTGGCTAAATGCTGGCAAATGTCCACCTCACAACCCATTACAGAAATATATACTCACAAAAAACCCAAAGGGAGTTCGGAAAACCAGTCCAAAACCAAAGTCGAAAAACAACAACAAAAAGAGCATTTAAAATTTGATTTTTTCCCCGTATTTTCTGAAGGAAATGCTATTGATGCTAACCTGTGCAAATCAATGAAAGGGTGTTCTGGGTGGCTGCCAAGACATTGCTATGCAATTGCTAAGATATTCTGAGTGGTTGTTAGTGTGTTGCTATGTGGTTGCTAGGGTGTTCTGAGTGGTGTTAGTGTGTTACTATGTGACTGCTAGGGTGTTCTGGGTGTTGGAAAAGACATATGTGGTTCTCTTTATGATATTTTAGTCTCTATTTATGGCTCGGGTTCCTCCAGTCTTTGGGATCCGTTTTTCTCGCTCACCAAGTGAAAAGTGTATGCCTGATTACTTAGAAATGTACTGCTGCACAATTTGATGTGTAATTCATGTCTGATACGAGTTGCACACTGAAGATAATGGACATTGCTATAAAATGACTGACAACCCAATTAAGAATATTCCGCACAGGAGGAGAGATAACCTTGTGTGACCTTAAAAATGCTTCTTAGAAGGTTAAACTAATTATTATTATTATTTTACAGTTCATGCATGACAAAACAGCCAGAATATTATTATAAATATTATAAATCATGTTTGTGTACAAAATTCTTCTATCCGAATGTTGCCCTTTAAATTAGTAGCACCACAGAACTTGAATGTATTACAATCTGTCAGTACAATAAAACAATAGTTATGTGGAAGATTCATTCTCTGTGGAAGTTCTTCAGATGTTTGGGCTTCATTAGAAAGAATGAGATGGGGAGAGCAGAGGTAAGTCATAAATCAGACGGGACACACATTATAGTAAAATACTCATTCATAGAGCTCTGGCTATCCAGTTAAATGATTAATGGCCTGTTAGCTACAGACTGCTTCTCTTTCACACACAAACATTAGATTTGTTAGAGGATTTTTGATGGTAACCAGCTTTATCGGAGGGATGTTACATTTATGCAGACAGCAGATTTCATTAATAGCTTGTTGATGGATCAAAACAGTCAGGTTTTATTAAAAAATCTCAATGATAAGATATGTAGAGTAATATAACTTGTTTGTAATCATGTGTTAAGTTATAAACAAACGTTAGCTATAATTCTGTCAAAATGTCCCTCTGAGGATGTCTCCAAAGGTACAAATGATTCATATTTCATATAGATGTATTATATTATTTAGCAGTATATATGAAGAGTATATATATGTATATATATATATATATATTAGTAGTATTATAGTTTTCCAATATTTTTATCTATCTATCTATCTATCTATCTAAAATGAAGCATCATTTTTCTTGTTTTTGTCCCCATTGTTCCCCAAGTCTAAGAAAATTTAGTGTGGTTTATAAAACAAGATATGCTTAAATTGCTTATGTGCTAAGGACAATATACTTAATTCAAGATACATTCTCTGAAAACATTAATATTTAGGAAATCATACTGACTTAAGAAAAAAATGTTTTGGTGTGTAACTCTAATTTGCTTTATATAAAAACAACAGAAGTCTATTGTATGGCCTAATTTAGACAGCTAGGTAAACGTGTGTGCATGTGTGTGTGCATGTGTGTGCGTGTCCAGAGTTCCCTCAGGTGTTCTTGGCCCGTCATTGGCTGTCTGGCTGTCTGTTGAGTTTAGTGTATGCACACTGGTGATGTCAGTATGTCCCAAAAAGTGGCCTCAATCCTGTCTCCCAGAATGCCACACTAACAGAACCACAGACACACACACAGAAATGAAAATGTCATTTCTGAAAAACCTTTTCAAGGCCTATTGTTCTCTGTTTCAAAATGCCAGCTAAAAACTGCAGTGTGATCTGAGAGTATATCTATGATTTTCAGTCAGCTAGCACTGAGGGACAGGCATTAAAATACTTTTGTAGTGATGGTGCTAAAAGCTAGAAACAAAATAACACAATCTGTCCATTCTCTGATGGAAGAGAAGATGGTGTGTCAGTCAGTATGTGGATCTGTGTGTGAGATTCAGTAACCTATTAGTGCACTCTGACCTGAAATTACCAAGGTGCAGGAAGTGTTTGCTGTATCTGAGGGCACTCTGATAAAATCACATGTAATTATGTTTCCCAGAGATGGTAAACAAGCTAGCCAATGCTGTCTGACCACGCTTAAACAATCTGCCTACTGTTTCTCTACCTGTTTTGTCTAATTGTTTGGAAGATATATACTGTAACCCTTGTATCTGATGTCAAATCAAAAATTAAATGTTCCGAAATTGTATTGTAGCAAAAATGAAATGTTTGATTTATTGAAGGGTTAGTTCACCTAAAAATGAAAATTCTGTCACTAATTACTCACCCTCATGTAATTCCAAACCGGTAAGACCTTCTTTCATTTACGTCCGAATGCCGGCTCAGTATTGGCCAAAGCTGATCACGTGAGCAGCACAACGCATGCGTGATGCTGACGCAAGAGCCGGCCAATAATGAGTCGGCAATCTGACGTAGAACCTTGAAGCGCTGGACGTAAACAACATATGAGAATGACACAGAAGAGAAGATATTGTTGAATAAAGTCGTTATTTTTGTTTTATTTTTGCGCACAAAAAGTATTCTTGATGCTTCATAAAATTAAGGTTGAACCACTGCAGTCATGTCAACTTTTTTTAACAATGTCTTTAGTACCTTTCTGGACCTTGAAGTGTGTTAAATTGCTGTCTATAAATGAGTCAGATACCTCTGATACTTCAGATACTTTATCAAAAATCTTAATTTGTGTTCCGAAGATGAACGAAGGTCTTACGGGTGTGGAACGACATGAATATTTAATGACAGAAATTTCATTTTTGGGTGAACTAATCCTTTAAGTATCAAAATATATATAAATATAAAAATAGAGTGTGTTTATTAAAATCAAGCTATCATTTTTTTTTTTTTTTCACAGCATATGTGGCTCTGCAAAACATAAAAAGTAACTTTTACATAAAAGTCTTGAAAGCAGTGCAGCAAAAAATAGTATATTTAACAAATATATTTAACATGCTTATTTACTAATTAAATGCAAAATAATGTTTTAAAAATCAAACACATTTTATCATGTCCTCGACCAGTACATAGATTCCTAAATACGTTTTTTCCTCCTTTAAGAGCAGGCTTAGATTATCTTCATTTTCTCAGCAAAAGTTTCTGGAATAAGAATCTACTTCATGTTTTTGACAGAGTAAAAACCTCAATCTCAGCTTGACTGATTTTGCTTGATTATCAATCCATCTTCAGCATTTTTAGAATTGTAATTTTTTTGTGTGTGTTGCTATGGTTGCTCAGGTAGTTGTTGATGAAAAGGACCCTTGGAAAGCCCATCTCAGCAGTCCCACAACACCAATGCAGAAAGTGCAAGCTTGCATTTACCAGTGCACCTTAATGAGCTCTACCTCCCCAGAATCGATCCCAAGAGCATCAGGGGAATTGGATCGAGCTACAGAGAAAAGATCAGCCTAGTTGGAACCACGGCTATATGACTAAATAATCATAATGCTGACTATCTAGAACTTGTGAAAGCACCCCCAAAACTTATTGTGAAAGCCCACGAAACATCTATACTAAACAGTTTTGCTTAATGGGTGCACGGCTATATTGCAAACGGAGGAAATAGCCGTTAGAATTAAATATTAATGACAAGAGAATCAATTCTTGTTGATTCACAATACCCTAAACAAAGGCTTGGTCGGCAAAAGATCAACATTATCCCACTCAGCCAAAATTCAGGAAATAATGCAAAGGGGCTTGGTTGTTTGGAGTTCAGGAATGTAATGTCAAAAGTCGCTGGGACTTGAACGCTGCTCTAGAAACCTCTGATGACTCTGTCTCTTGCTGCCATTTGAATATAAAAGCATCCTCACCTCCTCCATCTGCTAAAGTAGTCCTCAAGTCCTTATTTATGAATGGGGAATCCTTTGCACTTGCCAAATTGTTTGCCCCAGAGCACTTCCGCCCCTCTAAGCGCTTGGCAGACAGAGATCATCACCTTAACTATGTCTCTCCTCCACGTATCTAACTGCTCTATATAGAATCTCATTCAGTGATATATGCTGGATGGGTGTCAGATGCTAGAATGTCATTAGCCAGACTCCCTACAGTCATCAGAATGACAGGAATCTTAACAGGGATAATATATTATCAGTCTTCAGTATGATTATAGTTGAAATGTGAAATAATATAAATGCGGCATTATATTAGAAAGATGTTTTAATGCTAAAATAAAACATCATGTGTCAGTGATTTGCCTTGTGTTTATTATTTTTAATCTAACTGGACACTCAATCATGTGTAGAGTTACTTCTCATTTAATAATACATGCATTAATACATACCTTGGCCCCCTTGAAAGTATCTAGTCATTTAAGACACACTTAAAAATAAATATTATTGCATTAAATACAAAATACCAAGCTGCATCTGCAAACTTAATTTTTTATACATTCTTTCATTTTTAAGTGTGGTGTAAGTGTCCAAATACTTTTGGCGCCACAGTTGTGTGACAATTGATAGAATAGTTTGAATTCGAATACAAATCTGTACTAATATGCTGAAACATATTAGTTTAGAAAACTGCCATAGTAGTTTGTGTTTGTGTCTGGGCTAACATGCTGCTATTCTGTGAGAATGATCTGTGTGTTTTGGAAAGGATGTGTTGGCTTCAGCAGGGGGCAGCAGGTAGTTTGGGAGAGGAAAAGGTCAAAGGAGGAAGAGGAGGAGAGGAGTGGAGACAGTGAGCAGAGCAGTAAACAAGCATGGCTGCTGACCCGAACCCTGAGCTCTTAATTTAGCTTCTGGTAAAGCCCATATAGCTTACTGTAAAAGGCCTAATTTTGTGGCTTTAAAGGGTTAGTTTACCCAAAAATCATTAACTCACACTCATGTTGCTCCAAACCCATAAGACTTTCGTTCATCTTCGCAACACAAATGAAGATCTTTTTTATGATGTCCCTCCATAGACAGCCTATGCATTTGAAACCTTGACGCTTCAAAACGTAAAACTGTAAAACTGATCTATAAGAATTGAGCGGTTTATTCCGAATTTTCTGAAGAGCCTCGATCACTTTATATGATGAACAGATTTAATTTAGGCTTTCATCAACTCACACATCAGTTGTGGTAAACAGAAGCTCTAGAATGTTTGCTAGATGCATGCGAGAACCAATGAGGTTCATTGTTGTGTGTTATGCAGCACTTTTGAGCTTCCACAAGAGGTTTGTTCTCACGCATCATTCAAGTTCGGTTGAGCTTCTGTTTATGTTCGTTTATATGTGATATGTATATATTTATGTTTATATGCGATCGAGTATCTTCAGAAAATTTGGACTAAACCGCTCAATTCATATGGATTAGTTTTACCATCTCTTTATGAACTTTTTGAAGCATCAAAGTGGTAGTTGTCTATGGAGGGAGAGAAAGCTCTCAGATTTCATCAAAACGTCTTATGGGTGTGGAACGACATGAGGGTGAGTAATTAATGACAGAATTTCATTTTTGGGTAAACTATCCCTTTTTTAGTCCATTTGTGTCCATGTGTTTTGAATAAATATATGAAAAAAATAACTTCAATACGCAATGTCAACACTAAAATAAAATAAAAAATGCTATAACATCTATAACAGTGCTACGACATCTTCTAGAAACTGTAAAATAATAATTCACAGTGTTTCATATTGAATTGTGTAACATATGAATCAGCCCCTCCTTTAGCTTGGTTATAATCACTAAACAACCCTACAAAATATTTTTTTTTTTTTAAGAAATTTCTTTTATTTTTTTTTATTATCAAAAGTGACAGAAATCTTTTGTAACATTATTAAAGTCTTTACTATTTTTATTTTATTTTAAATGCTGTTCTTTTCAGCTTTTTATTCATCAGGGAATCCTAAAAAATAAATCTATCATGGATTCCAAATGTAACAAAAATGTTAATATGTCTTGAATTCTCAGTATTAATATCTAGATGAGTATGTATAGCAGCCGTCTGTGTTTGACGGGTGGGTTAGAGCCAAAAACAAACAACAGGAGCCGAGGAGTTTATCAAGTGAGGCAGCAGGCAGGGGTAACACAGGATGCACACAGGAATATCAGGAGAGCAAGGTCTCTCTCTGTCCCTTCCCCTGAATGAAAGGCCCATGGTCAGAGCCGCCACTGGGGCAAGAATGAGACCACATTTCTCAGACAGACTGCAGAGAGTTAGACAGAACCTGGGCTCTGAACCCAGACCTTCAGATGCTCCAACTGTCCTGGAGATCCCAAAGCCTCATAGGAAGGCAAAACAAAGGAACTGTAAAATATGCAGTTATAGCGATCAAGTCTTTTATTTTGTGGTCTAGCTCTGTGCAGTCTGTTTGTGTGGTACTGCTTTTGACCCAGGTGCTGATCACATGGCACAAACCTGCAGTTGGAGGCTGGGCCCGGCGTGGGGAGCACAGGGCAAGTTCTGACGGGTGAAAAAAGAGAGGACATATCAGTACACACCTGACCACACTGCCACATCTGTCTCTCTCACCTTATCACAGACTGTATGAGCACACACCTGTAGCTCATGCTATGCACAGCTCATATACCGATTCCTATATCATGGAGAATATGATAACTTTTGTATGGCCACAATCTAGCACTGTGTCTACACCAGACGCGACCATTGTCGCTCACGTCGTAACAGCTAAAACTGTCTACACTGGACGCGACAAAGCAGCCGTTGCAAAGCATTTGTCCTTTGTGTCAGTATGTCATAAATAGAACGAGGCATCAGTTTACTGCCGGAGATTTGACGCCCACGTCACGCCGCATCCAGTGTAGACAACATCACTGATTACAATGGGTTCTATTGTCTTTTGTCGCGTCACATCACACCGCTTGCGTCCGGTGTAGACACGTTGTAAAGGTGAAATGTGTCATTTCTGATGCCCCTAGTGGCAATAACTGGAATTGCATTTTGTTGCATTGTGTGCTGCAGGAATGAGTCCTAAAGCCCAGAACATTTTTTGCAGTTTAAGTTCCATCATCCTGAAGTCAATTTCTGAATGAGTTTTTTGGTTAAATGACTTAAATAAGGTCTGTGGTTAACAAAGATCAAAATATTTTCAAATTTATTCTATGACATAAAATACATCAGTAATACCCCACTGGTAATTTTTTTAAACTTTAACATGTCTTAAAAAAATGCAGCTGCAACTAAGGACTGGGACGATATTAAACGTCATCACCAATGTTGGGGGTAACGCATCACAAGTAACGCAAGTTACGTAATCAGGTTATTTTTTCAAGTAACTATTAAATTAACGGATTACTTTTAAAATTACAACAAAATATGAGTTACTTTTTCAAACAAGTAATGCAAGTTACTTTGTTTTCCAATTTATTGACTGACAGCTCTCCTGTCTCCTTGTTGAGAGAAATCGGGAGTAAATGCAGGGGCATTATGTGCGCTGTGTAAACATGATGGTTATTCTAGGCTAGTTCTAGACTAAATGTGAGCATACATTTAATTATTTAATTCTTCTCCTGTGTCCTATTCTTCTGTATTCCAGAATGGCAGCACAGCTGAAAGGTTTGTTTGAGCTGCGCCCTCTACTGTACAGCCATGAATTCACATTTTCATCAGCCTGAGGATTATTCATTTCACTTTTGGTGTGAAAGGGCCTTTATATTCACCAAAAATATAACTTTTTTTATTGTTATAAAAACAAACAGCAGCCCAGATGAGAAAAAGTAACGCAAAATTAACGTAACACATTACTTTCCATAAAAAGTAACTAATGCAATTAGTTACTTTTTTAGGGAGTAACGCAATATTGTAATGCATTACTTTTAAAAGTAACTTTCCCCAACACTGGTCATCACACCAAACAGGAAAACACAATAATTCTACTTGCCAGTCCACTTTTACTCATACTCTTAAAAACTATTCTAGCTCAAAAAGTAAATTATTTCCAAGTTAGTGGAGGTGACATTAAAGTTGTGTGATCATTCTTTTATAGCTTAACTTTCGCTTTTTACTTCTGGGGATTGTATTTACACTTATAAGTTGTTTTATTAGTGAAGATGATCTTGATGAACAAAATAAGTAAGTATCATAAACTTTTGTTGGTTACAGAACTTATTTTCTTCAGTTACCCAAAATCCAATGAGAAAATCCTACTGGCTTTTTGTCAAGGAACCCAGGGTGATGCTAACATCCCAGTTGGCCTACAAATATACTTCAGCACTGTATTTGAGACAAACAGGAAGTCCCATCCCAAAACTCACATCACTGGTTAAGGCAGTTGGATTACTCAAACCAAAGGTCAAGGTTTTGCTGGTTAGCATGTTTCTACAGAGCCCCTAAAAGGACATGGTGATGGAAAAAAGAGAGGAAAAATTATAATTCAATGTTTTTGCGTTCTCTTGCAAATGTTATTGCAAAATTTTGCTAGCCAACCTAAGTTTCTCAGGGGAATGCAAATGTCTTATTTAGAATTATATTTTTTTCCTCCTATCTCATTTTTTTTTCACCACCATGTCCCTGGCTTTGTTTGTTTCAGTTGGCCTCTGCTGGTTGATGCCATAACTACAGTACACCATCTGTTTCTACAAAGCATTTTTTTCTCTGTTATTATTTTTTTTTAAATTAGTATATCCTAAAAAATAATAAGATTATTTGCAAGAAACATACATAATGCTAATATTTAATCTTTTATAGTATAGGTTTTTGTGTTTGGGTCTTTTTTGGAAGGCTCTTAAAGAGTGATATAGACTTACACTACTGTTCAAAAGTTTGGGTTGGTAAGATTTTTTAATGTTTTTGAAAAAAAAAAAATGTCTGTTATTCTCACAATTAAATAATTGTAATTTAATTTAATTTAATTTGAATTTCAGTGTCATACGGTCCTCAATAAATCATTCTAATATGCTGATAAGGTGTTCAAGAAAAAAAAAAAAAAAAAAAATCTTATTATCACATCTAAGTTCAGTTGTGTTTCTTTATATTTCTGTGGAAACAGTGAAACATGTTTTAGTGGAATTTGTGAAGGGTTTAGCTTCGTAGTTTGTAATGTTGCACATTAAACTAGCATTGAAGAAAGAATTGTCACTTTGAAAAAAACAACACACTTCACCTTTAAGTAAGATAAGCCAGTGAAAACATTCTCAGATCTGAGACTATGGTAATGCATCCAACCCCATCTGAATGGGTCACTGGAGTCTAGAGCAGCCAAACCCCCTAATTGACACTTATCAAACATGGCACCTCAACACTCCGAGGGCACATGCGCTATTTTGTAACAGTCAGAAGGAATAATGAGCGCACCGGCTTGAGTTTGGCCCAAAAACGTCTGGGTGAGTTGTGTTTCTGTCCTGCCTGCAGCTAAAGGTGACCTCTGCACTCTGAGTGGCTCCATGAGTAAGAATCATGTGACCTTCAGAAACGGTGTTTGGTCAGGAGGAGCTGACGGACACTTACCCTCGGGCCGGTATTGGGCGATGATGGTTACCGTCTGCCCCGCTCCTTTCAGTGCAGCTGCAGCTTGTTCATGAGTGGCACCTCGCAGATCGATTCCATTAACCTGAAATCAATCACAACAAAGGTTGTTTCATCAATAACACTCACCTTAAACATTAATTAAATGATCAACAGTACTAGAATGACTTTTTGACAATTTATTATCCCTAACAATACATTGTAAGTGTACATAAAGCATTAAATGAAAGCTAATTCATCACCTGACCTATATTAATGTCTCAAACTGTAAGCATTAAATGGAAAGCAATACTGTCAGTTTTATTAAAGCTCTCTGGTGAAATCAAATTTAAATTGCCTGACTCTCAGAAAATGTGGTATCTTGCTGCAGAGCAGCCTGGAGTGATCTGGCACTAGAAACACCTGCTGTGATCCAGATGCACAGTTCTTCAGTTCAGGAAAAGCCTACAGTAGAGGATCAGTGGGTGGCAGTACCCTGTAAGCAAGAGTCTGCAACAACTGGACCACAAAGTAATCAGTGTTCCTCCAAAATATGAGTTTGGCAAAGCTGTGTGCATCATCAGCTCTGTTTATGACCCAAATTGAGCTTTTTAAAGTCCAAGTTCAAGCAGGTTGGGACCGGCTGAGGGTAAGAAAACCGCTGTACACTCCTGGCACAGAAACCTGGAGCAGGTGTTGCAGCCAAACTGCTATTAAAGGTGCACTCATTTTTCCTCATTAAAAAGTTTGGCACATAAATAAATCAATAGTAATTGTGAAAAATATGTATTAAATGATGTACACTCACATGACAGCTCCAGTCAAATCAGTAGCCTAAAAAAAGTTGTTTTGTGGGGGTCGACACGTCAAGATCACATGACCAGGCAAATACTATTTGTTTTATCTTGGTATCCCACCATTACTGGACACTTTTAGTTGTGGATTAAATTAATCATGGCTGACAAGTGTTGTAGTCCTTATGTAGCAACTTGTTAGCAACGTACATTTTTTTTTTTTTTTAAAGTTCAAGTTTGAGGTACCGTACACTACAATTCAAAAGTATGGGATTGGTAAGATTTTTGAATGTTTTTTTTAAAGAAGTCTGAAATAAATGCTCAACAAGGCTGTATTTATTTAATCACGAAAATACAGAAAAAACAGTAATATTGTGACATATCATTACAATTTAAAATAAATGTTTTCTATTTTAATATATTTTAAAATATAATTTATTCCTGTGACGACAAAGGTGAATTTTCAGCAGTCATTACTCCAGTCTTCAGTGTCACATGATCCTTCAGAAATCATTCTAATATGCTGATCTGGTGCTAAATTTCTCCTTAATATCAATGTTGAAATCAGTGCTGAATATTTTTGTGAAAACCGTAATATATTTTTTTCAGGATTCTTCGGTCGCGCCGGCGATACCACCTTGCTTTTTTTCTTATCGCTGTGAAAGAGACTCAAAAGACTCCATCAATTTTGGACATACAATTAAGAGTTATACACCATTTTAATCTGTGAAATGTCTTCTTTTATTTGTGTACACTCAGAGTAAAAACAATAAGTTGTGCTTTTCGCAAAATAAAGAAAACTAACATGATGCGCGAGCCGCTGTCTCTTTCTGAATGAAGTCTAATCTGATAATCCTCAGAGAATGAACTGTAACTTAGTGAATACTAATGACACAAAAATGAGACATATGTCTAAAGAAACGTTGAAATGTCAGGTTTTAAATCATGTAAGTCAAATCGAAAACAAATATTCTCTGTTTATGTAATCTGTATAAAAAGAGAGACATGTCAGACGTTGGCGAGTCAGCTCATTATCCACTAATTCGGCCACTATGATTCTCACAGATTTGAGAATCATAGTGACCAGATATTGGCCCACACTGGACATCCTGAATGAATATAATGGTGATATCACTGACTGGAAGCAGGAAAAGTTTTTTTTTTCTCTCTCTCCAGTGCAAAGAAACGCCAAACACCTTGGAATGCCAGTTAAGTGATGTTCATTTATTTCTTTGAGGAGGATTTATTTCCAGGTAAAACTGTACACTCAAAATGTGCCCTCATTTATTCAAAATGTGTCTCATTTATATTGTTAACTATATTCTGAATAAACTACAAAAAAAACAACAACTTTGTACCTTGATTTTTTTTGTTTCCTCTCACATAGCCTACCTGACTGAAAGGGCTCATTATGCGGCTCATTATGCGGGGCTTTGTCTTCTCAGGTGTGAATCACAGCATTATTCATGAAGATTAATGCCTCCGCATACTGTCTTTCTTGACAAAAAGTGTCTTACAAAATTTAAATCAATATATTGTTTTAAATGAACGAGTAGGCAGGATAATTTTTACATAATTTTGAAGCAAAAATTCTAGTCTACAACCTCCAATACCCAGAAGTCTTGTGAACACATATTTAGTATTTGTTTTGTGGCCGTATTTCAGTGACTTAAGTTTTTGTTTTTTCAATAACCACACATAAACGTTATTTTCTCAAAAATACAAACATGTACATACATGTTGCTCACATATTATGGTAGCCTAGTTCGTGCTGAATACAGTGTAATGACACTTTTGCCATTAATATGTTTATAAGCAACTGAAAAAAGCACATGTCAGGGCACCCCAAAAATCCCCAGACTCCAGAGGGTTAATAGAAAGTAAAAAAAAAAAAAAAAAAAAGTGAAAATATGAAATGCTGACTCTCTTTCAATGTCATGAAAGATCTTATAACCCTTTCTCAATGTCTGAAAAAAACAAAAAAAATATGAGTTCTTGTTTTAGCTAATCAAAAGCGCTTTTCTTAACTAGTTAATTAAATTAAAATACACATATTTTCAGAATAAACACTAAATTTTCTATCATTTATAGTTAGGTTCAGGCAATGGAATCTCTTTGGGGTCCACGGGGGGCCGGTCTCTACGACACCAGGTTTAGGACTACAAACCGAACTAACATGAGAGCACAGTGCAGTAGGAGGGGCAGACGAGGTGTGTGTGTGTGTGAGATGTGACGTGTGTATGGCAGTCTCCGTGTGCCTGATGTCCTAATGCTCATTTAACAGTGTGAACTCAGAAGGTACACCACAGCTATTCTTAGACTCCAAATCAGGCCAGCACTCCATTATCTCTTCCTTCCCTCTCTATTTCTCTCCTCTCCCTTGTTCTTTCTCGCTTTCTAATCAGTGTCCTAAGGAGGCAGAGCGTGATTGCTCTCAGCTCAAGTGGCACCGACAGTAATTGCGGCGGAGATCTGGATGGAGGGGTCTGATTACGACCGGCGAGTTCTGATGAAGCTCTGATAAACATAAATGATGAGATCAGTGACAGGAAATCAGCTTCGAGAGCTTCTCGAGTGAATCGCTGATCTGAATTATTTCAATGAGAGCTGTAATTGCGCTCACCGCACAAAAAAGTTACGGCACTGTATCTGTGCCAATAATTCAGTGCTGAAATTATGAGAAAAAGGAAACCTGGTACTAGTGGAGTTTTGGGTAGTGACTAGACAAAAAATGTAACGAAAAACAAAAAGGTTTTTAGGGTTCACAGAATGATGTGATGGCGCCATCTTCTGTTCAGCACAGGTTATGCACTACTCCCTGGTAATTTTATTTACCAATTTGAACAACTACCTAAAAACATAGTATACAAAATGTTTGTTTAAATAAAAAATAATCAGTATTTTTTTTTTTTTTAATTTAGAAACATTAATATTACACGATAAAACATTTAGGCCTCTTTAACCAATGATATGCATGACTAGGAGACCTTAATGTAAAAGTTAAAGAAACAAGGTCATTTAAAAATGGATTTATAAACTATTCATTTGAATCCTAATAGGGATGTGTCCTGCTAAATGTTAATATAGTGGTTACAGCCTTGTTTTTAACATAGAAAAGCAAACTATAACATCTATTCATGACCTTTGAGGCAGATATTTAAAATTAATAAATTTTAAACCCAATAAATGACTGATTATTTCATGTTTAGAAACAAACAGGAAGAACAATGTACCTTGTGATGATCAGTGTGATCATATTTGCAGTTTTGCCCTCATATATATGATAAACCCTTGTATATGTGTGTATTTTTCGGGCATCCACTTACGGATAGGATCTGGTCTCCTCTCCGCAGCTCTCCACTGAGGTCTGCTGGCCCTCCTGCGAGTATGAAGGAGACGAAAATGCCTTCTCCATCTTCTCCTCCAACGATGTTGAAGCCCAGCCCGGTCGAGCCCTTGTGCAGAACGATCTTCCTGGGCTCCCTGTACACACAGTTCAGGTAATACATCAGATCAGAGTCCGTAGGGCTCAGCATCTCCGCTGACACACGCTGTGCTACTTTGTAAATATACACATGCAAACTAAGCGTGCACGCACACACGTATCCACACACTTGGGTCAGTCCAAACGGTCTACAACGTAGTCGAGCACAAAAGCTGACACCTATTGGGGACTGCTCCACTTATGTGCTATTTGTCCCATTTCCGCCTGGTTTCCTAGAAACGGAGAAGACGCACAGCCTTACACACACACACTGGTATTCCTATCATTATGGGGACTTTCCATAGACATAGTGATTTTTATACTGTACAAACTGTGTATCCTATCCCCTAACCCTAAACCACATGTCTTGTGATTAAAACATATGGCATTGATATACTGTGCCTTTTTCTAACAATGTGTATAAAATAAATACATTACATATATATATATATATATATATATCATAATATATAATAAATTGTAATATTTAAAACATAAAATATAATAAATACATAATATATAAAATATAAACAATTTTAAAAATAAAATAAAAAATTATATTATCAACATAACATTAAATTTGGATGGCACATAATATAGAATTTTAAATATAAAATATCTGTTTGAAAAAATCTTATTTTATGTCACAACATTTCTTTATTCTTTTAATTATTTAATAATAATAATAATAATAATAATAATAATCCAAGTGTAAATCAGATTTTGAATCCCAAGCTGTGCTGAAATGCATTACAGGTTGTGCTAAAATGTTCCCAGAAAGTCTGATCCACTTAGCTTGGGCCCATTTGGTTAGTCATAGTATCCTGACAGTTGGGGCATCATCCTGTCAAGTGTGACCAATCAAACCAAGAGATATCTTGAGCTATGACAGTTCTGTCAGATACACTTGAAATGTGGAGATACACAATCTCCTGAGTTTACAGATGATAATGCAAAGAGACGACACCCGAGATGGAGCTATTTTAGAACAGAAGGCTAATCCGTTAGCGCTGTGTTCTATCTGACCTAGTTGTGAGGAGGAGGCAGGCCCTTCCTCTCTCTCTCCTTCACTTTATCTCTCCCAGTGCGTCTGTTTGGCTCACCTCGGAGTGATGATGCTCTTCAGGCCATAAACACAAACTAAGCCAAAATGCATCCCATGAAATGTGAAAACACACTTTTTGGGCATTAATCATTATATTTATGAGATTTTTTCTGACTGGCTGCAGTATGATGAAGAAAACTGTAGCAGACCACATAAACAACAGCATTAAAACCAAGCAGAAGGCTCTGCCAACCGGTTGCATCAGCAGTTGTTCAAACAAACATGTAATAAGTAAGTGGTAATCTTGATTGTGCCAGTAATCCTGCTTTTCAGCAAATCAGTTACAATTACTTGGCCAATGGTAAACAACCTAATTAATATTATATATAAATATATACACTTGATATATATATATATATATATATCAATGATGTGACGGGTCATTTTTTTTGTCCAAAGGCCTTATTAATAATAAAAAACAAAGATATGACATCCAAAGTATGTAAGGTAGTACAACTAGATCTCCTTTATTGAATCCAAAATGTTTTAATTATATTTTGCTACATATAAAGGTATTTTAAAGATTTTGAAGTATCAAAAGGTCATTCGGTTTAACCATCCAAAGGCCAATACATGAATTTCATTTGTGATTAAAATATCTTAAAATGTAATAAATGTATATATTTTTTATTCTGGCATGATTTTATAACATCATATATCAACATAGTGCAAAATGGCATTAAAATTATGTGTAGAAGTTGTTGCTTTGTTATGAGAAATTATAACCAATATAAAGGGACCATTTTGGATCAAGTCATGCGGACAATATCATGTAACAGGATGTGACATCATTCAGACACCTCCAAAGGACCACATGGTCATGAAGCAAAGTAACTAACTCTCTTTTAACTATTTGAAAAATTCATTTTTCCCTTGCTCATATGCATCAGGTCATTTGGTACAACCACTATAAAACATGGAAAATGTTGTAATATTTTAAAAACTTGTACTAAATATAAAATGTTTTAATTGTCCTTTTGCTAGCTAGCTAGCAAGCTAACTAGCTAGATATAAGCCTGTTAACATTGTTTGAAAATACTGTCATACGGTATAACCAAAAGTGTCATTCTGTAAAACCGAAATTTTGATTAAACCGAATTACTTTTCTGGTGACAAATTTTGTCCATCTTGTAAAAAAAAAAAAAAGTAATATATATATATACATATACATATATATATATATATATATACACATACATATATATATATATATATATATATATATATATATATATATATATATATATATATAGCTTTGACAACGTGTAACAACTTTATCCATGCATTAAAATACATATCTGATATCCACAACTTTTTACTAAATGCTATCAGAGGAAATATAAGACAACTAGAATAAATGCTGCCCAATAAATTCACCTTTAGTCTATAAAAGTGGATACAAAGTTCATCTCATATTCTGATCTTATGATTGGTCTGATGCTACAGAAATGGAGCTCACATGTTTAGTAGTACCCATTAGATATAATAATGCTGCCCATTGTTAATGAATGAGTGCCACTATGATCCAAAAACAGATGACCCGCAAAGTCCTCAAGCAAAGAACGGTTCCTCTTCTCTTTGCACTTTGTAATAAAGCCAAGATGTGAACATGGGGGAAAAAAGTGATCTACACCAGTCCATATTTACCACTAGATGGCACTCTATTCCATTTTTTCTCAACCACAGAATTCAGTGAAAACAGAATCTACCATGAATACCAACAGCATGCTTCTACAGAAAGTAGAATTAGGTAATATATATGTCTTAACACTGCAAATATGGCACAGAAAAGATGCGCTGACTGACTTCTTAAATGAGGCACAGAAGTGGCAAATATGCTGATTAATAATTGTCTTGCACAGCTGACAGAAGACAGGACACATGCTGACTGTCATGACAACGGCAAAGTTTAAGGTGGCTCTGATTCTATTCATCTTAGTCAGAGGTCCATTTAATGGTGAAAAAAGGATAGAAATAAATTAGGATAGGATAGAAATAATATCATTCAAAAATTCTGAATAAAAAAATGACATGAGGTCTACATGAAACGGAAGTTGGTTAAATAAAGATATTTTTAAATGAATGTTATTTTAATTAAACATTACAAGGGCACATAAATTAAAAAAAAATATGATGTGTACGGATAAATCATTTATAATAAACGCTGCAATATTCCATACAAAAAAATAAGATTTCATAGTAACTTTATTAATGGCCAATATTTAAAAAAAATTATTTGTGGACAAGTAATTGGCTTACTTTAAAGCTTTAAAAGAAATGCTTGAGCCCTTCATTATTCCAGCTTATACAAACATAAATTGCAGCTTGTCACTCAAAGAAGCATCTGTGACAGCTGATCTGGAGTCTGAGGACTCACGCTGATACTAATGATATGCTGATCAGTAGGTATTTGACACTGCATATAGATTTATTTTGAGTAACGGCTGGCTCAGAGGTGGGTTGAGTGCATGTAGCGCCCCGCCGGCTGTAACCACCCTCATTAAACTCTCTCAATCTTTTCTCTTCACTCGCATTTCTATGCTCCAAACTTCTCTTTCTCTCTCTTCCTCTCCTTCATCCCTTTCTCTCTCTACCAGCTGCAAAATACCGATAGAGCTGCTGTCTGCCTCCCCCAACACCTCAGTCCCAGATTACAAACAGCCACTGTTTATCATTTCAAGTTCAGAGCCAAATGGGAAAACAAACCAAATAGATTACACTCGTTTTCAATTCACAATACCTGAGGAGGAGAGGGGCAGACTGGCATTTCATATGCAGCCCCTCAAACACATCTCTACCCACAAGCATTTATTCACTGTCATCCTGTGTTATTCTCCTTCCCTTCTCACTCCAAACATTCTTCCACTGTAAGAGCGTTCTGAATATGAAAATGTGTCATAAGCCTCATCCACGTGAAATATAAGCTGTCATTTCTAATGGGTTGGCATGCTAAGCTGTTGTCAGATGGCAAAATAACCATTGCCTTTCACATTCAACCTCAATAAAGGAAAAGAATTGCAGAGTACTATGTAATGATGACCCTCAGCCTTGAAGAACTGAGCTGAAAGCTAAAAGCTGCATATTTCAGCACTCGACAAAACCCCTTAATGGATTTTTGTTCTTTAACATTTTCTTTCTATTTCAAGATGGTTGGTAATTTGAAACTAATTCTAGGTTTGTCAGTCAAACTGTGTGTGTAACGAGTGCTGTAAAGAGCATTAATCCCATTACATGTCATTTGTTGGACACACACATCAGCCACGTCAACACTGCAGCTAAATATGGTTGTCACTTTTCTTCTGAGGGCTTAATCTTGTTCTGTACACACAGAGTTCAAGCCTCATACATTTGTATGTAGTGATTCCTGTTCAATTCACAAATAAATTAACCCCATCTATCTATCTGTCTGTCTATCTATCTATTGATCCATCCATCCATCCATCCATCCATCCAATTGTCGATCCATCCATCTATCGATTCATCCATCCATCTATTGATTGATCCATACATCCATCCATTGATTGATCCATACATCCATCCATTGATCTATCTATCTATCTATCAATCGATTGATCCATCCATCCATCGATTTATCCATCTATCGGTCCATCCAACCATTGATCTACCCATCCATCTATCCATCCATCCAATCGTCGATCCATCCATCTATCGATTCAACCATCCATCCATCCATCCATCCATCTGCCTGTCTACCTATTGATTGATCCATCCATCCATCCGTTGATCTATCCATCTATCGATTCATCCATCTATTGATCTACCATCCATCCATCCATCCATCCATCCATCCATCCATCCGCCTGTTTATCTATCTATTGATCCATCCATCCGTTGATCTATCGATCCATCCGTCAATCTATCGATCCATTCATCCATCCATCTATCTATTGATTGATCCATCCATCCATCCATCGATCCATCCATCCGTCCATCTATCGATCCATCCATCTGCCCATCCATCCATCCATCCATCCATCCATCCATCCACTGATCAATCCATCTATCAATTCATCCATCCATCTATTGATCCATCCATCTATCCATCCATCAAACTATCTATCTATTGGTCCATCCATCTACCCATCCATCCGTCTATCTATCCATCCATCCATCCCTCTATCAATTCATCCATTTATCGATCCATCCGTCCATCCATCCATCCATCCATCCGTCGATCAATCCGTCTGTTCGTCGAACTATCTAACTATCCATTGGTCCATCCATCCATCTATCGATTCATCCATCCATCCATCCATCGATCCATCCATCCGTCCATCTATCGATCCATTCATCCATCCATCTATCGATCCATCCATCCGTTCATCTATCGATCCATCCATCTGCCCATCCATCCATCCATCCACTGATCAATCCATCTATCAATTCATCCATCCATCTATTGATCCATCCATCTATCCATCCATCAAACTATCTATCTATTGGTCCATCCATCTACCCATCCATCCGTCTATCTATCCATCCATCCATCCATCCATCTATCAATTCATCCATTTATCGATCCATCCGTCCATCCATCCATCCATCCGTCGATCAATCCGTCTGTCCGTCGAACTATCTAACTATCCATTGGTCCATCCATCCATCTATCGATTCATCCATCCATCCATATATCCATGTTCAACAGCTATGACCTCCGAAATAAAACCATAAATACCTTATGACCTTTGTTGGGCTTCTCTCAGGCTTCAACACTCCGTGGTGCCAATCTATAAATGGCGCAGATCGATCAACACCCTCGAACATATCCGATACCCCTCAACGCAATCAATAGGCTTTCATCAGATCCACAGATTCAGAGAACACTCACAGAGCAATTTGGCTGTTGAGTAGAAAAGTTAAGACGTGTATTGATACGTGTGCCTCCCTGCCGTCCTCAAAAATGCTCTCTCAGCGAGAGAACTGGATGGCCTTTTCACTTCTTAGCTCAATGATAGCAGCCTCTTCTGCACCTTTGACAGCAGTAAACTCAAATACACCCAGCAGATGCATTCGAATCTTTTCTGCTTCATTTTCTTTCTCTTTTAAAGAGCAGGTTGGCCCCTCTAGGGAAGTTAAGATGACGCAATAGTAAACACTGAACTTTTGTTATTAAAAAAGCTTCAATGTTTTCTCCCGAGGGAAAATGGCAAATGCTTGGTATATCAATAAAACAAGTGTTACAAAGCTGGCAGAAATTGTACCGCTGATCAATGTGAGATGCGCCTGTATTGCCAACTATCAGTGAGAGAGAAGATGGAGGTTAAGTAGAGAGGGTTTCATTATTTGCTGGTTCACTGAAGTGCATGTCCCACAATGCATTGCAAAGGACATCTAGGGAATAAAGAACAAACAATGGATGCAGATTTGCCACAATGTAAACAGCTTTTCTGAGAATCTAACACTTTGTTTCCAAGTAAACAGCAAAAGAGCAGATTAGATATAAACACCAGCTCATTAAGACTGATTATCATACATTTTTTACAGCAAGCAGCAAAATGATTAAATCATTAATTTGACCAAAACACAGTACAAGGTCTGTATGTGATCTTAGTTTTGCTTTTCTCTTTGCAATTTTATTTTGGATACTAGAGTTTTGCCAGGGCAAACACCAATGAAAATCATTTAACCATATATTTAAACATGAATTAAGTTAAATAGTTTTTAAAATAGTTAAACAATTAAATAGTTTTTAATGTCTATTTATTTTTAAATGAATAAATCCATAATAAATCCATCAAAATGCACAGGCAAAACTGTACCAAAAATTAATCCTTAGGGTTCGTTGGTTAGGTCATATCTCTTATCCTAGGCTGTCTTAACAAACACCGCTAATAAATTAAGCTCATTAAATCTTCACGTCCTCACTGATAATATAAGTTATGAATAAAAGATGAAAAGGCATACTTTAAAAAGCTCTAGTAGAATTAGTATTCTTCTCGTACAATACTAATATACATAAACAACACCTGTCACTGTTAGAAATGGTTTTCGATTTCAGACATTTGTTATTTGCATTCTCCAGAAGCATATTTTTAAAAGTCTGTCAGCAAACTAGATTAAGCTAGTTTATCCTGCTCTAACAGGAACACAAGTCATACAAATTAGAAGTAACAAAATCTTGTGGGAACTGTGATTTATGGTCTATGTCATTGCAAAATTGTCCACATCAGCAAAACGCAATTCGTATGCACCCTTCGCTTTTAGCCCCAAACAAATTATTAATCATAATACAAACAAAACTATCACTTCAAATCAGTGAGCAGCCGGTGCAGGGGACACGGCCCCCACCGAAGACATATGGTGCAAAGCTACAGAAGTGCCCGGAAAGCAAGAGCGATTCTGCCAAAAGGCTTCATCCATTTGGATCCGAATTGAGTTATGTGAAGGAATTTCCCTCCTGACTGATGATTCAGAGATGACAGGATCTGGATCCTCTGAGGTCCTCAGAAATACTTGAAATACATCATCTCTCTGGGAAACACGCTTGAGGTTGTTGATTAAGATCACATTAATGTTTGTGTGCAGTTGCCAAGCAGATACATATTAAGAAAACATCAAAGACATTTGAATTCTAGTCAAATCAAAGGGTATGACTACACTGAACAAGAAAGAAGCTGCTTTGAGGATAATTTTGCAAATTGTATACCAGTATCTCCTGGTGACACCTAAAGAGGTCAGTAATACCTGGAAAAATCTGCCAGCTCATGGACCACATTTCTACATTCAGGATTTTGAGCCAATGACTTGAGCCACAAGGGCACAATCGCAGCTTTTTAACAACCCGTCACACCATATATTCTAGAGATGCACCGATGTATCGGCTGCCGATGTTTATCGGACGATTTTTGATCAATTTACAACCATCGGCATATAGCATGAAAAAGGCTGATATAACAAACCGATGGTTTATTAAAGGCACTGAGCTGTATAATGTCTGTTGCATAATCCCAGATTAATCCATGATCTAATATTCCTGCTGTGCTGCTGTCTGCGTTTTAATGTTAATCAAACAACAGAAGACAGAAAAAAATTGCTCACTACTCTTGACTAAATAACTTTTGTAACTTTCATAAGGATTAATATGTATAAGGCCTATGATTTCCGCAACGCAAAAAAAAAAAAAAAAAAAACGGAATCGCAGAATCCAGTCATAAAAACAGAATTTACTGTATAACGCAGAATGTCACGGAATTTGTCAAAGTCTTGATGAATAAAAAAAAAAAGTAGGCCTAGGTCAGTACACTTAAATCAAATTGCATACACTGCAAAAAATGCTGTTCTTACTTAAGAGTTTTTGTCTTGTTTCTAGTCAAAATATCTTAAACTTCTTAAATCAAGAAGCATTTTCTTGACAAGTAAAAATTATTTTCTTGTTTTCAGAAAAAATAAGTCAAAATTAAGTGAGTTTTTCCTTAAAACAAGCAAAATAATCTGCCAGTGGGGTAAGCAAAATAATCTTATATCAAACCAAAAATAAGCTATATAATCTTGTTTTCAGTTTGGATTAAGATTATTTTGCTTACCCCACTGGCAGATTATTTTGCTTGTTTTAAGGAAAAACTCACTTAATTTTGACTAATTTTTCCTAAAAACAAGAAAATAATTTTTACTTGTCAAGAAAATGCTTCTTGATCTAAGAATTTTTAGATATTTGGACTGGAAACAAGACAAAAATTCTAAGTAAGAACAGCATTTTTTTGCAGTGTATATAGAGTAGTGTCTATAAATATTAAGCTGCAAAAAGACTATTTAACTATGAATCCTGCATGTTCTGTGTCTGTGTGTGAATGAATGGCACAGATGTGCGCTTTCATTTACCTCACACACACACTGAAGCACACGTGACACTTGGGGTGTTTTTCAGCCTCTGCTGCCTCACTATATGAGGACATGAATGCATGAACTTCATCTCCAGAATCACTTTGTGAGCATTTTACTGTTTCATTTGAGAAAATCTATCATCATATCATAAACACACAGAAACTCGAAGGTCTTCAGGGCAACCTGTCAAAATAAAAGTTCACTTTAATTTGAAGTAATTGTGACAGAAATATATTACTGTTGTACAGTGGAATTTAGCTACGTCTCAATGTAATAATAATACATGGATTTAATTTATACGGTGGAATATGCAGTGTTATTTCACATTTGTTTACTTTATTTATGTACCTGAAAACTGTTTAACCTACCTAAAAGCACTGTTTATTTCATATGTATCTTTGTTCGGTTGTATTTATGTATTTACGTTGGCCTGCTGAATGTTAAATGGATCCAATCCATGTTTATTAGAAATTATTTGATGATGCAGCAATAAACTAGCTAGTGTAATTTAATGCATGTTTTTTGAACTTTGCTGATTTAAAACATGATCAAAACACTATCTATTTTAATGATAAAAGTTAATGTCAAAAATAAAGAGAGCAAGTGACAAATATCAGTATCGGAATCGGCCATTAATTGTTAAAATCTGTATCGTATTGGCCCCAAAACATCCTATCGGTGCATCTCTAATATATTCCTAGAGCACCACATGAGATTTGTTTCAGAATTGTCCAATTTTTTTTATTGGCAGCTGTCAGTTGCTACTCAAACAAGGCTAATCTGAAGTAACAGCGCTCTTAGGTATAGTATTTTGGTGTTTTTGCATCATAAAATGATAACTGTTCCCTTTTAGTAAGATACTGACAATCTCACATGCTCGGTCACACAGAATTGGCCGTTTTCATAGAACTGCTGCCTGCGCTTTCCCTTGAAGAGCACCATCAAAAACCAGCAGACCCTGAACATGAGAGACAGCGATCAATTAATCACAGATGTTAACGCTGGCATTTTCATGAATGCCTTTTTCGCAAGTCCTGAGGATTTAAGCGATGCATTAGGTGTTAGCGGTGGCGTTCTGAAATGCAAATCAATTCAAATCCCAGAGAAGCCAATTAGACGGCGCTTTATAATTCATAGAGTAATGAACTAAAAAATTAAAATCAAAACAAACCGGTAAACAAAGCACACCCACGCTGAGGGCATTATGCGCGGGATTTGGATAACAGCGAAACATTACTCAGCCATTTGTGCCAGAGTCTCTTAGTCCCGAAGAGCATTTCCTCCACAGCCAAACCCCCTGTTTACATTCCGTTCATCTCCCGACTATTACATTTATAAGCCTAGTCATTTAATCAACGAGAGCAGAGATGTTGCGTTATTGCTAATAAAGTTTTATATCCAATTAACGATACAAGCTGCTGCCTGGACCTAAAGTGAAATCAGTTAGGCAGGAAATAAGGAAGATAAAATCAATCCACTCTGATTTATGATGCAGTAATGTTGAATGGACGCCACAGGCACACAAGCAAACCGCGTATGACAGTGGCCAAGCTCTGACCTTCATGGGGAAGCTGTCAATAAGCAATACAGTCTAACAAATGAAAATACAGACAAATTGATAGTGGCTGCGGAAGGGAAGGAAGTAAGTGGACAGCTGCAGCAGAGAAGTGATTCAGTTATACTGTTGTAACTGCCATGGTAACTAACAATCTCGACGCTTGTGTCCTCTACGTGCACTTTGCATTATTGTCGAATGGAGTATGAGGAATAAAATGAATGAGAATTATGCAAAGCTGTTACAGTTGCCATATTTTTTCATTAAAGTCAACATTAAAAGGCATTCGCAACCTGTTTTTTTTCCCGTTATCAGACGTACACTGTCATTCATATTTGGGGTCAGTAAGATTTTTTTTTTAGAAAGAAAGAAATGAATACTTTTATTCAGCAAAGATACATTAAAGGTGCCAATAAAGACATTTGCAATGTCACAGAAAATTTCTATTTCAAATAAATGCTGTCCTATTGAACTTTCAACTCATTAAAGAATCCTAAAAGAAGGTTGGTTTTCACAAAAATATTAAGCAGCACAACTCTTTTCAACATTGATAATAATAAGAAATGTTTCATGACCACCAAATCAGAATATTAAAATGATTTCTGAAGGATCATGTGACTTTGAAGACTGGAGTAATGGCTGCTGAAAATTCAGCAACCCCAAACTTTTGAATGGTAGTGTATTTCTTATTAGAAAATTTAAGTAAATTGATTTCATTTTGGAGGTTCTCTCAAAATATCATCCATAAAAACAAAACATAAAATGACCCTTCACTGTATCAAACCTCTGCAGATTTATTCAAAAAAGACTAAGGAAAGAGTCAGGTACTGTACACTAGAACTAGTACATGATGGGCGGGGCATGCAGCTTACTTTAAAATGGGGCGGGGCATGCAAGCCAGCATAAATTAGGGTGTGGTCATGCAGGTGAGATGTAGTCACAGAAGTTTTATTCATGCCCCATGCAGAGCGCTGTGCTCAGTACCTGGTGATCTCGGAGTCAGGGAGCAGGCCTACGTGATAGTGAGGGAAGTGGGGGATTGAGTGCATGGGGCTTTTATCAAACTCCACGGGGGAGTAGAGACGGGGAGAGGGGGCGCGGTCACTCAGTTTGTTCACAGTGCTGTAAACTGGCTCTGGAGGCCTGGTGTGGGAGAGAAAGAGAAAGGCAGAGAGCAGAGCAGCTAGGGTTAGTGCGCTTAAGTAGATTGATAGAGAGTAGTGACAGACCGATATATAAGCAGAATTAGCCATTCCACTTAGTGTCAAACATCAAAAAAAAAATTCTGTATTTTTTGACTTGGTTTCAGTATAAATATTTAAACATGCCTACAAGACACATTTACCTATGTAAGCTTGTTTCCACCACCGAACAAAACAATTGAAAATTGAAAACTTTTTTTTCTCAGATCTGCGTGATATAAAGTCAGAATTGCGAGTTATAAAGTCAGAATTGCGGTATATATACTCGCAATTGCGAAAAATGAATTTAGAAATGCGAGATACAAACTCGCAATTCTGACTTTTTTCTTGCAATTCTGACATTTTTTCTCTTCAAAAAAAATTTGACTTTATAACTCACAATTACTTTTTTTTTTATTCCATGGCAGAAACAAGCTTGCATATTTACCTGAGAAACAAAATTACATATTTCAGAGAATATGTCCTGAATTCAGTGTTTTCACTTAATAAAATACATTATTTTGAAGTTTTTGCTTTTAAACTCTTTGGATATTTTTAATAGAAAACAAGACTAGCATACTGATGAAGAAAAAATAGGTGGAATATTGATCAGTTTAGTGTATATTGTATTATTTCTCTTATGCTACTAAAATGTGCTATACATCCACGTTATGATGGGTAATTGGCCATCCTACTTTAAATATTGGTATCAGCCATTATAAACCCCATATCGGTCAACCACAAACACAGAGAAAGAAAGATATACACAGAGAGAAAAAGAGAGAAAGGGTGAAAAACATGGCAGTGGAAGTGTGTTAAAGGAATAAGGAAGGAACTGCAACTGGTTAGTTCAACATTTGTAAGTACATTAGCTTTGATAAGTAGTGTTGCAATTAAAAAAAAAAAAGACCATTTCAGTTTCACCATTCCAAGCATCTTCAATCAGCCCTCGGATCTTCAAAATGTCCAAAATAATAATTAATGTTCTGTGTTAATACTGTCATGGCAGTTTAAAGAGACTCCACAGGGACTGACATCCAGAGAAGTCTTGCTTTGTCTTTCATTCCTTTTATTAAATTCCCTCTTTCTGAATCACTTTTGGACTCTCAGAATTACCGATTTGACTGTCGCCGTTTTATTTCATAAAAGCTATCCACAGTCTCTAAGGTTCAAAACAGAAAAGGCTGTGGGAAGGACACAAATGAACATTCAGGACCCAAATGACGGCTCACTTAAGTCGCTCACCTCAACTGGAAGTGCTGGGAATCAAACCTGTGACCTTCCATCTCATCTAACGAGGGATTTCTGATCAGAAACAGACAATAGGTTAGCATGAAGACATTTTTTAATGAAATTATATGTTAAAATGTGTATTCAAAACAGCGGAAATGTATTCAGTACTTGTTACATGTAGCATGCAGAAACAAAACAGAGACACCAACAGAATTCAGGACAAAACCAAATATGACAACACAACAAGCCCCCTTATACAATACAACTGGGTTTGACATACAAACATACCAACTCCAAATATTTGAATGTAAAGCCAAATACACTACTGATCAAAAGTTTGGGCTCCGTAAGAAATTAATACTTTCCTTCCGCAAGGGCACATTAAATTGATCTAAAGTGACAGTAAAGACTTCTACAATGTTCCAAAAAAAGTTCTGTTTCAAGTAAATGCTGTTCTTTTAAACCTTCTGTTCAAGAATCCTGAAAAAAACAAACAAAATAAAGTTTCCACAACAACAATTAGCAGTGCAAATGTTTTCAACACTGATAATAATAATAAATGTTTTTTGAGCACCAAATCAGCATATTAGAATGACCTTTGAAGGATCATGTGACACTGAAAACTGGATTAATGATGCTGAAAATTTAGCTTTGCCATCACAGGAATAAATTACATTGTAAAATATAATGAAATAGAAAACATTTATTTAAAATTGCAACAATTTTCACAATATTTTTTACTTATTTAATATTTTTACAACAGTTTTTACTGTATTGTTGATTAAATATATGCAGCCTAAAAAAATCTTACCAATCCCAAAAACTTTTGAAAGGTAGTATATGTAGTATACAACACATGCACCAACTGTCTACTGAAAAAGTAGAGATGCCATTCTTTGACATACACCTAATCAATCCTTTTGCTACTTTTATTGACACATTTTCGGGAATGGGATCGGTACATTAAACATGCTGGATTCAAACCTGCATTTCCCACATGAGCAGCAAGGCTCAATGCATCTGAAACATGTGCATTAATCACTAGGCTCTAACATTCCCTGCAAGTTTCAGTAAGATAATTTGTAGCATCTGGCTGTGGGTAAGAGAGAGGATATCTTATTGCGGATGCAAGGCTACATTAGACATACTGAAGATAATGCGAGTGGAATATATTTCTGACAGCCTCCTCACTGGACCGCTTTCTCTCTTCGCTCTGCGTCGTGTGACGCTGGCTTGCGACTTGTCTTGAACAGAGATGACTGACAGACCCTCTTTTACCTCACCATCATTCAACCCCCTTGTCTCTTTATCATTCTATATACAGTTCTCATTGTATCTTCTACTCAGCGTGACTTACTTCTCTCTCAGTCTCTTGCTGTGTGTCTAGCTTCTGCACACATATCGCATATGCAATTCTTCCCTTCTCCTTGCCCTTAATACAGGGTCACAGAGGGCTAAATAAAACCATGACAAAACCCTTATTATCAAGCACAGCACAAACCCTCTGGCCCTTCACACTGATGGCAAGGCACAGAGATAGAATTAGGAACAGGCTAGCGTCACCCACTCACGCTACATATAGAGAACCACAAACCTAATGTGATTTACTTAAGTAGCACGTTAATGGATGAATATCGATGATGGTTTATATTTTGATGATTCTAAAACAACAATATATTACATAATACATTCATTTGTTGTACTGGTTAACCCTGCCTATTGTGAAATCTCACTAGTCTAACATCTTGCTCTTCATACCTGTGCATTAAACATCAATACCTTCTGAAATTTCTTATTCCATGTGGACAGACAAATGGCTTTATTTAGGGGTGGGTTTAGGACCAGGAAGCCCACTAGGGGGCATCAGCTAACTTCCAAGTGGGTTGCAATATGTCTTAAAATATTTAAAAAAGTAATATATACTACCATTCAAAAATTTAGGGCAGCCTTGGAGTCGAAAAGGTTGAGAAACATTGGTTAAAATTACGTTGGAAGATGGTTGATTGTCTTTCCATGACCAACAAGGATTGTGATGCAAGAATGTGTCCTACTTTGGTACATCACTTTGTGCATACCCACACATACATACAAAACCATGCACAACAGTTCCTCAGATTTAAACTCGTCCTTAAAGAGATAGTTCACACAAAAATGAAAATTCTGTTATCATTTACTCACCCTCAAGTTGTTCCAAACCTGTATGGATTTCTTTCTTCTGCTGAACACAAAAGAAGATATTTTGAAGAATATGGGTAACCAAACAGTTGATGGGCCCCACTGACTTCCATAGTATGGAGAAAGAAAAAAAATACTATGGAAGTCAATGGAAGTTTCTTTTGTGTTTCAAATTCATACAGGTTTGGAACAACTTGAGGGTGAACGATGACAGTTTTCATTTTTGGGTGAACTATCCTTTTAAGGTCAGCGACCACACAGCAACAAACCACATAGTTTGCTGAACTATATAATTCATAAGAACTTCCTGACTACAGTACACATCTAATAATTATGAATGTCCAGTTCATTAAAGGTGAGCTTAGTAATAATTGAGCACTGGCCCAAGGTAGCACTGCTGAGTGTGTATGTACATGATGTGAGTATGGAATGTACTACTTCTGAAGCTGTATTATTCATGATGACTGAACGACTAGGCTATGTGTATGGGTTTGCTGTCTTAAAGCCTCACAGATGTATAGTATTTGCAAATGTTTTTAACATTTTGTGTATAATATTATAGTGTATGTGTGTGAATTTTTACCCTCCCATAATATAACGGGGGTCTTATGCTGTGCGACATGCTATTGCAACATGACCAACCCCTACACACCCTACATCTGCACACTCCGTTTCCTCTAAACCAAGATGACACACACATGTACAAAAACATGCTCATCCTCCCCCTTGAACATCTGCCTAATGTCACACCTAATTAATTATTCAACTTGTGAGCCATGACATAAGTTCAAATTTATTATGCAAATCCACATGAAATGCCCCATTCCATATTTCACTTGCAATCAATTCCCGAGCTTCTGAACTGAAAAAAGATATTAGCAGCTACAACATTCTGCCATTCCATATTATAATCTTCATCTAGACCTTTGATTTTCACAGAGTGCTCAATTCTCCTGTGGAAAACACAGTGAAGATGAAGGGGGCTGAACTTCCAGATGGGCTTATGCTTTCTCAAACTCTCGGACCATGTAAACCTCTTACCCCCGGCAAATAGGAGGGGGTTTAATCTCACTCACCTCAAGGAAAGGTCAAACACCCTTTGTTTGCATGCATGTTTTGCATTCACTGAGAAACTGGGAATTTTTCACAGCAGGGTGCTATTAACTGTGTTAACAGTGGGAGACATTAACAATGCTGTCCGTTAAAAGTAAAACACTGTTGAGATATTACAGTGGCAGGTATTTATTTAGTAATTAGTTATTAGTCTAAAAAATACTCAAGGTTTTCAGGAAAACAAAATGACTTTCCCCTGTGGTTAGATGAAGCTTATTACAGTGAACATGGCCATAAGCCAATAAGGCTAGTGGACTTGGGATTCTGGTTCAGCTACAACACGTCCAACATGCGTCCGAGAGGCAAAAGCCCCAAATGCTGTCAAGCAACCATCGCTAGACACTCATACCCCTGCAATCAAAAGCCTTAGAGGCCCAAAACAACCACAGGGTCCATTAACACATCAAGAATCCAGCCGGCAGAAAGAGGGCATGACAAGTTAATCAAAACCGAAGTCTGTTGTGACGTTTTTTGCTATTCTGAATTCAAAGTTCCTAGGGAGTTCGATAAGTCCACAGATCCAGTTCTGACTGTGTGCTTTAGTTTTCTTTTCCAGAAAACTCCAGGGATGATGCTCAGTATTCACATCACTCGAAGGTTCAGGTTGCATTTCAGTGAACCTAAACACATCCCCAGCCCTGCAGTCCTGAACATATGTCTCCCAAAACACCCTTAAAAGCAAGCCGGCGCACAAAAAACAAGCTCATGCTGTCGACACACACTGATATCATCACAGATTTATCAGTTTGAATCATTAAAGTCATTCTGCCCTTTTTTGGTAATAAAATCATGCCATGTGGTTGCTAAGGTGTTGTACGTGGTTGCTAGAGTGTTCTAGGTGGTTTCTTACTGACTCAAATACAAAAAAAAAAAAAACAGCCCACTCAGTCTCACACATAGATTCCAGAAAATACACGGATAATGTGTCCCGGGATTGTTTGATTTTGGTTCATTCACACTGCCAGTGATTTTCTGATCTGTGCATGCATTCACACACATCCCTTAAAGACACGTCACATCAGGATGTGATTTTTTTTCTGATTTGATTATAAACTAGCGCATTGTGTATTGCCAGTTAGTGGTTCTAAAAACATTCAGTTTTATCTGAAACAGATGAACATGAATCTGGCAACCTTTTATAACGTTGTTTGTTGTACGTATTGCAGCAGTTCAGAAATAAAATGGCACTAAAAATAACGTACCCTAAACGATAGTCTTAACAAAAGCAAATGTGAGATAAAATGTTGAAACAACCATGCCATTTTAGCATGTTTCTACAAGTCTTTGAGCTCTTTTATCATGACTCACGTTTCACGGGAGTCGTACCCATGTACTCTGCATCACAAGTGCAATGCTGTACTAGGTGAGCTACCAAGCAAGTTTACTACATCAGAAAAGCCATATATGTTGAGTTAATTATGGGATGTAAATGTCAAAATGTATTATCTTACAAATCACGCAGTATGGTAAACATGTTTTCAAGTCATAACATAGTATTTTGTAAGGAACAGTGCAATAAATAAGTCTTTGTTAATTAATAATCTGCCCATGTAATCATAATTAGTGTGAAAAGAAATTTGTTGGTGTTTTACTGTCACAAGTGTTCAATTCAGCTGGAAACTGCATTGAATTGTATGCACAGGTATGTTTTGGGAGTTTTACAAAAATGTAGATGGAGCCTATGTTGTGCTCTACATTCACAACAAACATGGACCACTAAAAATCCAGGAACATAAAACAGTACAGATCTAACAGAACGGGAGGGAGTAAGGATGGGACAGTAAATCCCAAAACAATCCCATCACTAGGTGTGATGACGCTGCTTGATTGTCTTTCGGATTTTCCACAGGACACATGGGGGAAGGGGGCTAAACAGTCTACCTGTGGGCAGTGGCATCTGGTAGAGAGGGAGGGAATTACCGTAGGAAGGAAAAACCATCCAACCTGTTAATGTCCTCTTCCCCCAGCAAGTGCCTGGGCAGGGGGGAATATCGGCCGGGGGAGATGGGCGGAAGACTGGACTTATATTCCAGAGTGCCGTTATTACCGGGGGAAGAGATATGATTTTCCATTGCGGGTGAGAATGCTGTAGAGACACAGAAAGAGATAGTGTGCATATTACAGTATAAATTAGTTAATCACAATGCCTATCAATATAAATCAATAGCTTGAATGACTTTTTTAATTTCTAAATCATTATTCTGGGTTAAACATATGTATGACATAATAAAGTGTGAAATGTGATACGAATAACTCACAGTGTGTGATATCAGGCTGCCCATAGGGGTCTGAGAGATAGACACTAGTGGGTTTCCCAACCTTTAGGTATACCACATCTGACGTGTTCTTCAATATGGCCACTGCTTCTTCATGGGTCACTTCTTCTAGAGTGTAGTTATTCACCTGGGCGAAAGAGAAAACAAGCAGGGAGTGTTAAGAGGGCAATCCAGAGTTACGTAAACAGTTACGCTCTAGTGGTCAATGGCGAATCAGCGCTGCCAAATGTGTCCTGCCCAGTGGATTACACACAGCACTGATCTTGCTAATTAAATCAAACTCAGTCTTAAAGAGTTTAACAACCCCCCTGGATTAAAAGCAATGGAGTTTGACACTGACACTAGAGCAAAGCTTCAGAAATGTAATCAGCCAACTATGGATGCAGCTCGTTCCCAAACATCTCTGAGGGCTGCTTCTATGTGTTTGGTCAGTGATTTTTGTTGTTGTTGCATGAAACAGTCAGCAATCACTAATGCCATCGGTTGAGACACGGTTGCCATTTCGAGCTGCTTAAACACTTTTGTAAGAAATAAACTTACTAATGGCTTTCTTAATTGTCTCTGCATATTAAAATGTGATAGAAATATTATTTTAACTAGGGCTGTCAATTTATTAACATTTTTTTATCTAATTAATTAGCCTACACAATGTGGCGATTAATTTATCTAATTAATCACAAATTAATTGCACATCAAATTTGGCTGACAAATGACCCCTGAAAAGATAACATTACAAAAATTAGCTTTAAAAAAAGTAATAGTATAATTGATTCAACATAGAATTTATTACACATAACCGTTTAGGCTACAAAGGCAATGAGGCCAGGGTGAGTAAATGATGAAAGAATTTTCATTTTTGGGTGAACTAGCCCTTTAATGTTTTTTTTTTTTTTTTTTTTTTTATAATTTCATAATGAAATAATACTCTAAATAATAAACTAAAACTGCCAGTAGGTGGCGGTAAATGTCTAAATGAGTAACTCATTAACTCATTCATTCATTCGATTCGTTCAAACGCTGATTCATTCATTCAGGAAGTAAATGGCTTTATGAAGGGGTCATTGAATCATTGGTTCACCTGATTCGTTCAAAACGCAAATTCATTCAGAAACACCGCTGTTTTGCTCGGAGATGCATAATCGTTCTGCTATGGCTTTATAAGTAACAAAAACAGACAATGTTGTGTCTAAAACAACACAATATTAACTACTTCTTTGTTGAACTGCTGTAGAAAATCAATATCACATTTGCACTCATGCTATCTGGAACAAAACCAGCACTAGTGTGATATTGCATTCGTTGCTAGTGTGATATAACTTAACTATATCATATGATATAAATACGAGACAAAAACTCATACAGGGGCATTTTTGCCCTGATATCTTGAATTCTAGGGTCATTCTAATTACATTCTATAGGCTTCATCACGCAGTGAGTTGTTGCCCTGCATCATGTTCATCACCATCAAATTAATGAAAAGACCTACTGTACAGTCTGGGGCAGGTGTGTTAAATGCGTTACATTTTTTTTCATCATAACTAATTAATTAAATTAACGCATTAAATCGACAGCACTAATTTTAACATCAATCATCAAAAATAATACACACAGAAGTAAAATTAATGTAAAATTCCAAAAACTACAACAAACTAAATGGGAAAACCTGAAACTAAACTAAAGATTTTCATGACTAAAATTAAAAAAAGCCACTAATTAATTTTAGTTTTAGATATTTTTCTATTTTACAAAACAACCCATCTGCATTTAGTATGACACTACATCGTGCTGTGAAATTTAACACGATTAAACATTTTTAAATCATATTAATGAAAGCATTTACTTTGGCAGCCCTAAAATATTAAAACTAATATAAAAAAACTAAAATGAAACTATTAAATAAAAATTAAATTAAACTAAACTATACAAATAAAATAATTTTAAATGTTTTAATTTAATTTTAAACTAATAAAATAAAATAAAATAAAATAAAAATCAGAGGTCTATAAGACGTACCATAAGCAGTCTGTCTCCAACTTGTAACCGACCGTCCTTCTGCGCAGCGCCCCCATCGATGATTTTTGTGACATAAATGCTGTTATCACCCGGGATGTGCTGGTTTCCCACACCACCCGCAATACTGAAGCCGAGCCCTATGGAATTTTAACAAAGGACAAATTGAAAGTGTTAGCTGTGTCCCCATAGATGCAGTGACAACATTTACTTCTAATTTATCATACCTGTGTCAGTCCCTTACATAAAAACAACGCTATTAATGTTCAGTATCACATTAACTTTTAGTATGAAACAGTACTCAAAACTTTCTCAGAGAAAAAAGTATACATGCACTTTCCTCAAGCATAATCTAGTTCCTTAGTTTCCTAGAGGAGAAAACAAGTGTTGTAGAGTGTGTTAATGGTGTTTTGAATTCAGAGTGTCTATGGTGCCCGAAGCTCTTCCTTCAATTTGTGCTGTGGGTGTGTGTATGTGTGATGCATCTTCCTCTATGCACTCTGAATAATGCATCAAAGCAGTGTCTTTCTCAGGATATAGTTCTGTTTATTGCTCCACCCAAACAACAACCAACAAAGAGGACGTGATAACTCTCGGGCTCAGTGGAGTTTCAAATCTTGATTTGTTTTTCATTTGTCTTCGCACCCTAGATGTGAATGTGTACGTGAGTAATAGCCTATTTTCTTTTATAACAGCAGAAAGAAAAAAAATATATCGGATGCAAACTAGGAATGTGCAAACTACGAAAGAAAAATACTAAAATAAAAATGATTTTTTGCAGAGTAGCCGCCTATCGTGACACATCCCTAATGTAAACGGTGACAAACAGCTCAGGTAACAGATGGGTTTTATGGTAATTGTAAATTTGAAACCTTTTGGTCCTTTTATGAGTTTGATTTCGGTGACGGTCTCCAGCATCGGTCTCCTCCTGCGCACATAGAGTCTAACAATCGATCCGGCCGCTTTCAGAGCCTCAACTGCCTTACTGTGAGACACCTCCGAGACATCTGCTTCGTTCACACGCAAAATACAGTCATTCACTCTGCGGAGAGAAATAAGAACAAGAAGTGAGTTTTCTGGAGTCCTCGGTGTGTGGTGAGCCTCCTGCAGAGAGTTCCAGATCATGGCAGCCTGTGGTCCAAGGACAGCCGCCTCCTGGGGCATGCTCACACAGAGCAGCTGAGACCCAGCAAACACAAGAACACACACTGAAACTAAACCACACACAGACACACACACGCACACACATGCACATGTGTATATACCCAACAGAGTCACTATATAGCTGAATAATGTTCAACAGCTCAATTTAGTTTAACATGATGCCTATGGCAACCATGATGATGATGATGGGTATGTTATGATGCATATTACACACTATATATATTAATATATAATCTAGTTCAGTCATGAAACTCTAGAGGGCACAGGCTGATAGGTCCTTCACATGCAAATTTGCAAGCAATCACATCATTTCAGCATGGCACAAGATGATTGGCCTCTGCTGATCCTGCAGCCAATGAGATTGCTTGCTCAACATTTAAATAGTCCGGTTCATTGTTAGCTGTAAGCTAGTCTTAATTCAGAATTCATCTGAAACCCCCCAACTCCACCTGCCTAGATCTGCACCAGGATCTATCAGGTCAATTTATGCTGCAGCAGCATATCTTACATGCTCACAGCAGCATGTCAGTGTATCTATTATGCTGGGTACACACTAAAAGATTTTTAAAATCTTATAAGATTTTCAAAATGTGAGAGACCACATACATGAGAACAAAAAATCCTAGATTTAACCGTTTTGCTTCTATAGTGTGTGGTCTGCCGTGATGTGACAAAGACAGTACACCACACACAAACAGATTTTCAACCAGAGTCCCGACTGTGAACACGAGAAATCTCGCAAAATCTCTCGAGACTTCAGAATAAACATGGCGGACGATAGGCAGGAAGAAATTGTGATGATAGTGTTTGGAATGATTTTGGTATGTTTTACAGGACACGTATGAACACTCGGGCTGTTGCCACAAATTTCTGATTGGATATTGTTTCGTTTCACATGATAATCTCCAGGAGCGTTTGTCCTCAAGGTTCCCCCCACACATCAGGATTTCTGACTGTAAATATTCAACATGTTGAATATTTACAATTCGCGATCGGGGCGGCTCCGACGTTCTTCCGAGCAGATTCAGTCACTCTTAACACACCTCAAACCACAGGAAAATCAAATAAGATAATCTGTAGAACCATCAAGATAATCGGGACATTACCTAGGATTGTCGGAAGCTGAGAAATCGGCCCAAAATCAGCCAAATTATCTTGTGGTGTGTACCCAGCGTTAGCAGTAGCAAGTCCATACTTGCTCTGCAGCAGCAGCAATAAATCAGTTTTTACTGTATTTTTTTTTTTCAAATTAATGCAGGATTTGTTGAGCATAAGTGACTCCTTTCAAAAACAATAAAAAATCTGTTTTATTCCAAACTTTTTACCGGTTGTGTGTGTGTGTTTGTATTATTATTTTTTACTATTAATTATATTTAATTTTAGTATTAAATTATGTAATAAAATACTTTTTTATTGTGTAAAACATTTTTTATTGTTTTTAATAAAAACAAATCTATCTAAGGTTCTCTATTTTGTTGAAGATAAGCAGTTTGTAGTTTTAATGGCTTGTCCCTGCCCCGATCCCTGTCCAGCTCTATAAAGCCTGATCATACTGTACGTGTGCTATATCCAATCTAGATTCTTCGATGCAACTTGCTGTTCGTTTGCTCCACAAATCTTTAAAGGCTGAATGATTTATCTGGAGCCCGTTCTGCTTCCAACACTTCCAAAGTCAAACAAGGTTAGAGCTGGGGGGGCTTGTGGACCTACACAATGTAATTGCTTCTCTAAATGCCGTTCACCTCCAACTCACGATAAATCTATCACAGCTTATTGGTGAATGTTCAAAGTGTCTTACTCTTTTAAAAGAGAGAATGCAGAATATGGGGTGGATGGGGAAGGGGAATGGAAAGACGTTTGCAGAATACAGAACGCTGAAGTGGCGCAACTTGCCAGGAGAGAACTAGCAAGAGGAGGATTGGTGATGCTCAAAGCCCTGACAGACCTGACTGAGAGACAGAGGATGAAAGAAAACAGCCAAGTCATGGAGCAGAGCAGGGCGAAAGGCTCAGATGAGGCTGTCACACGCAGCTGCTGTTCGGGGCGCCGCACACACATGCATACAAAACACAGGAAGATCTGCTAGCTCTCCAGCACAATCTAATTACGCTTCCCTATAATAAAACAACCCTCTCAATCAACTCTTGGTCCGCCCTGACATGAATCTCAAATGCATCCAGCTAGGAATAGAAACTCTACAACTCACCAATATCAATTAAACCTTCAACCTGTACAGAAATAGCTACAGGAACATCTTATTGCTCAAAGAATGCTCTTTTGTAGCTCAGGAGACTTAACTGAGCTCTGAAATATTGTTGAAAATTCCTTGGGAGACATAAAAATAGAAATAAATGAGAGTTGTAAAATGAATGCGGACAGCATCGCTCAGATCATTTGGTACTGGTAGAATTTGATGAAAAATATTTATATTCTAAGATGTTTGATTGCAAAATCTGACCAAGGGTTGAGACATTGTTGAGGTATATATATATATATATATATATATATATATATATATATTTTTAATCTAGAGGGAAATGTGAGAGATTACAATGGCCTTTTTCTCAGTATAAAAATATGAGCAAATTTGAATTTGACAAAATTTGACAAGAAGTTATGCAGTAAATGATGAGAGAATTTCATGTTTTTGGGTGAACTATCCCTTTAATTTCATTATTCTCAATTACAATTTTTCCTCCCTGTACGGTTTTGCAAAAATATCAAGGTTTGTTTAAAAAGTAATGCTCACAAAATCAGGAAAAGAATGTTTGAATCTTAATTTTTTTTAACATAAAATGTATAATGCATACTTGTTTGTTTTTACCCCGTAGAAGATTGACATTTTCCGAAAGTGATTTGGTCAGGTCTATTCGTTATATCCACACAATTCACCTCAGACCTCGCAGATGGTAAATTTTTTAAAGTACCTCGTGGTCAGAGTGTATGGCAGTCAGCAGAAAACTTCAGGTACTTCAGCTCTCCAGAGAGACATTAGGACTGTGATAAACAGCCCAGTTTCAATCATTTACAGCAGGGAGAGGGAACGAGGGGGGAAGGAAAGAGAGCAAGGGAGGGAGGATGAGAGAGATTGCTCTATGAAGCCAGAGCAATAAGCGAGATCATTATGTCTCGAAAAAGAAAATTGCCTAGTGATCTACTGAATTTATCTTCATTTTAGTAAGAAACACAGTATTATTTCCTCTGACAATGCATTAATACATCAAAAAATTTCAAATCACCATGAAACTGTCCACAACTCATTAACACTTCCATAATGAACATAAAAGACTGAGAGCACTGTTTGCATTACACACTTTTAGAAATAAAGGTTCCAAAAGTGTGTTTTTGCAGCAATGCCATAGAAGATAAAAAAATAAATTGAAGGGAACTCAATACGTCAATGTGTTCTAAATCTAAATGTCTAGGGAGAAAAACTTTGAGTTGGATTAGCAACACTTCCAACAGATATCCAATACTAATTCATAAAAAAATTCAATTGCTCTGCCACCAACCACTAGAATATGGAAATAACTTTTACTGTACCTGATGTTCTTCCTCAGTAGTTTTGTCTTGTTTTCCAGTGCAAATGTCTAAGGATTCTTAAATCAATACGCATTTACTGGAGATACAATATGACATAAAATATGAAGTCTTGTTTTCTGTGAAACTGATCAAAAAGATGATTAAAACAAGAACAAATATCTGCCAGTGGGCTCAAAAAATCTACTTAATTCAAAGGGAAGTTTTCATAACTCATTGACACAGATATTCTTTCTTGTTTTAGTCATAAACACATAATTTTACATTTGCATCTCAAGTAAAAGTATCTTGATTTAAAGATGTTTAGATATTTGTATTGGGAAAACAGGACAAAAATACTGAGGAAGATATTATTTTTTGCAATGCATGCAACATTTAATGCCATGAATTTAATACTTTCTGCCCTGATTTAAGACCTTTTAAGGTCTTAATTTGTGTAAGGGCGAATCAAAACTTTTTAAGACCTTTTTAAGACCTGCATGTAGTGTCAATTTTGATTTCATATTAATGTTAAGCCTCAAATGGTATGCAAAATATGCATGCACACAAGTATTATACGAAACACCGGCCCACCTGAGTCTGCCGTCTTCAGCCGCCGCTCCCCCAGGGATGATCTTCGTGATGAAGATCCCGGGATCATCACCGATGTGAGGGTTATCTGTACCACCCGCTATACTAAACCCCAACCCTGAGTTACCCTGAGGAGACACACACAAGAATATGTAAGATGTATAGGTCCTTTTTTAGACCTTTGCCTCAGTGAAAAGAGCCTGACTAACAGAACCACAACAAACTGAATAGAAAGAGAGAAGCGTAACGTTATTTTTGTAAGAGGTGCACTTTGCTACCCATGACTCATCAGTGTTTACAGTTTGGCACAGCAATCGCCTCTGAACAGCACAAACTCACAAATCAAAACCTGTCGCAACCGTGGGCTAGAGTCACATTTAACATCTCTGAGACATAAATAGACTAACAGGCTAATATTTTGAAGTGACGTGTTTATGATGGAACTCTCCAGGGTGCTATCTCAGTTTAACACACAGCCTTTTAAGCTTCAAAGTGGATTGTGAGGAGGATTAATCTTTGCTGAGATCTTCGCTGGTTATGTTAAGAGTTCAGATCTGCTTTATAGAATAGCAAATGTAAAGTCAAGGTAAATGCTAGGGTTGCCCCCTAACAGTCGACTAAACGTTAGTCAATGAGAAGAGCCTTAGTTGATCAGAATTTAATTAGTTGGTTAGTTGCAGAGAAAAAAAAGGACAGGAAGTGGTGAAGCACAGATTATTAACGACGGGTCCTTGTGGTAAATACAGTGTGTCGGGCAGGAAATCCAAAAGTTCGCCTATCATCCATCAACCTCAAATATGGCTTATCATTTGAAACATGCAAGTAGTAGCAACTTTACATGGCCGCTCGCTATAATGTTAACCTAGATAAATGTGTGCTAATATTAGGCGCATATCCAAGTGCTAAAGTATAGTGCGCATATAGCGATCACTTGCATTTTTTCCTGATAACAGCGGAAACAACATAATACTAAATTTTTGGTCATAAAGACAAGAGTAATACATAAGTCGAAGCAGTAAAGGGTCTACTTTTATTTGAATAAACTCACAATAACAAGAAAACGTGTTTTTATATAATAAAGAAAACAAACTGGATGCGCTTTCCGCCGTCTCGGTCTCTGTGAACTGGAGCACGTCACAAAAATGAACCAAAACTCAGCTACTTGCCTCACAGACATGAGAACTATATCTATAGCTTGAAATGTCTACTTTTGAGAGAAAACAAATACTCTCTGATTATGTAATCCGTATGAAAGGTGCATTTCTCTTTCAGCATCGTGAACTTCATCTTTACAACTGACACTGACTCAGAAAACACTAGTTTATTAATAAACAATTAAAATATCTCCTCGCTATTTTTTCTGACACATTCATAACCATTACTTTTGCCGTTGCTTTGCGGCAAGCTTTATGTGTTCGCTTGAGTGCAGAATAGGCTATATATTCCACCCCCCCAGTATGTATTTAAGTAATAATATAAACGTGCGATTAGTTGACTAATGGCTTACATGAACAACTACTAGTAGACTAGAAAAATTCCAGGGCAGTCCAAGTAAATACAAAAAGGCAACACCAAAACATCAGCATCAGGATATGTGAGTGAGAGAAAGAGAGAGAGATAAGTGACAATAACAGATCAGGCCCTTGCAGCAGAGTTATCGCTTCAGTTTGTATCCAATTTTCCAACTTGCAATCTCAGTTGAGTCTGCAGAGAGCCTCGAACATACACTCTCCGCCTCACGGGTCCAGGGTCGGACAAATCTGTGCTCCCTCTGGTCTAGTTGACCTTTGCTATTGTCCGTGCTCTGTGTCTAGTCATGTGGATCCGATTGCAGCTGCCAGAATGTCATCTGCAGCCGTCTAATTCTCTCTCTCTTTCTCTCACACTGCCTCCACTGTGCACCCCAGGCTTTCACTTGTAAATAAAGCACATACAGTGGCCCAATTAAGAGGGTTCAGTGATATCTGTGTGAATTAAATCTTCAGTATTACTTTCTATGGAGCTTGTATATATAATACAAGCTCCAAAGAGGCATTCTTAATGGACAACAATGCATTTATAATATATATGGAAATGTATTATAAACGTGTATATATGAATAAATATACTCATAAATAATTTTGAGACATTTTAATAACTAAATATACATGGTTTTAAAAGATCAGCATTTAAATTTATTTAGTTATATTCAATTTATCATATGTTATAATAAATTGGTTGATATTTTGGTCAGGCAAATTCCCTTCCCAAGAGCTTTCCCACACAATGACTAGACAAAACTAAAAGGCAATCATCATTAAATCAAATGATCTCTCATTTAAAGTCATTACTAATCACAGGCTAAGCTCGTTCCGTGACTGGTCATGTTTTATGGTTATATGTTTCAAGATCATGCTCACAAGCCAAGCTGTGAATGATTGGATTACCAGGCGGAAGAATCCACACGAGCATGAAATATGACATGTGCCTAATATGTGCCTGCGGTTACAGCATGTATGGATGTGTACTGTGTGAGAGAGAGACAGACACTTACCCGCTCTAATGTAATCTCTTCAAATTCATATTCAATTTCTGTCCCATTTACCTATTGGAGGGAAAAAAATAAAATCCCATTAGATGTGTTTGCAGATGCAATTCAAAAAGGGCATTAATCATTTAACCGTCACATTAAATATCTAACTGTGATGACACAATCACATCCTAAAACTGCAGCAGGCAAATGATGTGAAAAGAGGTTCATAACAGTTCAAAACAATGTGATAGCTAAAGGACTAAATTACACCCACTGCCATTGCTACATACATTATCCTGAAAGGATAAGTCAAATAAACTCAGCATTCAACTCATTCTCCTTGCCTGAAATAGAAACGGGGCTTTCATACATCTTCAGCAGACATTGAGCCTCATATCTATTCCGCTCACCGCGTCAGCCGTAATTGTCTAAATCTAAGTCCGGACACTAAAATCCATAATCATTTACCTGCTTGTACAATGGGACCAGGCCTTTGGGGCAGACATGCTGGCTCAAGCAGCCCTTTAGAGATGAATTCATACTGAACACACAGCTAAAAATGGCACTGAAAGACAACTAATCTAATTTCAAGATCAATTTCAAATGAGGGTCATGTTTGTGCTTGATTGGAGACGTTCATCTTAATTATTCTTTAATAAGTGAATCTAAAGTAATGGCCGCATGACACTCTAAAGAGCTTTTGAAAATGAGCATGGCAGCTCTCACATTCATAATTTGAGCATACACAACAAACATGCTTCACATTTGACTGCTTCAAGGACCTGTCTGAGGTCAGGTCAGTGAAATGCCATTTTAAGAAGACGATTTTAGATGAACCATTTTAAAAGCTGACAAAAAAAAAAAAAAAAAAGAAGAAGCAATGTACACTGAATTACTATTAGATACCTTTACTATCTTAATAAATTTCCCTGGGTTAATGTTCATGATTCATCAGAGTATTTGAAGTTAAAAATGATAAATTATATAGATGTCAATTATATTTAATGAAATGATAATGAATTATAATATTAATATTTATTATATTATATATATATATATATATATATATATATTACTACAATTAATGATATATATATATATATATTATAAAATTTGTTATTTTGCTGCTTTTGGGATATTGCATAAAAAATGCTGGATGGAAACGGCAAAATTCTAAAAAAGCACATAAAATCTTATGCTCTTAATTGAGTCGGATACATTTTCTATCCGATAAGAAAGCATGCATGAACTACGATGGAAACACATTTACTGAATAAATTCCTCGATGCACATAAAAAAGTCGTGACTATGCACGAAGGAACGGCATAACTGCAATAACCAGTGGACAGATCTCGTTGCACAGCATCTGAAACGCTGTTTTGGTCATTCTCTAATGCCTCTCATAACTGTCTTACATGACTGCGTTGCCAAACAGCAGGCATCCGCCTCCGAAAGCAAGATAACATGACCATGTTTATTACGTTTTGCCTGTGCGCTCTGAGGTGCAAGTAATGTATTATATACAAAAATAATTATATACAGTGGCCTCTCCTACTTTTTTAGTGATATTAAGAGACAGTTTATCAGGAGGTGATAATTTTGTTCTTCTTGACTCTCTGGATGGAAACGGTACTTTATTCGCTTTCTTATGCATAAGTTAAATTTGCAACTTTGGATGGAAATATAGCTATTGATTTCTTTAATCATTTACATATATTCTACCATAAACTCAGATATGTTTGATTATTCTCAAATTTAAGATCTTTGGTGTCTCTTCTGTGCTGTAAGATTGAGGTGACCGTGTGTATTTTCCATCAGAATTGATTACGTGATGTACCTTGGTATCAAATTATGTCTGTTTCCATCTCTGCAGACATGAGATAATGCAAGCTCTGGGATATTCTCTTACAGGTCTTAAAGGTGTTAAACCCAAAATTGCTTATTAAGTTATTACATGTGTCTTACAAGGACCATGGTGACCTAATCAGACCTGCTTGGGTACATTTTGTCTTGAGTACATCATTAAATGGTTGCAAGAGAAGTACATAGAACTTCAATAGATACTTTCCCTAGTCCCTTCCTGTTACGTAGGTACAACATATAAATGTTTAGTTTCAGAATACTTGCGGCTTCTTCTTCAGCTGCTTCTTCACTTTTTCCTCTCCTTGCATTCTGCAAATATCTTTCTTCTTTTGGGCCTTTCCTTCTCTATACTCTGACATTCACAAACTTCATCTGTTAGATACATTACTTTGGATATTAATACTTAATTTACTTGTCTTGAAACATTTGAATATAATTTGTTATTTCTTATTCAAATTTGACCTTTAACATAATCATTTCTCGTCTACCTGGATCTCACTGCATCAATTGTGAAATATTATTACAATTTAATATAACTATAGCAGGAAAGCGTACATTTTTATTTATTAAATGCATTGCTGTTTGAACACAATTTGTGTATGTTTTAACAACTAAAGAATGATATAAAAGTATTTTCAGTGATAACCAACATCATTTTGCAGGTACTGTCCATAGAGCTTGTTGTGAACAAGGACATTTCATGAAGTGCCTCGATAATAAGATAGCCTTGGCATTTACAGTGAGTGTCCATGTTTCACATTTTGACTTTTTTTTTTAACTAAGGGGAGTATTTTAGACAGCTGGAGAAAGAGAAACAGTCATTCATGGCTAATTGAAACCCAGTGAACAAGCGTGTTTATGCCTCAGCCACCTCAGCTGTTCAACAGAGAGAAAGAGAGGGAGGCATAGCTGAAAACTGTCTCACTACTCTCCTCAGAACGACATGACCTTTCATTTACAGCATCAGTTGGAAGCCTCTAGACTACACCTGCTCTTAAACATGAAGGCCAAACAGATGTCAAAAGCGCAGAGCTGAAGGCAGTTATCTCACTCCACAACATTTTTCAAATTAATTCATTTGTTGAATTCTGGCTGACGCTCTTCAGTCATGCAGGAAGATGTGGTAACATATTTGGTCAGCTGGTCCAGAGTCGGCACCAGGATGAATTACTTAGAATTTTGGATGGGGCACAAATTTGTCACTTTACCCTAAAAGCATGCTAAAATTAGTGGTTCATTAAAAGACCGAGAGCACATAGATATAGACATTAAATAAACATTTAAAATAAAATAAAATAAAATGGAAACACTTTACAGTAAGGTTCCATTTGTTAACTAAATACATTAGTTGCTTTAGCTCAATGGTTTATCTGATGAACAGATTGAATTTATGCTTTTATTTACATAAATATTCATCAACTCCCACATCAGTTGTGGTAAATGGAAGCTCAAGCATGTTCTCTTGATGTGCGAGAACCAATGAGGTTCATTCTCATGTGTTACGTAGCACGTTTGAGCTTCAGCAAGAGGTTTTTTCTTGTGCGTCAAGCAGTTTCGGGTGATGCTTTTGTTTATGTTCACTGATCAATGTTTGTGTGTGAATAAAAGCCTAAATTCAATCAGTTCATCATATAAAGTGAGTCTCTTCAGAAAATTTGGACTAAATCGCTCAATTCATATCTCTTCATGAACTTTTTGAAGCGTCAAAGTGTCAGCTGTGTAGCTGTCTACGGAGGGACGGAAAGCTCTCAGATTTAATCAAAAAGAGCTTCATTTGTGTTCCGAAGATGAATGAAAGTCTTATGAGTTTAGCCATGAGGGTGAGTAATTAATGACATAATTTTCCTTTTTGGGTGAACTATTCCTTTAATATTGATCAAAACACTGTATCTGGGGCCCGTTTCAGAAAGGAGGTTAACTCTGAGTATGTTAACCCTGAAATGAGGGAAACTCTGAGTTTTCCGTTTCAGAATGGGAGGTATATCAAACCCAAGAAAGCAGGGTAAGTCAAACCCGTCTCTGAAAGGGAAGTAACTTATACTCATGGTAGCTTACTCTGTGAACATAACCTGGTCAGGAGCAGGTTTTCATCTGTAAAACCAGAGTTTCTTTCGATCTCCTCCACATTTTTATAGCGCAAGCGATGTCTAAATACTTCATTCATTCATTCATTCATACTGCAAAAATGCTTTTCTTACTGAGAATTTTTGTCTTATTTCAAGTACAAATCCAGCGTTAGCGTCAGTTCTGGCATGTCACGTCAGTCAAGCTCGCATCAGCTGACTCCCAGGTGACTTGCGTCAACCTATAGGAATACGACGCCTATCACGGCATTCATATATAAGCTCCTCAGTATTATCAGCAGCTATTGCATTTCTCAGGAGCTAATTACCCTCCTCCATCCCCAGCTCCTCCTCTCTTCAGTCAGGATTGGCCTTATGATTCCCCTGAATCAGACTAATTCTTGAAATATGTGTATGTTAAATTATTGACATTAATGATATCTGCATATGTTGGTTCTGTTCTGTTTACCCTAGGGGGGTTATTGCTGCTCTGCTTGCTGTTCTTGCCCAGAACAGAACCATACCGCCAATACAAACTCTACGCAATTATCAATTATATTTGACGATAGTGGTCCTGACAGAAATACTACCTAAAAACTATATGCCAGTGTGGTAATAAAAATAATCTTAACGCGAACAGAAAACAAGATTATTTGGAGTGTCTATTACTAAGTGCAAATTTACACTAGCTCCGCCCACCAATGTCCTACAAGGTTAAAAAAGACGTGCATGATTTAATAGTCTCTGTGGTGTAGGCAGTAGCGGGTAAACTGACTTGTGACGCGATTGATCCTGGTTTGAGTCCACCTTTTGCCAAGCTTGCTCTTCTCTCTTTTCACATCACATATCACATCATTTTGTTTATTGTCAGAGCCAGAATGTTATTTATTCCCTGTGCACACAAGTGCCTCTGTTTGATGCTAACTAATCAGAGCAGCGGTAGCAGAGTCGCTTCTCCACAGTTTCATCAGTGAGAGCTCTTCAGAACACCCTGCATCCACCGCTCTCATAGCGCACGGAGCGGAATAGCTACAAACACAATCAGGGAGATAATTGATGGATGTGATAATTGATAGATATGCATGAGAAACCAATAAGACTGAGTAAATGAGATCATTATCAACAGCAGCGTTCATCAGGACAGAACAACACCCCTTATCAGCCGACTTAAGACACCGATAATCATACGCACTTCATTTGGTCATTAAGTTTGGAGAACTTTTCTTTAGGTCAAGACAAACATGGCTTTTCCATCCTACCCCTGATGAAATGACCCAATTACTGGGTTTTGAGTGGCATTAGCATTCTGAGCCGCATGGTGTTGCAAATGTGAGACGCTGGGGACCGAGGGAGAGTGCAGCTGCAGTGGGGGACGGTGGGAGGGGAGTTCACGCAGCATCCGGGGCGTAAAAGCTCACATTAAACTGGTGAGTCACTGCAAATGTGGCAACACACAAACTCACGAGTGTACGACGCGCTTGAATGCGTTCATCCACACAGCTTGTGCAAACGACACAGAGCGGGTCATGTTTCCATGACGACTGTTTGACTACAATGCAGGAACAGGGCACTTTCAAGCAGAAGCTTTCCCTTTAGAGCTCTGGCTGATGGGATGGCATATTTTTTTTACGCCCATCGTGGTGATTAAACACGAAATATCCCTCAGGCTGCGACATAATAGGACTCGGTTTCCTCAATACACACCCACGTGGACTAATTAGCACTATGAACTAACCACAGTTATTCCTGACAGCTAATGGAAACAAAGATGCTGTTAAAAGTAGGCAGAAGGGGTCATTTTGCTGAAGCTAGGCGGATGTTATTTAACAGCTCCACAGACTGAGCACGCTCTCAATAATGCTGTATTAATCCTGTCGCCCCCCTTGATTAACTTTAGCACTAATTCTAACTGAGCTCTGTTCCCACTACAGTTACAAAGTGAGCACAGAGGAGGCTTCATAATTAACAGTACCTAACCAGATTTCTCACCAGGTCTTAAACTAGGCAACAGCCGGTAAAATGTAGTATATGTGTCAAAATTAGCGAGCTGCCTTTTCGTCTATTGCCTACATAGACAGTTACTGCACTTTCTAAGGCAGCATCCTAATCATCATGGAACTACAGAAAAGACTGATCTTTTAATAGAGTTTAAAGGGTTAGTTCACCAAAAAATAAAAATTCTGTTATTAATTACTCACCATCATATCGTTCCACACCCCTAAGACCTTCGTTCATCTTCGGAACACAAATTAAGATGTTTTTGATAAAATACGATGGCTCAGTACGGCCTCTATTGACTGCAAGATAATTCACATTTTCAAATGCCCAGAAAGGTACTAAAGACATATTTAAAGCCCGGGATACACTGCATGATTTTGGCAAAGTAATGATCTTATAGGATTGCTAAAATCGTGCAGTGTATCCCGGGCTTAAAACAGTTCATGTGACTACAGTGGTTCAACCTTATGTTATGAAGCGATGAGAATACTCTTTGTGTGCCAAAAAAACAAAATAATGACTTTATTCAACAATATCTAGTGATGGGTGATTTAAAAACACAAATATTCCACAAACCATGGTAAATTATTACAGTTCATTCATGGTAAATGTTTGTACGGGTGGTGATTTTGGGATTTAAAAGTCTTCTAACTTCATTCATGGCACGTTTCTCCTGTTTTCCTCATCAGTTTTGTTAGGAATGTTGAGGCTCTTTCATCCGATTTAAAAGTAGTTTAATCATCAAGTGAATTGTGGTTTGTAACCGAGAGGTGTGTGTCGAATCGAAACGCTTCTCACTGGACTTCTCACTTCGTTCTGTTATCCACTGGGCCGTGCTGCGTAGTTCAAAGTAAACTAGTGAAACACATGAAAACAGCGCTTTTTGTTCTGTATTTGTTGTTACTGGCCGAGAAACAACTTCAGATGATTCAGTGACAGAGCGGTCCGAACAAATCCAAATCGTTTCAGATCGTTATGCAAGCGCATTTGGCCAATTCATGGAAAAGAAAGAATTGAGCCAAAAGAATGATTAATTCAAGAATGATTGGTATCGCTGGTTCAGTCAACAGAAATATGGGACACACATACTCTGAAATATTTGCACGGAAAGCGTTTCTCAGGTCAGTCGGAGAAGCGTGCATGGTACGAACAGTGCGTATACAGCTGTACAGCTGCAGGCGCCACTGCGGCCACGTATCTAACCAAATTTAGCCGCACCGCCAGGAAAAGGGGAGGGGGGAGGTTGGGGTGCCCTTGGGCCGGATGAAGATGATTGGCGGGCCGGATTTGGCCCACGGGCCATTAGTTGAAGAGCCCTGGTCTACATCATACCTAATTTTCACAATTAAAAGTTTTTGGAAAGACATCCAGCATTAAAACATAGCCTACTGAATGTTTTGTTCACATCAAATTAAATATTTCATCATCTCTGACTAAGGTCTACTGCTCTCTTTTATATATAATGTCTGGCAGCTTCAGACACTCTTGCTTTTCTTCAACATCTTTCAGAAGTATCAACACATAAAAGTGACATTTCTTTCATGACTCCTAAGAAAAATCTGTCTTTTAAGCTTGATTTTTCAACTAGCCTTGACACTTCCTTGATAAACAGCACAAAGCTCACGTAGCATTCAACCCGAGGCAAATCTGCACACTAAAGCAACTGAGGTTCCTTTTAATAAAGTGAACAGATGACACTGTACTGGGTGACTGAATGTGTGTGCGCAGGATAAATGTATCCCATGAATAAATGCATAATGAGCTTGATTCGGTCCTTTCCCGCTGGGTTTACTGCGGCACACCTTTCTTTTTTCTCTGGGGAAGTATGGAGTCTTTTTATCTCCTCAATGGCGACTCAATCCAATGGATCAACCTAATCTCACAATAAAATGTAGCTATTTTACGAGGTGGCAATTTCGTATGAATATATAAGATGTGAATCATACAAAAATGTATAATTTTTTGAAAAAAATGAGGGTCCACCCCAACCCCATCCCTAAACATAACCATCACTGGGGCGTAAGCAGATCATACAATATACGACTGCAATTGTACAAATTCATACAAATTAGCCACCAATTCGCCAAAACGTAAGATTAGTTATGAATTGCCATGAAATTGTGATGGATGGATCACGCAGGCCTCCAATATTTCTAATCAAAGCAATACATTTTAACACTAGTTTTGTCTACCCCTCCCACAACTCAGATAATTCAAAGATTATGTGTGTAAATCTAAAACACAGCATACGTTAAATCCCAGTGCCACCATATCAAACATTTTAAGTTTACAGCACCCATAATATTGTAGTAATGACTTTTCTTAAGTTCTCAAAGAAAAAAGGGTCAGTGAATCTATTCTACTTTGAAGATTTGCATTTTGGGAGCACAGAACACACACACATACACAGAGTGTGTTTATAGGCTAAACTCAGAGTGAACACCTGCTTTACTGGAGCAATCCATCATAGTGTTTTCTTTTCCCAGAACTCCATCTTCACTTGCTTGTTCACTTGTATTAGGATATTAGAAGTTCTATCAAAGACAGATTGGTGCTTAAAGCAGCTCATAATCATCATAATCTCACACGTACTCCAACACAAGTCCACAGTAGGCTTTCAATTGAGAACAGCAGGAAAAAAGGGGGAAAAAGCAATTAAACTGTCTTAACAGCATTAAGCGTGTTGCTGGGTTCTGGATGTCATGGTTGATCTCGTATTGTTGATGGAAGTACGGCGCTTTGACTAAAACACAGCACATCCACGGTCATCTGGATATGCCACGATATTAATATTTCATCACTGAGATGCAGGCAGAGAAACGAGATTCAAATGAAATTATCCTCGGTGGACGTGAAGGGTGTGCGCAAGAGGCATGTGGAATGGAGGAGAATCTTTTAATGAAACAGAGCAAGAATAGTGGGATATTTCTCATTACATCATTCTGATGTAATGGAGGAAGAGATTCTTTTTAACCTCCATTTAATCTCAGTGTCGTTTAGGAGAAACAATTGAGTGGTTAAAGAGGTCTTATTTGTGATTTATCTTTTCTAAGGGCTGAACAAATATGGTGAAGCAGAACAAAAAGAGTGTTTTAGGTTATTCATAAATGGCTGGCTGTTTCTGGACATGGTTAAATTACATCATTGCAATAACAGGAAAAAACACAGACTATTATTTTGGAGTTTGCAGGAGACAGACAAAACCTTCCTCAACAGATTGAAGGTCAAGCGGAGTTGTTAACATGTTTGTGTGCGCGCGCTCTTTGGGCTTCGTGCTGAGCACTTATCGCTCTGTGTTAGTGTCTGATTCAACACTGCTTTCCCCCTCTGTGTTCTTTCATTCAATCCCATCACCTGTTCTGTCATGTGCTCAATTCATGATGTTTCCTCCTGCATTTATCTACCTCTTTAGTTGTGATTCAAAATAAAAAGCTAACTAACTGTCTTGCTGCCTACATACACTGAAAAAAAAAAGGTTTAGAAACAATTTTACCAAATATGATACCAAATACGATACATCAGTCTTTTGAGGAATGTTCAACTCACAATCATCATTGCATTACATTGTATTATACGCTTTTCCCACAGCAAAAACTACAGTAAAAAGTTTTTGATCATAAAACTAAGCATTTAAATATCATCTTACAAAGACATATTATTGGGAGATATAGAGTGATTATTGATATTTATATGCATTTATGCAAGTATCAGAATTTCATCTTACTTTCTGGCCATATAAATATCACTGCACCAAATTGCAATTTCCCTCTTCGAGTGAGAGCACAACACCTATACCCCCCTCCCTATAGACTATATATTTCCAGTATTTCTGCTGCAATTATGAAAACGCTGCTTATTTTCAAACTGGGAGTGTCGATAGATTTAATTAATTAACCACATTTCATCAAAACTTCATTATTTTTTAGAAGTTTCAAGAACAGACATATAACAAAAAACAAAAATCCTAACAGAAATATGATTCAGTTTATATCCTGATTTTTTGTTTTTTAGCATTTTAATTTTGAGGTAAATTATTGTAATTTTATTCATTTTAAGTCATCCTGAGGCCCCCTAGTCGGCCCTGGCTCCCTGTTTGATAACCATTACTCCAAACCAACTGTTTATTTGATCCAAGACCTGTTTTAAACCATTCATCAAATCTCTCTCATACATCCCACCCAAAATGCAGTTGACTCTGAACATTAATATTTCAATCCCATAAAAGAAAAGCCTGTGCTAATCTAAATCCACAGCTAATCGCTGGCCTCCTTATCTGGTTTATTTATGAAAAGTCATCAATCACTGAATATGTTGATCTTATTTGCACAGTGTGAAGAGTGATAAATGACACTAAATTCATGAAAAGCAAAAAAAAAAAAAAAAAAGGATGTCAAACCTATTCGCCACTCACTCTGCGTGGGCACTGAACTCATTAAGTGGGTGATAGGCAATGTCACGGCTGTGCATAATGTCATGAACATGCAGTAAATAAATGAAAAATCAAAACTCACGTATGGTACAGATTCCAAAGTGTCCGTGTTGACAATAATTGGGGCAGGACTTGCCTGTGAAAAAGAGAAAGGGAGGGAAAGAGAGATGGATGGAGAGGAAAACAGAAAGAGAGAGAGAGAAAGATAAAGATCAGAGTGGATTGGAGATGCATGAACTGGCCTAGTTTTTAAGGGATACAGCAGAGAATGATGGGCACCGCTGAGCTCACAGATGCCATGATGAAGAGCACAACTTAAAAACAACAGTCGACAGCAACACCCACTGTACTGGAACAACATATTTACACACACACACACACACACACACACACACACACACACAGTTGGATGAATTATGAAAAAACATGGCATCACTTAGAGTATGATCATTGCTTGGAAAAAAAATTGTATGACATGAATGTTGAAATTGTTTATGTTTCTCGCTCTCTCTGGTGCTGTGTAGTTAGTTTCTGATGACAACACAAAGTCAATTAATCTCTCCCACACAGCACTGAGGCCAGAAATCTTAGTGGGTGGACCTCTATTCTGTGCCTTCTCTCTAATTTCATTTAGCGTTGTGAAGTGTAACCCCTTCATTAGCCTTTATTAGAAAAGATTTGCTCATTTTACACAGCATAATGTACCACAATTCACTGTACAATAACAATAACTGCACAGTTAGGCTAATTTGCCTTAAATAATGATGTCTGAGGTCCCAGAGGCAGGAATAAATCATGTGAATTACTGCGGACCACAACACCTCACAAATACATTTTTAAACCATATGAAGAAATATGATGATACTGTATGCAGATATGATTATGCAGTTTTTATTTCCAAACTATTTGTATTTGAATCTGCAATCAATTTGGTTGGACCAGTGCCACTGGCCTTATATGACCTCATCCCTGCATCCATACACAAACAAACACACTGATGTTAATATCTCATCTTAGATGTGAACGTTAACAGCTCAAATATGAATCAAACTCACAAATATAACTAAAATAAATCACTTAAAAGGCTTAATCCCAGTTACTACTAGGTAAACAGCAGGACAACTTTCATTTAGATAAACGTCCTCATGAAGTGTAATTGTTCTGAGTGATAATCCAAAGTATTACACTGAATATGATGGAATATCAGTATATTGCCATTCAAAAGTCTTTTAAAGAGATTAATACTTTTATTCAGCAAGAATGATTTAAATAAGCAAAAAGTGACAGTAAAGCCATTTATAATGTTACAAAATATGTTCTTTTAAACTGTCTATACATCAAAAAAATCCTAGAAAAAAAAGTATCAACATTTCCACAAAAATATTAAGCAGCACAACTGTTTTCAACACTGAAAATAATAAGAAATGTTTCTTGAGCAGCAAATCAGCATATTAGAATGATTTCTAAAGGATCATGTGACACTGAATACTGGAGCAATGATGCTGAAAATTCAGCTTTGCATCACAGGAATAAATTAGATTTTAAAATATATTTAAACAGAAAACAGTTGGCCATTTTTTCTTGCTGTATTTTTGATCAGATAAATGCAGCCTTGGTGAGCAGAAGAGACTTGTTTGAAACACATTTAAAAAATATTGAAAAATCTAAAAATGTTTTGTGAAACCTGCATGTAAATCCCATCGTGACTAGATTCTGACACACATTTTCTCTTTCGTTCACTAAGAGGTGGGGTTGGGAAATCAACGTCCTTCAACTGAGCACTTTAAATAGAATAAATAGTTAGTTTGAGTTTAACAAAAGCTAATACTGCATATCTGATGCTGCAGTTCATGCCATATGTTTTGCCTGCATGACTAAACGTCTTTTTAATTTTCTTTGTTTTATTTTCTTTTAGAGGTTATTTATTTACTTTTTTATTTAGTGACAAAATTACTGAGGAATGAGTGGGGTAATAGTTTCGGGAAGCACTCAAACCAGCATCATTTGCATTAGTCCCACAGTTCAACATGTCTAATAGATGTTTAGCATCTGTGTTGGCTGTTCTCGCTTCCACTGATGTCAAACACATTTCACAACTTCGTATTAGGCTAAACAACAGCCATTTGTAAATCGAAGCAAGTAAACACTAGCTCAATGGCACTATAAAAACATTGCTCTGTTGTTGGAGAATCCCAACCAGCCCATCACAGCAACACTTGCTCAACCAATGGCTTGAATTTGGGTTGGGGTTTGTATCTGTTTTTCTGAATTTGTTTGAATTTTTATCTGTTTTTCTGACCAATGGCAGACCTGTGTTTAGGAAACCTGATTGAAAACAGTCATTATTTTTGTAATTCTATTTGTTACCACTAGAGGCACACCACCTTTAGCAATAATGAAAGGTGGGCTAGCACACTCCACAAACTCGTTCAGCTGGAGGCTTATCACAGACGCATTAGCATTCAGAGATGTCCTACTACACAAATCCCCAGAGAGATACAGCCGGCCTGTAGCGGCGACTAAAGATCGATCGGCAGCAGAGATTGAGGCTGTCCCTGCTTACTGCGCACTGCCTCTAATTACATTAATACATCTCCTGCCTTGAGAGCTACAGCCTCAATCACTGAGGGACCGGAGAACCAGAGAGATGTGTTGGAAAGCACAGAAAGGAAAAACCTCATTAAAAGCTCCAGCTTTGCCACCGAGGTTTGAAAGACAAAGTCAGCTTGAGTTCACACTTAACAATGTCTTTGTTTTTAACCCTGTGAATCATGAAATAGTCTGAAATATATCAGTTTTATTCAGAGACCCAAACTGAGCAAAAATACCATGAAATTTAGTGCAGCTGCTAAAATTCATATGGCCAAAAAGATGGAATTTTGATAGCTTATAACGCAAATCAGTGAGATTTTAAAACAGTATCACAGAATACTTACATAAATGCACATAAATATCAGTTGACATTCTATATCTCTCAATAATGTCTTAGTAAGATGATATTTAAATGCTTAGTTTTATGAACAAAGTTCTGTAGTTTTCATTGTGGGGGCAAAACATACAAATAAACGTTCCTCACAAGCATGTATCATATGTAAGCATGTATCATATGTGACCCTGGACCACAAAACCAGTAATAAGGGTCAATTTTTTGAAATTGAGATTTATACATCACTAAACCTGAATAAATAAGCTTTACATTGATATATGGTTTGTTAGGATAATACAATATTTGGCCGAGATGCAACTATTTGAAAATCTGGAATCTGAGGGTGCAAAAAATCAAAATATTGAGAAAATTGCCTTTAAAGTTGTCCAAATGAAGTCCTTAGCAATGCATATCCACTCACAAAAATAATTTTTTGATATATTTAGGGTAGGAAATGTACAAAATATCTTCAAAGAACATGATCTTTACTTAATATCCTAATGATTTTTGGCATAAAAGAAAAATCGATAATTTTATTTTTTTGTTTTGCAAATTTATTTGTTGGCTATTGCTACAAATATACCCGTGCGACTTATGACTGGTTTTGTGATCCTGGGTCACATATTTGATACTCACATTTCAACATGTTTTTTTTTTTTTCTCTAAAAATAATGTATGTATAATCAAGTAAACCTACAGTAAGCTGAGTCCAGTAAGTGTTCATCTTGAAATATTTCTAACAATATAAAACTGATTCTTACAGTTACTTTGTAAAAATCAATAAAGTTTTCACTACAAAAAGACGTGTACGAATTGAAATTGGACATTTTTAAGTATGATACTAAAAGCCCTTTTACTTGCTAAGAAAGTATAAACTATCAATCAGACAATGGGTTTTCAGCAAAGTTTCATCACGTTGATAATTTAGAAGCCTTAGAAATTTGCATATCAAATAGATTTATAGGGTTAAGTATATTCTGCAAGCATCTCCCACTTTTTTTTTTTTGATAAATGACAAGGCGGGATCAACAACAGAAATGTGCCATCTAGCTGGAGCTATTATGTACTGATGAGGTCCATCACGGCATGGCAGACAAACATTAAAGAGATTAAAAGATAATTGCAGCGTTATCTCAAAATATGACAGTTTAATGGTCGGAAATAAAAAGCAAACAGAACGTAAATGAGCAAAAGCTAAGTTTAATATGTCCCTGAATGACAAAGAGCAATATTGGCCATTTCAGATAGTGAGTCATAAACAGGCCGTCCCCTGAGACACATCCACTCAGAAAGATGACTCCAATTTTCAACTAGGATGACATTTCTAAACTACTAGTCATAAGCGTGAAGACAGCTTTTGCATATTGCAGATTTCAATTTTTATTAAAAGATCTTGAATATCATGTTGATATTCTGAGCTCTATAATACCAAAGCCCAGTTTTAATTTGAACCCGTCACTGTTAAAACACTACATGCTCCCACCAGGTGGTACAATAAATAAATATGACTGCATTCATCAATATGCAAATGATATGCAGATTTATTTTAGATTAACACCAGATATCCACCAGTTCATCAGCACTCTGTCTGATAGTATAATATTAACTCTGTGGATGTGGGTGTCTATAACTTTTCTACAGAGATTAATATAATACCAGCACATCCGAAATTTAATTTGGGTACCTTGAATAATTAACACTGAAGATCAAAGACAACAGCAAGAATTGCTGAGTCATTTTGTCTTTATGTGGCTTTGGTGTATTTGATGACCTCATACTGAAACTAAATGTGGTTCAGAGTAATTTAAGGTTATCTGATTTATTAGTTATTTGTTCTTTCACAAAGTAATCAATACAAAAGAGCACTGTGGAGGTATCATTGTACAGTGAGGATATCAGACCGTATTTTCATGGGACTTAAATAAATAAATAGAAATAGAAAGTTATTTTAAACAGCGATATTTTAGATTACTGTTTTACTGTATTTTTGATCAAATAGATGAAGCCTTAGTGAGCATAAGAGACTTCTTTCAAAAACAGATTTTAAAAAAATCTTACCGACCACAAACTTCTGAAAGGTAGTGTGCATATACACCATAGTATCAAACAACATAGTATTACCATAGTGGTACTACTATGTCAAAAATAAATAAATAAATAAATACACAGACAAACCACAAACATGGTAATCTATTTTTCTTTTGTTAGGGAATGTAGCTTGTGTGAAATAAGACAGTGAGGGCTGAAATATACAAACTGTAAACCCTTGGATATTTCCACCTAACACTTAGGCTACGTTCACACTGCGAGCCTTAATGCTCAATTTCGATTTTTGTTCTGATCTGATTTATTTTTTTTTAATAGCTGTTCACATTGTTGTTTTAAATGTGGCCAATATCAGATCTCCAGACCTGCATGCGCAAAAGAACGATACAAACGGGGTTGCCAGGTTTTTACCACAAAATCCACTCAATTGCTTCTCAAAAATAGTCCAAAACTAGCCCAATCGTGTCCCGTGGGGTATCCGGGTAAAAATCGTGTTCCGACGGTTAAATATCACATTAGTGCAACAACTCCAACCCATGGAGTTGCAAAACAACCCGCGGCAACAGTGAAACAGTAACCCAATTCTGAGGGAAAACCGTGGACTTAGCAACACACACAGTGCGCTGTCATACAGAAGTAAACAAGGAGGGCATTAAAGTAAGTGATCTGCAGCGGAAGCGGAAGCTTCAATGTGAAAAATAAAGACAATGATGTGACAAAAGAGAGCAGAATTTTGAAACTTTTATGATACGAGCCCTCATGTTTTGCTTGTATTATAGAGCTGTCTCTGTAATACTTACGAGTTCTGACACATCACTGCACTTCTACTGACTACCTTTCGCAACAGTCTTGATAAAATTGGGTATGTAAAATCTTTGAACAGACTCCCATGAGCGCAGAATCGTGACTAATGTTGATCTCGAGTGATGTAAAAATCGCATGAATTCCGATATGACTGTTCACACTGTGGTCACATTACAAATCAGACCTGTATCGGATTTAGTACCACATATGGAAGTGGTACAAATCGGAATTGAAAAGATCAGATTCCATATGATTTGTTCTGTTCGCAATGTAATGGGGAAAACAGATATGTGTCACATGTGGGCAAAAAAAAATCAGATTTGGGCCACATTTACCTGCAATAACCGAAATTGCAATGCTTTATCTGAGGTGTTGTGCATGCAAAATTGCTGTTTGAGGAATAGAGAACGCAGTCATGACAGCTAAATGTGATACAGAACCTTCTATATGGAAGTTTCTCAAGCCATTGAGGGAATTTATTTGTGCATGCAGCTTTATCGGCAGCAGGGGCAGTGGGTTGCTGGCCTAACACGTCTCTTCATGTCAATTCTAGTGCTAATGAAGTCTAGACTGTAGGACACTGATGAGACAAAAGACAACAGAAGAAGGGCACCAGTGCCAAACGTACACAGACAGCATCTACTCTCGATGTAAACGCGCACTGCAAAATAGCTAGCACTTCGTTAAAACCCTGGCTGGGCAAAACAGACAGATTTGAATAAATCTTGGTAGAAAAAGCTTTTCAATGGGCACACAGACTCTTTGTTGATGTGTTCATTAATTCACTCACAATCGACGGAAGTGGACGCTGTCTGTTTCCAGCATTATCTGTCTGTAAGTGCTCGCAAACACATGGATACAGAGCACGACCGGCCTCTTTCAGCCAGCGCTCACGTGGCCCAGCCCAGCACAGAGGTTATGGCATTACATAATCAACTTCACACACAGCTCTCAATAAACATTAGGGGATAAAAAAAAGATTTGTGTGTGTTAAAAATGGCATGGCATGCTATGGAATGGAACAGCATATCATAGTATACCATAGTATTTTTAAGGCTAAAGATGCAAGAAATAGATAAGTTGCTGTGTCTGAATCCAAGTTTAGTATGAAAAATGTGTGTGTGTGTGTGGCATAGGGCAGACCAGCTCTGCAGTGTTTGGTAAAGAGAGCACGAACACAAACATCTTAAGGGCTTATTGTGGAGCCAAACTGGGGCAGACTTTCTGCTTTAAGCATCTTCATGCCTCTGCAGAGTTGGGAAAAGTCTTGGTACGCAGAAGTGTCTGTTTTCAGCGTATCAGCATTTTAGGGCAGGTAATACAAGATCAAGAAAGTACTCAGGTTTAAACTCAGAGTTTATGCCACTTTATGTAACTTAAAACATCACGTCAGACTTCTGGAATACTTTTTCAGCTAGTGCAGGTCTTTTGAGGAGTGTTTAACATTGTGTTGTGGCACAGATGTTTATGAGATCCAGACCACTGAACAGAAAGTCTTATCACCTCAAAAATGGGTGTGAAGTGCATTGCTACTCAGGCAAAACATGATTAATACAGTGTGGCGTACCTAGGGACCCTATCGACACCAAGGTTAATTGTGTGTTAATAAGCACAATGGAATAATTACGGTTGTCCTTATGAGTGATAGTATTTCACCTTAGCTGTGAGAACTGTATCTCAGTGAATTAAATCGCAAGAGGGATGAATGTAAACTTCAATTAAACTACTCATCAGACATTCCTAATTTGATTTCCGGTATATCAAATTACCAGATGAAAAATACCCTTTAGTTAAACAAAGAGACCAGTCATGAGCATTTAAAAATACAACTGAATGAAGATTCATTATACAGCATACTGATCATTTTGCCCTTGGAAAACGGCAAAGGGTATTTGAATTTTGCAGAAGAGCAAACAACTGCAAATTACACTAACTAGTGGTTGGCTTTTTGCTTAACCAAATGTTAAAGATGATGATAAATAATGATTGGTCTGCAGATGTGTGATGTGCTGCTCAGAGAGGTCCTGCAAAGGCGTTCAGAGACTCTGCTCTTGTCCCACTTTACCGCTCTCAATAATTCAGGCCACAGAAACTATACATAGAGCTACCACACCACCGTCAATAATGCACAAGAAGAAAAAGTCAACAACAACAGTCTTAAAAGAGCTGAAAACCACAGAGACACCAAAGCAGCATCGAAAAGCAGGAGACTAGAGGGACCCCATATAAACACATCAATGCATATATTAGGGGTTTCAAGTTAATGATTCAATTTTTTTTTTTTTTTTTTTATAAATTACTTACTAAATTAAAAAAAATTAAATTAATAGTTATGCTACCATCCAACAGTTTGGAATCCATACAATTTTATTTTTTTCAAGAAATTATTAATATTTTTATTCAGCAAGGATGTATGGAATTGTTTAAAATTGACAGTAAAGACATGTATAATGTTATAAAAGATTTCTATTTCATATAAATGATTTCTATTCATCACTAAATCTGAAAAAAAAAAAAAAAAAAAAAAAAAACACAACAACATGAAGCAGCACAACAGTTTTCAACACTGATAATAATAAGAAATGTTACTTGAGAACCAAATCAGTATATTAGAATGATTTCTGAAGGATCATGTGACACTGAAGACTGGAGTAATGATGCTAAAAATTTAGCTTTGCCATCATAAGAATAAATTACATTTTAAAATATATTCAACTTGAAATCAAAACAGCCTTGGTAAGCATGAGAGACTTCAAAAACATTTAAAAAAATTTACTGACCCTGAAGCATAATTTTTAATTTTCTAATTTAATTATATAAAAATAATTAAAAAAATTTTACATTCTTATGAATTAATCAAATTTATTGCAATTAAATTACATGTATGCTGAGAGGGAAAAAAATGGCATTTATGTATGGGTCTTTTTTTTCATTCTTAAATATTAATATACAAATTACTGTGTGCTGGTAAACACACAAACATGCACACAAAATAATTTTCTGGTCCTATAGTAAAAGTAGTGGTTAAAAGTGTTTCTTGGTGACTTTCTCTGAACGGAAAGATGATCAGAGAGAGGTCTAACCATGTCCGGTCAACAGTTGATTGAAAACCACTCCCAGCCTGCACACACAGCGTCCCCGTAGCCCTATACATCACACAGGGTGTCTACTCTACAGATATAAACAAGTTAAATTTAAGACTTAAGACCTTTTTTAATACCACCTTATATGAGATTTAAGACCAAACCTGCGATGGAAATCTAAATGTTATGCAAGCTTTTTTCAAGGTAAATTTAAGTGTCTTAAGTTCACAGTTCACAATTCACAGTGTATAGTATACAGTGGGTACGGAAAGTATTCAGACCCCCTTACATTTTTCACTCTTTGTTATATTGCAGCCATTTGCTAAAATCATTTAAGTTCATTTTTTTTCCTCAATGTACACACAGCACCCCATATTGACAGAAAAACACTGAATTGTTGACATTTTTGCAGATTTATTAAAAAAGAAAAACTGAAATATCACATGGTCCTAAGTATTCAGACCCTTTGCTGTGACACTCATATATTTAACTGCTGTCCATTTCTTCTGATCATCCTTGAGATGGTTCTACACCTTCATTTGAGTCCAGCTGTGTTTGATTATACTGATTGGACTTGATTAGGAAAGCCACACACCTGTCTATATAAGACCTTACAGCTCACAGTGCATGTCAGAGCAAATGAGAATCACGAGGTCAAAGGAACTGCCTGAAGAGCTCAGAGACAGAATTGTGGCAAGGTCCAGATCTGGCCAAGGTTACAAAAAAAATTCTGCTGCACTTAAGGTTCCTAAGAGCACAGTGGCCTCCATAATCCTTAAATGGAAGACATTTGGGATGACCAGAACCCTTCCTAGAGCTGGTCGTCTGGCCAAACTGAGCTATCGGGGGAGAAGAGCCTTGGTGAGAGAGGTAAAGAAGAACCCAAAGATCACTGTGGCTGAGCTCCAGAGATGCAGTCGGGAGATGGGAGAAAGTTGTAGAAAGTCAACCATCACTGCAGCCCTCCACCAGTCGGGGCTTTATGGCAGAGTGGCCCGACGGAAGCCTCTCCTCAGTGCAAGACACACAAAAAAACACCTGAAGGACTCCAAGATGGTGAGAAATAAGATTCTCTGGTCTGATGAGACCAAGATAGAACTTTTTGGCCTTAATTCTAAGCGGTATGTGTGGAGAAAACCAGGCACTGCTCATCACCTGTCCAATACAGTCCCAACAGTGAAGCATGGTGGTGGCAGCATCATGCTGTGGGGGTGTTTTTCAGCTGCAGGGACAGGACGACTGGTTGCAATCGAGGGAAAGATGAATGCGGCCAAGTACAGGGATATCCTGGACGAAAACCTTCTCCAGAGTGCTCAGGACCTCAGACTGGGCCGAAGGTTTACCTTCCAACAAGACAATGACCCTAAGCACACAGCTAAAATAACGAAGGAGTGGCTTCACAACAACTCCGTGACTGTTCTTGAATGGCCCAGCCAGAGCCCTGACTTAAACCCAATTGAGCATCTCTGGAGAGACCTAAAAATGGCTGTCCACCAACGTTTACCATCCAACCTGACAGGATCTGCAAGGAGGAATGGCAGAGGATCCCCAAATCCAGGTGTGAAAAACTTGTTGCATCTTTCCCAAAAAGACTCATGGCTGTATTAGATCAAAAGGGTGCTTCTACTAAATACTGAGCAAAGGGTCTAAATACTTAGGACCATGTGATATTTCAGTTTTTCTTTTTTAATAAATCTGCAAAAATGCTGTGTTTTTCTGTCAATATGGGGTGCTGTGTGTACATTAATGAGGAAAAAAAAAATGAACTTAAATGATTTTAGCAAATGGCTGCAATATAACAAAGAGTGAAAAATTAAAGGGGGCCTGAATACTTTCCATACCCACTGTATGTACACTGCAACAGCAAAGAGCTTATTTACATTTTAGACAAGTCAAGTTGCGATACTGAACAGCCCTTATGAAAAAGAAGTATACTTCAAGTTCATTTGATCAAGTATACTTAAGTAATGTTCAAGTATATTTTTTAAGTATACTTTATGTAGTAAGTATACTAGTATCAATGTACTAGTAGTAAACTTGTAAGTGTACTATTTTAATACCGCTTGGGACTAAATTGGCCCAATTTAAGTATACGTTTAAGTGTACTATAAGTGTAACAGTATTAAACTTTAAGTACACAACTAGTTCACAGCTACGTTTCTCATTTGTACTGCATCTGTACTACAAGTGAACTTATAAGTATACTAGTAGTTTACTATTTTAATACTAGTAGCACATTTGTAGTATATGAAAGTACACTTTGAAATATACTTTCAGTAAACTACTAGTTTAGTGCAAGTATACTTGTAAGTTTTCTTTAAGTGAACATGACATCACACTTATAGTTTACTTTTGATATATTATTTTTGCACTTTAAGTATACTACTATGTTCCTATTTAGGTATTATTTTTTAATACTTGAAATACCTTTAACTGTACTTTTAACTCTTTCCATTTTAAAAACATTCTAGCTTCATGAGCCCTTTTTTATCAACACTTAAATGTGGGCAAGTTTCATTAAAAAAGAGAGAGAAAAAAAAGGAAACATTTTAAACAAAAAGCTGATAAAATTGCATTTTTGTCAAAGACTATGTCTCAATGGGATTCAGAACGATGATCAAACACAGGTGGAGTAGATCAAGTCCATAAACACCCCCAAAGCTTCATAGTCCTCATTCAGTAATGTTAGGCAGTTTTGATTTATATGCTGTTTAATGTCTGATGATCGCTTTATTTTACATTTGCGTGAGTAATCTATCGCTTGTTTCAGCTTCTTCTTCTCCTGCATTTTGATCCGGAGATTCTGTACTCTTTCAGAAGATGCGTAACAGTGCCCCCTAGCGTATAGCCTGAAATTCAGTCAATGGCAAGGAAAGAGTGAAGTAGATTTGAAGTAAGTCCTATGTACACTACCAGTGGACTAGCCTACACAAAAATTCAGATACTCAGAATTAGGAATATATCTGTTTTCTTTATAAATAAATATTTTCAAACAATGTACTTTTATACTATACTTTTAAGTATATCTCGATTAAAAGACTGAGTCCAAGTATAGGCCAATATACTTAGACTTTTCTGTCAGTATAAGTCAAGTATACTTAAGTGCAATTTTAAGTATATTTCTTAGAAGTACATAAAGTATATTTCTGAGAAGTATATAAAAAGTAGACTGAAAGTATACTTTCTTTTTTTTAGTTTAAAAGAAGTATACTAATTGAATAAACTTCTTTTTCATAAGGGAGGACCACAAGGAGATGACAAAAAACCCTAAACCAACCGCTTTAACCTGACTGCATATACCTACTACAATACACGGATCCATTCAGAATTAATAAATACAGCAACATACACATGACAAATCAAAACATTATTCTGAATCTGTGTGGAAACAACATGAATGTAGTGAAATGTGTAAATGTGCATAAATACAATGTGCGATCAGTGCTTCACCGCAATCATCATTACCTTGATTGCAATCCTCATCCATCAAAACTTTACTAGCGAGACGGTGGTTTGCTTTACCCAGCCGAGAAACAAATTTTGCGTATCATCTGGCCATACGGGGTGGGATGTTTTGACTTTCCGTGCCAACACATTATCAATCACTGGACCAATCTCCATGTTTTTGTGTTAAAATCCATCTAAATTGGTTGCATCATCCTCTTCAGTTCTAGTACTAAGAAATGGGTCAAAACAAATGTAATGAGGATCTTCCAATCAGCAGGCAGAACAATCCTGCACTGCTATTTATGTACTGTATATTGAGGTTTTGAGACAAAACACAAAATAAGTGTCACATGCACTGAATAACTTTAGATTTAATGCAGGAAGTACCAAATGAGAGCTCCGCTTTTGCTTAACTAGATAATCCTGGAGTTTAAACAGATCATTACTGCAAGAGGAGAGTGCACAAACACTTACACACATACAGGTATTCCTATCATTATGAGGACATTCCATAGACATAAGGATTTTCATACTGCACAAACTGTATATTCTATCTCCTAACCCTAAACCTACCCATCACAGAAAACTTTTAGCATTTTTACATTTTCAAAAAAACACCACTTCAGTATCAGTATGATTTATAAGCTGTTATCCTTCATGGGGACAAAAAAAAAAAATCCTCACAAGGTCAAAAATTACTGGTATTACTATCCTATAGGGACATTTGGTAGGGAATACCAAGAAACACACACACACACACACACACACACACACACACACACACATAAACAGAGGGTCTTCAGAGTGCAGCGTCCAGCTGTGTTAGTGAACTGATGGGGTGTGATGCATTGGCCTGATTTGGATGTTTAGCTGGATCTTTCTCTCTCATGCACAAACAGATTACGTTATCATCACTGCTCTAGTATTTGTGATCTCAGAGCCATGTTGTGTATAACAGTTCATGCGATAAAAAGTTATATCAGCACACAGCAACAAGAAAAACAAGCAGTTCAGAACAAGGGCTTCAGGGGTAATACGCACTTACTGTATAGAAGAGAACACACTTTGTCTTATGGCTACAGCAATGTATACAACAGTCATTCCACTATGATAAAGACCACTTGATAGCAAATATTCAATAACCACCTTCAAAAGTTGTCCAGCTGGCATTTTAAACAGTTTCCAAACATACAAATTCAAGGGGTTCACACCCTTTAACGAATGCATTTCCATTACTTTTCCAGTTGTTTGTGATTACTGGATCAATATTAAATGTCGGTAAGATATTTTTGCGTTTTTGACAGTGTTTTTGTCGTCTATGCTGAACAATACAGCATTTATTTTATCAAAATAACAAATATATTTATTATATTATAAAATGTAATTTATTCCTGTGATGGCAAAGCTGAATTTTCAGCATCATTACTCCAGTCTTCAGTGTTACATGATCCTTCAGAAATCTTTCTAATATGCCGATTTGGTGCTGAAGAAACATTTCTTATTATCAATGTTGAAAACAGCTGTGCTGCTTAATATTTGTGGAAACCATGAAACATTTTTTTTCCAGAATGATTTGATTAATAGAAAGCTCAAAAGAACAGCATTTGTTAGAAATAGAATTCTTTAGTAGCATTATAAATGTCTTTACTATAACTTTTGATGAAATGAATGCATCCTTGTTGAATTAGAAAAAAATATATATATATCTTACTGACCCCAAAAATTTTAACATACATAGATTTTATTAGTTTCCGTAACTTTTCAGTCCTGAAAAACAATTTTAGAAAGGGTTTTCAAGCCCTTAACAACTTAAATCAACCTGACTTCATTCGCTTTTCTCACTATTACTTCTAGTCCATATATCAGACTACCCACGTCCCTGGTACCTAGCCCAGATGACACCGGTTACCTGGTACGGCTCGTGCCAGCTGTGCGGATGGCAGCCGCACTCGGTCCACAGATCGCAGCTCCCCCCTTTAGCTTGGAGCGCGCCGCGGCTGGGACTCCTCCAGGAGCTCTCGGAGCGCGAAGCCGTGAGTTTGGCCCTCTGACGGGGCAGAGTGGACATGGACGGGGAGGACGAGGGCTGGTAGTTGTATCCATGCTGTGGTTCATGCTGCCAGCTGCAAGAGCAGGGCGCCTCGCCCCCTCCGCGATCTCCCACGCGCCCGTGCATCTCCACACAGCAGCTCTGCTGCTTGCTCAGGTAAGCTGTCATGCCAAATGTGCGCTCCTCTCCTCCTCTCGCCCTGTGTATTTCACCTCCCTGTCTCTCCGTTTGTGTTCCGGTGCGGGCGGCAGCAGCAGAGGACGCAGCTGTGGTGAGCGGCACTCCTCTGGGCGGTATCTGAGCAGTGTGCTCTCGACAGTGAGAGGGCTCTGTGTGTGTGTGTGTGTGTGTGTGTGTGTGTGTGTGTGTGTACGTCAGAGAGAGAGAGAGAGGGAGAGAGAAAGCTGGCTACTTGTAGACACTAGGCATGTTTTAGTTAGGAAGACGGCGAGAAAGGGAAAACAAGAGGGAATAAGAGAAGAAAGAGAGGTAGACGAGTGTGTTTGTGTGTGTGTATGTGAGGAAGCTTTGTCAATTGATGATTTGGCTGGCGGTGTGTCTTGACAGCATCTCTGCTCAAGGCAGAAGCAATCAAACCCTGAACAGCTGGGGACCCCAAACCCCCCAATCAGACAGACTGATGTCTTACTGACAGCTGCACTTTTTCAACATGATAAAATCATTCAAATGATCTCTTGCAGCAAGCTCAAAGTACACGAAAAGCTTGCAGCTACTCCAGAGATATAAGCCACATAGCCTGAAGGAAGACAGAAATGTATAAACACTACAAATTGAACTAATATGTGTTCTAAATCCTCCTTAGCATCTGAAAAATCACTGTAACAGTGGTTTACTGCTTTTAATACAGCAGAGGCAGTGGTAATATGATAAAACAAACCAATGTTCGATAAATAATAACATTTATTTTTAATAACAACCAGATAATAATACAGTTAATTAACCTAACTCTTCGCTTTTCAAGGTTGCCCAGCAACGCAGCAAACTGGCACATTAATGGCCCTGTCCCAAATGGCACACTTGATGTGGACCTGTGGTCCTGTGGCCTTTGCTTATACATCAGTGAAGTTGACAAAACCATAGAGTGTCCTATTTGTCACTTTAGTCTCAGAAGAGCCCTCACGAGCACCACCTTTGTGCCCGCAATGCAGACTTTTTCTGTGCCCCGACTGGTGCAGACTTCACAATGGAATATTACCTAGCAGAGTATGCAGCAAAGTATGGACTAATTAACTAAACTGAATTAAAAAGAATTTAACTGATGGGTGCAAAGTAAGAGTGTGTGTGTGTGTATATATATATATATATATTTATATTATTTGTATTGATATTTGTATTATTTTATTTATAATAATAATGTAATAATAGAATCATTTAACAATTTATACATAATAGTAAAAAGGCAAAACGGCATTTTAAATAATTTACAAATAATAAATTAATAAATGTACATGCAACCTGTGTAGTAGGCATTTCAAAAGAGGGGATAATAATTAATGTTGCAGATTGGCTGTTCTTTGCATTTTAAGTGTGTAATAAAAGTAAAGAAAATTTTGTAATACATAATTCAGCAGCAGACACAAAACTGCAAGGAAAAGCAGAGCTACAGCCTGTGGATCACTGAGCCTCATTAATTCAATAAGATTTCTATTTATAACCAACCTAGTCACATTTAATCAAAACAAGGGGCTTTATGCTCAGCAACTGATGCTTAACTGCTTAAGTTAAACCATCCAGCTACATCAGAATCAATCCCAGAGTGCTGCACTGACTGCCCGCTCAACCAGTGTACATCATCCCCACCTACTGGCCACTAGCACACAGTACAGCTCAGTAAAAATTAAAGCCAGTTTATCTTCACAGAAGCATTACCAGTGCTTAATATTTGTTTAGGATTTAGTTTTTCAGCTGTGTGGTTATTCATTCTGATTTAGTAATCCTCCCTTACATAGTGTCTCCCAGCTGGGAGTCAGCTTAGATGAATGAATAAATGAATAAAACACTGAAGGTTGATGATGAAGGCTTTAGTGATTTGTTCAGAGCGTGTGGTTGTGTAGGCATTCTATGTGTCTAAATGCCAGTTAATCAAACAGTATTTCACATAATTAACAATCTCTATAGAACATTCAATTTATCCGAACCTACAATTAAGCAGGTTTCTCTCCGCCCACATTCCAATTAAATTCTTGTGACATTTTATATCCCACCTGCAAGGCACACAAACAGAATCAAGCTCTACTAATGGGTTTGAACGGAATGTGAATGTAATGAGGTGCTTTGACAGAAACAAGAAAGGAAAGGAAATGCCACCCAAACTCATACTGATGTGATATGTTTATTTATTTAAGGTAAAGCAATATCATCAAAAATGTCTGTCATTTTAAAACCTTTTGACTTTCTTTGCATGGAAAAGAGTGGCCAGGATGTGCTTCAAAAATCTTTTGTATGCTTAGAAAGAAAGTCATACAGATTTGGAGTGCGTAAATGAGTTTTAGCTGAGCTAGGAAACCATTTCATATGACTTTCTTTCTGAGAACACTAAAGATTATCCTGGACACTTTTTCCATACAGAGAAAGTTTTCAAAAGGTTTTAAAATGACGGAAATGTTTTAACTAAGCAGTCCATATGACTAGTGCTATATTTTAAGTCTGAAGCATGCAATATCTTTATTTGACTGAAATTTCAGACATTATTCACTGAAAACATCCACTGCAGTCATATATGATGCATCATTTAGACATGCTGCATCAAGACTTGAATCATTATTTGATCAGACTACGAATCTCAAAGCGGCAAAATTTTGTAAAAATTTGTTTCTGAGATAATAACTGGATGCCATTCACATGGAATATGACAACAATGCAACAGTTTAAAAACAGTTAACCCAAAATAAAAATATAAGGCAGTATCATGTACTGTATATTCTCTGTACTCAGTAAAAATGATGCTAGCATTCTATTCCTAACATAGTCAATTGTTATTTTTGCAGTTGCATTTTGTGTCATGAAAATGATAGTATAGAATAATACATGAATAATGTATATTTAAAATGTGTAAAAGTAGCTAACGCATCCAGTGAGAAAATGTCAGCCAATTCCAATTCCCAAATGAAAGTGTTGTGCGTTTTCTATCACACTTTTAACATGATGACAAACACCACTTATCACTGTCAATGCTTGAAATCACGACAGCCTCAGGATGCGTGTGTGTGTGTGTGTGTGTATGTGTATGTGTGTTGAATGCCATGTGTCAGTAACAAATGCTAGTCATGGGCGCCAGCAAGCTGTGATACCACGTCATCGAGATAAACCCTTGTGTAATACTGCTGAAAATGTCATAAGATGCTGTCAAATTAATTTTCCCACCTTTCACCAGACAGACCATCAAATGACAGGTGGTCAGCCCTGACATTCACACACGTCACAGTGCCCACTCAAGCAGCTACACCCACAAGGGTGAGAGAACATGGCACCTATGTGGATGTACTATTAACTCAAAAATGGCTGGATATGTCATACGCAACCAGCACATGATCATACACATTTCCCCACACTTTACAGTTTACTCACATAAATGCAGATAAAATTATCAAAATGGTCCAAAAAATGCTGATTGTGTTGATTAAATGGTAGTAAAATAGATTTATTTATATTGTATATAAAATACACTTGAAATGCTATTTACTACAACATAATTGTATGTTGATAAAAATATAAATTACATTTTATTATTTATTTTATTTAATGAATAATAATAATAATAATAATAAATGTATTATCATTAATTTAGTAATTAAAAATAAATAAATAAATATTCTTTTTTTTTTAATGTATATTTATTTTGGTTATGATACCATATATATTTCGCTGTTTTTCTCCCTTGTATATTTCTGACAAACCTGAAAAAAATCTTACATATATGTGTTGTCACATGGAGTTCTACAGGAGGATTTTTTGTGTCCTAGATAAAGGTCATTAGATGATGCACAAATCACAACAGATGTTTTATTTAGTTGACATTTAAATGTCTTGGGTTTGAATGCTGCATGTCACTTACTTCAGCAAGGTTTAGACTATTGCTCTAACAATTCAATTCAAAACACTATGTCGCAGTTCCTAACGTAAAAAAAAAAAAAAAACAGCCAAATGGCAAGTATTCCCATTTTAGCACTGACTCACCAAAGCCAATTTGACTTGCATTTGGCACCTGGCAAGTGTTCATTTTGGACACTGTTTATGCAGGCATTCAGGGAGCTGGAGCTGTTCTAGAAGGCACAATGAATGATGAAATCTTTCGCTCTATAATATACACTACAGGCGCTGGGAGTGTCTGGGATCAGGGTTCTAATTAAAAGCCCTCCTCTTGAAGCTCTTAGTGGAAGAGAAGTACTCAGGCTACCATGTGTCTTAATTCTCACAGGAACTGAGAAATGCTCTTCTCTCCTTTCCCCTCTTGCACTGTTTTCCCATTGCTCTCAGTAATCAACCCTCCATTTCTTTCTGCTGTTCCAAAACTGTAAAAACACACACATACATATGAAGAGACAAGAACTCCCACGCTGCAAACCCTGCAGGATCCCCACACAAAACCCACGCTGCAGTGCAGAGTTTAAGCAGCTGATTGGTCCTGTCAGTGTGTGACAGGTCATTTATTGCTTCAGTGAAAGCCATTATGGTCCAGAGCCCATCTCTCCTTTACCTCAGAGAGAGGATGACCATATGCCGAGAAAGTCAACACAGTCTGAAAGGCACATGGTGGACCTCAGTTTGTCCTTAATAGGCTTGTTGGAGGGAAAAAAGTTAGAGGTATTAATGTAATTGACCACTAAAAGAGCTTTACGTAATACCTGAGAACATTTCTCTGTCATAAAAGAGTGCATTCATTTATTTTACTACAATAGCAGGATGGTATGGTGTTAATATGAAAAAAAAAAAAACACATAAAAAAGGAATCTCAGTTTGCTAAGTCATGGCAAAAACAAAGCAAAACAAACAAAAAAAGCAAAACTAAACTAAACTAAATATCATAGGGCCCAAGGCAAAAAACAATGTTCATGGTTTCTGGTTGTCTTCCGTGTGCTGTTGCTGTAGTTCACATTTACCACCACAAGGTGGGGCTTGTGGTTAGACTTTAAGATTGGACATGTGGCAACAAAATCAGTCTCGGTCCTTAGATTGATTCTGGCACTTTAAAAGTAATACAGACAGTGATTTCACACACATTTTGTAAAAAAAATCCTTTTTCTGCTGCCATATGAAGGATCGAAAAAGTACTGTAGCTCTGCTGAAAGCTTTTTTTCTGAGTGTCTACTTGAGGTGAAAAGTGAACGATTTTACTCACTGGCAAAGTAATGTGGCAGGATCCGCAAAAATGAAACTGCTGTACAGCCTCTCTGTCTGAGAACCGAGAGAGAGGAATGATGGTACAGCCATTTGCTAGTGGAGCACATGCTCAGTTTGTGCCCATTAAAGGCAATGATAGCGCTACAGAGAGTGCACGAGTTTACTTGACTGGTTTGGCTCAGCAGTTATCGTAAAGTTTGACAGAGTCTGACAGTCATCAACCGAAGTGACAAACTTTGGTCGGTGTTTAACACATGCTAATAACTAAGAGCTCATAGGAGGTGTTCAAAGTTGTATATACTATACACATAGCACGCAAAAATATTCAGTTAAATAGTACATCTATGACCAAAACATTTCAGTGGAAAAGAAATAATTACATAGAGCTTGTGGTGTACAAGCTCAAAGGAGAACTAAAGTCTGCCAAAATAACCAACTGCGCTCAAACCGCTGACCTGGCCTCAGATTTACCAACTGCACAAATTCACTGAATTTTGGAACAAGAAGTCCTGGAAGTTATGAGGACTTCCTCCTGGGTTTTGCTAATTGGATTATGGAGGAGTGCAGGGAACCTAGGAGCAGAGGGTGATCTTAAAAAGAGGAACGTTAAACAGGGGAGTGACTATAATTTAATGCAAGGGGCAGAGGGGTTAGCTCTGCAGATAGAGAAGCAGTGCCAACACTTACTTTGGAGAAAGAGCTTTAGAGTTTTTTGTTGGATCCAAGAAGAGTTTCCCTGAACCTAGCCCATGGCCATTGCATTAAGCACCACCAACACCATAATAATCACCATTAGTGTTCACTAAAAGACAGTTTCAGCTCCTTAGAGACTGTCAACCCTCAGTGGCTTGTTCCTTTTCCCCAGGGCCTTAATGTCCTCATATCCCTCCCAAATTATCAACTTGTACCTTAAGTACACTTTATCTATATCTACTAATCTTTGTTTTCTAAAGAAAATGCAGATATGTGCTTATGGAGTACTCACCACCACAACTGTCACAATGCAGTCCTTAGCGTGTTGCTATGCGGTTGCTAGGATATTACTTAATGGCCCAAGTCTCTGTTATATTCTGGTCCCTAGATATAGCTAGGTCCTTCCCTCTGTGGGATTTTCTTTTTGCCAATTTTATTGTCTTCGAAAAATAATAGCACACCAATTTGCAAGAGTGGTAAGAGTGAAGCGTGCAAATCCAGCCTAATATACATAAACCTCTCACAGTGTCTATACTGCATTGGCTCCAGGCTGCACATTCAACCTTAAATTGTTTTAACACCCCTGGCGTCCTTTTAAAGACAGAAGACAGCTCTTACATTGATTAGTTTCATTAGTCTCTTTTCCACTGGAATATGTCTCTGAGTGCTGGCAGCTTCTGTGAGGGATGTTTCAAACGCTAATGCATGGAACGCTTCTGGTCGAGAGCCAGGCCTGTGTAATCAACTTCAGAAATTATGAAACCAGTTCAATGGTTCAATAAAAACTGGGAGGGAGGCTAAATCCACCAGAGAAAGCGAGAGAGAGAGAGAGCTTAAAATGGCATTATCTAACAAAAGCGAGAAGGCGGTTAAAAGGACCTATGGAGAATTATGTACAATTATTCCTCTTAAGTGGTCTGGTTTTAAAAAACATTCGGTCAATTGTCTGGGAAACACTGTCTGCAAGATTCTGTTATGGGATAGCATGCTGGTCTACTTGTTATAGAATAAATAGCTGCTAACCTGACTGCAACTCCTTCTGTGTCTCTTTAGAAGTCTCTCAGTCAGACTTTGCTTCCATCTACAAATGGTGACGATAGACGGCCATTTAATCGGCCCCAGTTCAGGTGCCTTGCTCTTCAGGGCCTCCATGCTGAGCCGTTTGTGAAGCGGTCGTAAGGATTCAACTCTAGGGGGGGCGAGAAGGTTGGGCGCGCTTCCTCGGTGGAACTTCTCCCGAAAAAGGCCATTATTCACCAGCATGTAGCTCATGTTGGATGGCAGCTCGCCCAGCAAAGCTGGACAATGTGAAAACTTCCACAAAAGCCTCTGTCCAAAGCCTTTCGAACGCACCCAATCAATGGACAGCTTCGCAACAAGGTCACCCTAACACTGAGACAATGTACATATCCGCAGCCCAGTGGAGCCAAGCCACAGTAAAATGGACTTTTCAGCGCTGGTGGCTAATAAACAAACAAATCCATTGATTCTTTAGAAAACTGAAAGTCGGTCAAATATCTGAAACCAAATCCAGCAGCTTTGGATGTGCAGAGGACGGTTAGAACTCCCTGTTCAGACAGGCGTTAACTCCTGAACAAATCATTGTGGTGCTCGGGAAGACAGCAGCAGTCCCAGAAGTCTGTTCATCCTTGGATGAGTATCTCCTGCCATCGGGGGACAGCGTATGTGAGTGGAATGGCTGAGATGGAGCTTGCTGGCCGTGGCCTGTGCTACGGTAGGCTAGGCTAACCAAGGCTTAGTTGGACTTTTTTCAGGGCGTGGTAGGGAGAAAAAAGTGCACAGAGAGTGACACAAACTCAATAAATCAGGGGGGTGATGGGGCGGCAGAGGGGAGGTAGATGAGATGAGATTAGCGAGGGGCAGCGCTGAGATGCAAATCACATGGGGATATAATTAAAGCCTAGGGGAACATCACTCCAGTGAGTGGCCACTGCCAGATTACAGCCAATCAATAATAGAGCTGACAAACACATAAACACAAGCGCTGGCACACACATTCATACGCAGAGATGGTTATCGGGCTCAGACACGAGCCAAACTTAAATTCGCCACACTGGGAACGCCACAGCAGGCTTAAATGTGAGTTACAGGATGTTGAGCGTGAAAGGAAAATTAAACGTGCAAAGCGCAAAAACAGCAATTAACCATGTCCTGGGCTCCATGCTGCCAAATCAGACAAAGAGGGATGATGGGAAATCCCAGAATAGACAGGCTAAATGTGTTATCTCTCTGATTACAGCACTAAACGTCGCTAAATGACAACAAGCGGCTAATCAGGTTCGCAGAGGAAATGGTCTGACGGCTGCTTGATCATTATAGCAGTTGCAGCCTGGTCTTTCTGAATGGCCGAAAAAGAAATGCAATGAGATATACAGTATATGATTCAAAGGATGTGACTGTGCTGCATAGAAATCTAAATATTAGCATGAATATGGACAATTCATAAGTGGTTCTTTACCTTTATGTACTTTTGTTTCCCAGGAATTAATTTTCATCAAAACTAACTTTCTTTCTTTATATGAAGATCTGAACTAGAAAAGATTTTAGGCCCGGTTTCACAGACAGGGCTTAGACTAAGCCAGGATTAGGCCTTAGTTCAACTAGGACATTTAAGTAGCTTTTATAAACATACCCTAGAAAAAAACATTACTGATGTGCATCTTGAGACAAAACAATGGCATTTACATATTTTAAGATATACTATATTGCCAAAAGTATTGGGACACCCCTCCAAATCATTGAATTCAGGTGCTCCAATCACTTCCATGGCCACAGGTGTATAAAATCAAGCACCTAGGCAGGCAGACTGCTTCTACAAACATTTGTGAAAGAATGGGTCGCTCTCAGTGAATTCAAGAGTGGTACCGTGATAGGTTGCCACCTGTGCAATAAGTCCATTTGAGGAAATTTCTTCACTACTAAATATTCCACGGTCAACTCTTAGTGGTATCATAACAAATTGGGAACAACAGCAACTCAGCCACGAAGTGGTAGGCCATGTAAAATCACAGAGCAGGGTCAGCGCATGCTGAGGCGCACAGTGTGCAGAAGTCGCCAACTTCAATAGCTACAGACCTCCAAATTTTGTGTGGCCTTCAGATTACCTCAAGAACAGTGCGTAGAGAGTTTCGTGGGTTTCCATGGCCAAGCAGCTGCACCCAAGCCTTACATCACCAAGTGCAATGCAAAGCGTTGGATGCAGTGGTGTAAAGCACGCCGCCACTGGACTCTGGAGCAATGGAGACGTGTTCTCTGGAGTGACGAATCACGCTTCTCTGTCTGGCAATCCGATGGACGAGTCTGGGTTTGGCGGTTGCCAGGAGAACGGTACTTGCCTGACTGCATTGTGCCAAGTGTAAAGTTTGGTGGAGGGGGGATTATGGTGTGGGGTTGTTTTTTAGGGTTTGGGCTTGGCTCCTTAGTTCCAGTGAAAGGAACTCTTAATGTTTCAGCATACCAAGACAATTTGGACAATTTCAGGCTCCCAAATTTTTGGGAACAGTTTGGGGATGGCCCCTTCCTGTTCCAACATGACTGCGCACCAGTGCACAAAGCAAGGTCCATAAAGACATGGATGAGCGAGTTTGGTGTGGAGGAACTGAGTCCTGACCTCAACCCGATAGAACACCTTTGGGATGAATTAGAGCGGAGACTGCGAGCCAGGCCTTCTCGCCAACATCACTGCCTGACCTCACAAATACGCTTCTAGAAGAATGGTCAAAAATTCCCATAAACACACTCCTAAACCTTGTGGAAAGCCTTTCCAGAAGAGTTGAAGCTGTAAGAGCTGCAAAGGGTGGGCCAACTCCATATTAAACCCTACGGATTAAGAATGGGATGTCATTAAAATTAATGTGTACGTAAAGGCAGGCGTCCCAAAACTTTTGGCAATACAGTGTATGTCAGTGCAAGTTGATTTCAGTTAAAACAGCTCAGACATGCATTTTAGTCTAGGACTAGCTTAAGCCTTGTCTGTGAAACGGGGGTTAGATTCATATTTTCAAAATTCATTATAAAAATACATTATTACGTTACATTAACAGTGAAGAGTGAAATAAACACTTTTCAGATTTACTTTGTGGAAATCTTCATTTTTCAAAAATTCAAAAACTGGATAATTTTCACCGCCATCATTTCCATCACAGAATGACACTGAACATTATAAATGCAGTCCAAATTTTCAGTAAAAATTAAATAAATAAATAAATAAATAAAAAGTAATATTTTATAGTTATACATATACTACTGTTCAAAGTTTTGGGGTGGTGGGATTTTTTTTTAAAGAAGTCTTATGCTTACAAAGTCTGAATTTATTTGATCAAACATACAGCAAAAGAGTAATATTATGAAATATTACAATTTAAAATAACTGTTTCCTATTTTAATATGTTTAAAATGTAATATATTCTTGTGATGTGGTGGCATCATGGCAAAGCTGAATTTTCAGCAACATTACTCAAGTCTTCAGTGTGACATGATCCTTCAGAAATCATTATAATATGCTTATTATATATAATAAAAACTCACATTATTGGGTATTATTAGTAGACAAAAAAACTAGTAAGAGTGTAAAAAATGTTGTGCTGTTAGAGGGTTTTTTTTTTTTCTAAATGTCCACAGGGACAAAAGTGCATATAGTATAGAAAAACCCTTATATAGTATGACCATATATATATATATATATATATATATATATATATATATATATATATATATATTTTTTTTTTTTTTTTTATATATATATTTTTTTTTTTTTTTTTTTTTTTTTTTGATGCTTTGTTGCTTTTCATTTTTTATGGTTGCGTCAGATGTTGCCGTAGTATTTTCTTGACGTCTATGTTGCAGGAGTGAGCGCATTGTGCTGTCTGCGTTTCAGTGTTAAATTTGGTGTTTGTGTTGTATTAAAAAGAAAAGGGTTCGCTTGGAGACACACCCAGGGTTTGATTTAGTCAAAACTGTTCTCCTCATATTCATTGTGTGGTGTTGGATTATCCAACCCCTGGTCAGCTACAGATAAAACAGCCCTGTCTCACTGTGTCTTTCTGTCTCTCTCTATTTCCCATGGGGTGGGTGGATAAAGTTGAGGCAAGGATGAGGAACATGAGTCGGGTTGCCTTGTGACTACCATACACAAAGACAAAGAAAGAAAATCAGACCCCTTAAACAAGGCACTTTAGAAGTGGGCCAGTGCTCATCTCAAGAACCTATCCTTACCCATCTCTCACCGCTCATGTTTATATCCACCCTGCTCAGCGTATCAACAGTATGACATTTTGAAATCCATAACTCAAACTCCCCCCGTCTCTTACCTGCTGCCGAGAGCTCCATCTATTATACATAGGTTTTAACCTGCACATCTTGTAAAGCTTCCCAGAGAGATACAGACAGAGAGTAAAAAGGGGCATGAAGTGATAGAAGAACAGATCAAATACAAATATTATTGTGTATGAGAGACAACGGTGGAAAAAATAAATGAAAAGAGAGTTTGAAATAGACATACACCATCTCATAAAAATAGATTTTTTTGTGGGTGTGTGTTGCCTGGCGATGAACTAATGATCCATATGCATTACAAATTTCAGGGTAATTAATCAAAATACAGAACTCTGACTGCATGCAATGATCAAGGTACCTGCTCAGAATACATCTAAAGCCATCAAAAGATCTTTGAACATCATAAGGGATACTAGTCTTTTGATTGAAATTGTTGTGGACAATCATTTGAGTGGGCAAACTGATACTTCATATTCACCAGAACAACATCATGCTAATTTTTTAAATCCAATGCAAAAATAAATAAATAAATCAAACATTTAAAATGTAAACATTTTAAATTTTAAAAATGAAAATTTACAAAAATTAAAAAAATGAAATCATTAAAATAATTTAATTAAAATGGCACAATGATGAATTTAGATTATAGCAAATTATTTGACAGCTACTTAAATGTAAAGTGTATAATTTCCGTGGGACTAACATCACCAAAGAAACTGCAAAAATAACGACAGTTTTCAAATGTTACTTGAAAACAGTTTGGGATGCACAAAAAATATTTTTTTATCACCACAAAGTAACAGTTTCTACATTTGTTCAAGGAAATCAGCCTGTGAATGGTTCACTTATAGATGTTCCTGCATATTAACCTGCACAGAGAAAATATTTTAAAGGAGACCTATTATGCCCCTTTATACAAGATGTAATTTAAGTCCACACAATGTGTCTGTGAAGTTTCAGCTTAAAATACCTCACAGATAATTTATTATACCATGTTGTAAAGACCCATTTCTGAGTGCAAGCAAAAACATGCTGTTTTCGTGCATTTGCCTTTAAATGCAAATGAGCTGCAGCTCCCCGCCCCCCTTTCCACGATTACAGCTCCTGCCTGCATCGGATACTGATACTAACAAGACATCTGCTTAGGTTTGATTATCATCTATATCGCGATCACAGTCAGGGACAGTGCAATTCTTCTTCATCATGAAAGTTTATTATTTCCATGCGTTTTAAAGCTATATCGGTTTAAACTTCTAATTGATCGTTTTCTGAGCGCACATAAACAGAAACCTGGCTTTCAGACGGCATGTCGCAAGAGTATTAAACTAGCTTCTCTTTCACTTTTTTTGTTGTGCTTAAACTGTCAAATACACACAAGGTTATATCAAAACCACACAAAGTTCACAAGCATTCCCTTCAAAAATAAAACTAATCCACTGCATCTTCAGTAGCTCAGATGTAAGAGTAAATGAAGACTGTTATGTTCACTCTTACATTCAACAACAAAACACCTCAATCACTTATCAGACATTCTTGTCACTACAGCTGCTCCGACCTGAAGAAAAAGGCGGACAGTATACAACTTGCTCAGGGCGGGGTCTATGCTAATACGGCAGAGTCCGTCAGCAGTCGTGGGCGGGGCCTGATCAATCTGACGTCACATTGCTCAGAAAATGAAAACAGCTTGTTCTATGAGACTGTTGAGGATTTATAGAGATAAAAAAAAGTGGATGGATGATTTTTATCGTTGTAGGGTGGTTGTGTACACACACTGCCAACACACATTTATGTTCAAACACCATGTAAAAGTGAATTTTGCATAATAGGTTCCCTTTAACAACACTTTAAGCAGGCTGGCGTTCATGTTTGCTTGTGAAAATCACCTAAAAAGTAATTGCACATGTCTGCTTTTATCCAGAACTGTTAAAGTCTTTACAATGATCTGATCTCAAGGCCAGAAGCAGGAAAATAATGCTTACATCTGGGTTCTTTCCAGGTAATGGTGCGCTGCTTGTTCACACACACACACACACACACACACACACACACACACTCTCTCTCTCTCTCTCGCTCTCTCTCTCTCTCTCACTCCAATAAAAAAAAAAAAAAAAACATACATTTCTTTCTTTCAAATCTATAAACCAGTGGAGCAACTAATGAGATCTTTTTTACCACTAAATACATCACTGGAACTTCACATCATTAATCTTATAAACAAACAACTAGAACAAACACAGAACGGTCTAAATCATCAAATAAAAGCAACACAAATTCAGCCTAATGATTCAGTTCCTTTGGCTCACAGTATAAAACAGTAATCATTAGTAACCAAAGGCTGGTACAAAAAAATACCATGGTATTAGCATACCATGTTTTTTGGACTTTTGCTATGGTAATACCACTATCTCGCCTTTTAAGGGTCATCAATAGTTTGGTTTAGTTCAACTTTTACCAAAGAGTGTTGGATCTTCTCGCCTGTTACAGTTTCTGCTATTTGGCCTCTTCAAGCATTCTCGCTGTGGGAATAGACTGTCAGCCACTGACAGCTTGTCTGCCGGCCGACAGGGACGTGCTCCGGCCTTAAGCCCAGGGGAAATGGTTTGTGTTAGTGAAAGCCACCCTAATATTAACAGTCTTATTTCAGAGTGAAGAGTGGCCGAATTCACCTGTCAGAACCGTCTCACAACATGCGTAGCAATTCCCCCTCCTGAATCGGAAAATGTCAGACAATTTGTTCTCCTAATTAAGAGTCAAATGAAGCGTTCAGCCTGACATGGAGTGATGAATCTGAGCTGTCCAATTTAGAGCATTATATATTCAGTAAATTAAAATAAAAATGGACCATATTTACTTTGTCTTAATAAATGTCCCTGGTCTCATTGTGTATGATCCATCAGTGCACATTATACTGAAGATTTCTTTTTTTAATCTATGATCTAAATAAATAAATAAATGTACATAACTATTAATAATTTATTGAAAGTTATTATTAAAGTCTATCACTTTTACTGGATTTCCAATGTAAACATCATAACAAAGTATGTAAATGCATTAATATGATAATATACACGGGTTACCATAGGCCATGCCAAAAATGCAACACTCAGGGTCCATCTTCAGTGTCTCAATCTACCAAAATGTCCTTGTCCTGAAAAAGGTTGAAGATATGCAACAAAGAATCTATCTACATGAACTTTAAGGCTGCTGATGGTTAAACAATAGCTAAAGCTAGCAAAGCTGATATATACCCTATAATAATTCCGAAACAGTACATGAGAGAGGCAGACAATCTGAATATGCAAAGTGTCTTATCTATTCTGAGCGATAGACGCAGAGAAAGAGAGTTAGGGGTCGTTTCTAGTGCAGTCTTTTATGATCTGGCCATTCTGCCTGTTAATGCCATTGTGAAGTTCTCATGATGTTCATTAAGACTGTGCTAATTAAGCTCTTCTAACTCTGCAGCTCTACAAAACAGGGGAGAGACAATGACAAAAACTAACTAGTTTTACCATCCTTCTCAAAAATGACCCAACATCCTGACTTTACGCTGCAACACTACAGCTCTGTTCCAAAACATAATGAGATGCCTACCTAGACAGCGCTTTAAGGCACAGCAGGCACACTTTTAACATGTCTGTTCCTAAACTTTTGCTGCAAAATTATGCTGGCTTTTAAGATTGTTTTGGAAAAATGAAAGCAGCATTTTTATGTATTCTGTATGAATAAGGCAATCTCTGAATACTTTTAAAAAAATACATTCGAGATGGCAGAAAGTTTCGAAAGAATTGTCGAAAATAAATATTTAATTTAATACTGACAAAAATACAAAAAGAAATTATAAAATAAAGTAATCAAATATATTACATTTATTTAAAAATGTAAAAAAAATATAATAGGGACATTTCCTCAGGAGGCAAGGGAGGCAGAAAAAAAACTAAAACAAAACTGGATGAGAAAATAATCGCTATTACAAAAACAAACAATGCAAATATTATAAAATGTGACAGTAAAAAGTATACAAGTCACTTGTTTTTATAAAGTAACAGTGTCCAACAGCGACACCCGCAGGTGAAGTTACAGTGGGAGGCATGCCTCCTCTGTCCCCATTGACTTAAAACAGATACCCTAATGCGCACCGTGGGTTTAGTGGGGTGTAATTGAGAATGAATGGGGGAAAGACATGTGAGAGGAGGCAATTCTTCCATCACGCTTTGATTGGATATGATCAGTTATGATTGGATATAATTGGTTCACGTGATAAATCCCGTCTCTTGTTTTTGTGTGCGTTTTCATCGGCGTGAATGAAGACAATGATGGCGTTAATGGGAAGACTAATTAAAAAGTAAATAAACAACTTTGTCACATCAAAATCAAACTTGAAATGGGCTGAAAACATGATGACTGTGGGGGTTTTTAGTGAGCAATCAGCTTGGTGAAATTAAAGGTACATCTTTGTGTCTGTGTCTGTGACCAGTGTGTACAAGCTTGATGACTGCTGAAAATAAGTTGACTATTAAAAAGAAAAGCTGAACATTAGTTCACAAATATATATATTGTTTAAATTGTTACTGCCGTTAGTTATTATTTTGGAATAAATGTAAAAATGCGTAAAAACAGTAACTTGATGAAATTTATACTTGGTTTTATAAAAAGTACATTACATAGTTATTGCAAAAAATACAAAATAGAATTGTGTCTATTATTTTATATCTAATGTTTAGTTAATTAAGAATAACAGACATACATTTACATTTGACACACAGTATATAAAAAAATGTGAGGACTTTGCTTCCTCATTGATATACACTAATATATATATATATATATATATATATATATATATATATATATATATATATATATATATATATATATATGTTTACTTGCAAGGTTCAATTTTAGTTCCAGTAGAGAAAAAGGCACTACTAGGTTTTGAAAAATCTGATAACTCAAAATAAAAAGTAAACCTCAACACCTGAGTGTACAGTCCATGTGCTGACAGACACTTTTATCCATCACTGCCTATTAAACCAAGTGACATCTCTAACTTCCTGCGATTAAACTTATCACTGCACACAGAAGAGCCTGTGGTGGCACTAAGCCACATCTGTCATATATCCCTCCACCAGGACCAGCTTGGAAAACACGTGGCCTAATCCGCAGCGGAACTACAAACATCCCCTATTTGGGATGCAATCCAGCTCCAGGATTGGTTTAAGCCAGAGTTCAAAAGCTGGACATAACAAATCTAGTCGACACCCAAGCATAGGCTGATGTAAGTCAATTCAGAGTTTGTTCAAACTAGTTTGAGAGTGAAAAGGCTTCTGACTAGATTCTGGCTGGATGATCAATAATGTAGAGGCTGTAGTCTGAATCAGCAACACTTAAAATGATTCTCGGGTTTGCTGCTCCTAGAGCGAGGACAGGAGACACCTCAATTTGTTGGGAGACAAGAACAGGTACAGAGAGAGCGAGACAAACTCTAACAATAGCGCAAGCCTGTTACAGCTTGTATTGCCTCGGTCTTTACAGCTCCTCTGACATATGCGACGGAAACGGTATTTCGGAACAAACAAACCACATTAGAGGATGCTGAACTCAATCGACTAAATTCAGCTCCAGGTGGTGTGAAATCTCAGCCTCAGCGAATCACCTTCACACAGCACCTCTTATTTACTGTTATCCTATACATAACCGTCTTTCACTCCCAAGAGCCTATACATTATTAATATAACACAAATGTCAACATGTCTCCATAGTGATAAAGCCTACATCACATCACCTCTCCAATTCTTTTAGGAAAACCAATTTATTACTTTGAATATGTAAAAATGACCCTATGCTTTTTTCCCCTCTGCTGTAATATCTTTAAAACATGCTGGCCCGCTGCCAGGCCGCAATACATATACAGTGCTGAATCACTAAATAGCAACATTAATCAAAAAAAAAAAAAAAAAAAAAATCCTCATCATTCTACTAATGTAGAAGCCTCATTTTACAGGCATAAAGGCTATAGCCACATTCCAATATGAATGCGGAGAACAATGCAGAAGGCAAAGTTGCATTAAATAAATCAGGCCCTGCACGAAAACCAATTTTAAAAAGTCATCGCCGCGTGATAAAACCTTACAGAGGCAAATGAGGGAGACAAATGGGGAAGGCTCCAGCCAGAGCTGAATCTAATAACGTTTTGGGCCACACACACGAGACAAAATGTGTTGAACCTTGCAGTTCCTTTTATGAGGGCTCAATGACCGGCATGAAATATGTGAGACCGCACTGTACTCACAGAAAGAATTAGAGCAGAGCATCATAACCACTGAAACTATTTAGAAAAAGATATAGTGCAAGGTTCCTGCTTGTCATTGGTGAAACTGCTATTTTTTGTACACACGTTTACTTCGCTACCTAAATGGGGACATTCCATATACTCAACTTATAAACCTAAACAAAACAGAAAGAAAACTTTCTGCATTTTTACAATATATATATATACAAAATAAAATAAAAAAAATTGCACAGAAGATAAACATATTGATAATCACAAATAAAAGGTTGTGTAATCTTTTAGTAGTTTACGTAAATGTTTGACATCATGTTTCGAGATTAATGCAGAATGTATATACCCTTAGTGTTCTTGAACATTGCTTTTCGATGAGAAATGATACCATGGTACAGGGTCCAAATGTCTGTAAAGTCTAACCTTCACTTCTATCTGTTTAATAAAGAGGATTTTAGACATTCCTTCTGTTTGCCTTTATGTCAAACGAAGTTCATGTATCTAATGTTTTGAACTGATTGCCCACTTATACAGGGTTATTTTTTTTTTCCCTCGCACAAAAACTGCCCTTGGATGGCCTCAAATGTATTTAGAACCATTCATTTTCACTTATTTGTTAAGAAGCCTTAAAGGTATAGCTACCCAACCTGAAAACCATTGTGACTTTCTTCCATGGAACACAAAAAGAGAAACTTATAGCAGAAAGTTCAAGCTGTTTTATTCCACATAATGAAAGTCAATGTTGATCACGACTGTTAAGCAGTTTTCAGTAAATAACGACATAGTTTTCAGTCCATTCCTCATATAAAGCTTACAGCGCAGTAATATAGACTAGAGGCGGGCGATATGACCAAAATCTTATATCATCATCAGGGCTCGACAATAAGGACTGCCCGATGGCCCGGGGCCAGTGTAAACGACGCTCGGGACAGTTGACGGAAACCACCTCTCAGACAGTACACGCATATACCGAAATGAGTCCTCTTTTGCTGATTATTGTGCTTGAACGGTTTAAAAACTAATGTTTTTGCATTTAAATAAGCTTTCATGACAGCACAACATGGCAACGTCACGTGAGTGTAACCACAACAGAGACGACCTGAATATCTCTACCGGTTGACAATTTCCTACTGGTTAATCATGTCTACTGGTATATCACTCACCCCTAATATAGACTATAGTTATGATGCATTTATGGTGATTTTTTTGTCATTTTTGGAGATTGACAGCAACTGCTCCCCATCTACTTTCATTCATGATGACAAAAAAAAAAAAAAAAATAATAATAATAATAATAATTTTAGGACAAATTATCCTCTTAAATACTGGAATAAGAAACTCACACAATAACTTCAGGACATATTGGAAGCATGGGTATATTTGCAGAGCAGGTGCTGGGGTAGCCAGGTCAAAGAGAGGAGAGAGACTGTCTACCTTCACCTGTTCCTCAAGTTTAATGGTTCTGAGCACAAGCGGGCAACATGACCTGAAAGCGCATGCTGTCCACGTTTGACCCAGACACATCTTTTATATGAAGGGCAATTGAACGCACAAGGACAAAAAGCCTCTGCTACACAAACAATGCCTAAAACAGCCATCTCTCTGGAGATGAAATTCAAAAAATATTCACATAAAGCACTTTTTTGTGAGAGCTTGTTGAGGCTATAGAGCAGGTACAACATCAAGGCCATCTTCAAATTGTTTAAAATAAATTACTTTTGCTCAGAGGTTATTCACAAATGCAAAAATTGGCAGGAGACACTTTCTGCTGATCAAGTAATAAAAAGGGTTCATTTCAATTTGATTGTATTGCTTCAGTGGTTCCTCCGTAATAGTAGGTGTGCTGAGAGGCCACGAATAAGCGTGAAATGCTCCCCAAATCCAGGTTGAGCGTTATGAACCAGGACAAAACAGCCATTAGGTCTTTGAAGATGAGAAAGAAGAAAAGAGCAAGTCTATTAAAATGTTCTAAAAATATAAAGGTATATTTAATATAAAGGTATACAAAAAATATAAAGGTATATTTAGCAGGTGCTTATTTATATTTGCAGGCACAGGGTTGCGATGGTTTCTTGGCTCTGTCCCTGTAAGGAGTGAGCCAAAATAATTTCATTTATAAGTCCTGAAATATACCCATAGCACCCCCTCAGAGGTAGTACAGCATTAGTAAATCCATGAATAATCGTTAACGCCAGAATTCTGGTTACAAAGTGTTCAGCGCACCTGCACCAACCATTCAGGTGTGTGAGTGGTGCTTATGTATGAATCCATAAATCAAAAGAAAAATACACTGGAAATCACTCCTTCTTTTAGCTTTAAACACAAAGCCACTCTCCAAAGCCAGATGACCAATTAAAGAATGTTAATTAATTACTACCAAACTGCTGCTCTGGTTGATAGATCTGCCCTCAGAGACAAAGACCATAAAACTCACATAGAGCAGGCAAACATCAGCAGCAGCAAGAAACAGGTTCCTCTAAAGACCTGTGGACAGATGAAACAAATCTCAAAGTTACTCCAGTGATGTTCCAGAAGCCTCTGCTGGAGAGTCAGCAGTGAAACAGTGCCAGCACTGGCAGACAGGTGAGCAGGGTGTGAAACCCTCCTGCCAAAACATAAATCAATACAATCATGAAGTGAATTTCTGAACCAAGAAAATGTCAAGATTAAATATTACCCAACTCTTACCCTAACCATTAAATTATACATTATATTTTGCTTGAAGCCTATTTTAGGACCATTACGTTTTTTGAACTGTGACATAATTTTTATGTCAATTAATGACTTTTCCCCCCAAAATGATTTGTTTATCAGTATCACCAGAGTAAAGCTTATTTCAGAACTATTAAATGATGTAGATGGTATCTAGGTAGTTACTAGGTAGAGTAAGTTTCTTGGTGTCCTTATGTGGCCTACGGTCATCAGCATTCGCCCACGTTCTGCTCTTCTGGACGTACAGTTCCAGACTGGGGGATGTGTCCTTTGGACACTTCGGTTTGTCAGCATAAATCAATTTCTTCTTCTTCCTCTTCCTCCTCACCTCAGAGGCTTGACTATATGAACGTATGTGTTTGAGTGTGTGAATAAATAAAAAAAAAAAAACACTGATCAAGGATTCCTTCACCTAAACACTAGGTTATGGGTTGCTAGGCAGCACTTTGCTGGATGTTCAAATGAAGAACAAAGCCTGTACCAACAACACACAAACTTGGGTGAATAAAATAAACCCATTTTTTTTTATTGACATTATTTTCATTATACTAACATTCACTCTGAAAGGTCTCACTAAAGAAATTCAAAACAACCGGATTTTCATTACTTCAATGTGGGAAAATATGATATATTATTTAAAAATCGCTGTAGCATTTGATATGCTGGTTTTTATTTATGCTGAAAAACCTGTTACAGTAACTGAGAATATAATGAACACCACTGAGAATGAGCATGACAACTACTAAAATTACAAAAAAATACAAACACAAACAAAAGTATTAAATTAATATGGAAATATGGGGAGAATGTACTTATATTGTCATGAAAATAATGTAACAATGCAAAACATCTTAATGGTCCTACAATTTTCTTTAAACAAAACATACATTACAGTTCAAAAGTTTTAAAAAGAAATTAATACGTTTAAATTAATCAAAAGTGACAGTAAAGAATTTTAAATAGTTACAAACAAGTAGCACGGTTTAGGCAGCACAGCTGTTTTCAACATCAGCCGCTTTTCCACCATCGGGCCAAACCGTTCTTTGTTGCTTAACCATTCCATTTTGTGCCAATCCGGCCCAGCCATCAGGAAAATCGTTTTATTTTCCACTGTGGGACTGATAACAGAGCTCTTTGGAATGTAATACAAATGCGTCAGTCATTGCCTAAGTAGCACAAGAGTTTACAGACCAATATATGATGATGCAAATAAATCACCTCCAAAACTCACTCTCCAATCCTAACCACCCTGCTCCAAGTCAGTCTCAAACCACGGCCCGATCGCTGCTGGCAGGCGAGGCGAGTGCACTAACAATGACGCTAAACACCGCACAACTCTCACTAGCTGGTTACTGTTACACATGCAATGCGAAAGTGGATGTCTGTTTATCACAGCTGACGTGCAACAAAATGCTTCACGAAAAATAAAGCGCAGTTGATGAACGAATGACAAGGAAGCACAAAAAATTAACATACAGTACACAAGAGTAAATACAAATAAGAGTTCGTTGTTAGACGCAAACAGCACAGCAGCTCCAGACAATCAAAACCTAGTGTTACTCACATAAAGAGCGGAATCAAAGCAGCCTCCGCATCTGTTTTTAGGCCTTCCCACTTAGCTCTCTCCAGCACTGGTAAGCTTTTCTAATATTAACGCTGGTCCTAAAGTGCTTGCCCAGTCATAAACCTTCATTCCAGTGATATTCTTTTGAGCTCATTTGTATCGTGTCTCATCATCTCTCTTTCTTTCTGCAGTTTTTAGTTTATTTTTATTTATTATTTTAATCTACCTCTTACTCGTTCCATTATAGCTACGCCCCCTAATGCCGATTGGTTAGACGTTTGTTGTTGGTGTTGGCCCGACTAACTTCCAAACAGTGTTTTTCAAAACCTACTTACCGCACCTTTAAGACTGGAGTAATGGCTGCTAAAAATTCACCTTTGCCATTACAGGAATAAATTACATTTTAAAATATATTAAAATAGAAAAGTTTTTTAAATGGTAATAATATTTCACAATTTTACCGTTATACTGTATTTTTAATCAAATAAAAGCCTTGGTGAGACTTCTTTCAAAAACATTAAAACAAATCTTGAGAGTGTAGTGTATTTTTTTGTTGGTGTTTTTAGATTTTAGGCTGAAATATGACCTAGACATGCTCTGGACATACACTGGGAGATTCCCTACCATAAAAAATGTCCATGAGCATCTGCACACTAAGCAGGTAAAACCTGTTGCATTCAAGTTCAAGCACAGACACACCTCTTCCTTTTAAAGAGTAACAGTGATCAGGACCCTTGCTGATGACAGCAACCATGATCTTCAGCAAGGGCACCAAAGTTAGGGATAACTGATAGAAAGAGAAAAATGAGAAATAAAGTGAGCCTGTCAGAAACAGGACAAAAATTCAAGCAGGCAGGATAAATGGGATATGGTGCTGAACATCTCAAGACTGCGAGAGTCGACAGAGGGAGAGAAAGAGTGAGAAAGAAAGAAAGAGAGAGGGAGACAGACTGGTAAACTCCACAGATGGTACAGCATGGTAAACACGACGATAACAGGAAGACAGCAGGTTAAGAGGATTTTCTGCAGTTTAATGAGAATGATACAGATCATTATTAATGCTTTGTAAAGCAAGCTGGAGTTCCCACAATGGGATAAAACGTTATTATATTACTCCCACTATAAGACATTGAAGATTAGATCTAAGGTGGGGGGTACTCAATCTCAACCGCTTTTTAGCATTAACAAACTTTAATGAAAATAAACAACAAACTCGACAACAATATCTTTCCTTTCACACTAATGATTCTTCAACCACGAATCCACCTTTCGTTAAACAATTCGGATTAAGAAGCACTACAAACAAGGTCATATTCTTCTCAATTAACTCTACGCGGAGTAAATGAAAATCTCCCACACCTACCTTCTGCATTTTAGCCTTCCTAGCATTCTGAAGCAGCCTGCGTCCAAGCTTCTTGGCGTACCAAATGGAGGCAAACATAGTGTGGCTGAGCGGAATCTCTCCGTATGAATTATGAGTAAACACTGTGGAAGAGTCACCAGCCACAGCGTCAGAGAGAGAGAGAGAGAGAGAGAGAGAGAGAGAGAGAGAGAGAGAGAGAGAGAGAGAGATGGAGGGAGAGAGATGCTCTTCACACTCCTCTCCCCTCAGTAATAATCTACACACACACACTCAGCCTAGAGCAGGTGAGAGAGAAGGAGGGAGGGCAAAAAGAGACACAGACTGCTCAGAGAAGTCGCAAATCTTACATGCACTCTCTCTTTCTCATTACCACCTCACTGATTTTTTTCTCCATTCTTTTGTCTGCAGGTTTATTTACATATTGTCAATTGGAAGTCCGAGCAGTGGGTTTTCTCCTTGACGGTATCGTGTGCATTGTGGGCGACCCCGGGCCAGTACAGTCTCCCTGTCTGTGAGGGGTAGTACATGAGTCTGTCTGGAACTGGTTCAGGGGCTTCTGGCTGTGTGAGAGATGAATGTGGTTCCCCAAGCTACTGGGCTAAATCATATCACACTCCTGAGGTTCCTCTGGGACCAAAAACACAATCTGTCTGCACCATCAGTGAGGATAAACATGAGCTGTATCCCTCACACTTCTAAAATGCTTTGGATCATAGTCAAATTGCGTGAGACTGCTATAGTGACTGAACATAATGCAGAAATCTACCTGTAATTGTATCATGTACTGCAATGCTACAATAAGCAACTTAAATTATGTTGGAAAGAACAAAAAAAACTCAACTAAGATCTATTTAAAGGTATAGTTTACAAAAAATGGAAATTCTATCATTTCTTCACCCCTTTCTTCTGTGGAACATAAAAGATTTAAAAAAAATTCCTTTGGGCTCCAGTGTTGTTTGGTTCCTGACATTCTTCAAAATATTTTCTCTTGTGTTCCGCCATAAATAAATAAATAAATAAAGTTGTACAAGTTTGGGATGATATGAGGGTGAGTAAATGATGACAGAATTAAAATTTTTGGCTGGACTATACCTTTAATATATCAATTGTATCTCAAAATGGAGACTTATGCAAAAATATCCTGTTTCTACCATCAACAATCTGTCCACTAGTGTTAGAAAAGGTCTTAACAATGTCTCAAACTGCCCATATTTTCTCAGAGATCAACAGTCAGAGATCTCAATATGAACTCAAACTTTTTTTCATAAAGTTCTTCAAAGACCAAATACTTTGAGCTCTGCTTTACACATTCACTCTATAGCTCTATACTCTCTGAAAGTTAACAATTATCTCAATTGTTTCTATTTTTAACTCTCCTACATGATTGTAAGAGACAATGATACTTAAACGAAGCGTAAATTAGGACCCTATTCAAGTCAACATGAAATGGATTTCACAACACATACTTCCTTAATGTGACATAAATCGTGTTTTTCAAAATTAGAAAATAGTAGAGATGGAATTGGTTTTATTATTATTATTAAAAATATTATAAATTAAAGATAAAAAAATTATTTGGAATAGCGTGCACAAATTAATTCCACAATAAAACCAGTAATACGTATTATGAAAGCAACTATGGTCAGTCTTGATTTTATTTGGACGTTAAATCTCCTGAGCTATAAGCAACCACTGAGAAACAATATTTACCCTCTAGGAATGACTTCTACTTCCATTCAAAAGTTTGGGGTAATTGTTTTTTAAGGAAATTAATACTTTTGTTCACCAAGGAAGCAATAAATTGATTTATAAGTGATAGTAAAGACATTTATGATGTAACAAAAGATTTATATTTTAAATAAATGCTGTTCTTTTGAACTTTTTATTCAACAAAGAATCCTGAAAAAAACAAAAACAAAAAAAAAAACATCACAGTTTCCACAGACGTTAAGCAGCACAACTGTTTTCAACATTGATTATAATAAAAAAAAAAAAGTTTTCTAAGCACCAAATCAGCATATTAGAATGATTTCTGAAGGATCACATAACACTGAAGACTGTTATTTTTAATTGTAATAATATTTTAAAACTGAATTCACTGTATTTTTGTTTAAATAATTGCAGCCTTGGTGCGCATAAGAGACTTCTTTCAAAAATGACCCCAAACCTTTGAACAGCAGTGTGTTTTAACAGATCCTCTTTTTATATTGTACCATAATGATTTGTAATTAAACCATGAAATCATTGGATGAAGCTGAAATGAAATGAAATGATTAATGAAAAATGTTTCTTGTCTATAGTGATTAACCATCATTTGGTAATGTTTTTGTACTGCTTAGCTCTAATAAGAATGCTCAACATTTTTCAAGAGCCATCATTTTTAACACCCAGTTGACACACAGATCAATGGTCAGCCCTCATACTTGTAAGACACTCATATTTCACACTGATCTGCTAAGTGGGTGTGTGTGTGAGCGAGTATTACAGCAGGAGGAGAGATTTCATTATTCTTCCTTCCGCTTCCCATCACACCCCAGCATGCGTTTTCACATGCTGCCAATGAGCTTCATTTTAACATCACCGAACGTCTTCGCTGACAACGTCACACATTCAAAGAAATGCACTCATCAGCAAAAGTGAAAGAACATCGCCTCTGAAATCCCAGAGGTTCTTTCAACCATTCCAAGAGTAGCTCACAGTCCTGGATGCACTGATTAAAGCGATCAGCTCATCTATCGATGATAACAGTAAATCTGAATCAGAAACCTTTTCAGGCTAACAGGTATTATGGTGATAAAAAGTTCATTTTACTACATAAGATCTGAGATCTGAGCAGGCTGTGTGAGCTCTTTCAGCCAGCAAAGACGTCACAATGTTAACATGAGGGTTGTGTGGGATAAACAATGAAGGAGGGCTGTGATTCGCCCCGAGTGGGGGCGAGTGTAGGCGCTACAAAGTTATGGAAGCCTTGACTCATGATATTACTCACTGATGTTCTTCCGACAGCATGGAGCTGTACAAAAACATTGGAGTACGCATTAAAGATGGACTCAAAACACATTAAATAAGTGGCAAAAAAGCCACAGGCATCGAAAAATATGGTAGAAAGCTCTAATGAGATATAATAAGGTGCAAAATAGAACAGGTTATTGAGCAGGAATAGAGTCTATTCTGGGCTGGGCACAATTTTACAAGTACATTTTCTTTTTCATGTTTTAAGATAATGAATACATGAGAATGTGAACAGTGCCACATGTATAGCTCCAGGTTCATATATCAAACTCTAATTCATTTAAATATTTACACAAAGTACAGCTGTGAAATTCTCTTCTCAAATAAGGAGATTAATCAAGCGGGTTTATAGCTGAGAGCTAGGCATGATTCGACCCCATATCCTCATGATTACCAAAAAGGGTAGCGGATATTAAATCTAATCAACCTGTGGGTTTATAGATAAAGAATAAATAGTGGCGTCTAAGCAGAAAAAATAACAGAATAAATTGAATTTCAGACACTAAATCTCTCCTGCACTGAATCAATAAACGGCTCTATTTTGCTAAATGAGTAGATCTTGTGTTTGTTACATAACTACCTCACTTCATCTTCAATTCACATTCTAACTGCTAGATATTATTATGATTGTTACATAATTCCTCTGAGTGGAGTAAAGTGCTCTTGATTCTCCTCCGACGTAAGCTGATTAGAGAATATTGTTAAGGAACTCTGCCATATATACGTCACATTCACAAGAAATAACCACACTTTACAGTAGTGTCCATGCTACTTTTACTTTCTCTCAAGAGGGAGATTTGAAGAAAGACTGTAGAAAGAGAGATTGCTGAGAGACATTACAAAATAGAAAAGGTCAGAGGAATATCACTGGAAAAGCAAGAGTTATGATTAGGCGAGAGCTTTAGGTCCTGTGTTAATATTAGAAAAGCCTTCCAGTGCTGGAGAGACCTAAGTGGGAAGGCCTGAAAATGGACGCTGAGGTTGTGTTGTTTCTGCTCCATACGTGAGTAAGGCCGTGTGTCCATCAAAGCATTTTTAGCCAGCTTAAAACGCCTAGCTGTGAGCGTTTGGGAGCGCTTCAGCAGCGGAGCGTTTTTTTGTTTGTTTGTTTGTTTGTTTTTTTCAGTTGAGACGCTATGATATGGAATATCCATGGAAGTGTTACTAGTATCTCATTTCACAGATTGTTTGTTTCTGTACTGTTTCTAAATAAAAATGCTGATAGAAATTTAAAATATTTGCTCTGGCTCTTGTTGTAAATTATTTTGTTCCGTTTTATGCTTGTTGTTGTCATCTGTTGACCTTGTACAAGCAGAATGTGGCGTTTGGTCAGTGTTGTATCTGTCCTGCCCCTCCTCCAATGTGATTGGACGGCTGGATACAAAGCGACAGTGATGAGTGATGTGTTTTACCCAAAGTTGAGCATTCTTTAACTCTGGGCGACCAGTAAAAAACACAGAGCGCTCAGCGCTTCAGCGTGAAATAGACGCTCAGTACCTCGTTATGCTACTGTTGTTTTAAAAATGCATCGCTCCCATTGAAAACAATTGGAAAAATACGCTAGCCTTGGAAAAAACGCTTTGGTGGACGCACAGCCTAAATGAAACAATGAAGGGGGGGGGTGTTTCTTTTGGGTAGTGGTGTGTTTGTTTGGGTTGATTTCAAATATCAACAGTTTCTCAAAAATTGCATACTGCACCTTTAATACACATTACTGGTTTTATTGTGCACAATTCATCAGCTCATCTTATTCAAAACAAAAAAAAGTGTTTGTCTTGCACATTTACTATTGGTTAACATAATACATTAGCCAAAACATCTATTTGGACATTGTTTAGAGGTTTTCAAATTTCTTGATGCCACTAAGCCCAAATATGATAATCGTAGAACAAGGGAGCCCATACCTAAAATTATAGCCATTTGTATATTTTCATGTATAAATGTGTGTAAAATATTGAGTTGTATGAGTTGGTACTTATTCTTTTTCTACCCACCATTAGAGCGCTTTTATAAACCTAAAGAGAAACAAAACAAGTTTCCAAGATTTTTAGAAAGCAGAATAGAACACTGACTATGTAAAATTTGGTAAATATTAACTTATCCCATTTTATTATTATGTAATTATGTAATATTATTATAATAACAGAAAATGCAGATAAAAATGTGTGTAAAATATAATAATATTCATGAATATATTAATACAGTTAATAATAATTGTAGTACTAAAGTAATACACATTATAGCAATAGAAGCAAAAAACAAAAAAGACTTCAAGAGACAACTGCAAGCACATAATAGTTATGTCATAGAATATGTGCTACCTGTGGGGCCACGACTAGAGTACATGAAGTGTTGTTGGGCATACCAATCAAACTGTATACAAACTTGTGGAACATGGAACTTGTATGGTACAATTAAATACAAATCTTGCTCTAGGCAAATCATGCTTATTTATCAAATGACATGTTTGATACATAAATTATGGTCCACTGGAAACTTAATTTTCATTTCAGCTGGTGCTGAAATATGCTTGCCTTAGCAGAGCTCCTTCATTATCAGGTCTGGCTTTGATTATCCTGCGGCGCATCTGTAATAGATGGGCTACAGTAGTGTGTTTTTCAGACTGCATGCATTGCAGCACGGCTATTGATTTTTGCACGCCAGGGAGCTGTGTGTATGCAGGGAAATTTCCTCACACTGGCCGCTCGTGTCTAGGAAATGAATGGGCCTGGGGGCATTGCATTCTCTAAATAATAGGTCTACCCCAGAGGGGATGTGCGTAAGAAACCAGCAGTACACCATTGTTGATTTTCTCAGTGAGTCAGAGGACCCTACACTCCATCATCAACACAGAGACATCAGAAGCAGTGGACTGAGGGGTCATTCATTCAGACGGTGTCCATTAAAGAAGGCTTTATGGAGTAAGGTGGCTTTGAGACCACAACTTATTTAATAATAAGTTCAGGGCTGTCTCAGGGACAATCATGAATGCGGATGACTGCTGAAAGGGCGGTTCTGATCAGAACAGGAAGCACGGATCATATATATTCCAGAATTCCTTGCCCATCAATTGCACTTCATCCTGAAAATACATTCTAAGCACTTATCGCACACTCAACAATAACAATCCAACTGTACACACAAACACATTAAGATTCAAAGCATGCATCCAGAAAACAGTTTTCCCGATTCAAAGCATGCATCCAGAAAACAGTTTTTCCCTATCTGAAAGGGTAAAATCATTTCTCGCTCAGATATGTCACTCATGGCCGAAATGCTAAAATCAATCACATTTCATCTGAAGGTGATAGTCACTGAGATGGCAGTAGAAAATGTGGCTGTACGCCTTCACATGACAGAACCCTAGAGGAATGATGAAACCAAGAGAGGCACTAAGCTGATGCTACATAAGAAAGAAAGAAAGAAAGAAAGAGTTAGCATACAAACGAGTGAAAAAGAAAGCACAAAAGACAGACTAATAGAAAGAAAGAAAGAAAGAATAGAAAAAAGAAAGGTAACAAAATAAAAATAACAACAGACAGACTGAAAGAAAGGTAGAAAGAAAGAATCAGCATACAAACGAGCGTAAGAAAGCACAAAAGACAGACTAATAGAAAGAAAGAAAGAAAGAAAGAAAGGAAGAAAGAAAGAATCAGCATACAAACGAGCGTAAGAAAGCACAAAAGACAGACTAATAGAAAGAAAGAAAGAAAGAATGAAAGGCAACAAAAGCAACAAAAGAAAGAAAAAGAACAATAGAAAAAGAAAGAAAGGCAAAAGAAAAATAACAAAAGACAGAATGAAAGAAAGAAAGAAAAGCAACAAAGGCAACAAAAGAAGGCAAAAGAAAAATAACAAAAGACAGAAAGAAAGAAAGAAAGAAAGAAAGAAAGAATAGAAAAAAGAAAGGTAACAAAATAAAAATAACAACAGACAGACTGAAAGAAAGGTAGAAAGAAAGAATCAGCATACAAACGAGCGTAAGAAAGCACAAAAGACAGACTAATAGAAAGAAAGAAAGAAAGAAAGAAAGAAAGGAAGAAAGAAAGAATCAGCATACAAACGAGCGTAAGAAAGCACAAAAGACAGACTAATAGAAAGAAAGAAAGAAAGAATGAAAGGCAACAAAAGCAACAAAAGAAAGAAAAAGAACAATAGAAAAAGAAAGAAAGGCAAAAGAAAAATAACAAAAGACAGAATGAAAGAAAGAAAGAAAAGCAACAAAGGCAACAAAAGAAGGCAAAAGAAAAATAACAAAAGACAGAAAGAAAGAAAGAAAGAAAGAAAGAAAGAAAGAAAGAATCAGCATACAAACGAGCATAAGAAAGCACAAAAGACAGACTAATAGAAAGAAAGAAAGAAAGAAAGAAAGAAAGATTAGTGGGCACTAACATTAGGTAATCCCACAGTTATTGTCGTCGGCAGATGGATCAAGTTGTTTGTACACGACAGGTTGTAGCGATAAGATTAAAGTATGTGTGTGTTGCACATCAGTTTTAGAGAAGGACACACACATTCAGATCAGTATTAGTCTCTCAGCAGAGTCAGGCAGTCAGAATCACACAGCCATACAGTCCCATTGATCCCAGTTAAATTACTGAGCCACATCATGACCTTGACTCTACAGACATGGCTGCGTGTTCCCCACATGCACAGTTACGTCATGTCAAGGATGAATCATGGCAAGGCAACCATGGACTGTGCAGCTGAAATTGTAAATAAACACAAAAATGTCATGATCAAATAGACACTATTTATTTTCTCAATACACATTCCTGATCCTACTGAGAACAATGTATTGGTGCACAACTAAAAAAAGGTTTTGTAACAAATCACATCAATTTTTTAAAGACAAACCACACCCACTTTTCATTAATTTTAATGTATAAAATCAAGTCCTGCCAGAAATACACCTGTGCATTAATGAACAACAAAATGACTGTGATGTGCAGTCATAGGTGGAATGTGTTGGTATGCATGAGGAACATACAGTAGGTTGAGCAGATTCCTGGCCCCACGTAAAGGGCAGTGGCTCTGACAGGGGACCGCATCAAAGTGATCTGTAGCTCGGGCTCCAGCAGGTCCCTTTTACCCCCCATTGCCTATACCACCTTCTCAATTTGCATCTAACACTGTGACCGTGTAGCACTAGGAGGCCACTGCAAAGACTTGATCTGAAAAAGCAGTGGACATAAATAATAATGATAACACTTTACAATATGCTTTCGGTTTCATTAGTTAACATTAGTTAACTACTTAAGTTAACAAACTAAGAATTAACAATACCGCTACAGCATTTATTAATCTTAGTTAATGTTAATTTCAACATTTACTAACACATTATTAAAATCAAAAGTTGTATTTGTTGACATTAGTTAATGCACTGTGAACTAACATGAACAATGAACAGCTGGATTTTTATTAACTAACATTAACAAAGATTAATAAATACTGTAACAAATGTATTGCTCATTGTTAGTTCATGTTAGTTTATACATTAACTAATGTTAACAAATGAACCTTATTGTAAAGTGTTACCATAATAATAGTAATAATAATGATAAAAATGAATTTATTAAAATACACACCAAAAACATTATATATGGCTGGCTGCTGAAAATTCATAAATTACATTTTAAAATTAAAATAGAAAACAGCTATTTTACATTGTAATAATACTTCATAATATTACTGTTTTTACTATATATTTTTTTATCAAATAAATGTAGCCTTGATGAGCATAACATACTTCTTTCAAAAACATTCTGACAGACTCCATAACTTTTAAATGGTAGTGTAAATTATCATATTACAAAGATGGACATTATAAATGAAACTGAATTCGAGAAATCTGTATTTATATTAAGGGCGTGTTTACACACGTAGTTCGGGGTATTTTTAACACCGAACCTAAAGTCAAATGGACACGTTCACAACCTGACTGGTCAGCTTTTATGACGTATATTTCGCGACGGAACTTACCAAACATCCAAACAATGCTGAGTGCTGGGCTAAATGATGGTATTTTGACCAGCTGAGAACTTGTGAAGAGCTTAGCAGTGGCAGGAATCCCTCCGTCACACACAAAAACAAAGATCTGCTACGAGGAGACACGGTTCTGATGCCTGTACCGAACTGTGATGGGCAACATTGCGACTATGATGAGAAACAATAGGTATGCTTGAGCATTCTGTTCTCTTTAGGGTTAAATCTTGTGACATCATGTCCTGTTTTTGGTTCGTTTACATGTCTTTGATCCATGTCACGTTCATATTTAATTCGAACTGCACCAGAGTTCACTTGGAAGCGGACCGAGGTGCATCTTTTTAGCGGTTCTCGGTCTGCTTGTTTGGTGTGCACCAAGGTTTGGATGGTAGCGTTCACACATGTTCAAATGAACCGCATTAACAGACCAATCACACCAGGGTTCGTTTTAATCGAACCAAACATGCCAAGTGTGAACACACCCATAGTCTCTCTCTTTTTACAACAGCACCATTCACGTAATGATACATCATACCAAATGTTCAGTAATCATTTGCTATGTTTCCATCCAACGTTGCGTATTTAACTTATGCACAAATTTTGAATATCGAATAAAACATTTGCAAATAAAGCAGTGTTTCCATCCAGCGAGTCAAAGAGAACACAAATGTCACTTCCTGATACAGTAGCGCTAAATTTCACTAAGAAAAATGGAAGTTTCTGCAGTAGAAGCCACTATATATAATAATTTTTGTATACAATGAATTATTTGCACCTCAGAGTGCACAGACGAATCGCAATAAATGCTGTCATGTTATCTCTCATTCAGATGCCTGGTGTTTGTGAACGCAATTGAGAGAGGGAATTATACTGCACCACTTCAACGACAGACTTTGCTCAGGCATTACAGAATGACCAAAACAGCATTTCAGATGCTGTGCAACGAGATCGGTCAGCTGGTTGGTCCATTTATGCCATCCCATCGCAAAGTCACGTCTTTTTTGATGCGCATCAAGGAATTTGTTCGGTAAAAGTGTTTCCATCGTAGTTTATGTGCATGTTTTCGTGTCACATAAAAATGTATCCTACTCTTTTGAGCGCATAAGTTTTTATGCACATTTTTAGCATTTATACGCATCTCAGTGTTTCCATCCAGCGTTTTTTATGCAATATTTCAAAATGCGTATAAATAGGTGGATGGGAAGATGGCTATTGTCTGCACTTCAAAAAGTCAGTGACAAAGTAGGTCAAAGTCAAACATTTTTTGGAAAATTGGTCCCCCCAAAGAATTTAACGTATTGGCAAATTCGTGAAACATGTGAGAGGGCCTTAATTCTGCCTTCCTCTGCAAATGTTAACAGGAAACAGATGGAAAGTGTGAGGCTAAGAGCCTCAAATGAGACACTTCTCTTTAAATTGCCTTTGATCCATCTGAAATGGAAGAGCAGAAGGTATACTTTTATTCGGTGCATGCTGAAATATCAACATCAAATTAGGCACAATTTTGCGGATGGCAGTTCCATCAAGGTTTTGTAAAGGAGCACGGGAAGAGGGCTCGGAATCTGCCCCTTCCAGGAAATCTCCCACAGCCTGCCATATGCATTTACCCTCTAATAGCAAATCAATTTCTCTGGAGGCCTTATTGTGTAATGGATTCTGCTTGAAACGCAACCTCCATTGCCCTCCCTTCCAGTTTTCGCTGTCTTCTCCTTCCGACTGCTCCACTCTCTTGGTTTCCAGCCTGTGGTGGGTAATTTGGGGTGTTAATTGCAGTGTGTTATTGTGCCCTGTCAGGTTTGAAAGGAAGCACTGGGAAGCCACTTTAAGATGCCAACATGCACACGCACACGGAGCTCTCCATGGTGCTGCAATGCTATCTTGTACTTTACACAAATGATATGTCTCAAAGGGACCCGGTAGTGCTCTTTCTCTCTCTCAGCCAGTGACTGAGCTGCTTTAAAGTGCACTAAAACTGAGTTATATCACCAATGCACCAGCCCTTCCCCAGCAATCACCTGAACCACAGGGAAGACTCATGTGCGCTATATAAACTACCAATGACTCATTGTTAAAAGCTGCTACGGTGGCTGGGAAATGGTTTTAAGTGCATTGTGCAATACAGTTCTTGCTTTAACAAAGCTGTGAGGTGTGCACTGATCGAGCTAAACTTGAGTTTCCAGGTGCACTCTGGGAGATTAAAGGCGAACGGGACTTTAGACACTCCGACACAAATCTGGAAGTGTAAAAGCAGAGTGGTGCACAGCAGCAGGGGAATGAGGTAGATAAGAGCTCTTGAGTCTGATAGATACAGAAGGTTGAGGACAGGAAGAGATTTGGACCTTAGTAGACCTACAGTCCACTTATTTTTCACCAGAACAGTGAAATGTGATATGGGTTTAAAAAAAAGGCTGTGTTTTCACAGCAGGAGAATACAGCTGCCATTACTGATTCACAGTGTTAAATATGGTTACATTTACACGGCTTGATAAAAAAAAAAAAAAAAAAAATAGAATGATGTGCATGTTATAATCTAAATTTGGATAACTTATATTTTCAGTACCAAAAACCAAATTGTAAGGAATCCAACTGGAATGTTGGTCTGCACTGCATCACGCTTATGTAGTTATATAATTGTGATAAAATATGACTATTTGTTTACAACACAACAGTGTTGTTCTTACTTCTGTTGCCAGCTATTTAGACAATAATGGCTGTATGTTGAGTTATTTTCAGAGGACAGTAAATCTATACTGCTATACAAGCAGCACATTGACTCCTCTAAAATATATATAAGTTTCATTTCTATAGTATTGTCCCTTAAGAAGATATGCTAAAATAGTTACTGTGAGGGGTGTACTCTCTTTTGTGAGATACTGTATATATAAATACATACACACACACACACACATATATATATATATATATATATATATATATATATATATAACTCTTCAAAGGCAGTTTACTTTCTGTCAGCAGCTCAATGCACAAACTGTGACAGGCATGGTTTGGGTTATGAATATTCATAAATGACTTATTATTCATATATTCATACATTATTTTATTATTTAAAGGATAAAAAAAATGATTTGCTAAAAGGTGGACGTTAGTATGTAGCCTTAGCCACAGTGGGATTACATTTCACCGTTTACATGTTCATTTAGCCCACTGTGAAAGCAAACAACTGCTTGATTGTAAAATGTGACAAGGTACTTTTTTTCCTCATTCACACTGTGTTTAAGAAAAAACAAACCTCTTTAAAATATCTGGGCGAATTTAGTCATTTTTAAAAGTCATTATGGTATGCCCCTGTATGTGATCGACAAACATGGACAGGTAGCACTTACTCTATATATATATATATAAAAAAGCAAGCCATAATCTATTGAGTTATCTTTTTTATTTCAAAAAGGAAGACACAGTGGGCAGACATATAATGAGCTGAGCAAAAACAACAAACTTGTGCTGTGCATCGGGTCCTGAAGGTTCCCAAAACCCTGTCAGTAAAACACACTTCACATTCTCTCTGTCGTTTAGCACTTGCAGTGCAGCATAACCCTGTTAGAGCTACTTACACTCATTAGAGATACAGGGTGAAGGTCACACACAGACACACAAACACACACACACACAATAACAAGGTCAGATTCAAGCGTGGGTCTGATTATTAAAAACATTTCAGTCGGGCACATCTGTTACCAGGCAACTGCCAGGATCTGACTGCATTCATGGTTTTAAAAAAAGAAGACAAACTTTAAGATGGGAGGAAACAATAGCATGTGTCCTGTCTATAAAACATCAATGCTGGGATTTGTTACAATAACTGAGACAAATCAATATAGTCACAGAGTGACAGTCGAGTTCAAAATATTCACTTTTCATTAGTGATTTGGCCCAAACAGACATTTCATCACCATTAAAAACTCATACTTTCAAAACAGCATTTTGCTTAAAGGATGCATTTCAAACAGTCTCTAAGGACTGATCAGGGCACCTAAATTTGTCCTCTTTTATAATCCCCAGTTGCTTAATCTGCAATTATGGAGACATTTTAGTATTCATATCACCATGTTTGCTTTGGTTAAGAATGACCTTCCTCAGCACTTGTGTGAGGAGAGAGAAAAAAAAAGAAAGAAAGAGAGCTAATGAATAAGATGCTTTTGCTTTGACAAAACACTACACCTTCTCACTGGTTAAATATCTAACTTTGACATTATTTGACATTATTTTTTTGACACTGATATTATAAGTGGAGGAGACATTAGCAACAAGATATTGCAATGCTCAATACGGCAAATATACTGCAGATAAGGAAGTTCCGCCATTAATTTAAAAGCACCAATCAGCTTATTCTTTTTTTTTTTTTTTTTTCAAGATGGCTGCAAACTGTGTAGAGCAGTTTTCAACAAGGACTTTGCTAACATATTTTACTAATTCAACTGTTAAACATACTATAAAACATGTATTTGAGCTCAGCAACAGGTTCTATAATTAATGTTGTAATGAAGCAAAAAAAAAAAAAACAGAAAGAGAAACAGATGGGTAACATATGTGACTCTACTGTCTGTTCTCTAAAGCTCTGGAAGCATCTCTCTGCTCTCTCATGTAATTCTTCAATTCAACAGATTCAACGTTAAGATTATTTATTTGTGAATCAGTTTTTTTTCTTAATGTGATTCTCATAATAAGTTTTAAAGGGTTAGTTCACCTAAAAATTAAAATTCTGTCATCATTCACTCACCCTCACACAATACAAATTAAGCCACTGGGAGGAATGCTGGGGTCAAAAACAACATTGAACTCCACTGACTTTCATTGTATGGATCAAAACACTCAGATTTTCCACAAAGGTTTGAAATAACATGAGGGTGAGTAAATGATATAAAATAATAATTTTGTGGGTAAACTATTCCTTTAAAAGAGGTGATTGTAAAAATCACCAACTTAAAATGCTACTGTAAAAACCTGTTAATTGGTTAACTGTAAATTATATTACTATACAAAGTCAAAAACTGTAAATGGTTTAACATCACATGCATTTTTACTTAAATTACTGTAAAATTTGTGGTTTTGCAAGTAAATATATGAATTATTGTATAAAACAGCAAAAGGACATTCCAGAAGTCCCTGCATGACACACCACATATGATTATAATTTGTATAAATAATTTGGTTTGTTTATGCGTTGGGGTGTTTTGTTGAATTTTGTGTTAATGATTGTTACATAATTTTAGTGTTGTGTGCTGCCCTGATGGTGTTTTATCTTTGTGTGTATGAGCCTGTGCACCATCTATATACGAGTATTGGTCATGTGTTATGTACAGACCACTTATGATGAACTGATTCATTATGTGGTTTTTATAGTTTACCACCTGCATTATTATGATGTATTATTATGAACCAGTACATTTAAAGTTAAACAGTAGATGGTTATATTAACATTATACCACATAATTAAATATATGATTATAAGCTGTAAAATATACAAGCACATATAGTATGCCATATCATAATACCTGAAACCTTGTCACCATATTTTTAAAGTGACTTTCTGGCAAGCACAGCTGCATTTTTATTTTTTAAATTATAAATTTAATAGGATATTTTTTCTACAGTGCAAGGCAGATTATTTAGAAACAATCTGCAATTCTGTCTGATGATAGAGGTGCAGAAATAATATACTCCCCTAAGCAGCAGTTGGCAATAAGCAAAAGGTAAAGTGCTTTTCACGTGCAACTTAATAGGCCTCTAAGAGTCTATTCACGAAAAGAAATCCCACACTGTCAAAACAAAACCACTGAAAATCACTGTTTTCTGCCCAGACTACATTTTAAAATACATAGCTGACCCCTGTAACTCTCCAAACACACTGAGTGCGTGTAAGGTGTGTATGCTTTTGGAAACATCAGAAGTCCTGACTCCTAAAACCCCTTCAAAACAAAGCAGTCTATGAACAGACTAATGAGCTCACCTCCTTAAAAAAAAAAAAAAAGAAAACATAAGACCCCGGAGCCAATTTCATTAAGCTCATGCTTCAGGACAGACATAAGCGCTTTAGTTATAGTGATGTGACAAAAATGAGAAGACCTGAAAACAATTAGTATGCTAATGGAACAAATTCAAACTCCTTGAATTCACGTTGCATGCCCCAGGAAAATAATGACTGTCTGTGGTAGATATTCTGCCCTTGTTGAGACAACCGTGGCAAAATAGTGTCACTCATACTGAATATGAACAGAGATATAGCTGTTGTGAGATGTATGGCATTGCTGTGTAGATTCCGGTGATCTGAGAAGGTGATCTGAGCGGGTGTTTACTGTGTTGCCATGCAGTTGCTAGGGTGTTCTGGGTAGTTGTTTAGTAGTCTCAGTGTCAGACATCACGCCCATGGACTGTTACCTAAATGTCTGATGCATATGGCACAAAAAATTGGAAACACTTCAGGAGTTTTAAAGTCGTCATCTGATTGAATGAATCCTTCAGGATTTAATGGACTTTAACTGTCCGCCCCTTCATGGAAGAAGAAAGCTGTTGTGTGTACAACTGTGACAATTAGTGCTTATCAGAAAATAAACACTGGATTTTTAAAGGTATGTGAAAAAAGTATGGCATAGACTCTTTAAAATGCATCCGTTAGATTTACACTCCAGTCTGTTATTGTAGGGACATTTGTTGTTACATTTTCACACCCCGCTGAACAAAGCAAATTGTGATTGGTTGCTTTACATGTCAGTCAGACAGCCTATGTGCAGTCCTTGTCCAATGACAGCTGCTATAGAGTCCAGTTCTTCTACCATCAGTCTAAAGGTCTGGCAATGCAAGAATAGTTGTTTAGTGGACTAAAGGTTCAGTGAAAATTTTCATGTCCAAAAATTTCATTAGGAATCCACATGATTGGGAATTTCGCTTGAGGTTGAAAAATTTTCCCAAGATTTTGCTACGCGCTGATGTTGGTCAAGCGGATTCACCACGCTGACCAACAGAAAGCCGCATTGTTTGAAAGTGATTTTTATAAAGCTGAAATGAAAGTATTAATATTAGATGAATATATTAGATGAAAAACTTAATGAAAAAAAAAAAAGTTTAAATTTCGTACTAAGATTATGAAAACTAAAAGTTGAAATAATAATACATTTAAGCTAAATACAAAGCAACATATCAAAAACACTAAAACGAAACAAAATTAAAAATAAAAGGTAATTCAAAATATTATTAAATACTATAATAGTATATAAATAATACTAAAATAACGGTGCTGCTGTGTGAAATTTCTACACTATTGACAATAGACCAATGGACCATTTTTGCTAATGCGGCCATACTTTAAGTCACACTTATAGTGACAATGTTTAATTTGGGGGGTAAAAAAGTATGAGCGGTAAAAATTGTGACACTTGTCCAAGGAAACAATGCTAAAAGTACATATATTTCTTCCTGTTGGCAGCTGGGTTAAATTATTTGGATACAGATTTAATAGTAACCAATTTCACAATTAATTAATGCATTTAGGTCTTCCCACAACTCTTCTTTTCCTTTTTTTTTTAGTTCTTTCCTTCGCCTTCCACCTCCTCCCCTCCTCTTTTCTTTCTTTTCGAGGTAATTGCCTGATCTCTAATTCCACCCAAGGCTCATCTCCCAGACAATCAAGCCTGGTCCTTTACTCCGACCTGGGCACACACAGAGCCCTGACTCTGAAGTAATCATTTCACCAGGGAGGAGAGATAACCAAACAATCACCATTAACCCTGAGCCTCTGCTGTCTCTCACTACTTTTCTGAGATGCTCTCTCTCAGGAAGAAAAGAGCTCTCCAATCACACCGATTCTGCTAATAAATATCATGCCTCCCCCCTGCCAAACTCTGCTCATTAAAACCACAGATGTTTGCTCGCCTCCTCGACTAGCGGATAGCTAATATCTCAACTGGAAGGTACGTGTCCTTTCTGGTTGTTATGTTATTCAATAACGGGGCTTGAGGATCAATATCATGCCATCCGACTGTCAAGCTTTTGAGACGACCGTCTTATGCAGCGGTACAATTAGTGCTGTGTTAACGCAGCTTTTCAGTAGGAGGACTGAGGCTGAAAACAGGCGGCGGGTGTACAAGCTGATTCACAATGTTTAGCCCTGCAGTGATTCAGTGAGAATAATGGAGCTGCATTTCTCACTCACCTCTTGGCATAAAAGTCTCATACTCACTCTCTCCGAGCCACGAGGGGACAGCAAGGCTAGAATATACATGCAGGGAAAGTCGATAGTAATTTAATCAACAAGTTTGGCTGTTGAATAGAGTGCATCAAGACTGAGAGCTTCTATTAGTCTCATGTAGACAGACCTTTGACCACTGACAAAATCTGGTCCTCATCTTATTCTGGACAAGAACTGCTCACTTAGACAGGAAAGAGTCATCTGGTCAACATGTAAAACAGTCAACCACAATTTAGAGATGGATAATACAAAAATATGATGTAACCCTGAGAGCAAATGGTAATATATAGTTGTGATCAAGGGTATCTTGTTTATTTGATACTAATAAATTCAGCCAATCAGATTGAAGCTTAGTGTTTTTTGAATTCTTTAGCCAATTTTTGTTTGTAATATGCATCAAATGATCTATGAATATGTACCATCTAAGGCTAAAAATGCGGTCATACTATACTTTGTTTTCCATTCACTTCTATATGTTAAGTACACGACTGCAGAAAATGCAAGCATATGAGCATAAGTTTTCATCTGTTGCTTCATTATACCAAAGTTCAAGTTTGGTGAACTCTCAACCTGTGAATTCATATAAATTATTTTTAAATATATTAAAAATATATTAGTAAATGTAAATATATATTATTTCAATAAAAAAACATTATCTAATATTATTATTGTTATTATGAATATAATATTAAATGAGTTAAAATATTTAAAATATATTAAATAATATATTAAAATACAGTATTTACATATTAAAATATTTAATATCATTAGTATTATATTTATTATTATACATTTAATATTAAATTATAAATTAAATTATTAAAAATATTTAAAATATTTAAAAATATAAGAATAAATTAAAAATACAGTATGTTAAATTTAAAATAAATGAAAAAAATATTCTTAAAATTATATTTCCTATTAAAAGTATAATATAATATTAAATAATAATAAAATAATTGTACATTTAAAATAATTATTCATAATATTAATAAATATTATTATTAAAAAAAAATAATACTATAACAAAATATTATATTATTAAATATTATTAAAAGGATCCTGAGTATGCATGCATACATTGAATAGTGTGACCGCACCATAAGCCTTCTACAGAAACACTGTCTGCTTATTTTAGTTCCTCAAAATTGATGCAGAAATGTCTGCTTGCATTTTTGTTTTTCCTCAGGATTAACTTGTACCTCATTCAATCCTGAGGTGTGACAGATCTACACGCTGAAGCTGTAAGCTAATTTTCTGTGGAGCGTCCCTGGCGTGAACGGGGAGACTTGGAAAGGACGGGCTGTCATGGTGACGGTCTACTGAGGCCGTAGCATTAGCACAACTGACAGACTGAAGAGGCCAAGAGGATAGTTGAAGTGTAAGTGTTTACTTTTGTGTGTGTGCATATAATAGGACCTGGAAGGCCTGATAAGGCAGGTTGTTACCAGAAGTGTGACACAAACTGTACCTGCCATACAGACTGTGTACGATTATTAACTGCTAATGCAAGAACTGGTAGATCTTTTACCCACCCCCACACACACACACACACACACACACACACACACACTAACAACCCCACACAGACATCTTTCAAAAGATCTATGTAACAATAAACATCATCAAAATATCAGCAGCGATCATTCTGAATGACATATTTACCACAAAACAAACATCACAGATAAAATAAAAAGACGAACATCACATAAATTGATTTAATTTGCTTCAACCATATTTAGAGAAAATAAATGTGATTTCACTGCACAAATGGCTTTCTTCAAAGGGAGGTTCTGTTTGAAGACCCACCAGTCTGTTATTCAGACCCTCTGAAGAATTTCATGCGGATGTCATAACGGTGTCGGAACATTGGCACAGACGTAATGTTCCTGAGTACGGATGAACCACAACAACAACCACCACGACGACGACGACGACAACAACAACAACAAAATAACGGGGGGGAAAAAAAGACATTCAAAATAAAGATCACAAACTTGCCAGGTAGTTTGCTGCGGTCACCCCCGGGTATGTTAGATCAAACCGGGTAACCAGCGCAGGCTGCAGGTGAGAAAACACAAAAGAGCGTCACCAGCAAGTCGGCTGCACTCAGGGAGGGAAGAGAGAGGCTGAAGAGACAAGATGAGAGATGAAGAAGACACAGAAATACCGCATGAACCATGAGAAGAAGAAAGAAAATAAGATGGTAGGATGAGGCTTTGATTTAAAGGTTATTTTGGCTCTGACCTCCTAAGACAACCTTCCGACCCTCGCTACACACCACTGGTAAAAGCAATCTGAGAGGCTGTTCACACAGAGTGTGCTTGCTTTCAAAAACAGCTGGACGAAGAGAAAAATGAAACAGAATGCATGGAGATGCTTTTTTAAAAGTTGAACTGCATTTAACTTGACACACCACCTTTAAAATGCAATGCTCATAGCACAAGCTGCTGAAAAACCAGCAAGTTGCAAATAAAGACGTCTGTCTGATGCATGTGTACGTAAATCAGCTGTTTAAATAATAGCTCAGATGGAACATAAGAACACATCTTGTGTGTGACAGTGCTTTCACCTGGCCCTGTGGAGAAGGAAGTGAGAGGAATAGGTCAGTGAATTTTTTTTTTTTTTTTTTGTCCTACTACTGACAAGTAACATCCTGCACCTGAGTGTATTCAACTCAACAAGAGTTTGCTCTGAGAAATCATGCCGGTAGACAGAGGTTGTTATGTGACTGGGGGAGAAATGGCTGTTGGCAAAACAGAAAGATTGAGGTCTTAAAAAACTGTCTGCACAAGAGATGACAGTGCAGAATCCTGATGAGCCTAATGCTTCAGACAGGTCTATACACTCCGGAATAAAATCATACACTCTCTAAGATCAAATAAAAGCACAGTGCTTTTGAATCATCTGCAGACAATCAGATGAAGCACAGACTGTTAATGTCTCTCTGGCAGAGAGCGTGACTCCAGAAGGGCCATATCTGATCACAGAAAAACAGCAACAAAAGCTTTCAATTGTAGAATAAAGAAATGTGTTCTGTATCTGGCATTTTTCATGAAAACAATACACTTAAAAAAAGGCATAAAGAAGCACAAATCAAACAAAAACAAATGTTTTTTTTTTGTTATTTATTTGCAAGAACAGTAAAAATATTACAATAAACACACACTGCCGTTCAAAAGTTTGGGGTCAGTAAGAATTTATATACACACACACACACACACATATATATATATATATATATATATATATATATATATATATATATATATCAGGATCCTTCAGAAATTTTAAAATGTACTTTATTCCTGTGATGTCAAAGCAGAATTTTCATGCATTCTCCATGCATTTCTGAAGGATCATTTGACAGTGAAAACTGGAGAAATGGCTGCTGAAAATTCAGCTTTGACATCACAGGAATAAAGTACATTTTAAAATATATTATAACAGGAAGCATTTATAATAAATTGTAATAATATCTCACAATATTACTGTTTTTACTGTATTTTTAATCAAATAAATGCAGCCTTGTTAAGGATTATATATACTTACACAGACTTATCTAAACATTTATTATATTATGACCCCAATATTTGAACCGTAGTGTAATATTCAGCTCTGCTCCAAATTTTCTTCCCTATACACACAATTTCAAAATAAATAAATAAACAAACAAATAAATAAATAAATCTGTGATCATACTAGGATTTTAAAGTGCATCATCTGAAACAGATTCGTTACCCAAGTTTAATATATGTTACTACTTATTTCTAATGATTTTGCTCTGACAAATATACCACAAAATAAGATACACTACCTATTTTAATATCATTCATGACTAATCAGAGAATACTGATGCCTTACTGCCAGAGTCAAACAGGGCTATAATGCACCTTGTTTTTAAACTAGCAACTGAGCCCCATCTAGTGTTGAGAAGTCATTTTACAACATTACATGTGATTACAACCTCTTATGCTTTCACAACTTAAAGATCCTCTCCAAAAATGACTTTATAATAATTTTTATCAAATATTTGTCACAGCATGTTGCTACCACTATAATGAACACTAACCCATAACCTAAAGCACTGCACTCTTCTAATAATGTCTGCATTACAAGTCAAACTGTTTTCAACAAATATATTTAAAAAAACAAGAATAATTTCTTTAGATATATTCTTTAGATACTATATGAATGAGGAATGAAAACATGACATGGAAAACTGAACACTCATAAAGAGGCAACCAGACCAACACAGACACACAAATGAAAAAGAGAGAGGAGGAGAAAGATGCCAAAGTGAAGAGGAATGTCGTGTCACTCATTGGATGGTCATATTATGAGAAAGGGTGACTTACCTTAAGCGGTGAAATGTGAGAGTGGGAAACGTAGCCGTGCACATTCTCGATTTCTGAGAGGTTCTTCTCCGACACGTGCACCAGCTCCGGAGCTCGAACTTCATTGGTGAGCCGCGGGAAGTTGTGTTCCGGAGGAGGGGAATCATCATCCTGATACCGGTACTGTATACAGGAAAAGAAAGAAGAAGAGATGGGGAAACAGAAGAAAGCAGAGAAAATTAAATGAGAAAAGGCAAAAAAGGAAGTCCACAATCCGCTGCCGAGCACAATGCAACAACGTAAAACATGACCTTCAGACAATGAGGTTAGTGCCCTGTGAGATGAACAAGCCAAGAAACTCCCATAATTCATTATTTTAAAGAATTAAAGGGATAGTTAACCCAAAAAATGAAAATTATCCCTTGATTTACTCACCCTCAAGCCATCCTAGGTGTATATGACTATCTTCTTTCAGACAAACACAATCTGAGATATATTTAAAAATATTCTGACTCTTCTAAGCTTTATAATGGTAGGGAATGGGGGCGTTTTTGAAGCCCCCAAAAATACATCCATCAGTCATGAAAATAATCCGTACGGCTCCAGGGGGTTAGTAAAGGCCTTCTGAAGTGAAGCGATGGGTTTTTGTAAGAAAAATATCCAAATTTAAAACTTTATTAACTATAATAACTAGCTTCCGGCAGACTAGTATAAACATTTTTTTTTTTTAAGATGGATGGATGCATTTTTTTGGGCTTCAAAATTGCACCCCCATTCACTACCATTTTAAAGCTAAGTTGGAAGAGCCAGGATATTTTTAAATATATCTCCGATTGTGCTCATCTGAAAGAAGATAGTCATATACACCTAGGATGGCTTGAGGGTGAGTAAATCATGGGACAATTTTTTTTATTTTTTTGGGTGAACTAACCCTTTAAGAATGACTGAAATCATGATGCATGATGAAGATTAATATGTTTTCTGTAACCGCATGCACATGTGATAACAATATAAAGCAAAGCACTGGTGCTGACATGCTCCAACCTAGAGAGAGAAGTTCTAAATAGTTTGCTCTGCATGCGGTGTAAGCAGGATGCTCATCTGTTTTCGCTGAGCTGAAAACAACAGTGAAAATGTGTAAAATGAAGACATAACAAAGCGCAGCACATCAGTTCTTGACAAACAGTGAGGATTTGGTACGGCGCGGCCCCTGTCTTTCTGTCTCACCCAGGGGGAGCTCATCAGGGCTGGATTCACACATGCTGGAGAGTGGCTTTGGTGCTGGGAGCCCTGTACCGCTGGAGGCCTATTCTGTAAGCACACACACACACAGGAGCCCAACTGTGACCAACCAATCACAGTCACTTAAGCTGAATCATTTGAATAACTGTACATAATCTAGAGTTCAAAAGTTTGGGGTTGGTAGTTAACGCTTTTTAAACAAGTATGCATTTATTTGATCAGAAATACAGTAAAAATAGTAATATCCACTGATCTAATATCACAAGATATTACAATTTAACATGGGTGTTTTCTATTTTTATATAATTTAAAAATTTTGTTTATTTCTGATGGCAAAATTCAATTTTCAGCAGCCATTATTCCAGTCTTCAGTGTCACATGATCCTCCAGAAATCATTCTGATATGCTGATTTGGTGCTCAAGAAACTCTTATTATTACAATTTCTATAATAAATTCTTAAAAAATTTCTTATTATCATCAATGTTGAAAACAGTTGTGCTGCTAAGTTCAAAAGAAACAGAAATTTGAAACAGAAATCTTTTGTAACATTATAAATGTCTTCATTGTCACTTTTGACCAATTTAATGCATCTTTGCTGAACAAAAACAAGCAAACAACAACAACAACAAAAAAGTCTTATCTGACCCCAAACATTTGAATGGTAGTGTAGGCCATTCACCAGCCACACAAAATGAACATAATAATAAGGGAAGAAGCCTTGACCAACAAAAATGTACAACCTGACACGCACACACACAGAAACACACAGAGACTGAACGAATTGCAATTTACAATCCATTTTATGTTTGAAAGCCAACAATCTTGCCTTAATGTGAATAGTAAATGAGATACTTTTCAAACTCAAATATACTATTTATAATTTATAATTGTTCTACAGAGGGAGGAATAATTCCTCAATAATTAAAACAAAACAAAATCTTCAAAAGTGCTTTTTAAAAATAAAACAAAATCTCCTTCTGAGGGCAAAAGGCAATCATTGTCACAAAGTGTCGCTCGCTGCAAACAAAAAATAAATAATACAATTTAATTAATTAATTAATTAATGACTTTGTGAGTGGAGCCTTCATTCCTGTAGCTCGAACAGTAGATGGTGCTAACATTCCCAGGGAATGCATGCAACTGTTAAAATATTTATCTTGAATACAGTGTGTAAGTCCCTTTGGATAAAGGCGTCTGCCAAATGCACTAATGTAATGTAAAAAATGTAAATATATTAGTTACAAGTAGAGAGGCAGAAAGGAGCCATAATCACCACTTCTGCAATCAAAAAAGCTGAAATATCAGCATATCAGAGAATACATCATCACACTACGGAGTTGAAATTCTCTACATTTAGTGTAAAAAAAACTGAACATAATCATATTTCAGGAGTTCTGCATGAGCCCACCCGCAAAGAATATGAGAGCTTTAATTCTCTTTGATGACATGACTCCACACACTGCACAGAGTAATTATCCTACACCTTACTGACTAGCATTATGCACAGAGGTGGGCTGTGCTTTGAGTTACAGTACTTCTCATTATCCTAATCCTCAGAGAAACAGCGGGAATGTTGCAACATAGAAGTGTTTTAGAATCTTCTGTCGGTTTAGAACTTAAGTGGGAACATCCATCATCATCACTCAGTTTCAAAACCCAGTGATACACCTCGCAGCCTTAAGGCAGCATTTAAACTTTTTTTTTTTTTTTTTTTTACTTTTTAGCAACACATCTCTCAATTTTTTGATATACTCTCAGTTTATAGTTTCTAAAGTTGCTCAGTTGCTAGTTTTAAAAGATGCACACATGATGAGAAACGCACTTATGTCTTTCATTTTTTTGCTGGAAACTTTCAAGTGCAATTACACTACCAACCAAATACAGACACGGTTCCAGAATCAAATCACTGAGGGTGCTTCTGAAATTAGTGAGGATGCTGATTAGTGAGAAGTGCAGATGAAATGTGTAAGCAATGGCTCCACCATAACAAGAACAGCAATGTACAGTGAGACATTTAAGATTATTTAATCAAGTAATTAATTATAACAAGAACAGCAATGTACAGTGAGACATTTAAGATGATTTAATCAAGTAATTACTTTTACAAACAATTGAAATAGAATTTTTTTTAAAAATGACACAAAAATGTTTCTATTAATCTATTAATCAGCATTCACATTTTTGTCCATGCCTTGATGATCACTATGCAATCATTGCAATTTAGAGAGTGAATCCCGCATGTATAAGAAAGATGTCACTTTCGAAACTTTGCAGCTAGTAATTGCTTGTCAATCTTCTTAGTATTATGTCTATGCTCTTATAAGTGAAAAACAAAACTTTTAAATTGATTATAGGCTATATAGCATCAAAAGCGCCTCTTTATAATCACTAAAAAGCTATCACTCATCTCAGTTCATTGCAATCTCACAAAGTTCTGTTATAATCAATAAAGTTGTCTACAATACACAATGAATCTCTTATTTACATTGTGTCTACACTTTGTTTGTTAATGAGAGAATTTGCAATTCTTTTAGCATGCAGAACTCACTAAACAATAATGCCAGTGTTTTAAGTGGTGAGTGGATTCTGACTAAATTAAACACCTTTGATTGGCCACTGCGTTCAAGAGATCAACAAACATGTTTGTGATCGGCTACATTGCTCACCGCTGCAAAAACACATTGCAAATACAAACATTTGACGTTCTCCAGAGCGCAAGCAGAAATGCACTGGAGCATTTGTCAAATAAGTTTCGTCAATGATATATTACATTATCAACTGAGGGTGCTCTTGCTTTCAAACACCCCCATAGAACTGGGCCTGACCAAACACAACTTAATTCACCTCTGTTTCCATGAATGATACTGTAGGCCTAACTAGGCTAAGCAAGGTGACATACGCAACAAATGCCCCTTAAAACATTTTAACATGCTAATTCCTCAATAAATAATTATACTTGGTGTATAATTAATTATTGAGTATTATACTCACGTATACTCACGAAGAGAAATACAGACTGCAAATAGTCTACATTACCAACCAAACAAAAACACATATTCTTTCCATGACTGCTGTCGCGAGTCGCTCTCTCGCTGATATACAAGAGACTACACAAGCATCCTTGATGAATAAAAGTAATTTCTTTCAAAGAAAGAAAGAAAGAAATCTTATTAACCCTAAACTTTTGAACAGTAGAGTATTTTTCACAGAGATTGGTGCAATGCATTCTGAGATTGAAGTCTCTGCAAATGATACATGATATGCTGCTTTTGAATCTGACCAAAATTACATATATTACAATTATATTAATAACGCAGCCATGATGCCTTGAAATACTGCAAAGTGGATGTCTGAGAGGTCAAAGGTGAGGAGTATTGTAGGGTCACACAATATTCAATTCTAGGCACACTAAATCTGGGTTTCTGAGCTACAGACTGCCAGGCGGACCGTCAGCTGGCAGTCTAATAGCTGACATATGTGAGATCGTTCATCTGAGGGAAGAAGTCACAAAAGATCAGAATAACAGAATGAAAGATGTGCTAAGAATACACACATACCACAACCACATTCTTACTCGCTATGACCCCAAAGCAAGAATTCAGACATGAAAACCTTCAATTTGATATTCATATGAAAACTATTGATACAAAAAAGCAATTTCACCCAATATTTGTGGCAAAAGTGCATTAAATGATTAGCTTAGCAACATGCTAATGACATATTCTAACAACTTTGAGTTTGCTATGCATAACATTAGCATCGCTATCCATCCATATAACTGTATATTCATATAATGTTCTGTTTTAGATATGATGTACCCTAAGGTAGCTGCCTATGTACTTCCAAGTTAGATCACAAGGTTCTGGATCAGTCAAAGTTTAAGGACACTCACTATTTCCATTGTCATTGTGCTTCATGCAGCACACAAGCAGCGTGTTGAACTGCTGTGTTATTGTAGGTGAAGGCAGAGATAAATGAAGTTAATGTAAAATAATGACAGGTGGGTGAGAAAAGGTTGTCCCCAGGGTTCCCACAAGGTAGCAGGTCGTGCAACCTCCTCACCTTTCTTTAAAAGCTGCCATTGTCTCCCTCTCTCAAATGCCGTAAGCATCTCTTGTTGCCACTGACTTGTTCTTTCTACACTGTTATTACCTACAATTATCCAGCCCAGACTAATAGCAGCTCTCATACTCCATAACAGCGAATGGTAGGGAAATATCTTCAGTAAAAATGCACACTCACAGATTCTCTCTAGAAACACCAGCCTTGCTATATATAGGCTGTCTGTGACCTCTCAGAAACAGAAAGCTTCATGTTGACACTCAATTTGAAGGGTTTTCAAACTTTGAAAAATTACGGAAAGACCAGCATTGTGTTGTACTAGTCAACCAAACCAACTGCTAGTTATGCTAGTATAAGATGGTCTTTTAAGAAGGAACATATTTGCGCAAACTTTCTTCTCAGTATGATAAGTTACATCTTTTCAATGTCTGAAATGTTTTCAACTGGATTATCTATTTCGAATGGGTGTTTTGAGCTTTATTAATGGACTGTGATTTGGACAGGATTTTCACTCAAGAGGCCTCCTCCCCGACTCCAGACCTCTAAAGGACATTCATCATGCTGTTTGAAGATTACAGACTTTGCAGGCGAATAGCCTGGAATTTTTCGTAAAAGAAAACTGAGAAAATATTTGCCAGCCACAGCTAATCTGCCTGTTGTTGCAGACATAAGGAGAACGGAACAAGAAAAAAGTGATAAACAAAATGGAAAATAAAGATGCAAATCCTCTCTCTAGAGGCATGTCGGTGAATACACAAAGTGTTAGTGGGCTGCAGTGAGAGTGATGGGATTGAGCAGGTTTCATTAAAACCAAGGAAGAGCAGAGGGTGTATTTAACTGAACAACCATCACTACAACATATGCTTCTGTGTCCTTCCTGTCATTAATAATTTCCTCTTTTATCTGTAAAAACCAACAATAAATAATTAGTATTTTCTGGCAAGCTTTATAGCAATTCTTCAACAAAACCACACACAATGTTCACAAAATAAATTATATACTAGATTATATACTAGGGCTGTCTTGATTACGTAATTAAACTTGATTAATTGGGTTTTTGAAAAGTTCTCAAATCTATGGATGAGAGTTACCAAATAAAATATCCAGCATCCATAAGGTAATTAATTAAATCTCTCTTTGCTATTAAGTTAAGTGAACGTGTGAATACAGTACGTCACCATCTAAATATGTGAATTGTTCATCACGATTTCAAAATAAAAGTTCAGGTAACTGACACCCTATGCAAGTTCACCCATATAATTATTATTATAGTTATTACAAGTAATGATTTAAAATTAAAATTATGACTTGACTAATTTGCCTGATGTTCATGCATATTTTAATGCATATCTGTCATTCTTTCCGTATAAAAAAGGCTGATGTGCACATACACTATATTGCATTATGTATTTTAACAATACTGTTCAATAAAACCATACGATCACTTTTGACACCTTACTGATACAATTATTATTGCCCCATTGTTATTATATATGTTTTATGTTTAAAATAGAGATCACAATTCTCAGCAAAACAGTATTATTTAAAAAATTATAATAATTTGAATTAATTATAAAAAAATTAAAAAAAAAAGTAAAAAAAACTGTTTAAATGAATGATTCAATGACTCGCCCTTCAAGACTTCACTTGTTTCATTACTGGATGAATCAGTGTTTTTGAACAAATCTCCTGAATGAATGATTCAATGACAAATTTAAAGCATCAAGTTTCAAAAAGTGATTTACTCTATTTTGATCGCTACCACAGACATCAGTGTTTATATCCGAACTATAAACCTATAAATCTAAGTACTCCTGTGATCAGTTGAATTATTATAAGAAAGAAAAAATGATATTGTGTGGTTGAAAAGACTGTTCTGAATGTTTTGAAAATTTGAATGTTCACTGTGATCATATACTTTTCCAAGGTTTAATTGTAACATTCAGCATGGTTTCTGTTTAGCTTTTTTTTTCTGACTTGGTTTGTAACTCTGATTCCACGGTTTCCTTTTTGTTTCTATGGTTTCTCAGCATGATTTCGTTGTCATGGATACTCATTGTTTGACTGATTTGATTCACCTGTTCCTTGTTTAGTTGTTTGGTTTCTCTGTGTATATATAGCCCTCAGTTTGGGTTGTCGTTTGTCCTTTCTCGTTAATGCTTAGCTGGCTGTTATACTCATGTTTTCCATGCTCCTGTGCTTTTGCGTGTTTTTGTTTTGTCTATATTGGAAATAAACATTACTGCTGCAAATAGATCCTACCTCAACAACTTTCCTTTGTTGTAACCGCTCATGACATTAATAGACATAGCTGAATCATAGACATTTAGCAATAAGATTGCATGGGTGTTTGAATCGAGATTGTGATTTTTTTAATGATTAATTGTGCAGCTCTATCACGACAAAAAAAAAAAAATAAAAAAAAAAAAAACATTAAAAATCGGACTACTCGATTAGTTGCCTAAACAATCATCTGATTACTTGATCAATCCTGAGTTTTCCCATAGTGGCATAATTAGGACATACAAATATATTATAAGCCATTAAAGAAGCCCTCTTGAGAAGATCAACCAGCATTCCTACAACCACCTTTGGACTTCAAAAAGATCTGTAAGAAGGAAAAATTAATCTGACTTCTGTGTGTAATGCCCATCAGCATTTAACAGACCAATGATATTTTAATTGAATCTTGAAAGACAGTATTATTTCCATGGATTCTGAAACATCCGAGAAATATCAGCCATAGTACTGACAGCATAGAATGCCACATTTTGCCTCTGACAGCACCACTACAGTGACAATGAATGAGTCACACACTTCATTAATGATGCTTTAGTACTATACTCAACATATAACAGTCAGGTCACTGGTCACAGCTCAGCAAATGGACCATTACTATTTTGCTGAGGCTACTGACTCTAACCTAGTTTGTGGAGATCTGTAAATCAAAAGCATGAATATAGACAGTAGAACTTTTCACACTCAGTCTAAAACAAACAGATAAAATGGTCAAAGTCAAACCTGGTTCACTGGACTATTAAAAATGCATCAGGCTAGCATGCTAATTGCTATGGTCTGTGATGTGTAGTGTATTTGATGTGTTAAATGTGGTGATAAGCAGTCTCACACCCCACACACAAGTGTCAAATATAATACTATAACTAACATATCGCTTCTAATCGGACATATGCAGCGTGACAATGTGATAGACGACTGCTAGCATGGTCTACAGCAGAGAAGCTTGGAAATCTTCAAAATGTGCTAATATATTTGTATCAGGACAGATGTGTATGTTGGGGGAAGTGTATTAATGTATTTGTGAGGCTGTGGGTTTTCCAACACACTATTATGTTCACGTGCCACTGTGCTGAAGGCTGCTTCATCACTTCTTTCTCTCTCTCTCTCTCTGAGATGAGAGAAGATGGGAATATGAGGTGGCATGGCTGAAGGCTCTGTGCTGGATTGTGTGGAATCTCCTTGCGATTGTGTGCACTGACCCCTTTTCTGCGGCCTAATAAACCCTGAGTTTGTCATCGTCAGCTCACGGGGTTCATTCAGCCTGCAGAAGGAGGAAGGGTTAACAACAGTTGGCAAGATCCTTCCACTTCTACCTCGTTAGCTACTGAGAAAATTTCCAGTGGAGACTACAAGTTCCAGATAAGTCGGTAGTGAGCATTTTGAAGAGACAATTCACCCCTAAAAATGTAAATTTTTTAGTTCTAAAAGTCTTATAAATTCTGTCATCATTTACTCACCTTCAATTCTTCTGAAGCCTAATTTTCAGTAGCCATTTATTCCTCAAATAATGTGGTTTGGCCTTCAGGAGGCTTGGAATATAGCACATAAGTCACTTTTATATTACTTTTAAAGAGGTTGACAACCTCTGGTCCGAAACAGTGCAAGCTTTTTTCAAAACCTTCTTCAAAGTCACACAGGTTTTGAACGACATGAGGAAACGAGTTACTGCATACGCAAATCTGTAACTTTGCATCAAAAAACATTCCTTAAACTTTCTAAACACTCAGTTGAGGTCTGAATATTGGACTCATGAACAAACATACAACACATTAAAACGATGATTCTGCTCCTTTGAATTTCAAACCACAGTTGGGGATTTGGCTGTGAGCCAATCTAAATGTGTCCAGGAATGGGAACAGCTGGTTGATGGAGGGAAATAAGTATGTCATAAGGAGAGTACAGAAACATACATCTCATGATGGTATTTGCAGGACTCGGAATGCTTAGGGGACCTCAGATTTAAGCTAAACCCTTACACTAACACTTCTGGTCAAATATTAAATAATAATGCTCTTACGCTTACTGTAAAGATTTAAACAGCATAATTCTGGGTTAATTAAAGCAGCAAAGACATGCCACTGCTTACACTGCAAAAACTAATCCCTGTCCTTCCCCTCTCCATGTCTCTCTCACTTTCTCATTCAGGCAGAACGTGGATCAGGGGCTTTAAAACTTACTGTACATTCTGATTTGAGCTTCCATTCTGCCACAAAGGCAAAATCAAATAGCAAAATTGCTATACCCTGGCATTTTTTACATCAGCTATATTTAATACAGAAATTATTATTGCAATAAATATAAATATTACATGGCTAATATTTACTGTGGTATCATGAATAAAAATAATAACATTGTTTTAAATTGTTTTTGTTTTTTTGTTTTTTTTTAATTAATACCACTAATACTACTAATAATAAATTATTATTCATAGTTAAATAATTATACAAACACAATTATTATAAATGCAATGCAAGTCTACATCTTACAGACACGTCACGTGTAGTCTGTTTTGGTTTCATTTTCACTGTACTTGCTTTCTGTTTTGCCTGCCTGAGTTCCTAGTTCGTTTCCTTGGTTGTTAATTAGTTCCACACACCTGTTACTGTTCACTTTGATTACTCCTTGTCAGTATTTCAGCCCTAAAGCCCTGGGTATACTTTTTGTTTTTTTTGTTTTTTTACACGTATGCTATACATGCACAGTCGAACACACAGCCTTGGAAAGTATACTTCATTGAACTCGTACGCATACACAGGCAGGTCGACGCATGCACAGTTTTGAGCAATCTCTCACCATGAGTTACAACCCATGTAAACATCTTTGTATTCTTTCATGCTAGAGTTGTATAAATAAGGATACTTTCTAACCTCTTCACACAATCTCTCGTCTATGTAGGTCTCCATCATCGCTGTAGCTTGCATGTGTTCCGGTCTGTTCTGTTTATGCAGTTTTACTTTGACTACCTTGTGAATCGACACTAGGGCACGGTTGCCACCTTGTGGATAAACTAATTACTGCAAAAAAAAATTAAATGCGCATGTGCGACCTGCTCGTTTAAGTAAACACGGTTACAAAAATCCAGTGGTGCGCGTACTCTTCTGATGATGAAATTCGCATCATGCGCACGGTACGCTGACCCTCGCGTACACATAGAAAGTGAAGTATACTTTGGGCTTTAGTTCTTTCAGTTCCTACAACAAAAAATCGTGACAACAACAACAACAATAATAATTAGTAGTAGTAGTAGTAGTAGTAGTAGTAGTAGTAGTAGTTAGGGCTGGGTAAAAAATATCAATTTCTCGATTTTAATCGATTCTCATTTTTACAAACCGATATCGATTCTTAAATCCCAAGAATCAATTAGTCTAGTCTGTTTTCAGTTGATGAATGAACAGAACATATAGGGCTTGTGCTTTGTTACTTTTGATATGAAGCAAAGTCTCAGATTTCAAATGACATCCATCTTATTATGAGATTCAAAAAATAAATACCGTTTTGGCGCTGTTTAATGTGACGTGACAGATCGCTTTAGCGCCTCAGTTAAAGAGAAGAGGCAGCACGGAGCACATGTGAACATCCTCTCCTCCGCTTTAATACCAGTTACAGCGTGAAATAAACATGACTAAACATCTGAAGGTATGTTAAAATACACAGTACAACTTACCGAAATCCATATAATTTCTCTTTTAATAGCTCAATCAGTGTTTCAACCTCGGAAAGACGTCAATAAAACAGCTTGTAAACAATGTCACGTAACGTCACTTTTACCTCAGAAAAACATATATAGTGACCATAAACTCATTAGTCAGCTAGAAAAATGAACTCTAGAAAGCAGCATTCTGATATAGCTATGCACCGTTACATATTCATTATAATGTTCTTCAATATTTAATGCATGTTTGAATAAATCAGTTATGACAGCCATGATTTAAATGTTTATATTTCAAAAAAACGAATTGGAGAAGAAATATGATTATGTAATTCTAAACTTTATTTATTATAAAAAAAAACATAATTGAGTGTAATTTAAGTGTTTGTATGTTTATCTGAGTGGAGCTCACAGACACCAGGATGGATTAACTCAATGGTTTTAGTTCTCAGATTTGGCTCCCTTGTTCTGGAAACCAAAGTGTTTCTGTTTAGATGCCATATACAGCGTATCTTTAGGCATATTTGTACCTAGTAAGTTAATTTTAACCTTCAATATTATAGTAAAGTACCAACTGACTCCCATGTGTAGTTTACAGCATTAGTTGAGAGATATACTGATATACTACATCCAAAATAATCGATATCGAATCTAATCGAAATCAAATAGAAGTCGAATCGAATCATGAAAATTGTGTCAATACTCAGCCCTAGTAGTAGTAGTAGTAGTAGTGGTAGTAGGAGTAGGAGTAGAAGTAATCATAATTATGTATTATAATACATCTCAAAGCCACAATAATAAATAACAACAACAACAACAATAACTATAATTATTATTGCTTTTGTTAAATATTCATAATTACATATAACAATTAAAGGCATATAGATAAAACATGTACACAGTGCAAAATTTTGGACTTCAAAGTTTTGGAAGTGACAGACATAAACCTAAACATGGATACAAATAGTTTACTCATTTACAGTTTTAGAGCTGTTTTTGAGGAAGTAATAATTCGCATTAAGTCGCATAATAGAATTAAATTTATCTACAGTGTGTACATGGCCAAGTAAAGCTACTCAGTCCAACAAGTGTTTTTACCGCCTCAAAACACTTCACACCAAATTAAAGACACTAATCTGCACGTTTCCATGAGTTATAAATAAACCCAACCGAGTGACATCATAATACCAAGCACAAGTGACAGAATTCCCTCTGCAGCTGCAATTCATTTTACTTACAGAGCTGAATCATCTTATTAGCATGCTGGGCTGCAGACTGCCTCTGCCGTCTGAAACTAATTGGTTCTGAACGAAGGACCGTACAAGAGAGCAAACAAACAAACAAATGATGCATGCCAACTAAATACAACATTCACCCTGGGATTAACATCTTGATCCAAGTGACATTGCAGGGGTTTACAGATGTTTTACTGTTTAAATGCTGAAAAAACAGTAAACTTAAATGCTTGTCATCTACAGTGAGGGTTGTAAATACCATAATTCCCTTAAAACTCACTAAATCTCTCAAAACCCAAAAGTGATAATGAACAAACACCTGCAGTGCAACATGATTCAATAAATCAACTGCAGTCCAGTAATCCACATGAGAAGTAAATGCTGAGTGTCACACCACTGACACACTTCCTGTTCTGGCCAGCCGGCAGTATTCATAGAGCTTGTAAAGTGCTAATGCATCTTAAAAATTGCTTCTTTTCTACAGAGAGACACAGATGATGGAAGCCTACCTTACATCCGAACATCAGCGACAAGGTGTTGTCATGGCACGCGACCTTACAGTGGCAGAGCATTGGATTGAAACAGTCGGGGTTCCTCACTATAGGAGACATTCCTCTCGCAACAGGAGCGCTGCACTCATGCTACGAGCATTGACGTAGAGAGAGAGAGAAAGCACAAGACTCTTCTCTCCTGGATGAGCAAGAGTCCGCCTAATGCATGTACACACACACACACACACTCTCACACGTGCTCCCTAAACACACACACACACACGCAACTGGGATGCAGCCACCATGTAGATCTCAATTCTCTCCCTTTCTCTACTCTGGTATGAGATAGACAGTATTTTACAACCCTGTCTACTTAAAGCTTTCTTCTTACTCTTATGCTTCACTTTCTTTTTGCAAAACTTATTTTTCCTTTACTTTTGATTTTCGGGGTGAAATAATACCAGGACCGTGAGATTAACTAGGTAATGCCAAGAACAATGCTTTGTCAAATTAACTACAAAATTGGCACCACCCTGCTTTATTAGCAAGGCCAAGTGTTATTTGTTAGACTGATTTGGAATTCAGCGAGAACTTGCATGACGGCAGAGTCAACGAAACAGGTCTGAATGCTCATAATTACTGTAGCTTCAAATATGTAATTTTCTAGCTTGTATTGTGTTTTCCTAGAGCTGTAATTAGCCACAGTGTGATGTCTATAGGAGATTTCTTAGTTTCCATAAACATCATCAGAAAGTGATATTCCTATTTTCACACCTCCCTAGTAAAAACAAATGTATACAAAAAATCTATTAACTTCACAGAGAGTATCAAAAGTTAAACATACGCTACATATACGTTCAAAAGTTTGGGTCAGTAAGATTTTTTTTTTTTTTTTTAAGGCAATTAATACTTTTACAAAAGTGACAGTAGACATTTATGCTACAAAAGATTTCTAATTCAAATAAATGCTGTTTGTTGAACTTTCTATTTATCAAAGAATCAAATATGAAGCAGCACAACTGTTTTCAATGTTGATAATAAAAATAAAAGTTTCTTGAGCACCAAATCAGCATATATGAATGATTTCTGAAGGGTCATGTGACACTGAAGACTGGAGTAATGCTGCTGAAAATTCAGCTTTGCCATCACAGTAATAAATTACATTTTAAAATATATGAAGAGTTCAGATGCAAAAACCGCTAAACGCCACCTCAAAAAAAAAAAAAAAAAAAAAAAAAATGAGATAATGATATTGAGTGAATGCTCTCCGCACATAGTATAAGTTCATCAAATACTTTCGCTTCAAATCTGCTAAATCCTACCGTCAGCCCATTCAGAAATACCGGTTCGTTGGAAAACTAAATGCCACTTCCCTTTTTCAGCAAAAGCCTTTAAGTCCACAGAAGAACCAATCGGAAAACGCAAATCCAATCATATGATTTCAAGATGAATGATGGTGTGCGTATGAGCCGGCTTTCAATTGCCGATCTGCAAGTTTTTATCATGCGTTGTCCATCGTTACAGTGGCAATGACAGGATTTCGCTAATAGCAAGTAAACACAACAGTGTTCCTTTTGCTGCTGTAAAACTGACAGAAACTGACATTTTACTATGTCTTGTTGTCCAAAGAGGTGGACTTAGAGGTTTTTGCGAAAAAAGCACACATGGACTTAGCTGGATTTGCAGCAAAAGTCAAATATGTTAAATACCAATGAATTGAGGTGCCTGAAAAAAAAAATGCTCATATAAAAGCAAAGATGTCAGATGGACTTTTTTTGCAAAGGAACTCTTCATATTCAAATAGAAAACAGCATAAGAGACTTTTAAAAAGATACAAATCTTTCTGACCATAAACTTCTGAAAGGTAGTGTATATAAATGTGTTTGGAACGTGTAATGTGGGTTTTGAAAAACATGCTGCAGACAAGCATTCAAAAACACAACAAATGCAATATTGCTCTTTTCAATCGGCATCTTTGCCAAGTTGAGGATGTATATTAAGATCAACTCAGATCACGGCAGCAGATGTGCTAGCCGACAAATTACCACAACAATTCCAAGAGATGAGAGAGGATGTTTACAAGCCCATACAGCAAACTGCCAAACCCAGACAGAGTGCAGGATGGCATTATGCCCGTGTGTGTGTGTGCTCCAGAAGGAAAACAGAGGTGTTCTGGGCCAGTAGAAATCATGCTGCAGGTGAAGAATAATGAGTTAGACTCTCCGTGGGTGAATATATGTGTCACGATTTCCTGTGTCTCTGTTTCATGGACTTATTTTGGTATTCTGTTGTCTTGCTGTGCCTGTGTTCTCTTCCTGTGGTTTAGTTACTGTTTCCTTGTTTCTATTGCCATCTTGTTAGTTTCCATATATACCCTATGCATTGACGTGACTTTCCCGCCAGAACACGGCCAGACTGAGCGGCAAAAGAGCCTGCTGCATGACTGGATTTAATAGGGGAAACTGCAAAAATGCGAGTCAAACATGAGTAAAACCAACAATTAAACTAAAGGTTGGACTCGATAGTGTTCCTAGTGTTACAACTTACCAAAGATTCAGTAATCCATGGATAATGACATGCAGCCAGGAATCGTGTTTCCAGACATTTATATGTGCCTGATTTTGACGTCGGGAAATACATATACATTCAATATCCATATATTCCATTGGTACTGGTACAAATTCCAGTACCAGAGCAAAAACTGTTCAAATAAATACTTTTATTTAATTAAAAAAAATAATTTTGTCTTGTCCGTTGGTTACCACTGTCAATCATCGCAATTTCTAAATCAATCCTGCATTTAAATTAGGGTTGGGTATTGAGAACCGGTTCCAATTTTCAAAGAACCGATTATTCGATACGATGCGCACATTTCGATTCTGTTTATCGATTCCTGACATTTTTCAGTCATTCTCGCACGGTGAACAGTAGTTGTATCTATCTGCTAGGACCTGCGACAAGGACCTTATCTCATCACGCACATACGCAGTTCATTACAATCAGCACTGACTTTTGCTTCAACACGGCATAATCTGAAGGAATGCACCGTGTTTCGGGCCGTTCACATGTCGCGTCTAAAAATGCGCCACTTTCTCCTCCTTTCCAAAGCGCTTTCGCTCCCGTGGAGTCTGTCGTTGCTATGCAACCATGAACTGCGCTCTGCAAGATGACGAGGAAGTATCAAGGATTAATTGATTTCTAGCCCTTGCATTAGCTTTACTAGATATATTTATAGAGATGAGAAATAAAACCTGGCTGAGCTTTTGATGTTGTTACGGAAAGGCCGAAGCTGATCGGTTGGTTCTTGTCACATGACCTGCGGTGCGCTCGAGGCATTCTGAAAAGCATATAGGTGCGTCTGGAAACATTTGAAATAATGCGCCTACATTATAATGAACTTGCGCGTGCAAAAGACGCTATGTGAACTCTAACCCAGCCGCGAGTCCTAAAGCACTAGATACAGCTAATATTAGCAATAGCAGCATCTCACACTCAGGTACAGAAACAGTTACAGACTACTGGTTATAGCCTAAATGTGGCAAGAGAGGTAAAAAAATTATTTTCGGAATCGAGAATCGATAAGAACCGGATTCGATAAGCAGAATCAGAATCGCTATCGTTAAAATTGAAACGATACCCAACCCTAATTTAAATACAGTTGTCAATCCAGAAACTTTGCAGTGTAGCCTACTTATCAGAATGAAAAACTAAACATGTATTCAGATTGTGAACGGGTAATAAACAGAAAGCAAGAGAAGAGTCCTCCATTTATAATCATTAAGGCTGTCAATCTCTAAAGGGCAAGCTCATTGAATTCTGAACTCTCGCGAAAACTCCCATTATAATAAAAAAGCTGTCGCAATTGTACAATACATCTGTTATTCACAATGTGTTTAGACTTTGTTGGTTATAACGAAAGGATTTGCGAGTGTGCGGTTTGAGTTGAACAAAACCTTGTGCGTTTTCAGCGGTGTTAAGCAGATTCTGACTAACGTACTGACTAGCACCTCCGATAATCCATTGCGTTCTCATGCTTAACAAATGATGATTGTGATTGGTTACAATGCTCAACGCTTGTAAAATCACGCTGTAAATAGAAACCTTTGATGCTCAGAGAGCACTCAAACAAACACAATCGAGAGTGTTTGAAAGCAGCATCTTTTGGCGTATACTGAATATACCTGGTACTCGGTACTACCGGTACTGCAGAAATGCTGGTTCCGTCAACTTTTTTTTGTACCGACTGGCACAGGTAGAACTGGTATGTTTGACAATCCTATAAACAAGTATTATGAAATATGAAATGTAGATGAGAAATAGCATGTAAACCACTCATTTTTTGGCATGTCTTGAGGTCCTTAAATGTGGCCTGAATGTAAAAAGTTAACCCTGAGATACAGGCTATATGAGATCAGCTGTGATTGGCTGATCACCAGTATAATAATGTCCACCTATTATATTCACAACTGCTCCGCAAACTACCCTAAATGAGTTAAACTGATGGAAATGGAAAAATGTTCAAAAACCTACAGTATTGAGATTTCAAGGTTCCTTGGTTATAATAAACAATTATGTTCATAAACATAAAAATATTATAGTAGTGTTTGCTTGCTGTGTTGTGAAACTGTAAACCTCATATGAAACACTGAATTACGGTATGTGTGCTAATGTGTGATAAGCAACAGAAGGGGGTCTGTCCTTCCCCTGTAGATGTGGAGAGCTGAAGAAAGCTTATATGAGATCTTAGCATGTGTATTTGTGCCAGTTCACCTGTGTGCCAAACAAACCCAAAGAAACACTTCTAAAAATACCAGTGCGTAAAACCCACCTCAAATGTGTGATCACAGCTAAGAGGGACGCAGCTCTATGTTTTATTCTGTTCAAATAGAGAGTGAAGCTAATTAACATGAATCCATAGTCAAACACACATAAAGTACACAGTGAGTGGATCTGCACTAAAGCCCTGGGCCTTTGGGAGGTACAGAGTACACACTGGCCTGTGCGTGTATGTGTGTAGTGTGTGTTGTGTGGTCATGCATGAACGGATTTATGTGATGGGTAATGATGCCTTAGGAAGGATCCTGAATACATTCACACACACACACACACACACACACACACACACACACACACACACCTTAAATTATATATATACACACACACACACACACATACATATATATACACACATACATATAAAGACACAATTCATGTGCAACACAACACAACCGCAGAAAAAAAAATGAAATTAGGTTTGTATTGGTACTTTATCAAATTGAACTTTGCATTATTTTACATTATTTTAAAGGACACCTATTATGCAAAATCCACATGGTGTTTGGATATAAATGTGTTTGGCAGTGTGTGAACACAACCACACTACAATGATAAAAATTCACCCACTCTTTCACCCACTTTTTTTTAATCTCCATTACACCAAAGCAGTCTCATTAGACAAGCTGTTTTGATTCTCTGAGCAGTGTGACGTCACACTGCTCAGGCCCCGCCCACGACCACTGACTGACAGTCTTGTATTACCATAGTTTCCGCCTCCAGTGAGCTGTACGCTGTCCGCCATTTTCTCCGTGCGCGAGCAGCTGTAGCACCAACGATGTCTGGTAAGTAATTGAGATGTTTTGTTGTTTGATGTAAGAGTGAACATAACAAGTCTTCATTTACTGACATCTGAGCCGCTGAACGCAGTGGACTAGTTTTATTTTTGAAGGGAATGCACCTCAGATCGAATATACACATACGATTTCTGTAACGTTGCTGATATAGCTTTAAAACGCATGGAAATAATAAACTTTAATGATGAAAGAAGAACTATGCTATTCGTGAGAGTGATTGCGATATAGATGATAATCAAAACCAAGCAGATGTCTTGTTAATATTTGGCAGAGAATCCGATTGAGGCAGGAACTGTGATTGTAAAGGGGGCGGGGCACAGCAGCTCATTTGCATTTAAAGGCACATGCACGAAAACAGCCTGATCTTGACCGTAGTCAGAAATGGGTATTTACAACATGGATTTATAAATGACCTGTAAGGTATTTTAAGCTGAAACTTCACATACACATTCTAGGGACACCTGAGACTTAATTTACATCTTGTAAAAATGGGCCTAATAGGTGCCCTTTAAATGTTTTTTTGTTGTTGTTAAATTCAGACTAAATTCTGCACTATGGAAGCTTGTTTTTGCACTGAATAAAAAAAGGTAATTGTGATATTTTATCTCATAATTCAGACTTTTTTTCTCAGAATTGTGAGATATAACCTCACAATTGCGAGTCAGTCTTTTTTTCCCTCAGAATTGGACTTTATAACTCGCAATTGCAAATTTATATCTCACAAATTTGAGAAAAGAAGTCAGAATTGTGAGATACATAATTTGCAACTGCAAGAAAAAAAAAGTCAGAAATGCAAGATACCAATTCCGAACTCGCAATTGCGAGTTTATATCTCGCAATTCTGACTTTATAACTCGCAATTCTGAAAAAGTCGTAATTGCGAGATGTAAACTCGCTATTGTGAGAAAGTCATAATTGTGAGATAAAAAGTCGCAATTATCTTTTAAATTGTTTTATTCCATGGTGGAAACAAGTTTCCATACTGCAGATGCATTTACATTAGGGCTGTCAAAAGTACCAGTACTTCGGTACCAAGTCGGTACTGAAATTTTATAAATGTGATGATACCAGCATTTCCCCCTAGCATTTTGAGCGCCGTTGAGTGGATTCTGACTAACTTAAACACCTCTGATTGGCCGTTGTGCTCACGCGCTCAACAGATAGGTCTTTGATTGGCTACAATGATCAATGCTTAAAAAATTCGTTGTTCACCGCGTGTTTGCACAGCAGGCGTCTGTCAGCGGTCCGCTGATAAATATGTGACATGTTCATATGACAACAATAAAATTGTATACTGTTCTAATGCTGCATTTTACTTACACAAAATCAAATCAGCATCCAAATCGCCTCTGATACTTTGCCTGAATCATCATTACTTAAAATGTAAATGGATTATATGTAGTTCCAAACCAATTTTCCCATCTGAATTTAAAATTCTTCCATTTGATACAATGACAGTGAACATGGGCTGTCAAGCTCCAAAATAGACACAAACAAACAAATACTTTTAAAAGACCATGAAAGTTCTTTAAGACTTGTGTACTATATTTCACAGAAATATTACAGCATACTGGTTTGGAATGACAAATAACATCAATATTTTAATTTTTGGGTGAACTACCTCTTTAAATTGCAATATTCAAAATTACATAGAGCTGTCATTGCACAGAGCCCATGTTAAAAGCAATATAAGGTCATTCTATTTTAGGAATCTACTCAACTGTGCATGACATTCCGAGACCGGATCAGCCGTGATGTGAACTGACGGCACGGTAAATGGTCAGAAAGTGAATCGTCGTTCGCATGGTTGGCACAAGGAAGCAAAATCTGGCTTTGGTCAAGAAAATATTCCTCACCGTTTAAAACCAATCCATCCGTGTGCTGATCTTTTACATTTTCTCCAATAGCAATCTCCTGATTCAGCTCAACACACAGCATAGAATGGATCATGAGCACTAATCAGCACAGGAAGTGAGGTCTACATTAACTGTAATTACAAATATAGGGTTTGGTTCTTCAAGTGATGTGCTGCATGCTAATTACAATATCGATGTTGTCAGGATAAAATATGGCACAACACTTAATTAACAATAAATGCAAACATATTACTCAGAAAGAGGGTTTGATAGTCTCATTAACAGGAAGCAGCCAGTGAATGCTACATTACTGAACTATGTGCACATGGGGAGGAGGGAGGAGAGTGGAAAGTGGGTAGGGTAAATGCTCAAGCAATCCACTAGAGGGCGCATTCACACAGAGCGTCACACAGATGCAGTGTAGAGAGAAACTGTGAGATTGCAGCTAGTCAGACCCTGCCAGAACCCCACCTGACGGTTCACATTGAACCAACTGTCCACTTAGGGCGCTTGGGGATGAAGCATCACAAGGATGTACACTAATGTTCAAAAGTTTTTGGAGTCTGTAAGATTTTTTTATGTTTTTGTCTCTTATGCTCACCAAGGCTGCATTTATTTGATCAAAAATACTGTAAAAACTGTAATATTATGAAATATTATTACAATTTAAAATAACTGCTTTATTCCTGTGATGGAAAAGCTGAATTTTCAGCATCCATTCTATTACATTATGTTCTCCAGTGTCACATGATTCTCCTAAAATCATTCTAATATGCTGATTTTGTGCAAGAAACATTTATCATTAACAATGTTTTTTTGTGATACATTTTTATTTTTTATTTTGCAACATTATAAATGTCTTTAATGTCACTTCTGATCAGTTTAATGCATCCTAGCTGATTATTAAATCAGGGATGCACACAGTTAAGGGGGGAAAAAAGTGAGAACACTGCGTGGGGCAGGGGCATGTTCCGTACGGAATTTTTCAAAAAATGTGAGTTGTCACTGAAAGGTAAGGAGTTTGCATCTATGTTAAATTGATTTTTTTTTTAAATAAAAATTATTTATTTTAAATTATTGACCCCAAACTTTTGAATGATAAATGATCTTCTGAACCTAAACTTTTTATGAACTACAGAAAGTGCTCCTGAAGCTTTGATTCATTTTAGTTTTACAGTCTGTATCAACTAGTGGTGCTTGCACAAACAAAACACACCATAACAATGTAGGAGATGATTCGGTCAACAATACATCTCTACATCGAGCCTTGAGTATCACAACTAGTAAGTCATGTTTAATTAAATTAAATTAATAAATGGACTTGTTCAAAATTAAACTGGAAGATAAAACACATATCCTCTGTTTAACACCGCACTTATGATCTCTGAAAGATTAATCAAGAGATTGTTTTCGAGGCCTCCTAATGTTAGCGTTTAAAGTCTGTAGCACAGTGATATGTCTAGCAAGCCTGTTTTCATTTCTGCACTACCATCAGAATGAAGCCTACCTGCTGCAGCTAAACCCCCTCCAGCTGACATTAATATTTCAGCATGCCTTCAGCACAAGAAGATCCAGTCTGGCCTCAGACTGTGCTACATTACGGTAAAACAGTAAAGCATCAGCACTCAGTGGTGCAGGCTGAAATGGATGCAACTCTTCCTCTGTGTGTCATTTGCATTGGCCTGCAGCAAAACACAGGAAGAAGGGATCCAACCTGCCAATAACATCAAGGGCTAGGAGCTAAAGGTCTGTCCATGTAAAACTGTCATGATGCATTTATGAAGGACTTTATGGGTTTGCAAATCAATACTATGGTTTATGTAGAACCTTTGAGATAGTAACCCACAGTCATTAATAAAATCGTATTCTCTCAACACATCTTTACACAGCCAAGTGCTTTGTCTGCTCCAAATTCAGCATCAAGATGCACAGAATATAAAAGTTACACTAAAACAGTGGTTCTGAAACATTTTCAGCCTTTCCTTTTGTAGAGAAAATTATTATCAAGCCCCCCACCTACATGCACCCACATAAACACACACTCAGACATGACCTTGCTTGCAAAATCCTATAGGATATATTTGAAACATTGTAAATAATACAGTACTACAACTTCAACGGGCTACTCTTTGTGTTTGTGATGTGAAGTCTATAAGTGGCATCATACTGTCAGAAGCTAATATTTTGAAGCACAAAACACTACACTGGAAGCGACAAAGCGAATGTTGCAAATCCATTTCTGAGTCAAAAGTAGTGCAAGCGCTTGGAGTACATCAGAAATAGAACGGGGCATCAGTTTACTGTCGGGTATTTGTCGTGTCACGTCGTCCAGTGCTGCATTCAGTGTAGACAGCATCACTGATTATAATGGATTCTATTTGCTTTTGTCATGCCGCTCATGTCTGGTATAACCAGGTTGTTTTGATAGTTGTGACATTTGAAGTTTGGCATTTGATTCATCATCTGCTTTAGGTTCACTTGGCATTGGCAGTCCTTTCACAAACTCATCCATGCTTAGTGCAAAACCACGCATCATTCATTTATATAATTTTACACGGCTCCCTGCAATACTAAATTCAAATTCTATAATCGCACCATCTAGCTGTCTGTTATTTTCACAACAACTGCTACAACTGATATGATACCATTCAAGCAAGTATTGCGAGACATCTTGAGTAAATATGTAAGCAATAAGGTACGAGAGGCTGTGCCGTATCGTGAATAAGCCACGGCTGAATGGCGTTGCTAGGCACGACGCGAACACAACTACCACACAATAAAAATATTAAAGCCCAAAATATATATCAAAGCAACTTCCATGAAGTAAACTGTCACTAAAAGCCTTCCTTCCGCTGGAAAAAAATAGTCCCTGACCGTGAACAGCAACAGAAGTTACATTATTACGCCATTAGATTGCAGCAAAGACTGTCTTTATGAGTGTGTCAGTCAGTAGCGGAGACTTTTACATTGAAAAGACTGAATTGTTGTGAACACGGAACAAGACGCAACTGACAAATGCTTTGACAAATGCTTTGAGCGCTGTCAGTCTCGGGAAAACCCCTTAACTGTTAAAAGGACAAGATGATACATCGGACATTTAAACAGAATCTTTATTATGAACATAGGACTGACCTGAAGAAAAATGCTAAATCTGAATGCAGGTAATAAACTCGCTCACTCAATCTCTTTCTCACAATACTCTTCTACATAATACAGTATGTTTCAATGAACAATATCAATTGAGAACATACAGTTTACGTTGCTAAGAGTGGTTGCTAAGGGTGTTGTGTAGTGATACACAGAACCATTGGGTGAAGCGGTCATAGCCGTGTTTTATCCTGAATAAAACACAGCTATTGACCAATCAGAATCATAACCGTTTTATAAGTCAATATAATATTTAGCGTTCAATTATGTACGTATGTGGCACGGGATAATTTCACAGTCGGGTCTTGTATCACCTTGAATAGTTTGAATGGTGTGGAGAGGCATTCCCCAGGCTCACTGTGGACAGTGGAGTTTGAGGCTAAGCTGTCAGTGGACTCAGGATCCAAACTAGAAATTAATTAGAAGTTTAATAGGTTTTTACAGGCTGTTTAATTACAGTGGAAAAGGACAATTAGATTTGAGCTTTGAGACACCTCTTGGGAACTACATAAAAAGAAGAGCAAGAAGACTTTAAGTGACTTAATAAAAAAATATTCCCCACTACACTGTTTGAATTTATCTAATTGAATTTTCACCAGTGATACTTTTCCAGGTAACACAATCAAGCCATTATTAGACTCTTTCCTGTGGGCTTTCCACATTTGAAATCATAACCCATTGCATCAAAAACCTGGGTAAACATAATCCTGGGCTACTCAGGGTTAAAAGTTGCCTTACTTCTGGCTTTAAAAAGACAATTACCCTGGGTTAAGTGCCGTATAAAAAGCCCTTGAGAGTGATAGCTCCAAAGAAATCTCCATTCACTTCCTTCACGACTGAACTGTATATAGTTTACCAACAACCATGTTTACAGTGCCTCTCATGATAACCTCATTAACTGTGTATTTGTTGAACAAATATAACAAATTGTGGATAAACAAATAAATCTTACAGTCGGCATGTCTTCGTGCTTACACTTTTGGATAGCTGTATGGTAATGAATAATAAGCTGGAAAATGGAGCAAACAGATTTTACACAGAACGGATTAGAGTCCAGATATGGATCTTCCTTTCAAAAATAACGCTAAAAATACTCTGGTTTACAAATCGTAAATGTGGCTTTGGGTTATATAAGCCTGCAGCGTGGGCTTACTCACACAACATGGAAAACCTAATTAAGATTCCCATGTAGAATCTCCCCCTCTCTACACAACAGCCCGTAGCACTTGGTTAATCACTCTATTAATCATGGCAATGCTGTTAGTAATCACACCCAGCAACATTTTATCTGGCAATTTTCTCCAATAAAACAGGACAGTGTAGGGGCAACTCCTCGGCTTACACCTGAGACATGAGAAGCAGTAGAGAGCTCATTTTGACTGGGTTGAGCTGGGTTGTGGAAGTTATTTTTAACATTAATATTACTTTCACAAGACTCTAAATATTGGCAAATGTGTTCCAGGTTCAGTACAAATTGAGCTCAATCGACAGCATTTGTGACAATGTTGATTGGGCCTACCACAAAAAAAAAAAAAAAAAAAAATTCTGTGTTACAGTGAGGCACTTATAATGGAACTGAATGGAGCCAATCAATCCGTAAATGGTAAAATACTCACTGATTGAATAGTTTAGACACAAGATGTAAACAATAACAAGATTTTTTTTTTTTTTTTTACAACAATAACATAAAATTTTACAGCTAAGTTGCCATGGCAACTAAAACCCTAAAATGACTAAAATTATTAAGTTGCTTTGCAGTTCTTCTGTTAAAACTTTAAATAAAATAAAAGCTGAAAAAAGCTGAAATAAAGCTGAAAACAAATAAAATATAAGTATTAAATGAAAAGCTTAAACTTGATGAAAAACTAGAATAGTTTTAAAATAGAACTGATGCCTTGGAAACTAACTGAAATAAAGCAAGTTTAAGCTGAAGTAACTAAAATGACTAAAACTGATATAAAAAAATAAAGCTAAATAGAAATATTGAAAAACTAATAATGACAAAAGCAAATGAAAATATTAAAACTTAAAATCAAAATGAACACTGAAAATATAAAAGTAAAAGTTAATTTTAAATATTAACAAATACTATAATAGTATATACAAAATACTAAAATAATACAGCTGCTGGGGTAATGGGGTAAAAATGGGCACCATTCAATTCCATTGTAAGTGCCTCACTGTAACCTCGATATTTTAAAAAAATATTTTATCTTATATATTTAAGATTTTTTTTTTTTTAAAGGCAGGACGGTCCATTTTACACCACAAATACTGTCAACTGAGTTTAACTTGTATTGAACCCTGGATATTGCTTCGATGCTGAACCAGATCATGGATCAAAACTTGACTAAAACAATGTCAAAACAAATTTAGTTACTAGGCAGAAAGATCCAGAATTCCAGTTGAGTTGAGTTTAATTTTGTCCTGCCCCATGGCAGAATCCAGGTTGCATGTAACCGTAACGAGTAACAAAGTTCTTATGATGCCACCGGCAGCTAAAGGACACACAGCATGAGCCTATCCCTCCCAGCATCTCTCTGTACCTGTGATTTTAAAATAGCAGCACAATTTCACAAAAATAATTAACAAACAACACATGAGTTTGATGACCAAAGTAGTGAGAACACTGTGATAATGCTGACACTGAGAGATCGGGCATCTTGGCCCCAAAACATGCTTCTATCTGGATACACTCCTCCTCATATCCTGTCTGAAGGCCTTCTGGGCTGGAAGAAGAGCACAGTCAGAGGAAAAAACTCAAATAAAGTGCTTACAGCACAGTTCTTTCTGGGGGTCACGAACCCTCCCCATATTCAGCATCTATGTCAATTAGTCCTGACAGTGAAATGTCAATAATTTAATCATTAGAAATTGTTAAAGGGAACCCCTGGTGTTAAGACTTGTATGGCTTAATATATTGTAAATGATGTCTTTTACTGAAATATGTAGTAGAAAACCCATGAAAGATTTATGTTATTTAAAAAATCCATGACATATTTGGACTGATTTGGACAATGGGCAGCGCCATTTTGTTTGCGTTCTATGTCGGTGACGTCAAATGGTTGCACTCACTGCTTTACTTACACTGTCCTACTGCTATTGCTATTTTTAACGCAATACACCTCGGAATATAATATACAATGCCACATTGTGCAGCTTTTGGTTGTAATTTTCAGTCGATGAGCCACAAGAGAAGCGATGTAAGTCTTTACTGCTTTACTAGCGATAAGAGGAGAAAAGAATGGGAAGTTGTGAAGAATGTGGACAAATAAAACTTCCTAAAGATCCGCATTTTTGTTCTCTTCACAAGCCCTGGTGCCTTTGAGGCTCTTAGAAGATCACAGCTGAAAGAGCTTACAGTTGCCGATGGAAATAAGTGTACGCTTTAACTAAATGCCGCGCATGTCGTGGAGACTGACGAAGATAAGCCTATAACACATCTCGATTGAGACAGATTGCCTCAAAGCTCGCGTGCGCTGTGATGCACGAGATATCTGTGATCGCATAAAACAGCAGCATCTTCTCAGCATGTTTAACTGTGTGTAATGCATTCAGGTGATCAGACGATTTTAACACGTCAATCATACAACAGTAGTTTGAGTAGCCACAGAGACACTGCATGTCTTCGATGTTTTCATCCTCACTAATTTTGCGCTCTGGCTCAAATCGGAAAGGCTGTTCGTGTTTTAAAAGAAACCCTGCAGATATTAAGACCTGTATGCATTACTAGAATACCGTTGCGCCAAATATACAGATAAAAAGCCTCAGTCATCAGGGCTAAAGTGAAGAGAACAAAGACGCAGTTAGGAAGTTTTATTCGTCCACATTCTGCACAACTTCCCATTCTTTTCTCCTCTTATCGCTAGTAAAGCAGTAAAGACTTACATCGCTTCTCCTGTGGCTCATCGACTGAAAATTACAACCAAAAGCTGCACAATATGGCATCGTATATTATATTTTGAGTTGTGTTGCGGTAAAAATAGCAATATGACAGTGTCAGTAGAGCAGTGAGTGCAACCATTTGACGTCACTGACATAGAACGCAAACAAAATGGCGCCGCCCATTGTCCAAATATGATTTTTTAAATAACGTAAATCTTTCATGGGTTTTCTACTACATATTTCAGTAAGAGACATAATTTACGCTATATTAAGCCATACAAGTCTTAACACCAGGGGTTCCCTTTAAGAAGGAGGTGAACAGCGGGGTGAATAACAGTAAGTCCTAAGAAGGGGTGGACTTCATCACTTATAGTGCAATGATTAAATAAATTTTTAATTTGACATTACCGGTTGGCCCTAATGACTTTATTATATATGTATTTAGGCGTTTTTTAATGTCATACAGTAACTCAGGATTTGTTGAGAAGAAGTGTGCCATTAGTTTTCACCTGGCGGATGATAAAAACAGGCAAATAAGTTTGGAACCGAGCCATATCTAGGGGCCAGAATATCATTGAGACTTGAGGATGGACTATTTCAACTTGGGCCAGTAAGCAATCACCTAGCAACCCATCAAAGCACACTAGCAACCAAACAGAACACCCAAATCATAGACTCAATATACTTTATAATGACTCCCAGGAATGCAGTAAAATTTTGGCAGTCAATAAAACAAAATAAAATAAAAAAAATGTAAAAAATTAGAGTTTTTAGAATAACAAATTCAGTTTAAATTAGCTTTTTTCTAATGTGCGATAATTCATTAGAAAATTAATTAATTTTATCATTAATGATAAAATACAACACATATTTGCATAAACCATGTATTATACAGTGGGAATATCATCATAATAAAATCAACTAATCAATCTAAAAAAATTTAATTAATAAAGATATTTTTTTTCTCAATTTATGGGGATGATATTAGATGAAATTAGACTTTATGGGGATGAAATTAAAAAATTTAATTTAAGTGAACAATCTTCACATAAACTTAACACTAATAGTTTTTTCCACTGGCCCTTGCATTAAAAAAAAAAAAAAAAAAAGTTATTCTTTCCATTGTTTTTGAACCGTGTAACCTCATAATTTAATAAATAACATTATCACACCAACATTTTACATACCAGTAAAAATTCACAATTCCCAATAACAATTTTTATACAACAAAAACTATTATCCTAACTAATAAAGTTCAAACATTAAGACAAGTATGTAAATTAAATACAGATTAATCCTTATTAAATCTACTAAAGTTATTCAGTCAAGACAAGCGAGTGATTTTCTCTTTTTCTTTTGTTCTTTGAATAACATTAATGACACAGTCTGCAGTAGGTATATTAGGCTGCTGTCACTTTAAGACCTGACTCATGATGCGGATGTGACACACATCCGTATAAAATTCACATTTATAAGGTGTTTGAACACAGATGTGTCCACAGTGTGTGTAAAAAAAAAACAGCCTATAATGGTAAAAATCCACTCACTCCTTTTTTTACAATACCCATAAATCATAAACAGTCTCTCGAAACGAGCGGTTCCAGAAGGCCCGCTCATGACTTGTGATGATCTGCCTTATTAGCATAGATAACGCCCTGAGAGAGCCACAGCAGTCCACTTTTTCTGTTTCCTCACTTTAGCAGCTGGAGATATACAATGTATATAAAAATAAATAATAATAATAAAAACATTACAAATGTTCTGTTATTGGATGTACCAATGAACATAAGAGTCTCCATAGTCTCTCGGCATTTGAGCCACTGAGGACACCGTTGTTGAATTTCATTTATGAAGGAAATGTGCCGAAGAAAGTTGGTAAAGTGTTATATATTTGTGCAAATCATTTTACGCCATACTGCTTTACAAACGGGGATCAGTTCAACACTGGATTTGCACAAAAGATTAACATGACGGTACATGCTAGTCCAGGGGTAGGCAATGTCAGTCCTAGAGCCACTGTCCTGCAGAGTTTAGCTCCAACCCTGGAGAGAAAAAAAAAAAAAAAAATTCAACGGCCTATAGTCTTAGTAATCCTGACCTTGATTAGCTTATTCAGGCGTGTTTGATTAGGGTTGGAGCTAAACTCTGCAGGACAGCGGCTCTCTAGGACCGACGTTGCCTACCCCTGTGCTAGTCGATGAGTTGAATCAGCTCCACAATAACTACATAAAATTATCCACTAAACATTCAGAAATATCCAGTTGCATTCTATAAGTTGTAACTTCTTCCTGAGTCTCTCCATCAGTGTCCAACTCCAGTTCAAACAATGTAAGGCTGAACACCGCTACTGACAATTTCTGACATTTTCGCTGCGTGGGATTCTGAAGTTGTTGTTGTTAGGTATCTCAAGCACGAGCTGTTAAAGCTCCCCCCACTTCTGGAAAGGAGGCAGCATATTTGCATGTAAAGGGACACACACAAAAAGGGCGTGTTTTTGCTCACACCCATCGGGGCAAATTTGACAAGCTATAGTAAATGATCTGTGGGGGTATTTTGAGCTGAAACTTCACAGACACATTCTGGGGACACCAGAGACTTATATTACATCTTGTGAAAAGGGGCGTATGTCCCCTTTAAATCAGTACTGGCACATCTTAAAATGTGTTACATTTTCCACTAAATTTTCATACTTAAGTTTCAAAAGTCAAGTCACCTTTATTTATATAGCGCTTTTTACAATACAGATTGTTTCAAAGCAGCTTTACAGTGATAACAGGAAAAGTATGCAACAAAGTTTGTTTCGGCTGTACAGCAGCTCTAGAACAAAACAGAGTCATTGTTTAGCTTCAGTCAGTTCAGTGTTGATTAAGTTCTGTTGTAAAAATCATCAGTTATTAATATACTCTAACTCTACTCTCTAACTCTATAGTGCATTTCATCTATATATATTCATCTATATAATATTGTTGAATAGTAGGTGTTCGCAACTAAGCAAGCCAAAGGCGAAAGTGGCAAGGAACTCCATCAGATGACAGAATGGAGAAAAAACCAGGCTCAGTCAGGGGGCAAGTTCTCTTCTGGCCAACAAACGAAAGCTGTAAGATTATGATTCAGGCGGCGTAACAATTCAGAAGTCAGATTGGGATCGGAGCCAATCTTGGAGTATTCAAATTATTGAATCCAGTTCCATCTAGTTGAAAACACCCATTTTATATTCATATAGGTTTATAAAGCAGACAACAAACCAGGAAGGCCCATATTAAGAGGAAAATAAACTCTTCTGATCCAATGGCAGATAGTAGTGGGGAAAACTATTTTAAAGATGTGCTCTATGTAACACTTGTATGCGTGTGTGTCACTGATATACAGGAACAGACCCTGCATCTGTTAGCTGCTCATGTTTACCACTCTAACAAGGCACAGTAAGGAGGTAACATGATCACTCTCACTCTCTCTCTCTCTCACACACACACACACACACACACACACACACACACACACACACACACACACACACACACACACACACAGACACACAGACAGTCTGGGTCCAAACAGCAGTGTAGCCAGGCCGAAACACGAGAGCCAGTGTGAACAATGGCGTTATTCTGAGGGGAGCAGATGAGATGGCAGAAGGATGAAGGATGTAGTCAGAGATCCTGATTGGAGCTGATCAACAGAGACCGTGTGAACACAGACTGGGAACATGTTCAACTCACAAAATCTCTATTCATTCCACCTCTCTTTCTACTTTTTATCTTTTTGTCTTGTTTTTATTATGTCACTCTATCCACACAAAAGCCAGTAGGGGTGTCTGGCTAAGTAATGGTGTACCTCAGGGCTCAGTGCTGAGCCCCATTCTTTTTCTCTAAATACCCCTGAGTGGAAGTGTCATCACCACCAGAGGAAGCAAACATAAGAAAAAGCATCATGCAACGGGGTATCAGACCTCACCGCAAACGCCTGCCTTAACACATCAGCTTCAAACACAAACACAAACACAAACACACACACACACACACACACACACACACGCACGCACGCACGCACAGTCTCAGTATACAGCCATATGCTTGCTGGTGCACACATAAGTCAAACAGAGAGTCTCATGTGTGTAGTGTAACTAATAAAATCACAATGATCATAAAAACAAAGCAAGAATGATGAGAGACAGAAAGAGGGGGATCACATCAAGTGCTCTCTGCAATACTTGAATCTGAAAGAAACAGAAGATAAAAGGAAGAGGAAACAGATGAAGTGAAAGGAAAATAGAAAGTAAAAGACTAACAGAGAGTTGAAACAACAAAATGACAATAAAAGGAACTAGAAAGAGAGAGACAACTAGCTTTTAGGGTGAGTCACTTTGCTGCAGAGTTTATTACGACAGACTGAAAACCACTCTCGACAACAGTTTGCAATGCCAACTTACAATGTTTACGACACTGACAACTAGAGCATCGAAACAACACTTAATCACTTCAGCTTTATGGTCCTCCTCCTCTCCACACTTGACATGATGTATAAAGTCTTTTTTGCTTACCTCTGAGCTCCTCACTTTCTGTTCCTGCATGCTTCTCTGAGTGTGTGTGTGTATGTGTGTGTGTGTGTGCGTATGTGTGTGTGTGTTTCAGTGAGTGTTCAATCGTACAGTAGAGAGGTGTTCATGTTCTGTGGACTGGCTTCCTTTTCTCTGGGCAGACTCAGAAACTGTGCACATCGGGTTTGTGTGTGTGTGTGTGTGTGTGTGTGTGTGTGCGAGCATGCCAGAGATGTGGGGAGGCCCTGAATCACTTCCTCACCGCTGCATCCAGCACTCTGCGGCACTCAGCAAGTCTACTGCAGGGAGCACAGCCAAGCAGCAACGAATAGAGGAAGGGCCACCGAGCCCACACGGAAAAAAGTGTACTGTAACACAGTTACCGCTCAGGAAGCTGACAGTTGACAGGTACAACAACAAGAGCTTTTTCCAGCTTAAATGACTCTCAAATCAAGTGTACAGTTTAGTAGTTACATAGTAAATAGTAATAATCACTATTATTATATATATATATATATATATATATATATATATATATATATATATATATATATATATATATATATATATATATATATATATATATATATTTGAATAAACATCTAACTATAGTATTATTTTTTTTGGCGAACAAGTCAATTTCACTGTTGTGCTACAAACATGAAAGATGCTTCAGATAACATGGTCTGTTGAGAAGAAGTTTACTGTTAATTTTCGAAGTAATCAGACTTATGGTTTTCACTTGGATGAAAAAAAAAAAAAAAAAAATTCTGTAACACTTTGCAATAAGGTTCCAGTTGTTAACATCAGTTAACTACATTAGTTAACCAGAGATTCAACAGTCTTAAGGGCCATTCACACAGAACACATTTTTCGGCGTTTTTGTTTTTTTCTGTAAAAAAAAAAAAATTGTCAAAATCGTTATTAAAAAAAAAAAGTGTATCGAAACCTTTCAGTTATTTTTCCATTCCACTGCCTGCACATTGTGTTTTTTCTAAATGCAAAAACCCAAGTAATTTCTAGGGTTTTCTACCTTTCAGAGCTTGTGAAAGACACTCGGGACAGTAGATGGAAATGTCACTGTCCCGATCAGGCCAGTACTGAATCTTCACAAAAGTCTTGCAAAAAGCAGTGCGCACACATCTCAAACAGCGCACAAATATGCCACGGAATTTAGTCTTCTTATACTTATTTTTAGATAAAGGTCTATGGTTTTGCATAAAAGGACTTCATCTTAATAGAGATTATTGCTGTTTCTAAATCATGTTACTTTCTACAGGGTGTCTGTTAGATCACAACACTGAAGAATAGAGCGCTATGAATCATTCGTCACACACACAGTAACTGAAATTTAAATGTATCTGGTTGTGTAAAATAGGCACTTAATATTATAATATCGAAATTTTGATCAATATACCCCTGAATCGAATCATATCACAGAACTTTTTGAGGTATCGGAAAATATCGTATCACTTGGCTATGATAATCAATATCGTATCGAATTGTGATGAACTGTCCGATTTACACCCCTAATAGAGACTTGATGTTGGGTTCTTCTGACTTAAGACTAGGCCTGTTGCGATTGGTCGATATAATCGACTGCGTCGACGCTGATAATTAGTCGATGTCAATATTTTTAATCAATGTTTAATCGATCATTTTATATTATTTTACCTTTTAAATTTCGTTTTCACGCTTTGACTAAAATAACAACCGTTCGTACACTCTGGTTTCGTTGGGATACCACAGCAGCACAAGCTCGATGCATAAACATCTGAAGAGGAAATATATAGGAGCAAGTTTGTTATTTCAAATGTAGGCGTGCAGCAAGCGCGCTCATAATAGTAGCGACGCGCATGCAGTGCGGCGCGCTTGTTTTTTCCAGGTGCGCCTATGCCGCGGCGAGATCATCTCAACATCTCAACTTTACGGAATGCCGCAAGCGCACCGCAGGTCGTGATGTGACAAGAACCAACCGATCAGCTTCTGCCTTTCCGTAACAACATCGAAAGCTCAGCTGAACAGCTGATCATAGCTGTACGGGGTGGGTTTTTAACAGCATAAACGACATAATGAATAACATTTAAAAATACTAATTTATACGTACACAGGTAATAAATACTATTCATATACAATATGAAAAGAGTTTGCCAAGTTAAAAGAACATTAGGAATGTTTTTCCACTCTGAATTTTACATTTATATAATTTAGTTGTATTTATTTTTCTCTCAGTTGTAGGCAAAGCCATGTGACTGAATTCCTGCAAAAGAATGACTACTCACCACAATTGGCTGCAGCTCTTACTGATAGTGTCCTGAATATGATTATCAAATTTATACTTTTTTATGGTACACTACTGAATGCCGAAGTTGCCAAGTTAAATAAACACCCTAGCAACTACAAAGCAATGAACTGGCAACAACCCTGACATAATGGTGGCAACTTTTGCAGAGGCAAAAACCACTTATATTTTCCTTAGAATATTTAAGAATCTATACTACACTGGTTAACTATAATGGGCTATTTGTGTGAGTGTTTGCTAGAAAAGCCTGACAGGAACAAGCTGTGCATGTGTGATTAATATGTGTATGCGATACAGTGACAGACAGCCGTGAATATGTGTGAGAGTTAGAACTGCAGCAGGTTTAATGAAGCTGTAGTGGGCGGTGGTGACTCTGCCTGCACTAATGAGAACACACGGAAACCACACACATATATGCAATGAACAAACACATGCACAAGAGAACACAAGCTTGTCCGCTTCTAAGAAAGCTCCAGGGGAACAGGCAAGAGTTCTACAATGCACAACAAAGACATCAAACATCAACACCACTGTTTGACTGCTAGTTAAAGCCAGATGAAACCCAGAATAAAGCTACCATGACCAAAACCTTTAATCCACAACACTGAATCCAGTAAAATATAAATATATGCAAAGTTATCAGGAGCTGACTATAAAAAAATCTCATTAAAATTCTTGTCACAAAATGGACATAACGTTATCTTCAGAAAAGAAAAACAATTCACCAAATTGTTCTAGCACACACTGCAGGTACAGGATGGAGATATGTCCATAACACTCTGCAAGCGTTACTGCATTCATCAACAGAATTGAATAAGATTTCCTTGTGAAATATTCATGACTGCATGACTCAAAGCTTGCTCAACATTTTTAGCAGATGGGTCAGTACTGTCTGGGTACCTCTTTTTCCCAGTCTGAATTCACAGGCCGGAAAGCCCTATGGTCCCCGGCTGCACACATACACATCGGTTGGAAAAGCTACTATGTAGAGCAATACTGTGCACAATGTGTTCGGACAGAGTGTTTCCTTTATGTGAGAGGGTAAAGAACTAAATCTAGCTCTATTCCTGGCTCAGACTATCATTATCTTGAAGAGAGGATATGCAGCATGTTAATTGCCATCAGCTGGCTCTTCAACCCAAATATAAATTCTAAAACAGTGAATAAGAGAGGCCAAATCCTTTTGCTCATAAACTTACTCTAAGGGCCCGTCCAAGTTTAGCTGTATACGCAAAAATTTTGTATCGTATAGGCATTTCGTCCAGATGGATCCAGCATTTTCAGAAGGTGAAACCGCTATTTTTTTAAAACTGGGTAGCAGAGTGGATAAATCTGAAAACGACGCCCTTGCGTTTTCGTGTGTACAGCCAATCCATATATTTTGTGAAACGATGATGTTATCACCTAACGTGTTGACCCTAGTCAGACACCGCTAACAGCACAAAACAGTAACAACAACAACAACAACAACAACAATAGCGGACTACATGCTTGTGTTCTTGCCGCAGAAGCAACCGAGCCTAGTAGCTTTACTAAAATAAAGATTTATCTCTAAGCTTTACTAAAGTTAGTATACAGCGCGCAAGGTTTATGCGCATACTCCAAGTCTTATTCTACATTTGTAGTGTATCCCTGTGGCAGAATTACAGCGCCACATACTGATCTGGCATGTATACTACATCGTTTTTAGTCGGTTTCAGTGGTTTCGTGTATACACAGATATTTCTTGAGATGAAAAAAAAAAAAAAAAAAGATTGGATAAGAAAAGCTCTGGCTTCGTATGGATGTAGCCTAAGTTTTATTTTATTTATTTATTGCAGTGAATGGAACCCTTGCCCTGTAGTCAATGAGAAGAACATATTTCTGTATTTAAAAAAAGCACGAATGACCTTACAAATGAAAGCCAGTGCTTTTGATGACTCAACTCAAGAAGAAAGGATGGTAAACTAAAGTAGTCTTTGAGCACAATTCACAGTAAAGAAAAGTCCAAAGAAAATATCAACCAAGTGGTTCCAATGGACATGTCATTGTTATTTGTTTTAGTGAATTAATTTGTTCAGACCGTTCATGTAAATGCAGTCAAAACAGTAATATTGTGAAATATTATTGCAATTCATGTTCAATCATTCTAGCTCCCCAACGCTTCAAGTTTAGCTTCTACTTCTAAATTAAGTCCACTGATTCATGATGCTCCAGAAGAAGCAAGAAGGTTGTGTATAGCAGTGCTGACGTGGGAGAGAGTATTGGGTAATGTTACTGAACACTGCTGGCCTTTAGTTCTGAGATGCCCACTGGTATAGACAGATCAAGTGTGTTATTATACAGCCCACTGATGCCAGAGAGAAAAAGACAGAAAGAGCTCAGTTTCACTCCTCTACACACATCCACCCCCATACATACTCTCACATGCAGGCTTCTACACACACTGCCATTAATCTCTTCCCACACATACACAACCCCTCACACTCCCACACACACACACACTTGCATTCAATCACGTATCAAACACACACTGGAAAATTATTACTATAAATTCTAAGAAACCAAATCATCCATATGGTTTTTGGCTTCACATGCACACTTCCTCTCTTTTCATCACCAGCATGTCCACCCCTGCATCCCCGGCATCATGTTTACTGTCAGCTTGATGCACGAGAACACAGCTTCCCTCAGATAAATCCATTACAAGCTGCAGAGGAAAGCAGAACACCACCTCCTCCAGACAAGTAGCAATTTTCCAACATTAGAAACTAGTCCCAAACGAAATCTTCTCTATATGCATGTCTACAAAGAATAGAGAACAGCCAAGGTATATCTAAACTGGTCACCTGTGTTTCAGAGAATCTTTCTGTAGTCTTCAACAAAGTTTGTGTATAAAGTGGAGATGACTGCCCCACCTTGCATTATCAGGGCACTTCCTGCTCTGTCAGCAGAGGGAGGTGGGGGAAATGAGGCTGACAGGTGCATTAAGTTGCACAGGCAGTTTTTGTTCATCGGCCGACTAAGTTTTCTCAGTATGTTCCACACCGTCGGCTGAAGTTGGTCCTCGTAAGCCTTTTTTCAGCCGATGCGACATGTTGAATCGGCATCGGAGCTCGTCAGTCAGTCGGGCCATCTGATCATTCTGACTGGCTGTTCAGCTACTGCCACCTGCTGGTACGGAAAGGCATTTCTTCTTAAACAGGCACAGAACGGACATGCTACTTGGCCGTCGGGTGTCGAGCGTCGGTCTGGTGTGTCAGGGCAACTTTGGACCCAGACGCTGCCGACGTGAACCAACCCCGTAGTCTGCTTTCGTCAGCATCAGTTCGTCGGCATCAACTTGGTGTGTTCCGGGATTTATGAAGCGAAGAGAATACTTTTTATGCGCAAAAACCAAAAATAACAACTTTATTCAACAATTTCTTCTCTATCGTTAGACTCGTACACAATCATTATTGCAGTGCGTTCACACTGCCACCGGCAAGAGCGTCAAAGTGACAGGAAGTCATTCATTTTCAATGTGAACCGGCGGCGAGCTCCGGTGAGAGCGGCAAGGAGAGTTGAAGTCAGGTCAACTTTATGGTAATGAGCTATGACGCGGTTCAGCGGCAACCAATCGGAATGTAGAGGTCCTCGCTTGAGAGGATTCCGATTGGTTGCCACAACTTGTCATTTACTTTGACCCTTCCACCGGTGGCGGTTTGGACACACAGTACAGCGTTGTTGGCAGGGCAGCCAAGGCGAATTTCAACGCTCTCGTCAGCGGCGGTGTGAACGCACAGTTGGCCAGCTCCTGTGTCAGCATCACACACATGCATCGCGCTGCTCACGTGAACAGCGTCGGCCAATACTGAGCTGGTGTTCAGACGTAGAACCTGGAAGTGCTGCAACGAAAATAGCATAGGACAGGGAATGACAGGGGAGAGACAAATTTGTTGAAAAAAGTCGTTATTTTTGTTTTGTTTTTGCGCACAAAAAGTATTCTCGTCACTTCATAACATTAAGATTAAACCACTGTAGTCACGTTAACTATTTTAACAATGTTTTTACTACTTTTCTGGACCTTGAATGTGGTCATTTCATTGCTTTCTATTGAGGATTAAAAAAAAAAAAAACTCTTTTGATTTCATCAAAAATATCTTATTTGTGTTCCGAATATGAACGAAGGTCTTACGGGTTTGGAACGACATGAGGGTCAGTAATTAATGACAGAAATTTCATTTTTGGGTCTAACTCTTTAAATATACCAAATAAACACATGCACACACACACACACACACATATATACACAGAAGTTTCTTTTTGTGAATTGTGGGGACATTCCATAGGCGTAATGGTTTTTATACTGTACAAACCATATTTTCTATCACCCTACACCAACCCTACACCTAAACCTACCCATCACAGGAAACTGTGCACATTTTTACTTTCTCAAAAAAAACTAATTCTGTATGATTTATAAGCCTTTTGAAAAATGGGGACATGGGGTAATGTCCTCATAAGTCACCCTCTCCTAATACCTATGTCATACCCATGTCATTTATACAAATTTGTGTCCTGATATGTCACAAAAACACACACACGCGCACACACACACACATATATATATTATGATTAATAAATTATGCAAGTTTACATGTTAGAGAGTGACACTGAGAAAGACCTACAAATCTTTAGACTTTGTACAAGACTACAAGTACACTGATATACTAGTCTACACTTTAATCTTCAGAGAGATTTTAAGAGAGAGACAGCACTCTTTCATCATAATTTTAAGCATTTTTTGCTGGTACTACGCCTGTCAAAAGACCTCCAATGCTTTTAGATAAACCTCCTCTATTACTTCTAGAAAATCACAGCACGAAACAATTTATGTAAAAATCAAGCAGCTCTGCCAAGCTTGATAGAAAAATATCCCGGTGTGGCAATTCACAGATGCCACAACCACCTGTGCAGCCACACTGCACAATCGTATAGCCCCATGTGACACTCACACATGTAGAGTGGTACACACAAAAGTTCACATTCACAGCATGGTCTTACCTTCACATTGGACCTCAGTGCACAATAACATGCAAAAAACATTGCAGGTATTGTGTGGCATAAGGATTGGTGTGGCAGCAAAGCTTCTTAAGGAAAGGAAATCAAGATGAGGAAGAAGAGAGTCAGAGGCGGATCACATCCCTCGGTATGCGCTCCCAGCAGAGCATTGCGGCGGGTTGCCGTATCGGTCTCTCTGGACTAGGGACTCGTACGCACACATTGGCATCAGGCATGCAGGGAAAAATACGCTATGCTTTGTTGCTGGATGAGGCATTTCAGCTGACAGCAGTAGGAAAGGCACACCACCGAATGGGGGATTCTCTCTTTCTGTCTTTTCTCTCTTCATCTCCCTCTCTCCCTCGCTCTCTTTAATACAGCAAAAAGAAGAGGCAGGAACTGAGAGGGTGAAGATTTTGGAGGTTACTTGATACTATAACTGCGCCGGATTTAATACACACATACTGTATAAACAGCAGCAGAACATATAAGGCATGGCGGTATTTATTTTAATAATTTCCACTTGTGCACAGACACCCTGTGTTGTTATATAACACCCCTCAAGACTTACTCTCTACAGTGGAACACTGCATTTATTAGGCCAGCTGTAAGCAGCGGGTCTGTCATTTAAACCACAATCTAGAATACAGTATGCTTTTGGGGAATGTTTGTGGTATGAATCGATCCACATTTGAATATTTCAAAAACACAATGCATCCAATGAGATTACCCACTGGGTATTGGGAAATGCATAGACCATGTATGGCATTAGAATGCAAATCAGAAATTAACTTACACAGTGGGATCATAAAAATAACTTGCATCCTGTTTTTCAAGTGACAAAGTACTTCAAAAAATACACACTGCAAAGTTGCACTTCAATTTGACACATGATTAAACACAGATTAAGGGTGCTGATTCTTGACATTTGGATCTGAGGTAAATATCTGCAAGGGATGTACTGAACATCAGTTCCTCTGCTTTAAATGATAAAACTCCACACTGTACTGGTATATAACAAACACAAGGGGGCAGGAGTCTAACTCAATATATTCAATTCAGCTCTCCATCTCTCTCTCTCTCTCTCTGCAGTGGTGGACACCTTAAAGAATATATCGGTATCACTAACTATCTCTGTCTGAGATACACAAAGAGTGCACAGCAGGATCTCAATTTCTTGTCACCATGTAAGCACTTTAAACACTTTGCTGTAAATGTGTTAATTCAGCTTAGAGCAGAGGAGTCCCACTAAGGGTAAAATGAAATTAGAAGAGAGACACAGACTAATGACTCACAGTCCTTGAGAAGAATGAGTGTACTCAAACTAAATCACACCTCTCAAAACCTCCACACACACACAAAAACACACACAAAAGCATAGAACGCAAAAACATTGACACAGCAAGATCCAAAGAAACAAATAAATAATAATAGTTTATATATGCATTGATAAATATGTTCAAGTGTGTGTATACACATTTGAACTTTCTATTCATCGAGGTTAATTTAAACGAGGTTGAGTAAATGAAGACTGAATTTTAATTTTTGGGTGAACTATCTTTATTTTTTATTTTTATTTTTTTTTTGAAAGTCAACTGATGTTTTATGAATCATTTTCTTAGAGAAGTTAATTTACTGAAGGCTACCAAGAAAGCTAGGTTACTAAGTTTATTAAATTAATTTACAATATGCGCACATTTATTATAAATGTGGGGGGTGACACGTCACGCAGGTGTCTCCAGATCAGTCACCAGCACCGGCACTACATTTCCCAGCGTCCCTCTTGTTCCTCACCTGCACTCGATCATCAATCACCTGCACCTGAAGACCATCATCTATCATTACCACTCATCAGCACTCCCTTTATAAGCAGTCACTATCTTCACCACAGTGCCTGGTCTCGTATGTGCTAAGTGTTGTGTTGCATGTATACCTGTTCCTGTATATTCTCCCGTTGAATTACTAAGTAAAGACTTGTTTGTAAAGTAACTTCTTCGTTGTGTGTTTCTGCGCAAGCAACCCGTTACAGTAGGCACAATAGCGCTGTATGACACATGCATCACTTTTATTTTGTTTTTCCTTTTTTCATTCAAAATATTCAAACTTATTAACTATAGCCTATCATGAATTATAGGCAGTATAGGCGTTGAGCACCCAGGGAAAAATATGAGATATTCTCCATTAATTTTAAGCAATAAAAAACGACTGCAGCTTTCAGACGCGATGTTCTTTTCATTTTTATAGTTCACTTGAGGCAGTTACTATGGCATTTTTTAACGACGCATGTCGAGTGCGCATCAATGTAATACATTAACGTTAGAGTGCATCAATGTAATGTGCAGCATGAATCTCTCCATAAAAACAGCGCGCTTTCATATCTTTATGGACATTCTAACTGCATTCTATAGGCTATATCACGAGTTGTTGCCCTGCATAAACTGTATGAAATGTCAGATGACCTATGTAGGTCTAGGGGTGGGGCAAGTGCGTTAACTGCGTTAAAAATTTGAACGCGTTATTTTTTTCCGTAATTAATTAATCTAATTAATGTGTTAAACTTACAGCCCTAATATATATATATGTGTGTGTGTGTGTGTGTGTATATATATAAGCATAGGGCTGTCGATAATCGCAATATTGTAATATTGTAATAAAATAATATATTGTAATATTGCTATGCCTTCTTGTTTTACACTTCATGCATGTGTACTGAATAATAAGTTAATGATAACAAGAGTAATTTTTTTCCTGCCATCTGGCTTATTTTTTACATAATTAGGACTCCATGTACAATTGTGATTTGTACAGAGGCTCCCTAGATTTGCACTAAATAAGCCTAAACAGACAGCAAGTGAGAGAGAGATCGACTGAGTGCGTGCGATTACCTGCGTCTGTCCTTCTTCAGGTCAAGTCATATATCCATGAAAAAAAAAAAGTTTGCCATGTCCGAACAGAAAAGCAAAATCTTTGTCGTAGCATCCTGTCAACGTTTAAGGGTATGAATGGAGTCAGCACTGGTCAATGCATGGAATCAATGCCATTGGTCTCTATGAAGTGAAGCATCAGTTTCAGCATTACCCCAGCGAAGCATTACTGGTCAGTCAAGCCTTGTAAAGAGGTGCTTCAAGTTAAAATAACTTCAACACTTTGTTTCATTAATTAATGAATCAGCGTTTTTGAATGTATTCGTTGAATGAACGGTTTAAGGACTCCCTTAAACAGTCCCTTGCCGCCACCTAGTGGCATAACAATGTACCCTGCACTGACTGACAGCCTGTCTAGCGCTTGCAGAGACAAGCAATGAGGTCTCAGAAAGCCTCTCGTCCAGTCGGATTCGAGGATCGGAACTAACTGTTATACAAACAATAGCCCAACAAGCTTATTGTCAGGTTTAAGTTCTGATATGTGGACCCTTATTTTGACATTCTGTTCTGTTTCCATTAGTTCCTGTTTACCCGCTCCATTTAGTTTTGGTTTTAATTGGTTACTGATTATTTCCTCGTTTGTTTCTCTAGTTTGTCTAGTTTACTTTCCTTTGTTCTACCCCGTTTATATAGCCCTGTGTTTCAGTTATTCTCGGTAAGTTCTCATTTATGTATTGTGTGGTATGCGTCATTCTCCTGCATGTTCATTCAGAGTGTTTGGATTATTAATAAAGCCTGTTTTGTTTGTGAATCTCCATTTTTTTTTGACTGCTAACCACATAGTAACAGTTGTTTATATAGCAAAAAAACAAAAAATACAAAAATATAAAATGATGATAATATCACAATATTGAGCCACTCAAAATCACTGCAAGGGAAAATACTTCACCGCGACAGCCCTATATGTGTGTATGTATATATGCATATGTATGTAAATCAGAGTGCCAGTTCAGAGCTGGGTGGTGTTGTGAGGCGCGGGCGAGCGCCAGCATGCAGTGGGAGGCATCGGAGATGCCTTGGAGAATATATTTTTGGTGCCAGCCTCCCTGTTACCAGGGAAACTAGTTGTTCTGTGGTTAGCAGCTTTACAGTATAGATGAGCTCACGAGAAAACGAGGGAGAAAAGGAAAGAGAAAGGGAGAGAATGAGGGGGTGACAAGAGAGAGGGAATGCTGAGGCTGAAGACTGAGGGGGTGGAGAAAGAGAGGAGGTGAGAGAAAGAGCGGAGGCGACTGAATTCACAAATTAGCCACTGGGAACTGCAGCTTTAGCTACCAAAATAGCTTTTATGTGAGAGAGAACACCAGATACTCTGTCCGAGGCCAGTTTCAGAGGGGGTATAGAGACTTTTCACCTAAGAAAACTTCACTTCACTTGCTGTGACCTGACGTTCAGCCTTGGACAGAAATAGATGCAGAAAGACGCACTGGACAAAAAAGGGATGTATAAGCTAAAACCATGGACAGGACGAGAGAGAGACAAGCAGGCAAAGCTGCACTGAAGCCAAAACACTTTAACAAGCACAAATATATCTCCTCCCAGAGGCAGCTCCTGCTGAAGCAATGAGTCATACACTCTTGCTCATGCACATATACACATGCTCACTCATTCTCCTCCTTTAACACAGATACACATGTTAAAACACTTAAGGCCACATTAAAGGTGAAGTGTGTCTTTTTTACACCACTAGTGGCACCAAGCAGAATTGCAAAAATAATGACTGTTTACCGAACACCTCCAGCCAACTATCATTAGTCTGAAAATGCTGAAGTGTATAATTTTATTGATGTTACTTTCTCATGTGTATTGAGTAAATGTCTTTAAAACCCTCTTTTGTGCAGAACTACTTCCTTCCACCACAGATTCAAATCTCAAGTTGACAGTTTGACCAAGGTTCCGTTACTAATTCTAAAACGTCACTTTAGAACTAGTAACGAAGGAATGTTGAGTCCCTCCATTGAAACTTACTGTATTTTGTACAGTATTAGAGAGAGAGAGAGAGATCGCCTGAGCGAGCATTACCTGTGCCTGATATAACATTCATTCTTCAGGTCGATGTCCATAATATTATATTCATTATAAAAATCTGTTTGAATGTCCGCTGAGGAAAGCGATCTTTGTATTTGTCCTTTTTACAGTTAAGGGAATTTTCCATAACAGCGCTAAAACAACGTCATTTGTTTACAAAAGTCCCTTTCAATTTAAAAGTCTCTTGTGACTGACTATTTTTTACGCCATCTAATGGCGTATTAATGTAACTTTCACTCAATCCATATTACACACTAACGGACCCTTTCTCAATACCAAATACAACATATTATTTATATAAAATAATATTTATTGAACAACAAATTTTAAATGAACAACAATAGCCATTATAAATGACAATATAAAATAAACACAATTGTACAATTCAGTCAAACGTACAAAAGCAGTGCTCTACAGGATATAAGTTAATATTAATATTAAATTATTAAATTTAACATAGCCCAATTAGATTTGTTTAGGAACAAGTAACAGATTAATAAGACCAAAGATTTCCCATTTTATGTACCCAAAATGAGTTATATATCATTTAATCACTATAAGAGACTACAAAATCTACAAATCCCACTACAAATCCCTGAAGCACTGGCCGAGATGAAAGCTGTTCTCGGCGGGCACACGAGCACTGAACGGCCACTGACGGCCTAGTGCATCCTAGTGCCTAGATCTCCAAAAACTACGCTATGATTAAATATCAGTCACATATTTCAGGTCTAAACAACTACATTCTCATCTAAAAACACTGCGTTACAACAAGTGTACCATTTGTAAAAAAATACGGTGGAATTGCTCGGCCCCCATGACAGTCGCTTTAAGCGGTGAAAAGGTAGGATATCTTAGGCAAGAATATCACACGGCTCTCAGCCAATCAGATTCGAGAACTGTTGTGTATATATATATATATATATATATATATATATATATATATATATATATATCTATCAGGATTTTATGTCAGGCTTTAAAGGGTTAAGAAAAACATTTTTGCATTCTAAGTATGCTAGAACAGCTAGGACACAGCCCCAGTGCTTTACAATTCTGCATAGTATAAGTAACTCTATAGCCACACATATACTGATAAACTGCCTAAATAATCTTCTTAAGGCTTTAAATCCCCTTGCATCAGGGACAAACTGGCATCAGCTGTGTGAAGATGTTTTCTACACTGGATAAAATCCAACCTTAAGTATAAACTTCAATGCATAACTCTTTCACCATTTATGCTATAGCCATGACTGATGCTTCAAATCATGCAGATTATTGAGTTACGTATCCTACTGGTAGACAATAAAACAAACAAACAAACAAACAAAAAATACCTCAAAGACTTGCACACTCAAGCTTCTGAACCATATCAACAGACTAGAATATCATAGAGACTTGGAGTAGAGACATAGAGAGGGGTGGAGTCTTTGTCCTTGGGCCAGAAAGTAACCACCTAACAACCACCTGAAGCATGTTGGCAACTACTCAGAAAGCCTAAGCAACAGCACAGCAGTGCTCTGGCAACCAAATGTGTAGCAAATGAATTAATCAATCAGTGTCAGCTCACAAATCCTTTAGATATGTAGAATCTACAGTAGTTTTAGTGTGAGCCCAGGGGAAGAGAAGAGCATATCCATCCATTGTTAGGTCATGCCTTATGTCTCTACATACTGAGAGCCAATCCCACATGTGAACTTGACACATAGGACAGAGAGAGATAGAAAGACCTCGTCCTGACCATATAATGAACACACACATAAACCCTCCTAAGCGGCCCCAGCATTTATTCGGAACAGAAGTCTTTTGTAACATTGTAAGTGTCTTTACTGTCATTGTTGATCAATTTAATTTGTCCATGGTGAATAAAAGTTTTTTTTTTTTTTTTTTTTAATTATTATTATACAGACCCCAAACGTTTCAACAGTAGTGTATATGGTGAGCACAGAACTTTTGATAGATGGTTAGAGACTCAGGAATACCCAGTTAAAGCAAGAGATGGTCCGTGTATTTAATAATTTGGTAAATAACTTCAAATCAGTATTCTGATCACCCTACTGGGTTCATTTTGTGATAATGACTGGCTGGCTGTGTATATTTCATAAGCATGCTGTCTGTCTAGTCAACAGAGCCACTGCGGTTAGCTGTGAGGGTGCTGATTATTCACAAGATGAAGTTCTTTTCATAAGCATGTTGCATGTTAAACCCAGAATGCTTTCTTCTTCCTCTTAAACAGCCTGTGAGGTGACAACATTAATCCTCTGGCTTAAGTCAAGTCTGAAATACAAAGAATGTTAAACCCTTGACAGATGCGCTCATCTTCAAAATGCTGACAGTGGAAAAGAAGAGAGAAGTCAAAGCTTTACTACTCAACTGAGTCTATCTAGAATTGAGTTTATCCTGTTCTGCTTTACTCTGTTAGTCTTCTTGCAAGGGGCTGAAAATGGGTTAGCTGCATAATTGTCCACACTGGCAAAAAATTGCACATGGAGTTGCGTAGGTCTAATTTTAGCATCATATTATCATGCTTATTTAATGATACTGTGTGGTAAATACAGATTTTGTGTTCAAGTTGAGTCAAGTCACCTTTATTTATATAGCGCTTTTTACAATGCAGATTGTGTCAAAGCAGCTTTACAGTGATAACTGGTAAATAATTTTGTCCAGCTTAAGTAAATTTAGTATTGATTCATTCAGTTGTAAAAATCAATAATTAGTTCATTTATCTACAGGTGCTGGTCATATAATTAGAATATCATCAAAAAGTTCATTTTTTTATTATAAATTATTTTTAAAAATGAAACTTTCATATATTCTAGATTCCCTACATGTAAAGTAAAACATTTCAAAAGTTTTTTTTTTTTTTAATTTTGATGATAGAGCGTACAGCTCATGAAAATCCAAAATCCAGTATTTCAAAATATTAGAATATTTCCTAAGATCAATCAAAAAATGGATTTGCAAAACAGAAAAGTTCAAGTTCTTTAAAGTATGTTCTTTTGTGCACTCAATACTTGATCGGCAGGACATATTACAGCAAATGACTTGCTCCTAGCACAAATTACAGCATCAGTGAAGTGTGGCATGGAAGTGATCAGCCTGTGGCACTGCTGAGGCACTATTGAGCCTTCAGATCATCTGTATATTGTTGGATCGACTGTTTCTCATCTTTCTCTTGAAAAAATCCCATAGATTCAGGTCAGGCATATTGGCTGGCCAATAAAGCACAGTAATATCATGCTCAGCAAACCACTTGAAAGTGGTTTTTGCACTGTGGGCAGGTGCTAAAGTCCTGCTGGAAAAGGAAATCAGAATCTCCATAAAGCTTGTCAGCAGATGGAAGCATAAAGTGCTCCAAAATCTCCTGGAAGATGGCTGCATTGACTTTGCACTTGATAAAACACAATGGACCAACACCAGCAGACGTCACGGCCCCCCCAAATCATTATTGACTTCAGAAACTTCACACTAGACTTCAAGCAGCTTGGATTCTGTGCCTCTCCAGTCTTCCTTCAGACTCTGGGACCATGATTTCAACATGAAATGCAAAATTTACTTTTATCTGAAAAGAGGACTTTCGACCACTGTTCACTGTCCAGTTCTTTTTCTCCTTAGCCCCAGGTAAGATGCTTCTGACATTGTCTCTGGTTCAGAAGTGGCTTGGTAGTCCTTTTCCTGAAGATGTCTGAGTGTGGTGACTCTTGATGCGCTGACTCCGGCTTCATTCTACTCATTGTGAAGCTCTCCCAAGTGTTTGAATTGGCTTTACTTGACAGTATTCTCAAGCTTGCGGTCATCCCTGTTGCTTGTGCACCTTTGCCTACCCAATTTCTTCCTTCCAGTCAACTTTGCATTTAATATGCTTTGATATACACTCCGTAAACAGCCAGCCCATTCAGTAATGACCTTCTGTGACTTACTCTCTTTGTGGAGGGTGTCAATGATTGTCTCCTGGACCATTGCCAAGTCAGTAGTCTTCCCCATTAGTGTGGTTTCAAAGAACAAAAGATACCCGGAATTTATACTGTAGGGATGGTCATTTAATGAAACTCAAATGTAAATATTCTAATATTTTGAGATACTGGATTTTGGACTTTCATGAGCTGTACGCTCTAATCAACAAATTAAAAAAAAAAAAAAACTTTTGAAATGTTTTACTTTACATGTAGGGAATCTAGAATATATGAAAGTTTCATTTTTTAAAATAATTTACAATAAAAAAATGAACTTTTTCACGATATTCTAATTATATGACCAGCACCTGTATATATCAGCACTGGAGAAAACAGTGACGTCATCGTCCAGCTCTGTTCTTGTAATGGTACTCATCAAGTGCCAAATGAGTGTAAGAACTGTTTTTGGCATATACATACTTGCCAAAGGAATGGTAACTTTATAAGGAGCTGCGACGTAATACATGGTTCAAATCTAATTTTATCTCTTTCCCCGCCAACATTTTTTTAAAAAGCCAGCGGCAGCATTTTTGATCAATTTCACAAAATTTTACTGGCCCCCAGAATATTTGTTGTATGAATGTCTGAATATACAACATATCAAATGAAAAAAACAGAGCCTCTGCCTCTGCATTTAATTCCAGATGCATGCATTTTTTGTCACCAATATGCAGGAAAAAGGGTAATTCAATCGTCATAGAGACAAACTGCACAACGCATTTTCATGGCTGGTAATTTTTCTCAACTCACCACTGACAGATGTGGCTAAAATTTTATTTTGGACCATGACAACAGCAAAAAGAAATGGCAGACTTAAAGTGAGCAACCCAACATTTCCTTACCAATGGTAAAATCACTAAAACATTTCCTGTCATAGCTTATTGCAGTTCAAAGATGGCAACAACAGCCATATGATAAAAGACTGCTCAAAAGTTTGGGGTCAGTAAGTATCTTATGCTCACTAAGGCTGCATTGTCTGTTTTAATATATTTTGAAATGTAATTTATTCCTGTGATGGCAAAGCTGAATCTTCAGCAGCCATTACTCCAGTCTTCAGTGTCACATGATCCTTCAGAAATCATTTTAATATGCTGATTTGCTGCTCAAGATATTTTTGTGGAAATCATGATACATTTTTTTAGGATTCTTTGATGAATAGAAAGTTCAAAGGTTCACTGTTACTTTTAATCAATTTAATGTATCTTTGCTGAATAAAAGCTGACCACAAACTTTTGAACAATCATGTATACAATAATTAACTACAACTATCGATTATAATAATCAACATAAAAAAAAGGGATCTTCTGGCAAGTTATATAGTTTATTAGCATAAACAGCTAAAATTGTTTGCCAAGCAACATAACAACTAATGTGTGATCACAAGTGCACAACACAGCTTCAAACATGGCTCAAACAATTAGAATTCAGAGCTGGAACATTTTTATAACTTGCATTTCATCCATAATTCAATTCAATTCAATCCTTTATTACAATAACATCATAGTTGCCTGGATTTTGAAAACTCATCAACAATAATAATATACAATGAGACAGTAGATACAAAAAAAAAAAAAAAAAAAAAAAAAAAGAGGCTTCACAGAGCTAACCCATATTAATGCTATCAACAAGATGCCAATAACAGTACAAAATTGCAAACTAAACAAATCTTTCTAGGCATCTCTAGTGGCTTTAGAGAAAAGAGTTGGGGGTGAATACCAAGAGATCCAATTATATCCAACACAGACTCAATATAAAAACACAAAATGCTTTGTATTAGCACTACATAAAAGCCAATTGAGACTTGTTTGCTCTTCTGTATTTTTTTGATAATTATATAGTCTTGTGTTCCCTTTATATAATATATTTTTGATTTTTGAAAGTTTGACAGTTCTCGATAATGGTCTAATTAAAAGAAAATGAAACTCAGAAAAAGTTTTAGATAGACCTGACCAAATTAAAAGATAACGACTGAAAATTACACCACCCTGTCAAGTCAAGTGATATTAAAAAGTTAAGAGCTTTCTGAAGGCCAATCAGTTACCAGTCATTAAGGTCACCCAGGCACCAAAGGATCCCAATTCAGGTGTGAGTGGCAGGTAAAATTACTGCTGTAAAATGCCATTTCATACGTCACATGCGTTGGTGCAGTGTATTTTTTTTAAGGACAAATGCCCGACCCCTGTGTAGCTGTAAGCAGGCAGACAGCTTCCTAAGAGGCCTTTGCAAATTACTGTGCTAAATGTTTCTATTCACAGCCTGTCAAAACTGATCCCTCTGACATACTACAGCATGTCAGAGTGTCTTATTCTCTGTCAGCACATCCCTAAGAGCCGCCTCCTCTCTTGGGACAACCAGGGAGTGAAAGCAACCTGACAGCTAAGTTATGGCTGAAATAAAAGTTACGGAGGTGCTTTTCAAGAAAACTTTATCGTGATGTTCTTTATCTCACAAACATCAATGCTGATCTATTTCCCTTGCTAAGCGCAGGTGGATGTTGAATGTCCCTAAACTTAAAAACCTCAATTGTTTAACTGAACAGCTTGACTTGAATGAAACATTTCACAACACTGAACTAAATCTTAAATTCATCACAGAGCTATATGATATATGTATATGTGTATATGCATAGGTTAAACAGGGCCATAAATAAATGAATAAAATAAAATAAAATAAAATAAAATAAAATAAAATGTGTCTTCTGCTGACAGTGACACATTAGAATACATTAGATTGACTGGTGTAAGTATGTGTCCTGACTGTTACAAGAGATCAGACAACGCCGTCAAGCTTTTCTAATGTCACCTCATCTCACCTGATATAGCTGCACTGAACACCTCTTGAGGGGATTCTGCTAAGGTAACAGTGAATTATATAACTTGACTGTGCATGGAACAAATCTGTTTTATCTTATCGTTCCCATTCTCTCTTTTTTGGTGGAATAAAGTCATGTTTGAGCACATTATGCATAATTTATTTTGTCATAAATGTGTGTGTGTCAGTGTTCTGACTGACTCACACATACACAACATCAAATATTACAACCACAACTCCATGCTTGTTGAGCTTGTTGGCTCTGTTTACAGGATCGCTCCAGACGGTCAGGATTCTGGCAGCGTTTGCCCTAATCCTGACAGACATCTGCCAGATTGGACATGCAGCCACAGTGACAGTTGACTTTGTGCGTATGTACTTATGGTATAGTTTGAGGACCAAAATGTACCCAAAAGTGTGCTAAATCTGAGAAAACCTCCCTTTGGGGATATTCGGGATTGCCCTCATTTGGAAAATAAAAAGGTCACATGATCCTTCAGAAATCATTCTAATATGCTGATTTGGTGCTCAAGATATTTTTGTGGAAATCATGATACAATTTTTATAGAATTCTTTGAAGAATAGAAAGTTCAAAATCTTCATTGGTTACTTTTAATCAATTTAATGTGTCATTGCTGCATAACAGTATTAACTGTTCAAAAGTTTGTGGTCAGTTGTGTATACAGTAATTAACTACAACTATCAATTATAATAATCATCGGAAAAAAAAGAATCTTCTGGCAAGTTATATTGTTCATTAGCATAAACAGCTAAACCTGTTTGCCAAGCAATATAACAACTGATGTACAATCACAAGTGCACAACATAGCTTCAATCATGGCTCAACCAATTTGAATTTACACTGTAAACCCTAACGCTCAACATAGTTAATTGATTTGAGTAGGGTAAACTTAATTATTAATTAAATAAATAAGTTCAATCAAATTAACTCTTTCTTATGAGTATTTAGAACTTTTTCTTTTGAGTTCACACAACTGACACATTTTAAGTAATCTGAATTTTCATTGTTTTGAGTTTTATGAATTAGTTTCTAATAAATTAGACAGACAGTTAACTTTGTGAGTATGTACTTATGGTATAGTTTGAGGACCAAAATGTATCCAAAAGTGTGCTAAATCTGATAAAACCTCCCTTTGGGGATATTTGGGACTGCCCTCATTTGGAAAATGAAAGTAAATAAGTAGAAACTAAAAATTGTATATATATTTTTCACAATTAGATTCAATTTGTTCACATGATTTAACACTAAGTATAATGAGATAACAGTGAGCTAATGTTAGCAAATACAACTCTTGATTTTAATAATGTATTAGTTAATGTTGAAATTAGCATTAACAAAGATTAATAAATGCTGTATAAGTGCAGTTCATTATTAGTTCATGTTAACTAATGTAGTTAACCAATGTTAACTAATTAACCTTATTGTAAAGTGGTACCCATTTTGATTATTACTGTTTTTTGTCTGTTTTGTTACTGCAGTCATTCTGCATGTGATTTTAAATTTTAACCCAAAGGTATAGTAATTTATAAACAATGGTTGAGTTAAATAACCCAACCCAGCTGGGTCAAAGCAACTCAGCACTGGGTTTATCCCTTTTTGCTCCAGTGCTGGGTTGCCAAAAATGACACAAATTGGGTTTGTTTTTAACCAAGAATTTTGAGTGTCAAAATTGTTGTGAAAATGCAAAAATGACACTGCAGAAAGGTTTAAGAATTTAAAATAAAGATAAATGTAAATTCCCCACCATGATAGAAAACAAATGTGTTCTGCATGACTTCCATCTCAAGACCCAGGCCATGCAAATCCCTACCTTGGATCCAAGGGTACTCTAAAGCGGCTGGAGGTTGAGGCACAGACACACTCATTAACATACGTCACACACTTCATAGCACAAATCTGAGTGCTCAGAGTCTCCTATCACTGGATACACAGCGGACCTCCATCAGAGCAGCCTCACGCTCTTCTGCTGCCTCTGTACATTCAGTAGATCACAGTTATTACCTCATTAAGCGCCTTACAAACAGTCCTCTTCAAAACTCCTCAGGGTTGTGTAATCATGCCACTTTATGTGAGGTGTCAGTGGAAGAACTGGGGCAATCTTACACAATGGTGTAACAACATAACCATCACTGTACTGCTGTCACACTGCAGGAGTTATTTCCCATAAAACCACAGGGAACCACATTTTTTTGCATATCCTGCCACAGAATTGATTATGTACCCAGTAGGGTTGCCGTAAGTGCATAAAAGTGAGCATGTTAAAGCTCCCTGCACCACAATATATGAACCACTAGTGGAAATTCCAGCACCAGACAGAATTTCAGAAATAACATCTGCTTTCAAACAGGTTTCTTAAGCATGATCTCTGTGTATGGTGTTGAGACAAACAAACAAGTAGGCAGAGTTTAAATTAGTTTAAGAATTTTTTTTTCTCAGCACAGTAAACTCTATCAAAGAACTTTATTCATCTCCTTTAAAGAGCCGTCAACACAGCCATCAAGGTGCAAAAGTTTGCAACAATTCCACAGCCTTCAAAAATTCATTTTGAACTGCCTGCTGCGAGCAATCTTCCTGATGTCTGAAGGTCCTTGTTTTGTGTGAGGACTATGACAGTTAAGTACAATAAAGGTAATAAAGATCTGTCAAATTACACTAACGAAGGCTAGGCATTCTTGATTTCATTCAGAGTTTGAGTCTGTACACATACATATCACACATTTGGAAACAATGACAGCATCCAAAATGTAAATGTAATTTTAAATAAGAACTGTCTATTCATCAAAGAATCCTGGGAAGAAAAAAAAAAAATTAAGCAGTGCAAATGTTTTTAACATTGATAATAAGAAGAAATGCTTCTTAAATGGTTAGTTCACCCAAAAATGAAAATTCTGTTATTAATTACTCATGTTGTTTCACATCCATAAGACCTTCGTTCATCTTCGGAACACAAATGAAGATTCTTTTAATGAAATCCGAGAGGTTTCCGTCCCTCTTAGAGATCTAATGAAACTACTTTCAAGGTCCAGAAAGGTAGTAAAGGCATCATATTAAAGTACTCCATGTGACTCCATCACATCCATCACATGGTTTAACCTCAATTTATGAAGTGACACGAGTGCTTTGTTTGAGCAAAAAAACACAATTTAATTTTTCACGCAACAATGTCAGCTCTCGCGTGAACAAAATGTCTGCTCTCGTGAACGCACGTTGCAGATCAATATTTCCATAAATAAAGTGGTAAATTATGTTTTTTGGGCAAAGTACTCGATTCGCTACATAAAATTGAGGAAACTGCAGTCACATGGTGTACTTTAATGATATCTTTCCTACATTTCTGGACCTTGAAAATATCTTCATTTGTGTTCTGAAGATGAACGAAGGTCTTATGGGTATGGAACGACGCAAGGGTGAGTAATTAATGACAGAAATTTAATTTTTGGGTGAACTAACCCTTTAAGCAACAAATCAGCATATTGGAATGATTTTGATAAATGCAGGTGAGCAGAAAAGAGACTTTCAAAAACATTAAAAACATTTGTATAACAGTGTATTTCAGTACAGCTTAAATTATTATTGTCTGTAGCCTCTTCCAGACTCTTTGCTTACTAATTACCCTACATTCAACCATCTTGTATTCATGGTTGGCCTTAGGTCACTACTGGCTCTGGAAATATCTGGTGCATCTTCAAAATGTAAGGAGAGGATTAGGATGGGCTCTCAGAGATGCAAAATGGCTTTTCTACAATCCTGAACTCAGCAGTACTGCAAAGCTACAACCTGATCTAGAGACCAGCCTCACATTAACCCTAGGACTAATTAAATTATGTATTATGTATTAATGTGGTTCCTCCACAGGTTGCACCATAAAAAATGATGGAAAAACATTCTGAGAGGGATAAACCTCTGTTGGTCCATATTATGTTGATTTAGATGATCTACACTAAAGGCCCATTTACACCAAGAATGATAAATGATAACAATAAAGATTTCGTTTTAAAAATCGTTCTAAATGTGAAATATAGTCCACACCACAACTCTAACAATAACGACACAGAGAAACAATATTGTTGGAACCACTTTCAGAACATTTTTTTTTTTTTCCAGCTGATGAACAATAAAGACATTGACAAACAACGAAAATCATTCCAGGTTTTAATTTGTTTGTTAATATTCCCAACTTTCCCAGTCCTATTCAGTAGTCTCAGGCCCCGATTACACTAGTGCGTTTTCGTTTCAACACTGCGTTTTAAAATGAAAACAATTTTCGTTTACACTGCCGTTTCCAAAGCTTTTCAGAAACGATCTCCGTCTACACTACACGACCGAAAACGCATGTCACATGACCATTCGTGCACACTGGGTATGTGCGTACAAGTGTAAACAGTTGCCTCTTGGGCATGTAGGTAGCTGCAATATTAAAAACTGCAGTTTAACTGCACAATGGCTTCTAAAAATGACAACAAAGCCAGCAAAGATTGCAGTTCAGTCTCCATGTTATTGTTTACACGGTCATCAAGGATACACACAGCGAACGTGGGCAGCCACGCCATCATTTTCAAAAGTCTCCGTCTTGGTCCGTTTACACTGAAACGCAACTGAAAACCCCGGCGTTTTCAAACTAAAACAGGCTCTGCAGCGTTTTCGAAAGTTATGCATTTTAAAATAAAAACGCGCTAGTGTAAACGGGGCCTTAGCCTCCGACATCACGCCCATGGGACGTTGGATGAATGTCTGATGCACATGGCACACAAAATGGGAAACATTTCAGGAGTTCTGGGAGATGTGTGTGTCGCATTCTTTAACGGTCCACCTGGAAACAAAGTCGTCCAGACACCAAATCCCTGTATGGAAGATTAAATCTGTAGTTTTTACAATTGTGATGCTGAGTACTTACCAGGATCAATTAAACGCTGGATTTTCAAAAGTACGTGAACTTCACGGCACCATTGTTGCGCCATTGTTGCAGTAAACTTACACAACATTCTTGAATGAATTGTACGTCTGTTATTGTGGGGACATTGACTTCACATTTCCACGCCCTTAAACATGACGCTGAACAAAACTAACTTTGATTGACTGCTTTAAAAGTCGGTCAGATGACTTGTTTGGGCAGTCATTGGCCAATGAAGGCTGCTATGGAGCCCAGACCTTCTGCCATCAGTGTGAAGGTCTGGCTATGCGAGAGTATTCAGCATCAGCAACATATCGAGTAAGAGACAATATAAACCATAAAGTGTTAAAACTCTTCAAAGCATGTGGGCAATGTCCATTGCAAATTTTACACCTCCGCCTGAATGAATGAACAAAAGAACTGTAGACATATTCAACTCCATCTAAAGCTAAAGAGAGACTAGATTGAGTGGCCTTGTGGGCCAAAAAAAAAAATCTATGAGTTTTTCCTACGCAGATGAACCCTAGATCCCACACTGTCCAGCGGAGGAGAGGAGGGTGAACAAAAAAAAAGCTGCCCTGCTGGGGTGGAGGCAGAGATCGTCATTACATCACCTTTGTCCACACCACTAAAAACAGCTGCGATGGGGGACTGAAACACACACACACAAACACCCAGCATCACACAGCGTGTGTGTGGGATGATATTCTCTCAGCCATAACCTACTGAGTGCATCCCGCAAACTATTACGTAACATTAACTACCAAGAAGAGAGTGGAGGCAGTCACAGGGAGAGAGAGAGAGAGAGAGAGAAAGAGAGAGACAGATGCAGATATACTGTTGCGTGCATCTGAAGTAGAGGAAGGGGGTGGAGGGCGTTGGATGCGCGTATACACTTCACCGTGACTTAAAATAGAAAGAACTCACACGAAATATTTACAGCCAGAGTGCAAAAAAAAAAAAAAAAAAGACTGACAACGGCATTGTTGAAGGAAAGACTTCCTGTGATGAAGCACAGCATAATGACTCTCAGCGTGTACAATATAATTGGCTCTTGTGAGGGAGGATATTCCCTCAAGATTTTGATCTCTCTGCGACTGTCTCCCTCTTTATGAAACGATGATAAATTTATCACTTTCTGAATTTTAATGCAGACGTCTAATCTGAACATCCATACTAATTAAGTAAAATAGGGTTTCCTCTAATACACCTTGCTGTACCACTCAAATGGGTAATACAAGTTTCGTATTCCTGATCTCTTTCCAACCTGTCCTCCCTGTAATTTAACAAATGGGTTGTAATTTAAGAAAACTTTGAAATTTTATTGGAAAAAATGTTATGGAATTTTAACGGCATATATAAACAAAATCTAAAGAAAAAACAATGAAAATGAAAGGAAATTAAATGTAAACGTAGAAAGAAATAACTTAAGAAATAAATTAAGATTTTTTTCAAAATTGTGACATGATTTCATAATCAAAAACACTTGAATCACATTTAAATACACACCCACTCAATTATCAGTATATTATATATATTATATAATGTATTTATTAGGGGTATAACGGTATACAAACATGACAGTTCGGTACATACATCGATTTTGAAGTCACGGTTCGGTACGGGTTCGGTACAGCACGGGGAGAAGAGTAAACATAAAACTGCTTTTTTTGTTAAACTGTTTTTTTTGTTTTGTTTTTTTTTCCTTGAAATTAACAACAGAGCCCAAATTATTAAATTCAGTTGCTGTTTATTTTTTAGATATAATAATCAACACCCAAAAAAGTAACAACAACAACAACAAAAAACGTAAAATGCACATAAGACAGGTTTTGCATTAACTTCTAAATCTAATTATAAAGTTATTTATCTACTCCAATACATTAATACATTATCAATAAAAGCAATGACAAATAATTTTTCCTCCATCTCATATTTTTTTCCTTCACCATGCCCCTTTAGGGGCTCCGTATATTATAGTAATATTATGAATTATGAAACAATGTCAAAAAGAGAAATTACAATAGTAAAAAAATAAATAAATAAATATCCCCAACCCAATAGAACAAGTTTCGAAATACAAATTGGTTGGAAAAGAGAAATTACAATAGTATACTGCCACTGATATACATCTTTGTTTCAGTGTTTATTCAGAAGTATTCATAACTAACTTTTTAGGGTAAGTCTGAGGGGAAAAAAGTAACTAATATTTATGCCTCAATCCTTGACAGTGTTGAATGTTTAATCCAATATAGACTAATCATATTTTATATCTCTCGTTGCAAAATAACTATAGACAAATAAAGCACAGGGGTCAAACTAGGCCAACCTTAAGTCTTTGCATCAGCCAGCAGCAACAAAGCAAAGAGAAAATGTTTTCTGCAAGTCCAGAGAGATGTATCTGTTTTTTTCCATCTAATGTTCCCGCTTGTATTTCACCTTTTCTTCCAAACGTAGGGGTTCACCCTATGAGTCCTGAGCTATGCTTCCCAGGGTGCCACAGATGAGCCAGATCTCTGTCAATAGCATCATTACACTGCTAAATTGCTGCAAAGCCAGGATTGTGCTCTTTTAACCGCAAAGCTCAGTGCTTCCTAAACGAGTCTGGCTGTTTTCTTGAGCAGTTGCCATCTCTGTGTATCTTGTGCAACTGGGGTCAGTAACTTCGTTTAATAGCAATAACAGCTATTTTCAATGAAGAGTCTGATGCAGGAAGGAGACCGTAAAGAAAAACAGAAAAGCAAAAGTCATCATATATATATATATATATATATATATATATATTAGTCAAACAGTCAAACCAAAAGTTATTCAGACACTAGATATAATTTTATATATATATTTTTTTTTACTAGTGGGTGCAGGACACTATAGTTCATGTAAGTGAGGATAGCAAAATGAAGTGAACTGTGACATATTATACCCAAAAATTATACAAATTTGACACTTTGACCTGACCATATATATATATATATATATATATATATATATATATATATATATATATATATATATATATATATATATAGTGACTATAACAAGTATGTCCTGGTCACTTGGAATAAGAGCCCTGGTATGATGCACTTGCTATCACTACATTATGTATTGGGCTACACTGGGAACTTGCTCTCTAGAGCTTGGTACACATTAAAACTGAAGTTGATGTCTATTTCTAATAAAAACTTGACCTAGCCACTCAGAGCACAGAAAATACTTCTCTTTCATAAGGCATGAACGATGATTCACAAAGTCCAACTGAAGAAAAAAGCTTTAAATAATTCCTGTGGGTGAATGAAGAATTGAAAGCAAAAATCTGAGTAAGCAAGCAGTTCAGCTGGGACTGGATTCTATTACATCATCAAAGCACTGATTGCATCTAAACTGTTCAAATGATGAATGCTTTCTGTGAATCAGGTGAGTTCACTCTTAATATCTACAGTTGGCTACTGCTGAGTGGAAACAAACTCTGCTTCTGTTACTGAACAAAATATATTCTATAACAATATTCAAAACAGAAATTACTTACAATTACTTTTACAATTAATTACTTACAAAAAATAAGATTACCAATGAGACCGGCCTCAAATCTGCTCTTTAGCTACAATGACAGCTGTGTTGTTTATAAGTAAATAAATGTCAAAAAGTACTATATAATAATAATAATAATAATAACAATAAAGTAAATGTTTTTTAGTCATGTACCATGGTAGTCCTTCTTTGAAGTGCACTACTGTTTAAAAGTTAGAAGTTGATAATATTTTTTTAATGTTTTTGAAAGAAAATGCTTACCAAGGCAGCATTTATTTGAAAATCAGAAATACAGCAAAAACAATAATATTGTGAAATACTACTACAGCTGTTTTCTGTTTTAAAATCTTTTAAAACGTAATTTATTCCTGTGACGGCAAAGCTACATTTTCAACAGCCATTACTCCAGTCTTCAGTGTCACATGATCCTTCAGAAATCATTCTAATATGCTGATTTAGTACTCAAGAAATTTCTTATTATTATCAATGTTGAAAACAGTTGTGCTGCTTAATATTTTTTTCATGGAAACAAAATTTTTTCAGGATTCTTTGATGAACAAAGTTTAAAATAACATTTACAGTATTTAAAAAGGATTTTTTGTAACACTGTAAAAGTCTTTACAATCACTGCACCATGGTACCTCTATAGCACTTCAATAGTATAGAGAAATTAAGATGCCTAATATTAATCAGCAGTTTTCAGGGGTATCATAAAAGACCCTGACAATTTAAAAATCAGCATTAAAGTGCTTGCCATTCAGGTGTAGTAGGGCTGCATTTGGAATTCACCGCACAGAGCCAAGCTGGAGCCCACATTACCATCACAATGGCACTTCCAGCATTGATTCAACAAAGCACGCAAATACAAACATTAATATTTCAGTTCACAGGATGGTGAATTGCATCTGCACCACTGATTGTGAATGAAAGAGGTAGCTGTCTACACATTAGGTACAAGCCCTCCTTCACTGAAAAACCCACAGAGAACATCAAACTAAACAGAGACGCAAAGATCACATCACTCATATTGTACATTTAGAAGCGTGTAAACAGAGCAGCTTGGCTCCAGTGAAATAAACCCCATTAGTTCAAGTACTGCTAGCAGACTGGCACTCTCAATCCTCTAATGCCACTCAAAAGGCTTCACATCCGGATACCTGCACCAATGAAGGTGGGGAAATCCAATAAAGCCTTGCACCGTTTGTTGATGGACTGACCATCAATAATGTATTCCACCAGCAACGTGTCTGGCTCCAGCGGTGGTGAGGAGCTAAAAGCCCCGTTGCCTATGGAGAGGCTCGTTATCTGTGAATGCAAGTTTCCGACAAGTTTACGCCTTGATGGCTCAACGGAGCGCACGACAAGGGATTAATCCTGATGCAATGCAACACTGGAGCGACAATGTAAAAGAACACTTGAACAAATGAACATACTGTTCCAAAAAGATATTAAAAAGTCTCTTTTAAAACACACAAATAACACCCTCGGATTCTCAACAGCCGACACGTACACACAGCTGGAATGACAAAAAAGCTTCTTCCCTTTCACACTCATTCCCATCTTCTCTCACACTCCTTACCTTAGTTGTGACAATACACAGACAATCCATTCTGAGCCAAACAGCTCAAGCCAGTTTCCCCTTCATCAGCACCACATTAACAAATAGAGAGAGATGAGAGAGGAGAGAGAGATTGAAAGAGAGAGGAACGAAAGGCACGGCTGGAGCTAACACTGACAGAGGCGCGAGTCCTCTCTGTGTGCAGGCATGGTCTTGCCGTAGTCCAACAGCCCGGCGCTTGTTAGCGCTATCCACTGCTCAGCCGCATGGCTGGGGCTCAGACTGCTGCCTCTGCTGCTGCTGAGATCACAGAGCATCCCTCCTCCTCTGGAGCTCGCCGCACAAGCGCACACCCATGCGTGTGACAACAGACACGCTCTCCTCTCACAGACGCTGAAGATGTACCTCTCTAGCCTGGAGAATCTGCACCACGATTGTGAAAATAGCTATTATAGTCACTGTTTGTGGTGTGAGAGTTAATTTTTTTTTTTCTCCTTTGGTTATCTGAGGCAGAACTAAGCCAGTTTTAAGCCAGTTGTGGAGAGGAATGAAGTGTAAGAATGAATGTTTCTGGGCAGTTTGGAGGATTTAAGAGAGGGGAGTGAGTAAGCAGTTCATGCTGATTTTGACAACATCAATCTAGGTTTATTTTGGGCTGACTCGGAAAACCACTGAACCATTGGTGAGCTCAAATAACCCGAGTTTTAAGTGAACAGGGCTAGTGAATGATTGTGAGGTACAAGACAAAGAGACAACAGTCACAGAGAGGAAACTGCAGCAATGCTTCAGCAAAGCTTGGCACATCAGGCCTGATGCATCACACAACATCTGTTCTTTATATTAAGACCTTCCCCAGTAATTTAAATGAATAAACAGACAGGAGGGGAGAGCTGCCTACTGCAGTTATAAAATAACAACATGAAATGTTTGTGTGCCATTAACAACTAAATAAAAGACAAGAAAATAAAAGAGAAGAAGTCTTAAGAAGAAAACATAACCATAGCAGAGGTGATTTCAGTCTTGAGGGGGTCTTGGACATCTATCAGTGTAGAGCAGTGGTTCCCAAACTGGGGTACGTGAGGTGACAGAAGGGGGTACACGAAGAAAATTCTGAGTAGTTTGTTTAATTCTACCCTACCTTAAAATAACATTAAAACCGAGCATGTGTGTCTAACTGGCAAAATGTCATAAATCCATGACATCCAATCAAATTACCTCATCTTTTGAGGTCAAAACTGACTGCGTCCACACAAGCAGCATGCATTTGATAGGTTGCATGCAGAGTCTGCTGCCTTGGCAAATCGTGCTAAATTACTGCCGTTCTCGACAATGCACATTTGTAAAAGTGAGGATTTAGCACTTACTCGCATGAAGAACAAATATAGACACAGATAGTGGATTGAGATCAATTTAAGACTCAAAGTTTCTTCGATACAAAAACATACCCTGTGTAAGTTCTTGTATTTAATGTTGATAACGAACAAGAATGCAATTGTTCCCAACTATCCACATGATTGCAAACGCAACACTGATTATTACACAACAGGTCAAAAAAAAAAAAAACCGTACATTTAAACACAATATTGTCAGTATTTATTCTATAATAGTTATAACGAAAGTCACAGCAGAACTACAACACACATTGGTGTTTCGTGAACAATTCTGCGGCTTTGAGCAAATCGTGAGTCAACGATTCAATGATTCATTCATAAATAATCATTACTGAATGAATGAATGAATGACTCGATGACTTGCTGCCACCTACTGGCGGTTTTAGTTTAATATTTAAAAGTATCACTTAGTTTTTACCATCATTGCATATTTCTCTATTGAATATTTCTCTATCTCTATTCCACTCTAAAAAGTTTGGGAACCACTGGTGTAGAGGAATGTTTTTGCATCAAAATTTGCTCAACTAAGGGGTTAATGAGAGATTTGGGGTAATATGAAAAGGTAACCCTTTACTTCACAGTGAATCAAAATGGATAAAATTACTTTAACGTCCCCCAGCTGTCAATAATTTTATCCCTTAAAACTCATCTTTAAAATCAAAATGACATACTTAAATGTTTTTTCCTGTGAAAATAATTTCTTCATGCCTTAAAATAGCTTGAATGTAACTACACCCTTGCCTCATTTAGTATACACAGAACCATGAATATGCAAATTGGTCTCCGCCTCCACTCAATCACACCAGCTCGGACTACCTGATCCACTCTGTCAACTGTACTAAACGCTACAAAATGGCAAGTGGAAATACTGGTTTAATTCAGCCATATATGTTTGAACCAGAAACTGATTCAAAAGAAGAAGAGGAAGAGCACATTATACAGGGTCGTCTACAAGTCAATGTATCAGAATGGTTATGTGTTTCATGTATCACTCTCTACAACATCAGACATACAGCATATCTGTACAAATGCATAAAGTTTATCTACTAAGCACCTTAAAGCACTTAAAATTCCACATGGCTTTCCAACTGATGACACCGGATTGTCTGGCACGGAGCGGCAGTTCTTAAATGACCAAGAACAATATGCTGACCAGCTGACTGCAACCCCCTCCCTTTCTCGATTAAGTTGTATTACTACCCAGTACCCAGGCCTGCTGTCTTTCTTTTCTTTCTCTTCTTCTGTCAGTCCTACCTGCTGTCTGTACACTGCCCGCTCCTCCAATTCCAGCTCCTCGCAAAACAGCACCCTGATCACGGCTTTCATTCTGCATCTATCATCTCAATGGTTGCTGCACACACGGTCTACGACTCGCTTCTCAAATACACACACACATACACTAAGCCCTTCATCAGATGGGCCTCAAAGCCGCTTTGAGTGATCACATAATAGACTGAGTACTTTAACTTCCTCTCCACAACACTTTCCCACAGACACGGGGGAATAATTGAGAAACGAGCTCGGCAGGACATTGAGGCAGATGCTCAGACATGAACTTGGCGAGCGAGTCTTTGTTTTAGCGCCAAGTTTTGTTTTGTGTTCTCCTTATATAAACTCTAAGCACTGTCCACTATGCTAACAATGCTAACCCTGTTTCCAGAAGAAAGGCCCCTCATTTTCACAAAATTCTAAAAAGTAAGTTACTAATGGACAAGTATTGGACTTTAAAACAATAAAAACAATGTTATCAGTCTGCTGCTGTATGTTAAAGACAAACTGCTTCAGGTATGAGACAAGAAAAGCTAGAACTTAATTGAAAAATTAAAAAATAGCCTCTAGCTACTGTAGGCTTTTATTCATATTTACTTTTCATATTCATAATTACTTTTGTGTCTAACTGTTTGCAGCAAATGTTCCACATTGCAAAAATAATTTTCTTAATCATTTTTGTATTTTTAGTATGAATATAATAGTGTTCAAAAGTTTGTGTGTGTGTGTGTGTGTGTGTGTGAGAGAGACAGTAAAAACATTTATGTTACAAAGATTTCTATTTCAAATAAATTCTGTACTTTTAAACTTTTAAATAAAGAATCCTTAAAAACACGTATCACTGTTTCCTATGAAATATTAAGCATATTAAAATGTTTCTTGAGCACCAAATCAGCATTTTAGAATGATGAAGGGTCATGTGACACTGAAGACTGGAACAATGATGCAAAAAATTCAGCTTTGCCATCACAGGAATAAATTACAAATTTTAATGAATTTAAAATGGAATTATTATGGAGTTATTTTAAATTGTAATAATATTTCACAATATTATTGTTTTTGCTGTCGTTTTGATTAAATAAATGCAGGTGAACAAAAGAGGATTCTTGAAAAAAAAAAAAAAAGTTTTGAATGATATATTGAATGAATGGGTATATTTGTCACACACTCAAGAAACAAGAAACTCGGGCTACTCAAACCTGATAAACATGAACAGAAAAACAGAACAAGTTCTCCAATAAAATCAATGAGAAACCACAGAAACAGACTCAAAACACAAGAAACTAAACTAAGACGTGTACCAAACGTACCCAAAACAAAGCACAAGAATAGATCACCTGTGGCAATATTTTGTTATTTTTGTCATTATTATTTTTTGTTTGTTTGTTTTAGGCATAAACCTCACTACATTTTGTTAGATTTATGGATACAAGTAGACAAAACTATAATGAAAAAAAAAAAAATTGTATAACAAGTCTTTATGTTATACAGTTTTTCTTCAGTAAATTTATACTGTTTCATAGACATTTAAATAATTTTACTAGAAAACAAGACAACAATACTGTTTAAAGAAATATTTTTTGCAGTGCACATATAGTAACTTAATTGAGTCTGAAAAGCTAAATTTATGTTGCATTTATTTATCACCTCTCAAATTTTTCTCCTAACATTAATTATAATACACATACAAATGGACACTTATTGGCATGAATGTGGATAGAATACTCTGTCTTAAGCTAAATCTCATGAAGTACTGTTTATTTTTCTTTGAAACTTTGACTAAGAGTTTAAGCTCATCATTCAGGCTGCGTTTACCCTCAAATCCCCCACGCCCAGGTCAAGAGGACAAACCCACGATCCACGCTACATGCTATTTTAGTGGGGTTAACAATATACACAAAGATACCCTCTCTAGTAAGCAAGATTAAGACTTTATTTTGGCCTGAGGCATGGTCTCCACAACTCCCTCGCTATTTCGGTCTAAGCTCTTTTTCTGTGGATGACTCTGATTGAGCAGGACACACTATTACAATCCGACTCAACAAATGTATGTGTATTGTGCATGTGACTGTATGAGCACCTAAGGCAAAGGGCAGTTGTAAACAATTACAGACGGCACACCTGCGAGCAGTACTCCTCTCTCTGGTAGAGCCGCAGGGGCTCTTTGTGTGCGAATCTATGAGCGTGTTGCAAGTGACCTCAAGATGCTCAGCTGTCCCACTTAAGTAACAAAAGAGGGAGTCGCCACAGATTCATTCAGAAAAAGCAAAAGCTCTCATTTCATCCCCCACCCTGACATCTGTACTTCCACAGATCTAGTCTTTCTGTTTTATTCCAGCTATATTTGGGTTTGTCTTTGTGCTTGCCTATAATTGGCTCTGCCCTCTTTTCAAAAACATAAAAGCCACAGATGTCTCAAACTTAGAGTCCTTGAGTATATGTGGGTCACTAATAACACAGATTGACCCATTCACATCAATGACAATAACTATCATAATAAACATATAGCTCTAAAAATGTTGTAAATATAAAAGAATAGCAAAGTCCACACCACAAATATAATGATAACAGCACAGAGAAACAACATAGTTGGAACCACTTTCAGAACATTTTTTTTTCCTGCAGAGGAACAAAACATTGACAGCAAATCAGAATCCATTCTGCTTTAAGAGCTCAAGCATTTACAGACAACAAAACTGCAGCACACGCTTAGAATAGTGTTGTCACAATACTGGAATTTCCAAATTCGATATGATACCTTGAAAAATATTGATATTTGATACTATTTTCAATACCGCGTGGGAAAAAAAGAAATTATCTCATAATTTTTTGATCATTTGGGTTATTTTGTTGAAATAGCTTTCACTCACAGCACAGGGAGGTTTTATTTGAATCACTGAACTATGTTTACTAAAAAAAAAAAAAAAAAAAAAAAAAAAAAAGACAAGTAAACCGTAATAAAATAAAAACAAATAAACACAAACAAACAAACACAAATAAATACAATAGAATAAAGAGGCAAATTAAATAAACATGGCTTTAACCTTTTCAGGTGGGTCTAACAGTAGTATTCATGTAAGAAATACTACAGAAATGAAAGTAATCAAATGTAAAATAACACTGGATAGTAGAGCTGCACGATTCTGGATAAAATGAGAATCACGATTTTTTGGTTTCAAATAGAGATCACGATTCTCCCACGATTCTGAATATACAACCAAACAAAATAACATGTTATTTACTAGAGGTTCTGACAAAATATAAATTGCTGACTCTAATTGCTGGAAAATATTTGAATGAATTATTTAAAAAATGGTTTTGAATGAATTCAATGACTCATTAATAAATACTTGTTTCATTGCTGGATGAATCAGTGTTTTTGAACGAATCTTTTGAATGAACGATTCAATGACAAATACATTTTTTAACAGTCAGTTGTCGCCACCTAGTGGAATTAGATGTAATTGATACAACCGTTATTTGACGTGCCAAGTTAGTTTCAAAAGGTAGTTTGCTCTATTTTGATCAATATCGTAGACATCGGTGTTTAAATACTAACTTTTATTTGTAACACAGAAATAACTAATGTGTGATTCAAAACGGCTCTCTCTGGTTCTAGCAGCACAGATTTGAATGTGCCGGTATGATTTTGTCAAAGGTTTAATAGACGCGGGAGAATCGTTAATTAATAAAGAGAATCGTCATTAATAAAGTAGGATTGCGTGGGTGCTTGAATCGTGATCGCGATCTTTTTACGATTAATCGCGCAGCTCTACTGGATAGTTTTCATTGTAAAAATTACATTTTTACAATTAAAGTTACAAAGGTTATTCAGTCAGAAGCAGTGAGTGATTTTCTCTGTCTTTTGTGCTTTGATTAACATGACAGACAGCAGCAGGTTTATTAGGCTGCTGTCACTTTAAAGGTGGACTCAGTAGTATTTCAAATACACTGTTTGGAAGTTAGTCAGACCAATACCACAAACGTCTACCCAATCAGCATTAGGGGGCGTATGACGGTCGAGGATAGAGAACAAGCAAGAAGGAGATTTGAAAATAAGAAAAAAACTGCAGAACGAGAAATGGGACAATACAAAAATGCACAAAAGAATATCACTGGAATGAAGGTTTATGCCTGGGCAAGCGCTTTAGGACCCGCGTTAATATTAGAAAAGCTTTCCAGTGCTGGAGAGAGCTAAGTGGGAAGGCCTGAAAACAGACGCGGAGGCTGCTTTGATCCCGCTCATGTGAGTAACACTGGGTTTTGATTGTCTGGAGCTGCTGTGCTGTTTGCGACTAACAACGAACGCTTTGTATTTAATCATGTACCGTACTTTTATTTTTTGTGCTTCCTTGTCGTTCGTTCATCAACTGCGCTTTGTTTTTCGTGAAGCATTTTGTTGCGCGTCAGTTGTGATAAACAGACATCCACTCGCATTGCATGTGTAACAGTGGCCAGATAGTGAAAGTTTGGCTGTTAAACCACTGCACACTGACAACCGCTAGAGAATGAGGTGTTTAGCGTCATTGTTAGTGCACTCACCTCGCATGCCAGCGGCGATCGGGCTGGGCTTCGAGACTCGGAGCAGGGTGGTTAGGATTGGAGTGTGAGTTTTGGAGGCGGAGCAATGAAGAGAGGGTTGGGTTTGTTTGGGTTGATTTCAAATATCAACAATGTCCAACAGCGTTGTTCAAATTCTACTTAGAGCACCTTTAAGAGCTTATGCACAGATCCAATATATACACATCATGTGTTTTCTCTCAAATATTTAAGCTCCAAAACTGACTGTATTTACCTGGATACTCAGCAAGATAGCCATTTTGACATAATTTTGCATGTATTTGACTGTTTAAGCACAATAAGCCATGAAAAAAAAAGTCAATTTGGTACACACGAGCTGTTTGAGGGGCGGCTTTATGAGAGCGCCACTTATACAGATCAGTGGTGCACGGCTGCATGCGCTTTTGGTGTGAGTGAGAAACCTGCGGGAATGACTAAAATTATGCACAATACAAGCACTATTCGACCAGAGTGAATGAAATGAGTGAGAGCAAGCAGGTGTGTGTCACTTCACTGACGGAGAGAAGAATGAGTGAGAATGCGCAGCTGGTATCGGTGTATCGATAGTGCAGCAAAGGAGTATTGGAACCGTTTCAGATATTTCAGTATTGATATTGAAACAAATCGATATTTTTGACAACACTAGCATAGAATAAACAGAATGATATCATCCACTGGTGTGGATGCTAATTCAAACTGACACAAGGTGAGAGCAATTGCGTGACGTGTTGCACTATGCAGTATGAGCTGAAATTGATTTCCCTTTGCAATGTCTTCTAGCTCAGAAATGGATTTAGAATATAAGTGTGTGTTCCTGTATAAGTGTTTTTCACTGCTGTGTAAATGCTGAGAGCATTCAAGCTGGTTGAGTTAGACAGTGGTGGCAATTACTGCAGATCAACACGCCTCCAAGATGGGAGCTGTACTAGCGAAAAGGCAGAATCAGGCTCCACACACACAGCTCAATTTTCGATACAAGCCACCCACTAATAGTACAAGCAGACAAACACCGGCAGACCATTCCAAAGGTGACTTTTCAAGATGCACAAAACACGTTGGGACGAAAATGACCTTCCATTGCTCCAAGGTCAGTTCCGACGCTTACGTGCCCACTGTAGGCGCTTTCGATGGTGGGCAGGGGTCATCATAGGCATTCTGATTGGTTTGGATTCAAACTTCTCTGAGAGGGCAGATATTTAAATGAGGATTAAATTAAGTGTCATTTTTTTCTCTGACATATTTTAAGTCCCGTTGGTGCTTGCAGTTCCCTTGCCAATTAGTGTAGAGATAATTAAGAAAACTTTCTCTAAAAGAGAACGAGTCACTTATGAATACTGCTGTCACCGTTCAGCTCTGCTGCACAGAAGACTTTAATACTGCAGTTAAATACTGCAATAAGCTCTATCTCATTTGTTGTCTAAATACACCAAATGAACTCTGAATTAGCCAGACCGTGGACTTTATAGAAGAAATAGACAGTCAAATGTATGTTAAGGGTTAGAGATAAAGACAACATAAAGTGGATTTACAGTGTATTTAAGTTTTGTAATATGGCATATTTCCAAGTGAAACTGAAGATTTAACAGAAAAAAAAAAATATAGGACTTTTATTCAACAAAAATTTGATTAAATAATGGATGTTAGGCTATGATATTATTGGTTAATATTATTTTTCCCCACTCACACAACAAAGTTCACATATATATATCATGCTCTGCTTCAGTATGTCACAGTACATGCGCGCATTCATGGTTCCCTCAATGCACTGTAGCTCCCCAGTGCCGGCAGCACTCATACAGCTCCAGACCATGACACTCCCACCACCAAGCTTAACTGTGGGCAAAACACACTTGTCTTTGTACTCCTCACCTGGTTGCCGCCACACACGCTTGACACCATCTGAACCAAATAAGTTTATCTTGGTCTCATCAGACCACAGGACATGGTTCCAGTAACTCATGTCCTTAGTCTGCTTGTCTTCAGCAAACTGTTTGCGGGCTTTCTTGTGCATCATCTTTAGAAGAGGCTTCCTTCTGGGACAAAAGCCATGCAGACCAATTTGATGCAGTGTGCGGCGTATGGTCTGAGCACTGACAGGCTGACCCCCCCACCCCTTTAACCTCTGCAGCAATGCTGGCAGCACTCATACATCTATTTCCCAAACACAACCTCTGGATATGACGCTGAGCACGTGCACTCAACTTCTTTGGTCGACCATGGCGAGGCCTGTTCTGAGTAGAACTTGTCCTGTTAAACCGCTGTATGGTCTTGGCCACCGTGCTGCAGCTCAGTTTCAGGGTCTTGGCAATCTTCTTATAGCCTACGCCATCTTTATGTAGAGCAACAATTCTTTTTTTTCAGATCCTCAGAGAGTTCTTTGATATAAGGTGCCATGTTGAACTTCCAGTGACCAGTATGAGAGAGTGAGAGCGATAACACCAAATTTAACACACCTGCTCCCCATTCACACCTGAGACCTTGTAACTCTAACGAGTCACATGACACCGGGGAGAGAAAATAGCTAATTGGGCCCAATTTGGACATTTTCACTTAGGGGTGTACTCACTTTTGTGGCCAGCGGTTTAGACATTAATGGCTGTGTGTGGAGTTATTTTGAGGGGACAGCAAATTTACACTGTTATACAAGCTGTACACTCACTACTTTAAATTGTAGCAAAGTGTCATTTCTTCAGTGTTGTCACATGAAAAGATATAATAAAATATTTACAAAATTGTGAGGGGTGTACTCACTTCTGTGAGATACTGTATATATGAAAAGGCAATAAGTGAGTATTTAAAGTGACAAACATTCAAGTACTCAGTAAATGTCCCCGCATGTTGATTCTGATAATGGATTGCTGTCTTATGAAAAACTCATCTCAAAACCTCTCACTGTTTAATCGATAGAGCACTTATCAACAGTCTGAGGCGTCCCTCCAAATGGATATAAATCATCCAGAGGAGGGAAGAGAAAAACCTCTCTGCCTGCGTTACTCATGCGTAGCTGGTGTAAACACTGCCATATGACAATCTGCATCTGTCAGAAAACTGAACAGAATGTGGGAAGACTATGTGTGTTTCTCACCTCCGTATTGGTGGTTCCTGCGGCAGGCTCCTCCACTGTCAGCTCCATGCAGCTCTCCTTTCTAAGCTGGTGGGTAAAAAGACACAAATTTTCAGAAGTCATCAACATCTCTAATGTCTTGTAGACTCCAGAAGCATTTCACTTTAAGCATACGAGTATTGTTTTAGAACGTCAATGTAACATTTGATATTGATCTTATTGATATTCACTTCAACATTGATATTCAAACAAGCAAGTGAGCTGCAAGAGCATGGAGGATATTCAGACTAACAGCATGATTTCAAGGGAGATATTTTTTTTTACATACATTATAAATTTATTTAAAGAGCATTTTATCTTAAGTCACAGAATTAAGTTAAAATTCTGCTTGGAAAGTCAACAAATAATGTATAATGTATAAGGCAGGCTGAAGACAGAGAGGTTGCCATACGTATCAACATCAACCCTTATATAACATAGTGCACTAAGGTCGCATTTATTTGATCAAAAATACAGTAAAAACTTTAATATTGTGAAATATTATTACAATTTAAAATAACTGTTTTCTGTTTTAATATATTTTAAAATTAAGTAATTTATTGCTGTGATGGCAAAGCTGACTTCTTAGCAGCCATTACTCCAGTCTTCAGTCTCAAATGATCCTTCAGAAATCATTCTAATATGCTGATACATCAAGAAATATTTCTTATTATTATCAATGCTGAAAACAGTTGTGCTGCTTAATATTTTTGTGGAAACTGAACAGCATTTATTTGAAATAGAAATCTTTTGTATCATTATAAATGTCTTTTTTTTTTTAAATAAATAAAGTAATTTAATGCATCCTTGCTGAACATAGGATTAATTTCCTTAAAAAAAAGACACAATGACAACTGACATAGCCATTAGCATAAAATAGTGCATTTTTTTGGTTAATTTTATTATGTAAATAATTAACGTTTGTATGCTAACGTTTAAAGGCTCAGTGAAGATATCTACAGATTTAAAGATGCTGACATCGTTATGATGTTCTTCTGTCCTATAAGACCATGAGACACTGGGATCAAGACACACAGCTCACACAGAGACAGCTTCCCCCTAGTGGCTGAATGCAAAAAAAATGCAGTTTGAATTTACACTGATGACTGCACCTGCACTGGTGCAATAATACACACATATATCAATCTGATAAAATACTACACAATAAATAAAAACACCCATCAATACATGGAAACCTTATATGCGTATTTAAAAACTGAGATTTTTTGCATTTATCTATGCAGTTGAAAATACAACAAGCTTTAATCTTTCTGCTATGCATTTTTAAATGAAATCCCCTGAGCAACACGAATCTCATCTCAGGCCCTTTTCAGTCCAGTATAATCTCACTTACTCAGAAAATTGGAGTCATTAATCACACAAGTCTCTAGTACACTTGTACCATTTTATCAGTAGCCGTTTGATTGACACATTTTATGCTTTTGTGAGTGCCGATGCGTCAGCAGACCTAAGCCGTGCTGTGGAATTCACCAGCGTCTGAGAAGACAAAGGCCGCATACAGCTCTGGAGCCATTTGTATTCTTCAGATATCTACAACTTCATTTATTGCCTTTAATTATACTGTCACAAGTCTTTCCACTCAACGTCATCACGACACATGACAGACAAGGCCTTAAACACATAGAAAAGGTGCTTTTGTAGCCATTTTAAGAGAAAATTTAAAAATGAAAAATCACAAATGAGATTTCTTTAAAGTCTATATTTTCTCCAAGAGCAGAATCAAGATTAAATAGAAAGCAGAATTTTAATTCCCAGAATCTTATATATGTGTCTTCTGCAGTTTCAGAAGAGCTCTCATCAATGTCTCACTAGATTTGTCAAGATGCTAAAATCCACAAAAAAAATTAAGAGCTTTCAATATGAACTCGTACATTTCTCTTCAAATACTTCCAAGAACAAATTTAAAGGGGTCATGACATGGATTGTTTTATTTTAATATGTTACTTGAGGTTATAATGTTAATAAAGTTTTTTGCACAAAAAAAAAAAAAATGCGGAAAACCATCATTTACAGACAAAACATTATAAAATCATTTTAACTTATGATTTTTGATGCAGCTGCTGTTAGGCTGCTTCATTTGTCAACAAACTCTCCATTACACTGTGCCTTGTTTACAAAACAATCTGCAGTCAAATGCTCTGAACAAACATATAATCCTCTGAAGCAATCCATGACGCCATTAAAAAATAAACCATCCACTTGTTCCTAACGCTGGAATTCTTCTCTCTACAAAAATGAGCAAATGAGCTGTTTAAAGAGGATGCATCAAAGTGAATGTTCCTTTATGCTTCCACTACCTCTTTCATTTCTCCTCTTGTCGGCAGACTCAAGTGTGTGGAGTACGTCAGAGAGTCTGTATACTGAATCCAGTGTAGACAGTGTCAGTGATTATAATGGGTTTTATCTGCTTTTTAACACGATGCAACGCAACGCTTTTATCTGCTTTAGGCAAGTGTCAGCCATGCAATGATGCTAAACTATTCATCGATGTCTTGCTCTAATAACCAAACAAGCCGTTTTTGGAGCTTGATTAAATAAATGCTGTTTATAATGAGGAGGACGTTTTAAACTATAAAAACGGCAGGATGTTTTAATGGTACAAAGCCCTCTTATGTCAAAAGAACAAGGCAAATTTGATTTCTCATGTTAAGACCCTTTTAAACCTCTATTTTTCACTGTACTGTATGTAAACAATTGTTTCATTTATGGCTACTTCATGTGTCCAAAAATAGCATAGTAAAACAACGAGCTGGAGCTGGCGTTACGAGAGACTGCAGAGTTTTTGTCCACTGACACTATGCTGAGAAATAAATCCTCCCCCAAGAGGACTGTCTTCTCTTCAACTGGACTACACAACAAGCTATAGACTTCAGAAAGATCCAAAATAAACCATCAAATTATTTTTAGCTTTGCCAGCCCATGTCAAAATAGTCTGTCAGAGTTCTCTGGGGTAGCATGGGGCGTGGCTTCTGTAAACAAACGTGCTACTCATTACTTCACTCGTACATGGCAAATTCAGTATATATTGCATCTATTGTGTCCATTTGCCATGGATGAGCAAAGTAGTGGATAGTACATTTGTTTAGGAAATATATATTAAACTTTAAAATAACTCTATTTTTAATATATTTTAAATTGTAAATTATTCCTTTAACGGAAAAGCTCAAATCATATTACTACAGTTGTGACCTATTCTGCATGTTTGGGAAACAAAACCAGTTGACAACCACTAGCCTAGGTCTTTGTGCATGATTCTGTATTTGTCTCACCTCTGGCGGTGTGGAAGCTGGCTGCGGACCCTCTGTGGGTAATGTCGAATTGGTGGCAGTGTGTTCCCACTGCTCAGCCATGTGATTCACCTCCACCAGCTTCTGCTCACAGCTCTTCTGAGAGTTCAGCAGGGTCACTTCATAAAACTCCTGAATATCTACATAGAGAGAGAGAGAAACACTATAAATGTCTTTTTAATACCTACTCGAATTCTGTTGTAGTTTCCACACCACACTTTGCCTAAATGGGCTTTTGGATTAAAAACCAGCATAATCTCTAGCTGGCAGCAGATCAAATTAAACACAGGCAATTTATTAGATTGATTTGTTGGCATCTAAATGAATCCAGCACAGTTTGAAGAAAAGAAGGTTGAGAGAGAGAGAGAGAGAGAGAGAGAGAGAGAGAGAGAGAGAGAGAGAGAGAGAGAGAGAGAGAGAGAGAGAGAGAGAGAGAGAGAGAGAGAGAGAGAGAGAAAGAGAAAAGAGGCGAACACATGCTTGTTTAGTCAGGGAAAAAAAAGCTGGATATTTGAGAGGCAGCCATGGTACAGATTAATTTGTGTTTCTGGGTCAAAAAGTGTGATTAGACACAAATTTCTAGCTAGCTTAGCCAAACAGATTCCAACTCAAATCACAATGAGAAAAAATGTAGGGCTTTCCAATAATTTCCATGACTGTGCAACAACTAAGCACACACATACACACACGCACGCGCGCACACACGCATATGCATATATATATATATATATATATATATATATATATATATATATATATATATTATATATATATATATATATATATATATAAATAAATAACAAAACAATCCATGTCATGACCGTTTTTAATTTGGTCTTAGAAGTATTTGAAGAGAAATATATATAGTTCATATTGAAAGCTCTTATATATATATATATATCTCCGATCTTCAATTCCTGTGCTATATGCAATTTAACGAAGTTAACAGATAGGAGCTGCATTTTATTTATCATCAGCAAATTTCAACATCAAAGACTGCAATAGAAGAAAGAGTGGCATCAGCACTGGATCATTTAGTCTCACTACTTTAATGAAGATGATTGTGTTTTGAGCGTCTGCTACTTACGTCCAGTTTAATTCGCAGCAGTTTGCGTTGGCTTAAAAAATTAAACTTCCGTATTAAATGTTAGTAAGTTGAATACGGAAGGCGGTCTTTATAACTTGTTAAATATGGATATTTTTCTTACACAAACGCATTGCTTCATTTCAGAAGACCTTTATTAACCCCCCAGAGCCGTGTGGAGTACATTTATAATGGATGGATGCACTTTCTTGAACTTCAAACTTGGCCCCATTTGCTGCCATTATAAAGCTTGGACGTGTCAGGATATTTATTAATATAACTCAGATTGTGTTCATCAGAAAGAAGAAAGTCATATATACCTAGGATGGCTTGAGGGTGAGTAAATCTTGGGGTAATTTTCATTTTTAAAGTGAACTAATCCTTTAAGTGATACTAAATGAGGTCAGAGGTGCTGTGAGCTGTATTACTACTGTAGGTCAACTCTCTTCCACCCTGCCTCAAGAGATACTAAACAGAGACCTCAGAGATCCAAATATTTAAACTAGAGTGCAAGCACTTGCAGTGACCATCTGGAGAGCTCTGCTCTTTCAGCCTGAACAACACAGATTTAAAAGCGACAGTTACATTAAGCCACAATGCATGATGGGTAAAAGTCAGCAGCTCTGCCATGAATCCAGCCACCATATGCTGTACTAAATGCTACAGATCCTGCCTTGGAATGAGAGAGGAGATAAAAGAAAAGAACAATCTGTGTGTTTGGAGTGCCCATATGGAATGTGTGGACAAAATGTGCTCAGCACCAGAAATATAGAAAGCATTCCACATAAAAATCAAAGAAAAAAAAAAATTGTGATATTGTGAAAACCTACCAAAAATATACCATAGGAAAATACAAGATTGCAACAGTTTTAATTTAGGACTTTTAGTAACTAAAAAAATGTATATTTATATAAAACTATATTTAATTTTTTGCTTACCCATCCACTGACAAATACAGTTTTTAGTGGGAAAAACATTCAATCAGCTAACCATACTTCATAACAGAGAGTCGGCATTGGTCAACAGAACCACATGAGTCCTTTGCATGTGTTAATGCATGTAAAGCTTCTCAGAAGACAATATAACGTTGCCAAAGCTGTAGCACAAAACAGGCATTTTCCACCTAACAAAAGAAGCATCTTTCAAACAAAAGCTTGCAGTCTATTCCATCTTAAAGAGAGAGAGAATTCATTTACATGTAAATAAAACCTAATAAAAAGACTCCATTTGTTATTCCTCCTACAGATGCCTGCCTGGCCCAGCGTTTCAGAGCGAGTTAAGTTCAACACATATCAATAACACCGTTTATTCAAGCATTTGAGTTGGTGCAAAGCTGCAAACACCAACAAGATTACTTAAAATGTGATTTAGTCACTTTTGCCTCTAAAGTGGAAGCACAAATTGAAAGTGAGACCATCAAAGACCTAAATTTATGCAAATCCCGCCTTCTCAAAGAGACGTGGGTGACACAATTTGAGAAACAGTGAATGCAAAGTCTCAACAACTGATAAAAGACAGAAATATGAATACTATTCTAAAACTAACTGTTAAAATAACTCACATCAACAACATGCACATCAAAAGCAGCAGCAGAAATTTCTAATAAACTTACAGAGAGGTAATAGTCCTCTGTTCTCCATGGACATGTTGCGCAAAATGCCATCACTGAAACAGCGAGAAGTAGTGTATGTGTGTGTGTGTGTGTGTGTGTGATGCCAGATGCCTGATCTAGCAGCATGTGAGCAGCCAGCTTAATCCTTGCACAGGCCTCCTGTTCCCTACAATTCAGACAATGACCTTACACCCTCACACACAAACAGAGAATACAGCTGATCATCATTTCAGATGCTTTGTCTTCGGTGGTGTTTAAAGCTGTTCGATGTTCTCAAACATGCCCCTTGTTCACCTCAGAGAGCCTAACAGTGACAGTTCCTACTTACGCATTAGAACCGAGCAGGTGGCGACTGATGATGATGATGATGTGGATGGATGTGTGTGTGTGTGTGTGTGTGTGTGTGTGTGTGTGTGTGTGTGTGTGTGTGTGTGGCTGTAGGCTGGACCGGGGCAGCTGGGAGAGTGTTTAGGACAGTTGAACTCAGGGCACAGAGCTGAGCCCATGAGGACAGAACCCTTGATTTCTGATCACTGTAGTAATCAGCATGTACAAAGATCTCCAAAACCAAGAACATCTTTTAAAAAAGATCTCAAACAAACATTGCGTCGCTTTTTTTCGTAAGTTGAATACGGAAGGTGTAGGACGTAGTGTAAGCGTTTTGAACTGCGAGAGGTGTTACACTTTCTTCGTAAGTTGAATACAGAAGGTGATCTGGCGGAAGCTAGATATTTTACTTTATACATTACTTTATAAGTAGTAGGTGGAGAGTAGGCAGCCTTTTGTGGCTGTTTGAACACATTCAACCACATGAGTGTCTACACTATGAAAGCAATCCGGTCAAATGCGTTTTCGACTACCTCTGGAAGTGATCGAAAGTGGAAAAGCTCAAAATGTTTTAGACCCCGTTTACACCTGTATTTAGCATCATGCACTTGTGATCCAATCGACCAAAACACATCTTAATACCGGGTGCAAACAGGGTTAGATTTTGTTCATAGCATTCGATAGGACTTAATTCGATAAGATTAAGAATGTGAATGTTTTTTTGTTTTTTTTAACTTACTGGAATCAAAGTAAGAAAGTGATAAAAATCAGAATCGATGAACAGAATCGGAATCAGAATCATTAAAATTCAAACAATATACCCAACCCTATAATAACAAGATTTTTTTCTTGAGCACCAAACCAACATGAAAGATCATGTGACACTGAAGACTGGAGTAAACCCTGCTGAAAATTCAGCTTTGCCATTACAGGAATGAATGACATTTAAACATATTTTTTTTTAAAAATGCCTATTTTAAATTTAAGTAATATTTCACAAATTTACTGTAAATGTGATCAAATGCAGTCTAGGGAAGCATAAGAAATTTCTATTAAAAACATTTTTTTTTTTTTTTTTAAATGCCAATACCAAACTTTTGAAATGGTAATGTTATATCAGCAATTTGCCACCCTACTCTTTAGATATTAGGCATCAACATTAGGAATTCAGGCAGATAGAGCAGTGTATCTTAGCAGATGGCCATTAAAAATCTTATTGGGACAAAGCTGTGAAATAAAGGGTTTGTCGTCTGGTAACTGCATTGTGAATCTGTTCTGATAGAGTCTTGACAGCACACTGCTTTCCTTTGAAACAATTATTTCATAGTGGATGGCATTCAGTTCATATCTTGTCTAGACAAATGATTAACTCGCTTTCACTGATGACTGCACAAGAAAGAAAATTGACTGAAAAATTAAGTTTAAAAAAGGCAGTTTGAAAATATCTGTTCAACATGACAGAATTATCTAACTCTTGACTCGACTATGAGCAGTTTGGACACCTTATGCAATAGTGAAGATTTCAGAACTACAAAAAAATAAGTCTGCAGTCAATTAGTCAGCTCAATTAATGAATTAATCAAGTGTTTATTGATTGCAAAGTCTCTAAGAGAGCCTCCCTGAACTTCAACCATGGTGGACATAGTTGGCATGCTGAATGAGGTCAGATGTTCCATGAGCAAAAGTTTGCACACCTGGTGCTTACTTGTTGCCTATTGCAACCTAAAAATTTTACACATGGTCGACAACAGTACACGACTGGAAACAACTCAATTTACTAAAACACAGATAGTCTCAGCCTCAGAAATCACACATACAGACCATATTTGTGTCAGTGATCATTTGTGCATATAGCACACGTAACTGGAAAGCAAAACTGGAATGCTCTCTCATTCCAGTAAGCTCTAAACTGATAGGCTGACTTTGAAAAGACAGATGGATTTGAAACATATTTAAATTTCTTTGAGTAAAACTGACTATCCACATATTCAAACTACATACAATGCTGTTCAAATGGAAGAAGCGTTTCATTTTCTCTGTGGTAATATTTAATATAGCAACTTATTATACAAAAATGTTATGTTTAAAAATGCATGCTGTATCCGAGGCCTAGGGTAATTTGGGCCAAAAGACAAACTTATTTCAAAACCTCAATTAAACCAGGGTCTCTAAAAACATGGGTTCACAAATCCTTAATGGTTTGTTAAGGAACTTTGTAAGTTGAAGAAAAACTAATAATTAAATTATTCAAAAGTAACATTAAATTAGTAACAATCAAAATCTACTAAAAAATATTTTAAATGTTTACCTGCATCTCATGTTACCATAACTACCATAACCAACATCAGAACATGTGATGAACATGTGAATGTGTTAATATTAGCCTAAAATCTCAAGGGGTACTTCAAGTAAATATTTTTGGCTAATAAAAAAAAAAAAAAGATTTGGAATACCTGGATTAAACTGTTTAAGTTATTTAAAAAATGTTGAGTGCCATAGAAGCACAAGACTTTAAAAAGTACAAATGGTCTCAATATTGCAAAGAAAATATTCAACATTGGTTGTAATTACAGAATGTGATGGATCTGATTAGCTGTTCAGAGTGCATCCATCCTCAGCAGAGCTATGGGTTTAGTTTTATCAGGTATCTGATACCACATGGAAATATCTCATCTGCTTGGTTTCCAAGGCAACCAGAAAGAAGAACCAGAAAGATTCATATTCGTAATCACATCGGTCTATGCATGAACTCCCCTTCTTTCCAACACAGACCAACCCACAGAAACACAGAGAGAAGTGTGCGCACATACATGCTCATTCACACACTGCAGATCGGCAGCTGTTCCACTCTTATGTAATGAATGGATGGTGTGGGCTCAGGGCTGTAATCTCACTCCTCTCCAGGGAGCGATTATTCCAGCTCCTTATGCTACCCACCACTGCATAACACATAACACACCTCCTTATCTCCTGACGCAGACTCCCGCCTCTGTGATTCTGATTCATAAAATCACCTTCCTTTCTGAAAATGGCCTTTGCATTGAAATGTATTACAACTGACAAATATAGAGCTGTTGTAAAACATGAGTATTCTGGGTGGCGATTTTGATGAATTCATAATTACAAAAATGTATATCCAAAAATGTATCCATATCAAAAGGGATAATTAATCGAAAAGAACGGGGTAAAGATGATGTTTAGCATAATGTCCATGCTGCTTTTTCCTATACAACAAAAGTGGATGGAGATCTAATTATAATGTTTGGGTGAGCTATTCCTTTAAAGGGTTAGTTCACCCAAAAGTGAAAATTCTGTCATTAATTACTCACCCTCGTTCCAAACCCGCAAAACTTCTGTTCATCTTCAGAACGCAAATGAAGATCTTTTTGATGAAATCTGAGAGCTTTCTGTCCCTTCATAAACAGTTACGCAAATGCAACTTTGAAGCCTCAAAAAGTTCATAAAGAGATTGTAAAACTAATCTATATAAATTGAGTGGTTTAGTCTAAATTTTCTGAAATGATGCGGTTGCACGATGAACAGACTTAATTTAGGCTTTTATTCACATATAAACATTGATCAACTCACACACCAGTTGTGATAAACGGAAGCTCAAGCATGTTTGCTTGACGCGTGCGAAAAACCAAAAAAAGGTTCGTTCTCGTGTGTTACGCATCATGTTTGAGCTTCCGCAAGAGGTTTGTTCTCATTCAGGTTCGGTAGAGCTTCCGTTTATGTTCGCTGATCAATGTTTATATGTGAGTAAAAGCCTAAATTAAATCTGTTCATCATATAAAGTGATCGAGTCTCTTTTTGGACTTAACCACTCAATTCATAGTGATTAGTTTTACGATCTCTTTATGAACTCTTTGAAGCGTCAAAGTTTCAATTGTGTAGCTGCCTATGGAGGGACAGAAAGCTCTCCGATTTCATTAAAAATATCTTCATTTGCGTTCCAAAGATGAACGAAAGTCTTACGGATTTGAAACTACATGAGGGTGAGTAATTAATGACAGAATTTTCATTTTGGGGTGAACTAACCCCCTTTAAGTTTAGGTACAGTGCCACTAATGACTAAAGAAATGAAAAGATTTAATAGTGTTATGGAAAATGAAGATGATTCCCCTAGCAATGGTTTAGTGAGCTGAAGATGAAATTTCAAGATTGCTACAAATCAGATGGCTCATATTTATCATTAGCATCTCACGTTTAGAAAACTGAAAATGTTTCTGTTCCAAAACACCAGTAAATTGCTCCCACTCTTTACTCTAAATACTGATGTGACAAGAAGAACAGCTTGCCTCTTGGTCTTGGCATGCTGCCTCTGTTGGCTTTGATAATTCTGCATTTCTCTGCTCAACCAACAAACTGACAAAATAATCTGACTAGCTGAGATCTGCCCAGTGTTAAGGCTCGTTCACACTAAGGACGATAACTATAACGATAAAGACTTAGTTCTAAAAATTGGTATAAATATAAAAGAATAGCAGAGTTCACACCACAACTGTAGCGATAACGGCACAGAGAAACAACTAAAGAAACACTTTCAGAACTATTTTTTTCCTGCTGATAAATAATAAAACATTGACAGCCAATCAGAATCCAGCCTGCTTTCAGAGCTCGAGCATTTAAAGCTATAGACCGTTAAAGAAGCAGAGACCGTTCTTTGTTAGAAGTAAGAAGAAACTTCATTACTTCACCGGCTACTCTCTGCTGTCTCAGACGACGACATCTTTGTCTTGTGTTGGCCACCGTAGCTTCTCCGAAAAAAAGGGGTGAGCGCCAATGGTTGCAGTTCGCAACCTCACCGCTAGATGCCACTAAAATTGACACACTGCACCTTTAACGTTCTTGGTGTGGGCCTTACTGGTTTATACAACCCTCTACAATGCGAGTAAATCACTCGATTTGCGACCAAATTTCATGAGAGGCGACTAAAAATGTCGTGAAGGGGTAGTTCACCAAAAATGAAAATTATCCCATGATTTACTCACCCTCAAGCCATCCTAGCGAAGTGATGCGTTTTTGTAAGAAAAATATCCATATTTAAAACCTTATAAAGTAAAATAACTAGCTTCCGCCAGATGACCGTACACACACAGCGCAAGTTGACTTGCGACAAATGAGTAACCCCTGAAGCGATGTATGATGCAGGATGTAGGAGTATCGTAAGCTTAGATGCCTCTGGCAGTTTAAACAAATATGGCTGGGCAACAAACTCAAGCTCCTATTCTCTTATATCAAAATCCTCTGACATTTCTCCTAAAATTTCCCCTTTTAGACTTCCAATTTGTGACTGATGTTTTGTTTTGCTCTATCCTCTGTGCTTCCGCGTTATATCATGTGTCAGGTCAGGGGTTACTTTTCCGCCACAAATCGATGTGTATGGCCATCTGCCGGTAGCTAGTTATTTTACATTACAAAGTTTTAAATATGGATATTTGACTTACAAAAACCCATCGCTTCGTTTCAGAAGGCCTTTATTAACCCCCTGGAGCTGTATGGATCATTTTTTTATGATCGATGGATGCATTTTTTTTTTTTTTTCAGGCTTCAAAACACGCCCCCGTTCACTACCATTATATAGCTTGGAGGAGCCAAGATATTTTTAAATACATCTCCGATTGTGTTCGTCTGAAAGAAGACCACCTAGGAGGGCTTGAGGGTGAGTAAATCATGGGATAATTTTTGGGTGAACTATCCCTTTAAAATAGAAAATTGCTAGTAAATTGTAGTTTTTAAGCCTTGCCAATTTAAATATTCAAGACGCAAAAGATGACTCGCGGGCGTTGTGTGAGAAGTTTTGTGTGCAAAATATGCATCTGAAGCACGCACCCAGTATTTATTATTGACAGCACATAAATACTGAATTGAGCTCTCTTTCACATCTTCTTGTGCTTGAACGGACAATTTCACACAAAATTTTGTCAAAATGCCTGTCTTGGCGAGTATCCTAGTAAACATAGTCGGTTATGTGTTAAGTGAATGTAAACAGTTGAGAAATAAAAAGCATATGTACAGTATCAGTATACTGTATCCGTGAATTATATCTTAAAGTGACAGCAGCCTAATATTCCTGCCACTGTCTGTTTTTAATGTTAATCAAACAACAGACTCACAGCAAAACAAAACAACAACAACAAAAAAAAAAAAAATCTCTCAATGCTCGACTGAATAACTTTTGTAACTTTAATAAGGATTCATGTATATATTTAATTTATACAGTGAAGACTATGCAGTGTTATTTTTACATTTGATTACACACCAGTCAAAAGTTTGGAAACATTACTATTTTTAATGTTTTTGAACGAAGTCTCTTATGCTCATTAAGGCTGCATTTATTTCATAATAAATACAGAAAAAACAATAATATTGTAAAATATTATTACAATTTAAAATTATGGTTTTCTATTTTAATATATTTAAAATATAATTTATTTCTGTGATGCAAAGCTGAATTTTAAGCATCATTACTCCAGTCTTCAGTGTCACATGATCCTTCAGCAATTATTCTAATATGCTGATTTGATACTCAGTTATTATCAATGTTGAAAACAGTTGTGTTGCTTAATATTGTTTTGGAACCTGTGATACTTTTTTCAGGATTCATTGATGAATAAGTTTGAAAAGAACAGCATTTATTCAAAATATAAATCTTTTATAACAATATAAATCTTTACTGTCACTTTTTATCAATTTTAACACATCCGTGCTGAATAAAAGTATTAATTTCTTTCAAAAAAAAAAAAAGAAAGAAAAACAATTACTGACCCCAAACTTTTGAATGGTAGTGTATATTGTTACAAAAGATTTCTATTTTAAATAAATGCTGATATTTTTTTTTTACTTTTTATTCATCAAAGAATCCTGAAAAAGTATCACAGGTTATAAAATAATATTAAGCAGCACAACTGTTTCCAACATTGTTAAAAAATCAGCATATTATAATGATTTCTGAAGGATCATGTGACACTGAAGACTGGAGTAATGATGCTGACAATTCAGCTTTGCATCACAGAAATAAATTATATTTTAAAGTATATTAAAATAGAAAACCATAATTTTAAATTGTAATAATATTTCACAATATTATTGTTTTTTCTGTATTTATTATGAAATAAATGCAGCCTTAATGAGCATAAGAGACTTTGTTCAAAAACATTAAAAATAGTAATGTTTCCAAACTTTTGACTGGTAGTGTACTTTATTCAATTTCTGTACATAATCTGTCTAATCTGTGTCTAATCTGTATCTAACTACTGTTAGATCTACCTGAAAAAAACCTGAAAAGAACTGTTTATTTCATTTGCTTTATTATATTTATTTGTGCTACTGCTTGTAGATTGATTATTTGTTCTTATTTTATTACAGACTGTTTACTTGACTTTAATAGTGTTTCAAATTTATATTTATATTATATTTATGTAGATTTTTTTTTTTTTACATTTACTTCAGTCTGTTCATAGAGGGTTGCTCATAACTGCTAAAGCCTCTAGTTTTATGTTATTAGCATGTGCAAAACATGTTTGGTTGTGAGAAAGAACTCAAATTATACAATTATGCAAAGTGGATGCAAATCTTTTAATGTACTTACTGATAAATCTAAGATGTGGTAAAGGTTTCACCCTCCCTCACTGTGAAAATCCTAAAAAACTACATCTGGAAGTGGAGCATAACAAAAGCTTCATAACAGCTGATGGAACACCATCAGATATGATATACCGCCAAAAGAATTTATGGATATTCTTAACTGGTCTCATTTGCTGCAGCACTGCCTGGTGCTCTGCTAAATTTAGCTGAATTTATGCTGAATTACATCACTACCTTTACTCATTCGTCTTCTGGAAATAAGTTTTTTTCTGTTTGAGAAACTGCAGACTGCTCACTGTGACACTGGAACCCTTTCTGCTGAAGGCCTGCGTTACCATGGACACAGGCAGAGACTGCACATCTCTTATGATACTTATCTCAAAAGACTACGACAGGTGTACATTTGACTTACAGAGCTGCCTTACACTTCCTGTCCTTACATAATTACATCCTAACCCAACACTAGTTAAAAAAAGGGCCATTTCAAAGTCAAGAGAAATGTTTTAGTAGAAATACACTTGACCAATTCATTCAGTATTCGTTTAAATACACCCACCCATTGACATCAGAAAGCATTGTGTTTGAAAGTTTCTTCATTTAAACATCATAGAGAAGGGGATTCATAATAGACACAATGAGCTTGATACTGAAAACTACATTAATTAATGTTTAACAAAAATGACAGAGTAAAATTTTCAGATGGCATGAAATCTACTCAAATATAAATATATGACTCATTAGTTCTGTCAAGCCCTATATTCTCTGAGCAGACAGAACTAAAGAGCTCCCTCTGCTGGAAACGCAGAGTTACGACAACAGATTGAAAACACCTGTCACTTTTTTCACAACACAGCGAACCAACCATTACTGTACATTACATGAAATTTCAATTCACTTCATAAATTGAATAAAAAATAAAGCACAAAATATAATGGCAATTATTTACTATAAATACCTGTATTTATATCTATATAAATATAATTTGACTAGTGAATTGCCATTTAAAGCACTAGAAAAGACACTAAATACTATATATTTTGTTGTTGTTTATTTCAAATAGCTTAGTGACAAGCTAGTGTGTGCATTTTAATCTTTTGCTGTCATATTTTATCATACTTATTCTTATTTGAGATACTGTTTTTAAAAGAACAATCATGCATAAGGTAAAAACAATATGCCGGATTTCTGACAATTTACAATAAACAAAAATAGTCCCGATATTCTTGTTTAAAAATGTCTGTAAATACTACCAAAATGAGTCAACAAAACATTATTATTAATAATAATTATAACTAATAAATTACTAACTGATTTAAAATATCTCAAATCATAATATTTATGACCAGTTATGGGGGCCTGATGAATCATTTATTCTGTGAAAACACATCTGAATCAAACAGCTTGATTTCAAACAATATTCCCACAAAGTTCCACAAGGTGGCAACATTATTCTCTTTAAATTAAGTGGATTGGAGCCCCGCTGCCATAAGCATGCAGAGAACTGAGGTGGGCTCAGCAGTTTCTATGTGGTTGAGCTCAAGAGCTAAAGGCTTGCTAAGGAAAATATTCACATTACATTTGCATCTTTAGACCAGCATTTATATCTTTCTAGAAGCTCCACTGTCCTTGAGGGCATCTAATAATTTCCAGCCAACTGTTTCAAAGGTGGCGCCTGCCAAGCCTGGTACTCAACCAAATGCATGGGCATGGCATTTCTGTAAACACTGGCTAATTATAAACTCAAATTATACTATCAAGTAAACATGGGGCTTGACTATTTATAACAACACCAAGTTTCAAAGTCGTAAAAGCACTTCAATAGAACAGAATGTAAAAATGCCAAAATAAGAGTTTTACCCTAAGTTCCACAGCCAAGAATGTCAGTCCGCAAGAATGTCAGTCTGCAACCTTTTTCCCTGTCTTTTTTTCTTCTTCTTCTTTTTTGAATATTCATATCAGAGATCACCTAACTTGAAAATTAGTATGCCTCAAAAGACTTTTTCAAATAAAACTGCAACATCAACATTTTAACTAGACAGTGATCTCTGTAACATTAAGATGAGATTAGCGTTATTATCTGGAAGAGTTTTACACCAACACCTTTAATGCTGCTGTGATCTATGCTCTCATTAGTACAGCTCATACAACCTGTAAGAAAACTAGTAACCTAATTCATTTAATCATTCGAAGCAACAAGCAGTCATTATCTTTACAACTTTAACATTGTGTTTCCCAAAAAATGTAGTACCAAACAGCACTGTGAGCTACTGATCTCAGATCTGGGTCATACCTGACAATCACTGATGAACGAGATTACCCAACACTGACCTGTAATTCAAGACAACAGTCTCTGACAAAAGTCCTCACCCAGTATCCTCCAATTTGAGGCATGGCTTCCACCACCATGTGAGACGCAGAAACTCACATCCACTTGTTTAGGGAAATAAACAGTACCAGATGAAAGTGAATGAGTGAGAGAGAGAGAGAGCGCAAGTGAGCGAGAGCGAGCAAGAGAGAGAGAGTGAGAGAGAGAACATGCTACAGGAAGACTAGATTATTCTAGAGCACAAACATGTGAGAGAGAGAGAGAGAGAACATGCTACAGGAAGACTAGATTATTCTAGAGCACAAACATGTGAGAGAGAGAGAGAGAGAGAGAGAGAGAGAGAGAGAGAGAGAGAGAGAGAGAGTGAGAGTGTGTGTGTGTGTGTGTGTGTGCGTGTGTGTGTGTGTGTCTGTGTCTGTGTGTGTTTGCATGCACTCAAATATTTAACAAATTTAAAGAGTTAGTTCACCCAAAAATGAAAATTATCCCATGATTTACTCACCATCAAGCCATCCTAGGTGTATATGACTATCTTCTTTCAGACCAACACAACTGGAGAGATATTTTTAAAAAAATCCTGGCTCTTCCAAGGTTTATAATGGCAGTGAATGGGGGGCGCGATTTTGAAGCAAAAAAAAAAAAAGTATCCATCCATTATTAAAACAATCCACACGGCTCCAGGGCGTTAATAAAGGCCTTCTGAAGAGAAGCGATGGGTTTTTGTAAGAAAAAGTATCCACATTTAAAACTTTATTAACTATAATATCTAGCTTCGATTTGCAGTGGAAAAGTAACCTCTGACCTGACGCATGACGTAATGATGAACGTGGAGGCGCAGAGGATAGAGCAAAACAAAACACCAGTCATGAATTAGAAGTCTAAAACGAGAAATTTTAAAGAGAAAATGACGGTGGATTTTAATATAAGAGAAAAGACGCTTGAGTCTGTTGCCCAGCCCTATTTGCTTACCTGCGAGAGGTGTCCAAGCTTACGCTACTCCTACATCCTGTGTTATACATCGTGTCAGAAGTTACTCTTGTGACGCAAGCCGACTTCCACAGTATGCGTATGGCCAGAAGCAAGTTATTTTAGTTTATTTAGTTTCAAATATGGATATTCTTCTTATAAAAACCCTTCACTTCACTTCAGAAGGCCTTTATGGATTATTTTTATGACGGATGGATGCATTTTTTTTGGGGGGGCTTCAAAAAACCCAAAAAACGTCACTACCATTATAAAGCTTGGAAGAGCCAGGATATTTATTAAATATATCTCTGATTGTGTTCGTCTGAAGAAGATTGATGGCTTGAGGGTGAATAAATCATGGATCATTTTCTTTTTTGGGTGAACTAACACTTTGAGTGGACCTTTTAACAATTGACTCATTCCAAAGAAATCAAATTTGCTCGGAAAGAATGACTGACATCACCACTCCCTCTTACCCCTCCTCCCCTTCAAACACCTAGTCACATTTTTGTACACAACGCCCATTTTGCACAATTCAGTCAATTCCTGATATATAAATTCCCATTTTTGTTTTCATTAATTACCCTGTTTCTTTCAGAATTATGTTATATTATTTTAGTAAAATGGATTTGCAAATGGTGACTTGAATTGAGCAAGAGCAACACACACACTCGATCATACACAGACACAATAAATGATCTAATCAGGACTTTGTAATCCTTATTGGATACTTCTGTCTGCGACACAAAGCCTAAACTAAGACTAAACTTTTGATGAGCGTTCTGGAACTCTAGAAACTCTAGCCGAGCAGTTGTATTGTTCTAGCTGTGGAGCTCGGACCAAATAGAGACCGTTATTCGCCACCCGTCCCCTGGTATCAGGAACTCCCCTCCTGTAAGAGTAACAGATCTGGTTACAGTTTAGCAGCAGGAGCAAAAAAAAAAAAAAAAAAAAAGCTTCTCATGGGACGGTCTCTCTGTGAAACAGGAGTGCGCCGTCATGGCTCTTCTATTAAGAGGGCAGCATCCAACCTTGTTCAGATGACAGTGACAAATAGGGCCCATTAAAAACCTCTATGGAACAAATTGGCAGACTGTGGTTGGTTTCCCGATTAGGCCGTAGTGGCTTAGTATCTAAAGGATTCCAATGAGCATCTGTGATGGAGAATATTTAGCAAGGAAATCTCATCAAAAAGGACAGACTCAAAAAAAAAAAAGACAGCCATTCTAGAGAACTTTTGATTATTGTAATACCAGCTTTTGGATGAATAAGAAAGTGCAACACAGCCATTCCATTTTGGTTTCTCCAACTACTTAAACTACTATAACTACAATACTACTATAATGTGCTCAACAAAAATCAACAAAATCTCAAGGTACAGATTAGAACTTTTATTTCAGATTCAGGATTCTGATTGGCTGTCAATAGCCGCTTTTCCACTGTCGAACCGAACGGTTCTTAGAATGTTAGGGAACGGTTCCAGTTGTGTTTCCACTTGAGCCTGGTATGGCACGGCATGATCACAAACCATTCTCGGCCCGGAATTCTCTGAATCATGCTGGTAGAATCCGTGAAGTGATGTCACCACTCAGGATCGGTCATTTGTCTGTTGCCTGGCTACCATTTTCTCTATAGCTGTCTAAGCACTCTATTTGAGCGACGTAAACAAATCAATAATAAAATTAGAATAAATATCTGATCATCCTCCATAACGCAGTCATTATTTACATCTCATACCTTCAGTAAACCATTGCGTTACCAATGCAACGGCTGATGCTTTTGTATTACATTCCAAAGAGCGACCGATATCAGCCCCGCAGTGGAAAATGAAACCACAACCATACCAACTGGCCTGGATCGGCATGAAATGGAACGGTTACGCAATGAGAATCGTTCGGCCCGACGGTGGAAAAGCGGCTAATGTTTTCATCATTCACAAGATGGAAAAAATTAGCTGTGAAAGTGATTCCAATGATATCGTTTCTCTGTGTTGTTATCGTTATAGTAGTGGTGTGGGCTATTTTTTTTTTTTTTTACATTTATAACTATTTTTAGAACTATATCTTTATCGTTATAGTTATCATCCTTGGTGTGAAAGGCCCTTTACACATTTTGTGCCCCTTGCGTATGTTTATTAAAAGGTTAATACACCCAAAAATCTAAATTGGGTCATCATTTACTCACCCTCATTTCCTTCCAAAAAAATGTACGACTTTTTGTGGCACATAAAATATTTTTTTTCTATACATTGGAAGTCAATGCTCCGCAGAAGCAAGAAATGCATACAGTTTTGAAACGACATGAGGGTGTGTAAATGATGACAAAATATAAATTTTGGGTGGACTATTTCTTTAAATGATTTTATGTATTCAAGTCTGCAGTACTCCACTTAACATTTTTCACTTTTTCCTGAGAATTTGTGCAGAAAATATGTTTATATATTTCATCTGGAATGGCCTAGATAAGATACCACAACTATGTTCAACAACCTATGCTGTCAGGTGTAAATGACTGACAGAAGGGTGTATGTGTGTTTCCTGGTGAATGGGAGAATAGGTTAAGTGGTTAAGAGGTTGCACGTCTGTGGCATGATGGCACACCGTCCAGATTACACACATGCTAATGCCTTCTAAGATGATTACTGCTATTTCAGGAAGTGACCTCAACCTTTAACGGCATTTTATTGAAAATCAACAGAAAGGGGACAAGTTTGACAGATCTGCACGATTGTTCACATTTGTTTAAGTATGAAGATTAAGATTAATCATTAAGATGCAAGTTAATTATTCAGTTAGGTTCTAAATATGTTAAATGTAATACTAAATTCTGCCGTCATCTGTGAATGATTTCAAGAGGTCAGCACAGAACATGAAGTTAGAATTACGTCACCTTTTCCAATTAATATAAAGCAATCTGCAGAGAGCAGGTGACAATCAGTGGGTTGAGGTAAAGGTCATAGAAGAAAAAGGATTTACAGGATTTATTACAGGTTATAGACAGGAAATAGAGGGTGATATTTAAATCCCTGCCCCCAAATCATCATAATAAAGGCGCACAAGTATTTATACACACAACTATGATTTAGAATATTGCATCTAAACACATTGTTTTTTTAATTATGCAATTATTCTGCATGACTAATTCTCATCCAACTCATTAAAGGCTTTTTGGAGTATTAAATCCTACAGCTAAAGTCATAGCAAGCATAGAGCCCAATTCAAACATTATAAGACAAGACAAATGTCGATAAAAGATAAGGAAAAGATTCAGAAATTCTGCATGAGATTTCTCATGATAAGGATGTTAAAACTTGTATCACAGCACTTCTACCAACTACCATTTAAAGCAAAAGATTTCGACATTTTGACAAAAAATGATTGATTCCCTGTACATTCATTAAACTCAATGGAACATTTATATAATCTCTATAAACCAAGCAATTTAAAAGGAATAAGAAGATACATTTCTCAAAAAAGGGAGCACACTCAGTTACAACATCAAAACTTGTTAGAAAAGACAGGCTGCTTTCTGAGTTTCTTTGCTAATTGCTTGAACAAACCTTTGCTTTAGACCAGAATAAAGATCGACATCCCGGTGAAAATGTTAACAGACTGTGACAGCACAATGGTCCATTTCATTACTGAAATTATGATTAGACGTTATATTACAGAACCATCAATTGTACATTCTATATTCAGCTAACGAAGTGTCTAAACATTTAATAACATTCTAAGAGGAAATCATGGAAGTCAAAACCAGCAATCTCTAAAGCTCACTAATGCAAACTAAAAGCACATGAGAGCATTCGTCCTTAAGCTTTATTTGACCTTGAGTATGAATAAATGAGTTAAACCAATCAAGATTCGAAACCAATCTGATTCTCTGTACACAAAAGACAAAAGCTTGTGGAGATTTGGGGCTTATGAGGAACACGTTTAAAATACCAAAGGCACAGGGAAGCATCTCCTGCCACATCAGCAAGGTTAAAAATAACTTTATTTCAGAAAAAAAGCCCTAAAGCGGCAGAATGTGCCCACTGCTTAAGAATGAACTATGAGCAAATGTCACATCAGCAGACAAAACACATGCAATCTTAATGGAACAAATAATAGAAATGAAAACCTTGACCTTAAGACTTAAAAACAGTGTTTTAAAGTGCCCCAATTATGCTATTTAAAAGGTTCCTCATTTTATTTTGGAGGTCTCCTATAAGAGGTTTACATGCATCCAAGGTCAAAAAACACGTTCTCATAATTAGGGATGCACCGAAATTCAAATTCTGGGCCAAAACCGAAAATACTTTTTAAAAATTATTTATTTCTAATTTTAAAATAGCTTTTTTTGTATAATAGAATTAACATTAGACTTTTTAATGAAATTCAATCATTTTAATTATACTGAATTTAAAAACAGAAACAAGTATACTACTACATAGAAATTTCATGTTGGTGTGTTATTTGAGCAGACTTTGCTTTTCCAATGAGCACGAGCGGTACATGAGTGGAGCGTTTGCATGGGCCAATGCACAGTGATAACGGCCAGAGCGAGAGTAAAACTTGAGCGCTGAACACTGAGGGGTGGGGCGGCATATATTTTCGGCTCATATTTTCGTCCGTTTTTCTCCAATGCCATTTTTGGCCTAAATTTCTGTGCATCCCTACTCATAATATACACATTGCACATAACTGATTTCTCAAACAGTCTGAAAACGGTTCGTTTGAAGATTCAGTCTCTTTTAACCCCTCCTTACCACAAGTCTACTCTGCTCTGATTAGTCAAACAGCCCAGTCTTTTTGTGATTGGTCTACCGTTTACTGTTCATGTCGGAAACGACGGACCATTATCTGAATTTCAGCTCCGGAGGCTTCCTCAGCGCTTGATACACAGTGATACAAATAATGCCGTTGGTTTTTCTGTATAAATTCCAGCGCGAGTCCTTATCCTTTTGAAGTGCATGCAAAGTGGATTCGCAGTACTGAAAACAGCATCTTCTCAACATGTTGACAACACAAACCCAACTGTTCAAGGCCTCAGCTACAACTACAATGTTTGAGGGCGGGTCAAAATAGACAGCATTCGTGGACAGCCAATGAAGACCATAGGCTTGGCATTATGCAAATTTGTTACATTGTTACATAGGTATGTAACAGGAAGTGACACTGGAATTGCTGACGAATCGTTTCAGCAGTTTAGAATCGATTCTTTCTTTTAGGAGACATTAACTATTCGTCATGCACTTCGATCTTTAAAACTTTGCAGACATTTTATATTCACAAACAGCTATATTACACACTGCAAAAAAGGTAATATTCGAAAAAGCATAATAGGGGTACTTTACATAAGAACAATAAACATTAAAGGTGGGGTATGTATTTTTTCAACAACTCTGTTGGACATTGTTGATATTTGAAATCAACCCAAACAAACCCACCCCTCTCTTCATTGCTCCGCCTCCAAAACTCACCCTCCAATCCTAACCACCCTGCTCCGAGTCAGTCTCGAACCCCAGCCTGCTGCTGGCAGGCAAGGCGAGTGCACTGACAATGATGCCAAACACACCCAACAAACTCAAACCCGAGGAGGCTGCTTTGATTCCGCTTCACATGTGAGTAAAACGTTACTCACATGTGAAGCGGAATCAAAGCAGCCTCCGCGTCTGTTTTCAGGCCTTCCCGCTTAGCTCTCTCCAGCGCTGGTAAGCTTTTCTAATATTAACGCTGGTCCTAAAGTGCTTGCCCAATCATAAACCTTCATTCCAGTGATATTCTTTTGAGCTTGTTTGTATTGTGTCTCATCTCTCTTTCTGCGTTTTTTTTTTTTTTTCTTTTTCAAATCTCCCTCTTGCTCATTCTGTCTCCTCGACCATCATACGCCCCCTAATGTTGATTGGTTAGACTTTGTTGTTGGTGTCGGCCCGACTAACATTCAAACAGTGTTGTTGAAAAAATACATACCCCACTTTTAAAACACTCTAGACATGAATAAATTCAAGTAAATATACTAAATATCCCAATCTGAGGAATCCTGCTCAAACAATCAAGTGCATCTTTTCTTTTCATTGACCTATTCTGCTATATAAAAGAAAAAAATTGTGCAAAAATTATAGTCTTACCTATGAGAGCCTGGAAAAGACTGCTTTTGAAAATGCCCATGATTCTTAAGATGGCAGTTTTGAGCTGTTGTTCCTCTGGTTTCTTCAGTTTGGAGCAGTAGTCCTCCATGAGGCTTATTGCCCTGGCTGTGTCTGCAAGACAGAAGAGAATAAAATGTTAAGCTACTGGTCTGATTTTTTTTTAATACAACACAGAACATGGAACTATACAAAATGTTTTACTGTTATTTATTACAATTATATTTATAAAAAAAATAAAAAATAAATAAATAAAAATGCATGAAATCAAAACTGACCCTCTTTACTTAATGCACATTCCTAGTCAAACTGTGACTGATTCATCAATGCATGTTTCTCTCAGTATGTCAGTTTACGGAAGTAAAATGGGTTGTGAACACAGATTAGTGTTGATTTTAATCAGTCAAGAGACCCTGATACACTCTTTATTACTGCCACAGATCATCAGCGTGACTGAGCATGACTCAGTCACTTAGTCACACAGACAAACAGACACTAGGGACAGGACAGGGGTTAATTCCTGTCCTCGACAGAGCCATCTGAGCAACATTATTTAGAAAATATGAAAGAGCAACATAAAACTTTAACATTTAAAGTTCATTGTAATTAGTAATACATGTGGAAAGGATTACTGTGCATACATTAATGTGACTGCTCACCTGAAAATGCACAGCATTAGTTAGGCTACAGAATATAATTGTTTAGCTACATTGTGAAGTATCATCAGTAAACCAGTAACATAAAATAGTGATTCAACTTTTCAATGTCAAGTAACACTATATAAAACCATATAAATCTGGATTCATAATCCAGGTTTGTATGAAAAGCCATAATTTAGTTGTTCTTTCTTGCTAATGATAAACTACTAGAAGCAGGGCACTAAAGAGACTATATGTAAGAATACATTAGTCGCTTATTGCCAATGTGTGAACAGCTTAACTAAACTAAAAAAATAAAATAAAATAAAAATAAAAAAAGAGAGAGAGCTTCCCTGACTTCCTAGGTTGTTTATGAAAGCCCTACTGATTTTTATGTGGACTCGGGACGTTTTTGCCGGGAAAATCAATAGAAAATGATGTTTATGCGCGCTCCTGAGTAGCACTTTTCTTCCATTCAATGACACATTAAATGATTGCTTACGATATTCAGAATAATGCGAAAGAGCAATTATTACTGTAATGTCAATGTGTCATTCAAAGAAAAGGGATTAGCTACTTCAAACTATAGCCATATCTATATAGTCTATAGTCTCAAATATACTTTCTAATCTAATCAAACTATCATAACAGTCTAATTTAAATTTAATTACCTCATCTGTCGACATAACGCCAGTGAATTGCAGAGCTGGTGCAAAAATACCCACATCGCTATGATCAGATGCTTGCTTAGCTGCTGTTTTCTCACAGCTCTCATGTTTTGTGTTTATTTTGTTATTTTAGAGGAGCTTACATATTAGTCTAAACGTTGCTCTCAACAGCGTCGATATTCGTTAAAAGTATACCGCTACAAAGGTATTTCCAACTTCTTTTTGCTTCTAAGTGAAGAACGAAAAAGAACTTTGCTGTGAGTAGGCCTATATCTGGGCCTTGAATCACATACGCTACGCGTGCACGAGACTCACGAGTGTGCGAGCACGAGCATTAAACTGAAGTTCACTTAATGACCACCAGTGTCGCTAATAACAAGGGTTTATAAATTCTACATACAGCCCCTATAAAGTTAAAAATACACTACATTTATAGTATGCATAAAAAGACTTGACTTGTAGGCATGCATGTCACCTTAAAGAGTAACTAAACACAACTGCATTCCAGTCTGAAATATAAATGCAAACCAGCATCTGAGATCATCTGAGGTCATAGGCTAGTTGGCATGCTTGTGTCTATTTTTACAGACTACAAACTTACAGCAGAGTATAATTACACTATTAGTAGGCCTACATATATAATTACACAGTTTGAAGTCCCTACTGCATATTTAAGGCTTAGGAGGTACAGAAGTCAAAATAAAATAAGGATAATAAAAAGCACAGCCACAATAGTCCTGCCATAACATGATCATCTTTGTCTGCTTCAGCAACTGCAGCTTTCAACTAATCAATTCCTGACATTCTGCATTAGTTGGCATAAAATACTTGTGTAAACGTTACATGCGTATGTCATGCTATATTTCAGCATTTTGCAGATTCTGATTTTGCATGTAGCATACCTTTTATGTAGGAGACATGGAATATTTGTACTTTTAACATTTTGTCACACTACATGACAATTTAAAATAATTTTGTCTTCACTATGTGATTAAAATTGTGGGGAAAAGAGAAGTGAAAATAAAGAGAGATTGCATATTCCTGTAACTGGTAACTTTTACCCTAAAACAATGATGTCGATTTTAAAAAAGTCCACACATTACATGTCAACTACACTTATACAGTCATATAAACGTGTTTTCACAGTAAGTATGTACATATATTGATGTTTATTTCTCACCTCGTTTTCTTAAGGGCATAATTACTCCTTTATGTCCTTGTGGGATTGTCACGCATGGAAACAGCAACACAAACGTTTCGCCCTCATCTGCTGTCAGTGTTAAGGAGAAACTGTCACTTGCTAAAGCAGCAAGTTCCTTCTCAGTTCGTTATTGTAGATAGAAAAGCTCACAGAATGACAGCTCTCGGGGTCGTAGCTTGTAATTGTCAAGTTAAAGAGGGAGACACACGCGCCGAAACATCTTGCAGAAGAAAACACATGCCGAGCGCATGACTGTCGCTCATGAGAAATAAATCCATAATCCGATAGTAAGAGTGGATAGTTATCGAGTGCACCTTGGCGATGAGAAATGTCAAAACTGCTCTCCAGTGTCTGAATGTTCTCGGTATTGAGGATTATTCCCCTGGAATATTCGCACAAGCACCGACTCCTTAAATGCCTTTGGTGTTTAACTACATAAACATAATTCAGTCACGCTGTCCATAAAACAACCCATAGATTTAACCCATACATTCCTGACAAATATTAAAAGCGCAGTGACTAACTAAACTAAATATAACAGCTAATTTTTGCCCCAAAGGGCCATATACATCAAATTAGAGAGGCTCCCCAGCACATGGCTTGTCTTGGCTTAGACTCAGCCAGTATATGCTGATCAAGCATTATTTTAAATATGGAGATTAGCAACAGTTTGATGAACAGATAAATATGACATCTCTGTTGTATCTCATATGCCTGTGTACGTTTAATGATACATGCTTGTAAACAGTTCTTCAAGAACAACTTGTTCTATACATAGTGATGGAATGAAGTTCATGTGTTTTGTTTTATAATATGATCAGAAAATAATTGAAAATTAAAATTTAAGACTTTGATTATTATTTTGCTGATCAGCACAATCCAGTTTCACGTCACTTAATTCAGCTTCGAGACCCAAGCAAAACCATCATCATAGCATACAGGCAAACTGGTGTATAAAATTCTGATCTAGAGACAAAAAACAGATTTAACTAAATAAGGCAGGATGTGTTTTCCCCATGAAACAGCAGCCTGTCAGTGCGACGCCTGTCGGAAAACACCTGCAAGTTTCATCCAGCTTTCCGATAACGCATGGCTCCACAATTGCCTCGGTAATTAAGCCAATCTGAGCAAATATATCCCAAAGCACCTCGTCAAACGTCCCGATATGCAGTTAAGAACAACTTCACTTCTTTTCCCGTCATTTTTTCTGTGGATCTTCACGGCATCTTTTGCCAAAGCTGGTTTGCAGACTCTCTCTACGGTGGGTGCAGTATCACCAGCAGCAGCAGCAGCATCATCACCAGTTTCGCCTTAGCAACGAGAGGGTTGACCCGCGGGGATTGACAGGGCGCGTCCTCCAATGGCGTTCGTCCATTCTGTCAGTTGGCGCACGCACGGACCAATAGGAATTGTCGTATTGTTCCTGTATCTCGGGGTGAGAGTTGACTGGAACATGTGGTTAGACATGGCTGCGCCCTGCTGACACTGAGGACCGTGACTGTTGAACAGGGGATGGAAATAGTTTAGCGATTATTTCGTGTGTAAGTAAGAATTCTACAATGCATAAATGCGGTGTTGAGCATGTGCAAATGAAGTTGTAAATGAACAGTGATATGACTGGGTTTGACATTCAGCTACACATCAACAGAGGTAAAACAAAGCAGCTGTCATTAGGCTGAATGAGTTACTACTGGTTAGACCGTTAACGCTGCGTTTTTAAAACGTCATATCAAGTTATAAACACGTGTTTGAAATGTGTCTAAAATTCTGTAAATGATTATTATTATTAATAGCTAACGAATAGAAAGCACTAATATAAACAGATATCCCTTATAAGAATTCGATATATAAACTGAATCATGAAATATCAGCTGAAACATTGTGACAGCCTTCACCACACAACGGTGAAATATCAACATTGTCAGTATGTTGTTAGAAGGTTGTCTGTCTGCTGGGAGTCATTAAAATATCTGTCTGTTTAGATCAACATGACAGACAACGCGATGTTTGTGAAAGACACAGGCCAAGGCCAGACATTATCCAGGGCAATGATTATTGAAATGCTGAATAAGAAGTTTGAAAGGCTCCCTGATATCGACAGGTAAGTTTATATACAATATGTCACAGCAACATAGTTTCCAACCACTGCAGTTAGTTAATAAAAGTTTCCTGTTTTAATTCCACCAGAAAACTGTTTTCATATGGCCCCATATATTTGGCTGGCAACGCTGGATTTGCTGGTTTGGTCGCCAACAGCTTTTATAGGCGTGCACTCAATGTCACCCAAGGACGATTTACTTCCAGCCTTCCCATGGCTGTTCTTCCCTTTCTGACAACTGCAGCACTGTACACTGCGACCGTCACAAACCCCCTCATGTCAGGTATAGTTGCAATGTTGTATAGCAAATTAGCATTAAGGGGCTTTTACATGACTTTTGTTTGATCGACATATAATTTTGTTTCTGGTCGATATTAATACTGTTGTTTTTTTTTTAATTTCATAGGCTGAACTGCTTTTCATTTGCTTTCCCTTTTGTTTGGTATTTACTTCGTTACCTACCTTTGGTGACGACCCTTCACCAGTAAAAAAAACAAAAAACAAAACGCTCTTTGAGTGCTTCTGGTTGCTTTGCATTTAAGGATTATATTGTAATTGTAGGTGACCTGAACTGCCCAACCTGTACCCTGATGAGAGGGGCTTTGGTGGGTGTGGTTGGTGGCGGCATATATCCTATTTTGTTGGCCTTACCTGTTAATGCTGGTCTTGCAGCCAGGTTAGTTGCTAAATTGCTATTACTTTTTTTTTTTTCTTAGAAACAGAATACAGCAAGTTATTTAACTGATGTCCAATTGTCTTACAGGTATAACAGTGCACCGATGCCAGAGAAGGGCAACATGATGCGCTTCTGGATGAACCTGAGCAAACCCATTGTACGGAAAATGTATGTTGTTTTACTGCTACAGGGTTTGTTTGGAACTTACTTAAGCTCTAAGCACTTTGAGATCTACCTAAAAATTCTGAAAATACCAGATTCTGACAGTGAAGAGCTTCAGGATTAGCAGTTATTGCTGATATTTTGCATTCTAGATCTTTGTTATAAATTAAACATGCTCATCCAGTGCCATGACCCAGTCTTACCAGATTTGTTGTTGTTTTTGATGGCATTTTCCCCACAAAAGAATAAACAACTGATCAAGAGATTCTGTCCACTATACCTTTGTATCTGTTCTACAAATAACCTAACTCACAAGTTGAGGTATTTATATTTATTGGAGTTTATAACATTATACCATTCCTTGGAAGTCTCTGAGTAATATAAACTGCCTGGATGTAACTTTACCACAGACACTACAAAATATTAACTAGAGCTTTACTTAACCATTTGTTTGTGTAAAATGTGTAAAATAAAAAAAGTGGATAAAAAGTGGTGAAAAAAAAGTCATTTGTCAATGTACAACTTGTAAGTGATCAAACGGAAAGCCTTCGGATCAATAACCAGGTTCTGTTGGCAACCAATAATAAAATCAATGCACTGAGAAACAAGCTTAAGCATCTTATTTACAACACACATTTACTGCCAGAGACCTTTCAGTGTGCGCCAATTTCCAATCCCCTACCACAATGATCAACCAAAGAGTTCTGAAATGCAAACCAGCTTCTAAATCAGAATGTCAAAACTCAATTCAGTCACAGTGTTTCAGAAGAACTAAATTTATAGTATATCATTGGATGTGTCAAGAGAAAAGAATTGCACCAATATTTGAGACACTATGACCAAGTTAAAATCTACTTTATGAAGACATTTTTCAGAAACATTTAATTCTCAAATTTTATCATCACTTTGAAGTCATCTTATACAAGATGTTATCACAGGAGAAAAAAAAAAAAAAAAAAGTTTCTATATCTGAAACAGTGCTGGCACAAAGATTCATTAAGTGTAAGCCATTATGTTGTATTGAATGTTTGTTGTAATTCCATTGTTTGACACTGGGTAGAATGTGGGTCAAATTAGTATATAGGTATTGTATAAAGCACTATATATATACAAAGGTAGCCAGACATTAAGAGAAGTCTGGTGTAATGGAGGGAAGCACAACTATTTTTGCACATGTCAGGGCATGTGCAGGTAGAAACAAGCTTATGGGATTATTGTGTGTTAGTGCATCGGAACTGTGAGTTTAAAATGACATCTACGAGCTTTGTGATAGTTGATTAAAGCAGTACTTGACTGGAAGCATGTCTTGTTTGTCAATTCAAGATGTTTGTTCCATTCACACTGACAGCGTTATGAAGTACCAGGGATAAGAAACATGAACTGCAGAGTTATACATTTCAGAACTGCTTAAATTGATCTGCAACACTAGAGTTCGATGTCACTGAATTATCAGAGCCCTTAAAGTGTTAGTTCACCCAAAAATTAAATTTCTGTCATTAATTACTCACCCTCACGTCATTCCAAACCCACATGGCCTTCCTTTATCCCGGAACACAAATTAAGATTGATGAAATTTGTTTTATCCATCCCCCATAGAAAGCAACATAATTACCACATTCAAGGCCCAAAAAGGTAATAAGACATCGTTAAAATAGTCCATGTGACTAGTGGTTCAACCTTAATGTTATGAAGCGACAAGAATACTTTGTGCACAAAAAATAAAATAAAAATATAATGACTTTATTTAAATTCTTCTCTACCCTGTCATTCTCCTACATTGTTTGCATTGTATAGACAGTACAGGCTTCCAGGTTCTACATCAGAACACCGGCTCATTATTGGCAGACGCTGTTCACGCGAGCATCACGACGCATGCGTGATGCTGACATAGGAGCCGGCCAATACTGAGCGTGAGAGAATGACAGGGTAGAGAAGAAATTGTTAAATAGTTACTTGTTTTTGCACACAAAAAGTATTCTTGTTGCTTCATAACATTAAGGTTGAACCACTGCAGTCACGTTGACTATTTTAACAATGTCTTTACTACTTTTCTGGACCTTGAATGTGGTAATTACATTGCTTTCTACGGGGGATTAAAAAAAAAAAAAAAAATTATCTTGGATTTCATCAAAAATATCTTAATTTGTGTTTTGAAGATGAACAATGTCTTACGGGTGTGGAACGACATGAGGGTGAGTAATTAATGACAAAAGTAATTTTTGGGTGAACTAACCCTTTAAGGAATTTTGCAGTATACACCTAATGGGGAGAAACCACCACCACTCTTTATCCACCTTGAAGAGAGGTAAGAAAAGGCTCTTGCAGAGAGCGAAGAAAGTGCTGTCTAAAAAGAGAAGGAGAGTGTAGTTAATATCATAATAGGACACAAATCATTTTGCATTACTCAAAAGAAAATTTATTACATTTTATTTCAGCACAGCTGCACGTGCCTGCACAGTCTTTGGATTTCAATTACATCTCACATATAGATGACTTATTCAGAAATCATAACCCTTTGAAAATCCTGTTTTAAAACATACCATTTCTCTTCATCTGGACAACTGTCAAATAAAGTCCAAGTGCTTTAACAAATCAAGATGAAACACATGGATATAACAAAGATGTTGAATGTCTTGTAAGCAAACATTACTACAAACAGAAGAGTTTAAACGCTCATTTAGATGCTAAATGAGCATGACAGCATCTGACATCTTTAGGGGTGTGATAGAGAGTCAGTAAAAGCTGTAACTTACACGGTTTCATGTACTACCTTTTTTTAAATTTACCAGGCCATGATGCAAGCTGCTGGTCCCGACTCTTCTGCTTTCCCCACAGCAAAATCCACTTTAGCATAAAAAAAAATAAGGGTTCTACATGAAAAACATTCTTTAGAAATATAGCGATATTTCAGAAAGGGCTCATCTGTTTTCAGCAAAATACAAGCTTGCAGTACAAACTTGTGTTGAACCAACATCAATGTATCAACGCCGAATAAACAGGTGCATTATTAGCAGATTAATATAAGTGGAAGCCCTTTGTGAAACATCACTCATTTACATTTTTTAACAATATTTTTTTTCCCACTTAATTCCCTCAATGTCTTTTTTTACTGAAATTACATACTACAATTATGTAATCCAATAAACATCCTAAGCATGTAACTCAAAACACAATGCTTAATTTCTTTTTGTAGATCATCTTCAATGCTTTAAACATATACCAAATGAAAATGAAAAACAAAACTTTAGTTTATTTACAGTTCATATTGTGCCGTGAACTGGCAAAAAGCACTGTCTTCATCTTAGGAGTTAACCAGTTCTGTGTAGTCTTCTATATCTTGATCCTTACCATGGATTTCAGCAGTCGTGGATGTTCTGTGACCCAGGCGTCCAGCATGGCGGACCAAGCACCTAGAAGAAAACTGTCAACAAGTTTAGCAGTAACTTGTATTGAAAGCAGGTTCAATAGACATGCCATTCAAGCTCTGCACACATTTTAAACAGTTAACTCTATATTTGACTACTGTTGTCATGTCCCCTCATTTACACCTTGTGCAATGTTCAGTCTCGGGAAACGTTGAAAAGGTAAAATACTTGACCCTACATTTTATGCGACAAGCTTGAACTCTCAGCACACTTGGTGCAGAATTCCACCGAGACGTGGTCTTTATCCACATGCAGGCAGACACCACCTGCAGTATCTTTGTCTTCCACCTTCACCCTCTTCCTCGGCATGGCATAATCGTGGTCATTCTCGTTGGATTCCTGGAAAAGTGAGGTAGAGAATTTCATGCCGTTCACACCGCTCAATCTAGACAACAGCTGTGCCAGCATGCTCTCATTGGCCAACACGGCTCTCAAGTACCTAGTTTCATTCTCCAACTCTTCCACTCTCTTGTTGAGATTCCCATTTTCCTGCTTGAGAACACGGTTTTCTGTTGTCAAAGAGCCAACTCTCTGCTCCAAGCCACTGACGTATTCTTTCTTCTTTAATCTGTTCATCCTTGCCGCAATGGCATTCTTGTTGATGATCCGACCGGAGACGTCTTGCAGTTTTGACCTCTGGACCACACCTCTGCTGCGGGATACCGGAACGTCAAGCACTGCACTTTGGCTCATCTCATCGTTGGTCTGTGAGGCAAGGTTGCCAAAAACATCCAGCACATCGTTGTCCAGGTCCCAGTTGAACTCAGAGCCAAGTAGGTCATCCAGGCCCCAGTCATTGGTGTCACTTTCTGGAGAAGTGTGCGTGTTTGTTTCGCTTGAATTACTGGTTTTCGAAGTGCCATCACTCTCATGGGAGGTACTTGTAGATGTGCCATCATCGTTAAGGCTGCTTCTTCCTCTTTTTCTGGTGATCATGGCTGTTTTTTTAGTATATGAATTGAGGAAACTCTATAGAAACAGAAAAATATATATGAAATTAGCAGAAAATAAGTTAGTTAACTTGCACACAAACTGTTTTAATAAAAACATACATACTACGCACAATTCTCTTCACAAAAACGAGTACGCATGTGGTTCAAAACCCGTATTACTTTTACTTGGAACACAAAAACAATTATATTAAGCAGAATAACAACTTCAGTCGGCATTTTCTTTTTTTAGTGTACGCAAAAAAAGCGATAAAGTGAATGATAACAGAGGCAGTCAACCCACATTTTTTCCTTATATATTCGACTAAAGAATAAGAGTTTGAAACAACACGAGGATTAGTAAAAGATAACTTTTAGTTAACATTCGTTAACGATTTTGAACTTAAAAGATCGCACATAAGAGTAATGAAAATGCGTAACGTTACAGAACAGATGACGTTAACGTTAGCCTACTTCAGTTCTTTTCGCTGTTAGCAAACAATATCCAACAAAATATCAAGATTTGGAAATTTTTATGAAGTACGCGTAAATAAATGTATCCTCCTAAGTTTAATATAATAATCGACACAAGAAATACTTCTTACAAATGATTATAATATTCGTGGTGTTTTTAGTTAGCAGGCCGCAGCAGCGCGCCTTGGTCTGCGTGACAAAGCAGATTCCTCAAGCAAAGAAAACTACAAATATGTTTTTTAATAATCGAAGCAACTTACCTCAGATTGTATGTTGATGTCTTGTAACGATGATTGGTTAATAAAAAATAAAAATAAAAAGTCCGAAAAAAATAAATCAACAGGATAGAAAAGGTATTTAAGCTCAGACGTAGTACAGCCAAAGTGGAAGCAACGCACTTACAACGACACTGAGAGGAACTAAAATGGCGAGTCCAGAGATATCGCGAGACTTCCCGTAAATATGTGTTCGCATGGGGGAGGAGCAACAATGGATGGTTTTTGTTGTTGTTGTTGTTGTTTTTTTCCAGAATCGGTTGCTTGAGTTTGTTACTTTGGCAGTTACCAGTTTTTTCCCTACACACAAAAAATGTATTTCATATTCATTACACTACTAGGTATTCAAAAAAAATTTACATATAAAAGTGATGGCAGTTGGACAATTTAAAGTTTATTAAAATAACATTGTCTTAGGATGCTCAAGGTAATTCACAAACGATCTTTTTTAACTTATTTGCAGCATATTGACATATTTTATTTAGTTTTAAAGATATCAAACCCACATACTTTACAATAACAGGCACATTATATTTTTCATTCTTTTTGTTTTCCTCATCAAAAGGACCCATCAAGTTAGTTTCTATATATATTTAACATTACATACTGTCTTCCTACATAATCATTTTCCATGTATTTGCCTCATTTTGTTACTATCTAGACATTCTTGCCATGACCATCATTCTCAAAGGTAATACATCTTCCACCCATTCATTCTGAAATTGCATCATTCTTTCCCACAAGGCTGCTTCAGCAGCGTTAGAGTCCATCCAGTTCACTTCAGTGCCGTAACTTTTACCTGCAGTAAGATAATATTGACAATCAGTCATGACATTTTTCAATTTCATTTTCTATAATCATATTTGTAACATATAATTGCCCCTTTAATTACCTGTTCCAGGGCCAAGTCTAATACCCCCAATGAAGTGGTTGTTGAGTCTGTCATGATCCCACACTGTAAGCTCAACACAGGCCTCTTTGAGGTCCTCTTGTCTGAAGCCATCATAAACCATGGTGTGGTTAAACACTGGGTTAGAAGACCTCTTCAACACTCTGGTCTTCTGACGGTTTTTTCGACTGGCATCTGGGAGGACTGCACTGAAAAGGCAGAATTCACACACATGGGCATTCCACATCTAACACTCCAACACATATATAATTGTATCCAATAAAATAGCTATTAATACCATTTGACAAATGGGTCAATGGCAACACCCCTGGAAATAGGCAGATTCTTGCATTCTTTCACCCATATTTGCATCTCACCATTCCCCTTGTTCTTTTGACCTACACAATTAACATGTTATCAGAAAGGCAGATGCTCCTAAAAACATTTTTAAGTCAAATTTAAAAAAAAAAGTGTCAGCATCATTAACATACTGTTAGAAGTCTGCGGAAGAAAACGCAGAGCTACTTTAATCTCTGCACTCATTTCCCCACCACCGACAGAATGTTTTGGGCTGATGGGAACCTGAACCTGGGTTGATAAAGAAAGACAGTGGCAGAGGCAGTGCAACAAATGTGACCTCATACCTCAAGTATCAAATAGGAATCTATCATTCACAGATTCCTCAGGAAAAACATTTTGAAAATACAGTTTGAAAAGCCCTGAACTACTTAAACCTGACCCAACAGACATGACTATTGTTTTCTTACCCTTCCTTTAAGTAGATATTCATTCATTTGCGTGTTATTGAAATCCCATTCAGCCAGATCAACCTCAACCTCTCCAAGAAAGCTGTTACGCCCAAACGTGTCATTGTGCCACACAGAGATGTTCAGCTTCTGGGTTTTCAGCATCTCCATTGGAATCTTAAACTGCACAGAAATGACAACTTCATCATCAAATTCATATCAAAGCATATCTCAAGAAGTTTAGAATTGTCATACCCGTAGGATTTCGTTATAAGCTGGATCCAGAGTCTTCTTCCTCACGCATGTTTTTTTCTTTCCATATTTTGCTTTGTCAGGTAACAAGTAACATTTAACATACCTAAAGTTGAATTCAATCAAACAAAGCACATATGTTATTCTTCATCCATCTTTATAGCTAGAGAGAAGCCATATTCTCCTGGTGAGAAATATTATTTGATGTTTTTTCCCGCTACCCCACTTACGGATCAGATCGGTTCCTCTTAACATCCGCTACGGCGAGGTCCTTGCACTGCACAACAAAGATGTGGAACTCTCCCAGTTTTTGTACGTAGTGAATGGCGAACTGGATTGTGCCTTTGACCTCCACATTACCAAACTCGCTACTGTAGATGCTCATCACACTGCCAGTGACCTATTCATACCCCACACAAAGACACAGATCTGTATAGAAATCTATTCATAATATCATGTTATCATAGTTTGCAAAAAAAATAGATGAATATGCTCATTTCTATTATATCAGAGTGATATTAGTTCTATTTAGCATCATTGGGCTGTGTTAAAGACTGGGGTCACATACAGAGGACATTGAGGCCACCTCAGAGCAAGTGCTAAAATTAGAAGGAGTGTTGCATGTTCTCAGTCTGTCATATTGGGAACTGCTCACTGATGCACAGTCACTGTTTCCGCAATCCATCTATTGGACAGGAGCATTTATGCAGGTTAATAAAGGAAGTGAATGTTGGTGTTTAGCTACAGTGATAAAGATAGAACATAAACTATGACATTTTAGAACTAATCCAGTGTGGAAGCTGTTAGTCAACAGTAGCATTTGGAGGATCATCAGTTTTGGTTCGTATTTTACCTCTTGTTGCATGAATGCAGGTACAGACATACTCATCATCTTCACCTGTTCTGGGTCGGAGAAGGACGTTTTGGTGTTGGGAGTGACTGCAGACACTTAAACCAATGAAACAGAGGCACTTAATGGACACATATTCTGGATCCATCCAGATACAGATGTAATAAATCTTGAGTTTTAGTGGAAAAGAATGAATTCTGAAGAGTTTGCATCTAGAATTGTTCATTTTGCAGAGCACATTCGATATTTTATATGAAGAATTTATTTAGTTAATCCATCTACCTCACCATTAGATGCATGATTCAAGTGGTATGGGACGCAAACCGCCTTTAATCATTGGCATTAATCCATGCACTCATCAAATTTTCATGTGTCAGTTAATGCATTCCCTTAGCCATTTCAGATAGTAAAATATACATGAAAGACCAAGGGTCAATTATGAAAAGGACGTTTAATGTCCTTAATGCTAATTTAATGTCATGGGCTTACTTCCTGCTCTTGATGTAATAATGCAAGCATATAATGCATCTATGATGCTGCCTTCTAACCAAGAAACATCCATTCACGAGGGCATCAAAAACATTGAAAAAGTATTAAAAGACTATTTATTTATTCATTTATTTTCAAAAAGGAAAAAGACTCATATTTACCATTTTCCATACTTTTCCTAACATCACCCCTTGGGTCAGTCTTCCATCTCTCTTCTTGGTTTATATGGCAAAGTGTTGTTAAAAAAATCAATAAACAAATAAATAAATAGTACAACTGCAATAAAGCATAATGCTTTAGAATTGTGTTGTGTATACTATCGTTTGATTATGTTAGAGACGTTGAGAGATATAAAGAAATGTCCAGCAGAGGGCGAAAGAGTCTGTCACTCCTACAGGACCAAGATAGCATGATCCCCAAAAATCAAAACATGTTTGACTTTATTTTGAATAAGAAAGTCAACAAAGCATACTGTAGGAAAGAGAAAGAAAACTTACGTAAAGGTGTGGATGTCAGGTCTTCTAGACTTTTGGAAATAGAGATGGGTCTGGCATTGGCTCGTTCCAGAGCGGCTTTGACTGGGCCGTCATCCTCACTGTCCCCTGTCACAGCCCAAATCAAGAAGGAATCAGTAAACCATACAAAAGCAGAAGTCTAATGATGCATTATATACAAATATTAGTACTGAATATCTCATTGGAAACACTAATTTAAGGTGGTAAAACAGAAATTACGCCATATGGTTCGCCATTAGCGTTCTGATTTTCAGATTTGAATTACATAAAATTACATAAAAACTACCAAAAAAGCAGAATTCCATAAACAACTATATAAATCAAAGAATACATAATTTAATATTAGTTATAAAATTAAAACAAACGATTCTAAAATCTAAAATAATTATGAAATATAAAAATGCATTAAATTAACAGTATAATAAAGACTTTAATGATTGTAAGATGATATATGATCAGTTTCATTGGTACTTGGGTTCATTTGACTGTAAACAAATAATATTTCACGCACCATGTTATAAAATAAATTTTACCAGGAATTTGAAAAATTACAAAAAATATTTCATCATTAAAAATAAGTTCTGATTAAAGAGTCATTTAAGAAAGTAGAGGCAGGGCTTAAAACGTCATAAGTCTGTAGAAGTTGATGTGGTCCAGAATAATAAATAGATCATTTTATCATGTCTACAAAGTTGAGTATCTTACTTGAGCAAAGTATCAAGTAGGACATGTTTCTTAGGTCACACTGAGCACTTATTTTTAGGACATAAACCCTGCTTCCACAAAAATCACCGAACCAATCAGCGCCTTTTCTACTGAAACAAGACTGTACTAAAATGGAGAGGTGAGCTCACAGTATGAACTGGTATGTGAGATTGACCAGGCTTCAGGTGTGGAGCTCCCCGAGGAGTCAAAGGTGATCTCCTCCGATTCAGGTAGGGATTGTCGAGAAGGGGAACTCTCATTGCTCACTCTGCCTTGGTTCACCTGTTCAAATATTTCATATGCCTGCACCTTAACCTGTTCACGTTCACCTAGGACCGTCTGCTCGGGTAAGCCCAGGTAATAGTGTAAACTCAGAGGAATATAAAACCGGGTCAGAGAGTCCAATGACAGCTTTCGTTCTTTAAGCACTATGGGTCTATCATCAATACGTCCTTCCAAAGTCTTCCCTTGGTGTTCAGGAGAGGTACACGACCTAGTTTGCCCTGATTTAACCCTAAGATCGCATGGACTCCTGTCGCCAGGATTGATATCTATCGCAAAGGTTCTTAAGGGAGAACCATCCTTCTTGGACTCTTTGTTTGGATATGAATCTCTACGAGGTACTTTAGACTGCCGTAATGGGCTGGGCGTTCTGGTTTGATCTTGGTCTTTTGGTTGGTAAATGTCAGCGGACTGTGGCTTATCATGTTGACCTTTTGGAGGGAGACTTCTGAGGGGAGATGATGGTGGACTTGGCTTTGAGTGTTTGTCTGAAACTGACTGTTTGAAATTAGAAATATTCATGGTGACATAAGAAACCCTACCTCTGATATCTTGAAGGTCTTGTAATGGCACTCTAATTGGACTTCTTTGTTTTTCCTCAGTCTTTTCCATCTTCTCTTTTTCTGCAATCAAACCAACCTCTTTGAAACTCATTCTGTCTGTGGAACTTGGGATGTTTGACCTGATGTCAAACTGAGGTTCAGAAAGTCCTACTGAAGAACGTTTTGGAGATGACTCTGTGGACGGGTCTTTAACGTTGGCTGTACATGTTGGTGAGCCTACAATTACTCTAAGACCACTTTTTTCTTTCTCCCAAAATGACTTGAGATCATTGATCGAGACTTTATCTTCCTGTTGACTGAGGGACATTTTGAAGGTGGAGATTTCCTTCTTCAGGTCTGATATATCCCTGCAGATTGACTCTTCCTGTAGCTCACTGCCTAGAGAATTATCGTTATATTTTAGCAGTGAACTGGGTGACAGTTTGACATTCGTTTTCATTGTGAGAGTTTGTAGTTCACTGCTTGAGTCTTCTGAGACCTTACTGCTGTCCAAAGTAGAAGGGTTCCCATCTTCATGTGAGGATATGGCTGATAAATCACCACCATTGGATGCTCTTCTAGGTGAGACTGAAGAAATCTCACCTGTTGTAGATTCTACATCAACTGGGTTTGGATCACTGGGTTTGGGTTTTGATGGGCTGATGTTTGAATCTGACAACCTTCTGTCTAATGCGTTGTGATAATTCTCATTAATGTGAGATGTCTCACTTTCTTCTGCCTCAGCTTCTTTTTTAATGCTTATTATTTTAGGTCCTCTGTTCCCCTTTTCCCAGAATGACTTCAGGGTGGCCATTTTTCCTGGCGACACCTCACCTTGGTCAAACTTCTCTCTTGGAGCAGTATCTTCACATATAAGTCTGTCTGGTTTGTTCTTATCTTGTAATATTTCAGCCATCCTGCTCTCTGTAGGAACAGAGATCTTCTGAAATATATTATCATTTGCCTCAGGCCTTAAAGTGCAAGACGGTTCACATTCTAAACTTTCTGTTTTATCTTCACTTATCACTTCTTTGTCAGATGCTTGAACTTCTGGAATCTTGTCTTTTTTCTCTGCTCTCGAAAACACTGCAAAAAGCCCCCTACGGGGCTTTGGTGGTGGCTTGGTGTTTGGCTGGTAAACTGGAGATGCTGAATCTTCTGATGTAGCTTCTGGGCTTTCTTTTGGTTCCTCTTCATTCATCTCTCTCTTGACTGGCGACTCTTTTAGCTTTCCATTTCGAGAGCCTCTCCCAAACCATTCAAGCAACTTTGAAATTGGGCGACCCTCTTCCACTGTAACCTTATCAGTCTGGCCCTCTGCACTTAACTCAATGGCCTTACCTGTTACTTCAGTAGAACTGTGGATGTTGGACACCTGTGAGGACTGAGGCTCAACGTAAAGCTCATGACGACCTGCAGTGGAGACAATCACAAGTTGGAAAGTGTATCATGCAAAAGTATTTTTGCATGAAAGTGACAGAGAATGAATAATACTTTAACATAGAACAATGACTTCCAAAAACAATATTACAATAAATAACGTCTGACCATTATTCCTGTCATCAGATGATCATACTGCACATTAAAACTGCAGTAAACACTCAGATTATAGTCATTTCTTGCAGTGCGTATTTACTAATCACCATTTGCAGATTAATCAACATACATATATACACAAGCATTCACCAGAAGCCATGTGCTGTATGTATGAGATATGCACACACATGCAGTTAGTACGAGGATGTATTAATGAGTTAGCAATAGCATGTGTACTGCTGAATCACAGGTTGATAGATTTGATGGCTGATTAACTCACTCAGATTCATTTTTAGGGTTTATTATATTGAAATGATCAGGGTGTCTTACCAAAAAGTTTTGTATTAAGCATTTCTATTTTTAGGTGTCCGGTTGGACATCCCATCTACCTGTCCTTCCCCCAGCCTTTCTGTCGGCTCAATGCTCATCATGTGGGGACGCTCATGATTTTTAGGGGACTCCAGACTGCTGTTTGTAACTCTATAGACCACAGGAAGTGAGACTGCAATGCTAATTCCCTGCTTTAAAGGGTTAGTTCACCCAAAATTGAAAACTCATCATTTATACACCCTCATGTCGTTCCAAACCTGTATGATTTTCTTTCTCCCATGGAACACAAAATACATTTTTTTGATTAATTTATCTGTTTGTGTGTGGGTTTTTTCATACAACGAATGTCCAATGTGTCATTAAATGGACAAAAACACTTTCCACACTAGAAAGAAAGTCATATACCAGAGTCATACAACATGAGAGTGTGTACATGATGACAGAATTTTATTTCTAGGTGAACAATCCCTTTAAGTACTTCTCGCGGCTACAACTACGTTACCGTTTTCAGTGATATCGCTTCTATCCTGGTCCAACACAGGACTCCAATCTTCTTCCAGCACACTGTGCTCTCCTTGCACACTCTCTATAGGCCCGACGACGGAAGAGAAGCGGACCTGTTTCCTATCTAACCACCCTGAAGCAGAGTGCACTGAACAGAGGGAAAGAGGAGGGCTGATGGGAGTTTCAGGACTGATGGGGCTGACCGTAGCAGAAGACTGACTGCTGCTGCCATCATTTGTGGGAATGTGGAGTCGCAGGGAGTCGGTAGAGCTACAACTGGAGCCGTTGTGCTTCAGGATGCCTCTGGGAGCAGGGGTCACGACCTGACTAACTCCACTGTCACTGCTGCCGGTGTCCAGGGAAGAGTCTTTGCAGGAATACAGCAGCAGTCTCTTTTTTGGCACAGGTTTGCATTGAGTGGCTACATAGGTGTCAGTGGTGTCTGTGTTTAGAGTAGTGTGATGGAGTGTGTAGTTCTCAGCTGGAAGGAAAGGCTCTGGAAAATAACCAAATAGTTGGGTAATGAAGCAGTAATAGAAGGGGCATAGACACATACATGCACAAAAAAAGTGAATTCATTTTCAAAATGCATTTCATTTAACAGTTCTGTTACTGTTCAATAGCAGTACACTATCTGTTAATTGATTACATTTTAATGGTATAGCAATGAGATGGATTAAAATTTGCAAGCAACCAAAGAATATGAAGGCAGTATTAAAGGGATAGTTCACCCAAAAATGAAATTTTTGTCATCATTTACTCACTCTAAAGTTGTTTCATACCTGTATGAGTTTCTTTCTTCAGTTGAACACAAAAGAGGATATTTTAAAGAATGCTGGTAACAGACAGTTGACGGCTCCCATTTACTTTTTTTCTACTATGGAAGTCAATGGGTGCCATCAACTGTATGGTTGCCAACATTCTTTGAAATATCTTCTTTTGTGTTCAACTGAAGAAAGAAACTCATACAGGTATGAAACAACTTTAGAGTGAGTAAACGATGACACAATTTTCATTTTTGGGTGAACTATCCCTTTAAGTCTTCTAGCTAGTAGTCACATTTTCACTTTTACAGTTTATGTATTTATGGCCTATTCCAAATATTCACAACTTTTATATTGACCTTTGAACTCATGACAATAATACTAGCCTGACTACACAATAAAAATAAGTTAATCAAAAAATGTACCATCTATGTATGAGGTACAGACTGGTCATGCGTGGCAGCTTAACTACTTAGAACAACATACTTCTCTGTATAATCTTCTTAAAGTTTGGCAGCTCCATTACTCAGACCACTACAAAAGCTTCAGTTTTCTCCGGAAATCTTTTGGCCAGGCTATTTCAAGGAACGGCACTTTTAAACATGTATTTTAATAAAGCTAAATGCCACACATTACATTCAATGCCAATTATAAAACTACAGATTAGTTATTCTATACTAATTATACAAGCAGGCTGTTAGACTGTTAAATCCTGAAATCTACCCTATTGTTGTACTTGTACAAACAAATATTGAGTGTTTATACATTCTCAAATAATTTGGTCCTGTATGACCTCAAAGAAGCTTTTAATACTTTCATAATCAAGAACTGAAGATCAACATGTTTTGTTGCCAACATATAATGCAAATGTAGCATTAATTGCTGTGACCAAATACTGGTTTAACAGATATGCATGCAGATAGCATTCAGTTGTTAAGCCCAGAGCACAAATAATGTCAAGCCAACACCATAGCCCAGAAGAGATAAACATGCTGTTCTCAATGGGGATCAGTCAAACAAACTTACTGTGCTTGCAAGAAATATGTTCTGACCATTTGCTCTTCAGAGCATCCACTCCATTAAAACACAACACATCTGTTACCTCATGTATTACTGGACTGAACAGTATCAAAACCATCACACAAATGTTAAATCTGTGGCAGTCACATATGTTACATCACAGAGAAATCTGACAGATGGTATATATGCTGTAAAAACAAATTTCTGAATTTGAATGAAAATGCTAAATATGCTACAGTAAAAACTTTAAAACACTGGTGTTATTGTTAACTTAAACTAAAACTTTTAAAAATAGTTTTTCAATAAGTGAAGCTGAAAAAAATATAAATTATAAACATTAGAGGAAAACAAACTAAATATAATAGAAATATAAAAAACAAAAACGAATCAAAATGTCAATTTTGATGACAAATTAACAATTCATTCCTACGACTAACTAATATTTCAGCACATTTTACTAATTCGTTCCCTCAATTTAAGTAAATCGTGCGCACAATATAATAATTTCTTCCCTCATTTTACTAAATCGTGGTCACATTGTAACAATTAATTCCCTCATTTTACTAATTCTGGACACTATGTAATAATTTGTTCACTTGTTTTAGTTAAATCAAAACGAGAGAACGACATGGTCACAATTTACTAAATCGAGGAAACACATTAGTTCAACATAGGCATTATTTACTTAATTGAGAGAATTAATTAATATGTCATGAGAACGATTTATTAATTTTTTTTTATATTAGATAATCAGCGCAATCCAATTTCATTACAAAATTCTATAAAAATCACCATATAATTTGAAGAAATTACATAACAGAATTTAGTACTTCAAGTAGGTTGATTAAATTATTTAATTTAATTAACTATAAAGTTATCAACTTTTAGGCCCGTAATGTCTGAATCTGTCACTTTTGTTTGTTTGTTTTTTCTTACCGTAAATTGAACCACTTCTTATAGTGTATCATATCCTCTGGAGTGTACAAAAATCAATTTGAGGATAAATTGAGAAGATATTCTCACCCTCAGCAGGTGTCTGGTCGGCCTCCTTCACTCCATTGAAAAGTCTGGCTTCATTTCTCTGTGATCGCACACTATTGAATGGATTCTGCCTAGGCTACATAATAAATTTAATGAAATCAACAAAACCATTAAAAATGCATCATGAAGAAAATTTAGCAAAATGATCATAGAGGATTTTGTGTAGTGTACCTTGATTTGAGGTCTCTGTCTTTCCTGCTGGGCTTCATCATCCACCCTGTATTGAGGTGATATGGTCATACAGATTCATATCAAAACAATTCTGACAATAAATGATGAATTAAATGAAAGATTCACCAACATGATAAAAACCAGTAGGCCATTGAGAGCTTTGTGCATTGATCATTGTGAACAGATCAGCATAATGCAATCAATATATTTGAACCATCAATACATCTTCATGGTGCTGGTCCTGAAGCCAATGGAAAGTCACAAGATTCAGCAAGCACTTAAGTGGGGACATTTGTTTCCATGCTGCAATGTGAGTGTATAATGCCATTACATGGTGTCAGACAGAGGAAAAACAGCAGCACGTGAAATCTGACCCCTGAAGCAGCTTACTGGCTCCAGATTCCCCTCACCAACCCCTTGTGTCTGATTGCATGGGAAAAGGTTGCCCTACAGATTACATTAGGCCTACATATCACAGGTTCACTCCAGAATCTCCGTCAAATTCACATAAACAAGTATGCATGAACTAGTGATGCTGAAGAAATAAGATTATGTTTCTCTTCATACAGTTCTAGATGAGCTGTGATAAGAGAGCTTTAAAGCTAGTGTCTACAAAATTAAGGCTGTCATCATGTACAGTCCAGCCAGGCTAAAGGGCGGATGCAGTGTTGGGTTGTTGAAAAGGCAGAGGCGCCATACAATCCTTTAATCAAGTACAACAATGGCATGTGCTTGATACAACAGAAATGTCATTTTGAGCTTAGAAACTTCTGTAACACTTTATTTTAGGGTCCAATTCTCACTGTTAACTAATTGCTTATTAGCATGCATATTACTAGGATATTGGCTGTTTATTAGTACTTATAAAGCACGTATTAATAACTTCTTCTGCACAATCACATTCTACATCCCTTAATCCTACCAGAACCTAAACTTAAAGGGCTAGTTCACCCAAAAATAAAAATTCTGTCATTAATTACTCACCCTCATGCCGTTCTACACCCGTAAGACCTTCGTCCATCTTCTGAACACAAATTAAGATATTTTTGGTGAAATCCAAGAGGTTTTTTTTATTTTTTTTTATCCCCCATAGAAAGTAACGTAATTACCACATTCAAGGTCCAGAAAGGTACTAAAGATATATTTAAAACAGTTCATATGACTACAGTGGTTCAACCTTAATGTTATGAAGCGACGAGAATACTTTTTGTGTGCCAAAAAACAAAACGATTTTATTCAACATCTTTTGTTTCGAATCAGTGGTTCGGAGCGTGTATCAAACAATCTCAAACTGCCAAAGTCACGTGATTTCAGTAAACGAGAGTTTGTTACATCATAAGTGTTTCGAAATTTCAATGATTCACATGACTTTGCCAGTGCTCCATTCCACTGATTAGAAACAAAAGATTTGTAAAGCTTCATAAAGCAGTGTTTTGAAATCGCCCATCACTAGATATTGTTGAATAAAGTCGTTATTTTGTTTTTTTGGCACACAAAAAGTATTCTCGTCGCTTCATAACATTAAGGTTGAACCACTGTAGTCACATGAACTGTTTAGAATATGTTTTTAGTACTTTTCTGGGCATTTGAAAGTCTAAATTAACTTGCTGTCAATGCAGGCCTCACTGAGCCATTGGATTTCATCAAAAAATCTTAATTTGTGTTCTGAAAATGAACGAAGGTCTTACGGGTGTGGAACGACATGAGGGCGAGTAATTAATGACAGAATTTTCATTTTTGGGTAAACTAACCCTTTAACAACTACCAATAAGCAATAATTTGGAGTTTATTGAGGCAAAGGTCACAGTTAATAGCTAATAGTGACAATTGGACCCTAAAGTGTGACCAAAACTTCTATTTTGTGATTGCTTTTTATTGCTACTTTTTTCTTACTGTTATTTCTTACTGTTATATTCATGGCATTTTTAATGATTTTACATGAAAAATGTTACATAATTGATATGTCTGAAAAAAAATTAAGCACTTTCCAATGAAATGACTTTAAATAGTGTTTATAAAATGTACACACTACTTTTCAAAAGCTTAGGAGTTAGTAAGATTTTTTTTCTTTTTTAAAAACTGTTTTCAACATTGATAATAACAAGAAATGTTTCTTGAATACCAGTTTAGCATATTAAAAAGAATTCTTAAAGAATCATGTGACATTGAAGATGGGAGTAATGGCTGCTGAAAATTTCGCTTTGCAGGTACATAAATAAAATATATTTAAAATATATTAAAATAGAAAATATATTTTACAGTATTACTGTTACTGTATATTTGATCAAATAAATGCAGCCTGGGTGAGCATATGTTTGAACAATGTGTTTTGTTTTTTTCTTTGGTTGTATCTTATCTTGCTTAAGACATGAACACAGCCAACTAATTATACAACATTTAAAATGTTTGTAGCTGGTATCATAATCCAAAATATTTCATTACTTAAAAATATGATCACACTTTGGGGCAGCTGTGTAGAGAGTCAGACTTGTAACCCGAAGGTCGCGGGTTCTACCCATACTCACTCACTCACTCAATTCACATCACAGCTATGACAACAACAACAAAAAAAATCAACAATAATTGCATCTTAATCAGACGAAACATTCTACTGGAATGTCCTAATCATAAATATACATATCACCAAAAGCTCACCTCTCATTCTGTGATTGTGTGGACAGATCCTCAATGAGTCCTGAAAGCTCTGGAGGAATGTAGACATCTTTCTTCTCACCATAAACACAAGTGGGATTCTCAGACCATCTTTGAGAGAGCTCCACTGCAGTAAGAGAATTGTTGTTATGCTCAAACATGCATTTACACACACAAGTACATGTCTTAAAATGACTAATATAGCTACATTTGATAAATGATATGGTGAAACTATGGGTGATTTTTTATTAGGTAAAAATGTGATATAAAGCAGAAAATGGGTGATGCAAACACTGAATTGAGGTGCTAATTAGGGACAGGGTACATGTAATGGAAATAATGAGAGACGTGAACAGAGATCCTATGTGATTCTGTCCGCTGGCAACACTTACATATCGTCACGGGTTTCCTCTGTCTCATGGACGCTCTGATGATGTCGGAGCCATGGATCCTATCTCTGTGTCTGTGGTACTTTGTCTCGTAAAACCACTCCCCAGTCAAGTACTTCAGCCTGCCTCTGTCTCTCTCAGTCTTGCGAAGCTGCCTGAAAGGACAGGACAAAATCTTTGGTTATATATGGAAACTGACTTATGACTGTCATATATAAAATGGGCATCAAATAAAAACACCCTGAAGTCTCAAAGTTACATATGCATGTTTGAACTGTATTAACTGAAAGCAACTTCAGTTGACTTGCACTAAAATATCTTAAAATATGTCAGTGCCATTGGACACTAGTAATGTTTTTTTTCTAAGGCACGTTTATAAAAGTTAATTAAAGGGTTAGTTCACCCAAAATGAAATTTCTGTCATTAAGTATTCACCTTCATGCCATTCCACACCTGTAAGTCCTTCGTTCATCTTCGGAACACACAATATTTTGACTTTATTTAACAATTTCTTCTCTTCCCTGTCAGTCTTCTACACTGTTTACATTGTAGACTCAGTGCAGCGCTCCTGGCCTCTATGTCAGAATGCAGACTCATTATTGGCTGGCTCCTGCATCAGCATCACACGCATGCGTCGTGCTGCTCACGTGAACAGCGTCGGCCATTACTGAGTCGGCGTTCTGACATAGAACCTGGAAGCGCTACACTGTGTTTATACAAACTGCGTAGGAGACTGAGAAGAAATTGTTGAATAAAGTCATTATTTTTGTTTTGATTTTGCGCACAAAAAGTATTCTCGTCGCTTCATAACATTAAGGTTGAACCACTGTAGTCACGTTAACTATTTTAACGATGTCTTTCTGGACCTTGAATGTAGTAATTATGTTGCTTTCTCTTGGGGATCAGTTACCCCTCAAATTTCATTAAAAATATCTTATTTTGTGTTCCAAAGATGAACAAAGGTCTTATGGGTTTGGAACAACATAAGGGTGAGTAATTAAAAGATTAGTTCACTTTCAAATGAAAATTAGCTTTAATCACCCACAAGCCATCCTAGGTGTATATGACTTTCTTCTTTCTGATGAACACAATCTGAGATATTTTAATAAATATCCTGACACATCCTGGCTTTATAATTGGCAGTGAACAGGGGTCACGAGTATGAAGCTGAAGAAAGTGCTTCCATCTACATGCATCCATCATAAACATACTCCACACGGCTCCGGGGGGTTAATAAAGGCCTTCTGAAGTGAAGCGATGCGTTTGTGTTAAAAAAAAAAAAAAATCCATATTTAACAAGTTATAAGGTAAAATATCTAGCTTCTGCATGACCACCTTCCGTATTCAACGTACGAAGAACGTGTAAAACTCTTGCAGTTCAAAAAGTTTACGCTACGTCCTACACCTTCCCTATTCAACTTACGGAAAAAGTGTAACTGACGCGACGCCAGTTTACACTTTCTTCGTAACTAGAATACAGAAGGCGGTCTGGCAGAAGCTAGATATTTTACTTCATAACTTTTAAATATAGATTTTTTTTTTTTTTTACACAAACGCATCGATTCGCTTCAGAAGGCCTTTATTAACCCCCTGGAGCCGTGTAGAGTACACATTTATGATGGATGGATGTGGATGGAAGCACTTTCTTCAGCTTCATACTTGTGACCCCTGTTCACTGCCATTATAAAGCTCGGATGCGTCAGGATATTTATTAAAATATATCCGATTATGTTCATCAGAAAGAATAAAGTCATATACACCTAGGATGGCTTGAGAGTGAGTAAAGCTTGGGCTAATTTTCATTTTAAAGTGAACTAATCCTTTAATGACAGAAATTTCATTTCTGGGTGAACTAACCCTTTAAATGTCCTAATTGAACGAAGGCCTAATCCTCACTTAATCTAAGCCCTGTCTGTGAAACCAAGCCTAAGTTTATTCTGACAGTTAATTTAACTTTAGGGCCACATTTTTGGAACAGCATGTGTGAGACGGAAAAGACACGGGATGCGATCGCTGAAAGGTAAAAGATTTCCATCTGTTTACATAGAAGTACAAAGGAAAAGTAGTACAGTGGAAATGTGGAATGCAAAGCATGTTCTATGTGAACGGTCCATTAGGGTGAGATTATTGTTTGTTCTTAATCCACCAAAAATCTTTTGCCTATAAACTCACTTAATCCTTTGTTCTTCCAACTTCTTCAGCTCCGCATCCCTCTTCAGCACTGTTAGGATCATCTCTTGCTCTTCCTCTGTCAGATAACTCAGGTCAATCATGATGAATGGCTTCGGGGTAAGTGATAACAGATGAGTCTTAGATCGCCACTGACTGGTTCACTTAAAGTGTCAAGAGCATCACTGTGGGTAAATTGAAGGCTTGTGCTTGATAGGTCACTCCATCACATCATGGAGACCATCAGAGGAGACTTGTAGCACCTGCACCAGACACACAGTAAAACTTTAAGCTAATTCAGCAATAACCAAAAATATTTACCAAAGTATGAGCTTGGCTTGAAAGAACTATGTCTTTCCCTGTGAATTCTTCTGACCATTAAGACATCACATAATCCTTATTGTTTCTAATGAGTCCATGAGCTGGGCTTTCAAGACGTCTACTTCGAGCATAATCTACGCTTCCTTACACATTTGAAATGACATATTGTTTCTCCAAATCAGCGCCGGTCCATACAGTATGTGCTCAACACTGGACATGTGACATGGCATTGTCAGATGACTATCTGAGGATATGGGTACGGCTGCTTCAGAGAGCAGAGAGCACAGTCAAAGACTCTTTTATTCCTTAATCAAATTACACTTAACTCAAATTAGGTGGCAGCACACAAATGGTATCAATTTGAACAGTCTGCTTTTCTGGAGGACCATTTAAAGTCCATGAAAAAGTAGGAATATGACTAAACCATTTTAAATAACGGGAACCATGATATTTATGGATGGAATGCCCAGTTGGCAGAATTCCACATGTCTGGATAAGGCAAAATAACAAACTTGAGAAAAAATATGTATATCTAACAAAATATTCCCTAAAAGAGCTTTTTCACAATAATAAGAGACAAATTCCTTCTTGTTGAATTTTGTCAGTGATTTTTATGAATAAACTGTATTTAAAATGTCTTGTAAACAGTTTACAAAAGGCTAAAACAAATAAATGCCTTTTGTCAGAAACAAAGTTTGGATGTGAGGTTTGTTTGTTTGTTTGTTTGTTTATGCATATTTTATCATGACAATCTATAATCAAATTTCAGGCTATCCTGTCAGATAAATTCGGCTTGCATAATTGAGTGCAATCAGGTTACATTTAATGTAACATGTTTATGACAAACGGGTTAAATGAACAGCAAGCAAGTTTCTACCAGACTGCCAATGTCTTGCATGGGCATATCTAGATTTCTAGATACAGCCATGATACATTCCAGCCAAAGAGGAAGTTTGTTGTTACTTTCCTATTTTGGAAACCTGTTCCCGACTCATTTTCTTGATTGAGTCATTTCCTAGAGAAACGCCTCAAAAAAAAAAAAAAAAAAAAAACCTAATTCCAGGCTACCTTCTGTGTATGACAGTATGAGACATTTTAAATAATTACTTATTCAAAATCTAAATTTCTAATCTAACCTCAAAGTACACCACTAAATGATTTTTCTCAGTACAAATCAGATTTCAAAACAACAAAAAGCTTTTAAGTGTCCAGTCATTCTGAGAAAGGCATGTCATGACAACGTCGGCGGGATGATTGCCTGAGGCAGGATCTGTAAATCATAACTCTTCAAGGGTTGCATCATTACCGAAAGCGAGAATAACTAGTCTCATCCACACAAAGTAAACATGAATAATGCATGTTAACCGATTGTCTATTCCACATCCCTTGGAGGCATGTACCAAAACAAAGAGTTGCCACATGGTTTGGGTTCACTTATTACAGGCGCCAGTTGCATAAACTTAGCCACTATGTTAAAACTGTGTCTTAAGAGCTACTTTAACTAACTAGCAGTTAACAAATGGGCAATTAGTCTTACTTTTCCCATTCAAATCTACCTTTTTATGTAACTGACTTAAAAAGTTAGGACCAGAAGAAAAAAATTTAGATGACTAACTTTTAATACTAGTCTAAGCAGGGATGGTTGACTAAGAGAGTGTGACTAAGTGAATTCATTAGTATTTTTTTTTTCCTATGTTGTGTTTTACCAGCATTATCAAAGTACAACTACATACAATACAACATTCAGCTCTGAACAGACTCCTTATCAAGTGGAACATGTACATGTTTCAGTGTTATATTGGTTGGTTTTGGAAAATACATAACTTAAACCAAGACATGCTTCAAATTTATAGTTTTAAAATGTAAAATAGGTGCTTTAATATACTTTCTTGTGAAAGAAAATGTACTAAACTGATTCAGAGACCACGAACCATTGTGGAAGTGATCATAACTAATCACTGTTTGATCTGGATGTAAATAAATACTCTGCATTCTTTCCTAAATAGCTTTATACGAATTAACAGATTAGGGAAGCAGGAAATGAGAAAACATTCAGAATGGCTCCAGAGATAAAAAACACAAAATTCCAGACATGAAAACAACATAATGAAATGAGCGCCTGTTGAAACAGAACCTATCCCTGTCAGAGCATGCAGCAAAACTTCAAACTCACTGCAGGGAAACTGTTAAGTGAAGTTAAAATCTTAAAAAAGCAAAAACAGTAAGCATTAAAGCAAAATAAAACAGCTGACAAGAGAAAATGTACCTGAATCCTGCTTGTGTGGCTGCTAGACGGCGTTACTTTCAGTAACACTTACTGTAACATCTGCAACACCAGCAGCAGAGTGTAATAATCCATTTGCCAGATACTTGCTGATATGAACCAAAGCATTGAAGTTTCCAGCTTTAAAGCGAGGCGTGTATGTTTACCGGTGGGTGTGTGTGGGCTCCTCCACTCTGGTTGTGTCAACACCTAGTAAGGGCTAAAAATGCTGTACATTCATATGCGGTGAGTTCCGTACGATATCCATAAATGCTGTCTAGGTAGTAGGTTCACTAAGTTTTGACACAACACCCCTGTGGGCGATCATAAAGGCGTGGTCACGCTCTGTCACTTTCATAAACTTTTAATTCTATCACACGCACGTGCCATATGCATCATTATGTAATTAAATGTCCTCTCGATGATAGCACAGAACATCATGTGCATAATTAATAAGACACGTATTAAGTATATGTATGAAAATTAAACATTAGCTTTACTGCTTACAAGTTTCTATCCGTCTCTCCACCCCCTGTGAATCAGTGTTTAATGAACGCGAGTAGTTAACGTCATTCTCCCTACGCCCTAAAAATTAAAATATAAATATATTATAATCACGTATATCGAATAGTGCATTCTGATATCATGATATAGCCTATCATTTGTTAGGCATTTGTTAAATAAAGCAAAATAAATACTTAAGTCAACATTAATAAGCACAATGCGTGACCTGAGGTAACTGGAATGTTACATTTATTTATTTTTACTTTAAACCCTGCCACTATTTGTTGATTAGCTCGTCCAGGAAATTTTTTAACAAACTTCTTGCTCTCCCTGCACCGTTTTGCGCCCTTGAAAGTGGCGATAATTGTCGCCCCCTGCTGATCGAGTTCACAGCGGCAGTTAGTTTCCATAACAACGTGTAAACACATCTGAAAAGGTCGAAATAAATACGTAAAATACAAAAAGAAAACACGGGTAAGATTGCTCACTTACCCACAGATTATCTTAACACAGCCTGTTGTAAGGTTTAATTAATGCTGTTGTTTTTGTTTGTTTTTCATATCAAGGATACGATGTAAACAAATTGTGTAGCTATAAGTGAAAATGAGCAAGACAGATACAACATCTGTAGCAGAGGCCTTCATACAGTTCCAGTTAGTACTTTGCTCAATATTATCTACTTTGCGTTTCATTGTCTATCCTTACTTTGCCTGTTCTCTTGACATAATAGGCTATCTTTATTTATTTCTAATAGAATTCAGGTTAAAAAGAAAGAAATTCAAGATTTTAAGGACGAAATGTTTCAACTAGAAGATAAGCAGCAACAACTGATAAAGCTGGTAAGTGGAGACCTTATGTTTGTGAGGATGATGATGAAGAGGAGGGAGGCTAAATTGAAACATGTATCTGCAGCAGGAGCAGCTGAGAGAAAAGCAGACGCGTCGCGTGCGTGAGCTAAATAAACAGATAAAGGAGCGGGAGAGGAACCTGGAGCAAAAGCAGCGGGAAGATGAAGAGCAGGTGAAGAACATGGCTCAAGAGAACCTGGAGATAAAACAAGAGCAAGAGAAAGAACTAGAAGGTACCTGAGTGACACAACAAAGTTTTGATGTAATAATTCACTCAAAAATGAAAGTCTATCGTCATTTAACTTACCTCTCTTCTTTTTGATACAAAAAAATTAATTTAAAAAAATTACGAGGGCACATGAATTAAAAAATAATGATGTGTAAGAAGGATTTATAATAAATTCTGCAATATAAAAATAAGAATGGTGACTTTAATGTACTAAAAAGGTGATTTCTAAAATAGAAATTCAGTATATAATAAAACACCTTCTATGTACAGGTTAGCAAGCAAATGAACCCAGAATATAGAATAAGTTTCACATTAAGCTTTTCCCATAGAAAACCATAATAAAGAAAATGCTTAACAAACAATTTAGCATGTTGCGTTCATATTCTGGGCTCATCCTTGACTGTATATGTATTCTTGATAAAGTGTACTGATTTTAATCTTTTATCATGTCTAATACAGTGTTTGCAGAATTATTAGGCAAGTTGATTTTCTGATCATTTTTTTTTTCAGGCATATCTTACCAATTCCAAACCACATTAATCTTAATAACTACTATTAATTTTGTATTTAATAATTTATAAGTGATATATAATTGTTCATGACGGCTGGAAATGAAAAATGCCTTATATTCAGGTGTGCATAATTATTAGGTACATTTTCTTTTACAGATAAAATTAGCCAAAAAAGACATTTAACTTTAATAAAAAATTATTAAATGCCCATGAGAAGGATGCAATACTAGAAATTGCATTTAACTTAAGGCATGACCATTGGACAGCAAAACGCTCATTGGGTCAAAAGGGTCAAACAAAAACAGGTGGAGAAGAAAAGACACATGTTTACTGCAAAAGAATGAAGAATTCAGTGTGAAACCGTCAGGAACCCTTTAGTCTCCAGCGCCACCATTTTCCAGAACTGCAACCTACCTGGAGTCTCCAGAAGTGCAAGGTGTCAGGATCTCAGAGACTTGAGTTAGGTAAAGAATACTAAAAAAAGACCCCCACTTAATAAGAATCACAAAATACATGAATAATGTTTTTTTTATAGACTTTATAGACAGACAGATTTAGAGTGACTCTTGAAGGACCAGCACCACATCCTCTTGAACCACTGTTTGAAAAATGTATCTCCCAGAATCTGGCAGTAAGTTTTGGAAGATAATTTTCCGTTCTCTGCAAAACGGACTTCAGGGTAGGAGATGAACTAAAAATGAACTCCCACACCTTACTGCAGATGTGGTGCTGGTCCTTCAAGAGTCACTCTCAATCTGTCTGTCTATAAAGCCTATAAAAAAAACAGTCTTTATGTATTTTACAACACTTCAGATTGAGATTCTTATTAAGTGGGGGTCATTTTTTAGTATGGTTTACCTAACCTAAGTCTCTGAGATCCTGACACCTTGCACTTCTGGAGACTCCAGGTAGGTTGCAGTTCTGGAAAAAAGTGGTGCTGGAGACTAAAGGATTCCTGATGGTTTCACACTTAATTCTTCAGCTTAATTATTAATTCTTTTGCAGTTAACATGTGTCTTTTCTTCTCCACCTGTTTTTCTCTAACCCATTGAGCGTTTTGCTGTCCAATGGTCATGCCTAACCTGCAATTTCTAGTTTTGCATTAGTATTGCATCCTTCTCATGGGCATTTAATAATTTTTGACTTTTTTAGTCTTAGTTAAATCTCTTTTTTTGGCTAATTTTATCTGTAAAAGAAAACATACCTAATAATTATGCATGCCTGAATATAAGGCGTTTTTCATTTCCAGCCTTCATGAACAATTATATATTACTTATAAATGATTAAATAGAAAAATTAATAGTAGTTATTAAGATTAATATGGTTTGGAATTGGTAAGATGTGCCTGGAAAAAAAATATGATCAGAAAATCAACTTGCCTAATAATTCTGCACGCACTGTACATATGCCACGTTGAGCGTTTTTGACGTTTCAGAATGTCCCGGTATTTCAAGCTTCAAAATGCAAAATTCCATAAAAATTATAAAGCAATTCAATATGACTCATACGCTTTATTCAGCAACATTATTCTTTGTGTTGGTGTGTTCATAAGAAGTAGTTAGCGATGTCCAGTTCAGAATGAATCATTCAAGAGTTGGATCTTCAGTGAAACAGTTGATCCAGTTCATAAAGAGCATTTTCTTAGTATTGTGTTAATATTTGTCGTGTGTGCATTTGTGCGAGAAAGAACTGCGCTGTAAACTTGCAAGGCTGCAGGTGCAAGTGGAGGAACTGCAGAAGGAAAGGCAGGAATGGCTTCAGTACAAGAACGAGGGCAGCTTGAAAGACCATCAAAAGATAGAAAAACTGGAAAAAAACATTGCCTCTACACAAAAGATTTTCCAGGAGTTATCAGGTGTGTTTTCCATCTTCTGCATTAACTTTAGAGCAATCAGAACACATATCTTTTATATTTAAATATTGTATTACATACAATTGTGGTCATAAGTGTATATACATCTTGCAAAATCTGCTAAATGTTATTTAAAAAAATATTGATTTTATTATTATTATTATTATTTATTACCAGTGTTGGGGAAAGTTACTTTTATAAGTAATGCATTACAATATGTAACAATCTTGTAATGCGTTACCCCAATACTGTTTATTACCGCCCTGAATAAACTATTTTTAGCCAACAAGACAAATAACAGCTAAATTTATAAAAATTATTCCTAATACTGTACATCAAAATCTGGATGATCCATGACTGTTATTATTTATTTATTTAGTGATAGTTGTTTATGAGTTCCTTGTATGTCCTGAGCAGTTTTCTGAAGAAAACAGTCGTAAATCTTCCAAGTAAAAACCACAGAATTAAGAATCAAGCATATGTACATTTTTTAACTGGTTTGTGTAAATTGAGTTAAAATTTTGTCTTGTGGACAATATGTAGAAATTTACTATGTGAAAGTGAAAGTCTATTTAAAATGATTAACATTTTGCAGACTCTGTAAGGTGTATGTAAACTTATGACCAAAACAGTAATGTTTAAATATAAATTATATAACACAAATAATAATTTAATAAAAATATTCAGAACATTTTCAGAGATCTCTGGTTGCAATTGTTGAAGAAACTGAGCAAAAGATATCACAGAGTATTGCGGGTGTAAATCAGCTTGCCTTTAAGGTACTGCAGCCTGCAGATACATTATTGTTGTCTGAATATCTAGTATATCTGTACTGAGGTACCGAAACTGTCTGTATGTTTCAGAGAGCAGCTGAAAACCTTAATAATGACAGTAAATTAATGATTGAAGAACATGTTTGCCTGAATGAACAGGTGTGGTCAAGATTTAGGTTCTATCATACATACATTGTACATGCATTGTACCCTTTGTCCATGCAAAGATTATAAAGTGCAGCTAATCTCTCTTGTCAGGTTCCCCTATATAATAAGGAGATCGCAGTGTTGGAATCCACCGTCCAGCAGTTAGAAGAGGAAAACCTAGAACATGTTAATAATATTTTCCAAATACTCCGTATGGCTGATCCTCAGTTCAGGTATGAGTTTGACTTTGAAGGAATGAGACTATTCTGGACCATAAAGTTTGAATTCATAGTGTTCTGTTGTTTCCCTCAGCCAAGATAATGAATTGCTTACGCAATCTGCTAGCCTTGGGTCCCATGAAACCAGTAGTATGGAAAGGAACATAATGAAAATAAGCCTTGAGGAAACGTCAGGTAATCCAAACATCGCTAAAAATAGCAGTGTTCAGTCTAAGAATATAAAAAAGACTTAACTGAACACCTGGTGCTTTTTAACTAAGCAGCACTGCCATTTTATAACCAATAGAAGGCGCCATAACAGTAGACATGCTGAAACAGAAAAGAAGAGTAGCACAAGTATAATACCTGCAGAAAGCACCCATTAGCATTCCCATTCATCTCAATGGCAGTAGTTCAGACTCTCGGAAGTACGCGATTTGAAAGGTTACTTCTGTGTGAGTTGTGCTTCATTGGTACTTGACAACAGGAATGTCTGGGAAACTTCACTGTGACCACCTTTATTTTACTCAAATCAGTAACCACCATTTTAAAAAACCCACAGGAAATATGCTACAATGCTAATTTTCTTCTTAGATTAAAGACTACAAAACTGACTAGCTCCATTTAATTAGCACTAAACTCTTCTTTGCCAACTAATATTAAACAAAGCAATAAGACTTATTGTAATCATAAGTAAAACACTTTTAAACTAAAAATAAATAAAATAAAAATACCACAGCCTAGTATTACCAGTTTTGGAGACTTTTATAGCTCTCTGAATACTGCCACTGTTCAGCCCTCACTAATGGCTCTTAAAGTAGAGGAAGTTTTGTCATTATATACACAATACATTACAGGGCAGCAGTGTTTCATTAGTGCTCAAAACTTCATGTCCTCAGCAGTTTAAACTTAATGGCCTCTGAGTGCAGCTCTAGCTAACAGCCACACACCTACTTTATACATTGACGCTGGCCAGAAAATACCTATCATTAACCACCCATAATGTCTATTTCATTCCAGAGTTGGTCAACAGACCCCCGTATCCCCACCAGCCGTTAGAGGAAGCTGAAGGGGCTCAACAGGAAAGAGATGTGACCGCCTCTGATGGCACAACTCCTTCCACTCCACCTGACCTCAGCAAGACTAATTTCAAGGTAAACAAATTGTACTACATTCATAGACAATACTAGCTGTATTTGCCCCACCTAGTCACATTCAGAGTGAAAATGGCATCAATAAATCGTCATTAATTTTTGATTAGCAACAAATGCATGACTTATACCACCTCAGAAAGACCCTCTGTGCTTCTGTTTATAACAGATATTATCAGACAAAATACCCTGCCAAAGGCAGCAAATCTTAAATAGACCCTCTCAGTGGCACATAAGGGAGATAAGGCCTGTGGAAACACAGTGACTGTGATTTTCCCACTGCCAGTTCCAGGCATCATGGGCTAGAATATAGATGAAACGAGCACGGGAACAGTCACTGCCCTTGTTAATGAAGCCAAACTGGAACCCGCTTTAAGAGCGCTGCATTTGTGTTTGTGTTAAGGAGCCGATGCATCTGGACTTGCTGGGGCGCAGGCTGCTGTGCGTGATAGGTAAAGCATCCCCCCTGCACCCACCGCCTAATGACCCCATGGATGTGAGCGAAGAGATGACCTTTGACCTGTTGCAAACTGCAAAGTGGCCAATTACAACAAAGATCATCAATAGCAAGTTTCAGCAATCAGATTCACAGTCTGGAGAATCTGATGCATCTTTATACAACACCTGTGAAATTCAGCAGTTATATGTCAATTAAAATACAAGAATGGCAAATAATTTCCATGGATTCCAAAAAACAATTATAAACACACACTAGGGCTGAGCGGTTCTTGGTAAAAAAAATTAAACTGTACCGTTCACACACGGTTCGGCACGCACTTGCACTGCGGTTCATCTCATATCTGACCACGCATGCGCATCTATAATATGTTTGTTGAAAATAAATAAAACAGACAAAGGCAGGCTAATGTATGTTTCTGTCGATGAATACGCATTCTGGCTTACCCTTAAACTTTATTCAATAGAAGTGCCTTATGCTCGAATATGAGCAGTCATTTACGCTGCCATCACTCGGCGCAAGAGCGCAGGCGAGACCTGAACAGCACACATTGCTATCTGTGTTTAAACTCTTTTAAAGGGTTAGTTCACCCAAAAATTTTGTCATTAATCACTCACCCTCATGTTGTTCCACACCCTTAATTTGTGTTCTGAAGATGGACGAAGGTATTAAGATATTTTTGATGAAATCCGAGACGTATCTGACTCGTCCTTAGACAGCAATATAATCAACACTTTCAAGGTCCAGATAAAGACATCGTTAAAATAACATGACTGCAGTGGTTCAACCTTAATGTTATGAAGCGACGAGAATACTTTTTGTGCACAAAAACAAAACAAAAATAACTTTATTCAACAACCTCTTCTCTTCCCTATCATTATCCTTATGCAGGTGACGCAGCAAGCACAATAAAGGCTTCCGTGTTTACGTCCGAATGCCGGCTCAGTATTGGCCAAAGCTGATCACGTGAGCAGCACAACGCATGCATGTGATGCTGACGCAGGAGCCGGCCAATAATGAGTCGGAGTTCTGATGTAGAACCTGGAAGCGCTCGACGTAAACAACGTATGAAAATGACACAGAAGAGAAGAAATTGTTGAATAAAGTTTTTTTTTTTTTTTGTGCACAAAAAGTTCTCGTTGCTTCATAAAATTAAGATTGAACCACTGTAGTCATGTCGACTATTTTAATGATGTCTTTATTACAAGTCTTGTGCTTTAATGGACAAATTCACACAAAAATTGTCAACATGCCCATCTTGGCGAGTATCCTAGCAAACATAGTAGGTTATGTCTTAAGTGAACTTAAACACTCGAGAAAGAATGCATGTGTTCAGCATCAGTGTACTGTATCCTTGCATTATGTCTTAAAGCGAAAGCAGCCTAATATTCCTGCTGTCTGTATGTGTTTTTAATGTTAATCAAACAACAAAAGACAAGGAAATCACTCACTGCTCTTGACTGAATAGCTTTTGTAACTTAATAATAATAATAATGATTAATATTTAATTTATACAGTGTAATTATATGCAATGTAGTTTTACATTTGATTAGCTACTTTATTCAATTTCTGTACCTGAAAACTACAATTAGATACCTGAAAAGCACTTTTTTTTTTTATTTCTATCTTTACTCTTCTGTATTTATTTGTGCTGTTGCATGTGGTTTGATTATTTGTTTTTATTTTCTTTATTTTTATTTGACAGTAGTCCTTTTTTCCCCCTGAACATAGCACATACCGAACCGTACAGAAACCGTGAGCCTAAAACCGAATTTGAACCTTTGCACCCCTAACACACACACAACAACAACAACATTACATTTAAAAATCTACTCAATAAGTAAAGAAACACACTTAGTTCTGTGGAAGATGCACTTTATTTGAAAACCACCCAAATTCTGCTTCATTTTTTTGTCATAAACAAAATAGAATCTGCAGGGATGATGCAGTAAATATGCTAAATCAATGGATAGAATCGCCCTCATATTCGGACCACCCTTTGTGTATTTCCCTACTGGACAGGGCCTGTTTTATGTACATGGAGCACTGATCAACAGCGCCCCCTTTCTTCACTCTACTGGACCTACAGCTAGACACTACCGACCCAATCCGATGCCGACAGCAACCTGCGATTCTCACTCACATTTACACACTCACACCCACAAACACACACGCAACTGCTCTTGGATGGCCCGAAAACGAAGGCGACTCTGCACATTCAGGTTGAAAAGGCAGCCATATAACTGTCAAATGTAAAAATGACATGCCAAGCAGAAAGCAATACAGATCTTCCCCAAATGCAATGCCGCTGAATCACAAATGTAGTGCTTTGCTAAATGCTCCCTCACGAAACCCACCCCCACCCCCACCCGGGGCACAGAACTGACTATGTGGAATAACGATTTTTTGTATATTTTATCCTATGTCCATTACAAATGAAGGGCGGTGAGCGTTTGAGCAACAAAGAAATTGCACTAGACATACAACTGCTTCTGAGAATACTTAGTGCTGTATCAGTCAGTTTATAAGTGTCCATTTCCCCCCATTTTTTATATTATATATATATTTTTTCATAATTCAGTCATTCAAATCCGAATTATACAACCAATCATACCCATATGAATGCATAATTCGAAACACCTCCGTAAGGAAGAGCTCAAAAGAAAAAAAAAAAGAAAAAAAAAAAAGATTATTCATTTCTTTCATGTCCTCAGTGGGTAAATCATAAATAAATACAGACAATACACAAGGAATGTCTACTGCAAATGTCATAACATAAAAAATAAAAATAAAATAGAAATAATAGAAACCAATGTTAGAATTTCGAATTGGAGAAGGTTAAATCAGGTATTGCTTGATTGATGATCGGATAAAGACAGAACTCCACCCAAATCCCGATCCCTCGATTTGCCATTTCATGGAAAAAAGTGAAGCCATGTTTGTGTGAAAACCCACTACATTCCTGCACTCACGCTCTCTCAACACCCTTGTGTTTCGTTACAGACACAGAGCGGTACAATAACCGCGTTAGACAAATTACAAAATGAGCGCGTGTCCTCCATATCTGGGCAACAGAGTCTTACCCCTCCCAACCCCACCCATCATATCCCATAATGCCCCTCCCACCCCTCCCTCTGATTCCTGTACAGGTTTGTACTGGGGCAGAATTCTCCTTGAAGAGTCAAACAGCCAACTGGAGAGAGATTAAAGGTTTGAGATTTGCCGTATAATTCATCCTTGGGAAGCGTCGACCCTCTTCACCTACATGAACTGCATCTGGAATCAGAGAAACACATATTACTGATGCAATCGAGAGACATTTTCAGGACTTGTTTCTGTATAGTTGATTTTAACACATTATGATGAACAGAAACATTATCACATCATAGTGTCCAGGACAATATGTTTGGATGTTTGTTGGATGACTGACTGAATATCCTGATTTTAGAGTCACAAAATGAACTGAATATGCAAATATAATCAGTAAAGAAGCCAATCAATGATGAGATGAGTATATGAAGCTGCAACTCAAAAATGATTCAAATTTAAAGGAGTCATGTCACATTTTCCACAGTTTTATTTAAACGTTTTACTAATGCATTAAACGTGCACAATCAGATTTTTCTAAATCACACATACTGTACACTTAGCTCTCACATGTGACTTAACATGCACTAATTAATCTGTCCACAAGGTGGCAAATCTGTCCATGGTCATTGCTTCACAGCCGAAAAAGAAACGAGGAGATAAAATAATGTCAACAACAAGAAACTGCTGGAGGCCACAATCTACAACAGAAGCTCAAGATGACAAGCACTTGTGGGAGGGGGTTGAGACAACTCTAGTTTAAGAGTATAAAGTCATTGACACATTTTTATCTAGAGAGAAATAGCAAAGACACTAGACAAGGACAAAACTTAACGCACGTGTCAAACACCTGTGCTATCAAATGAATGTACTTTGGAAGCTGTTCACATACGCCAAGGGTTCACATTAAACCTTAAAGGGTTAGTTCACCCAAAAATGAAACTTCTGTCATTAATTACTCATCCTCATGTCGTTCTAAGCCTGAAAGACCTTCATTCATCTTCAGAACACAAATTAAGCTATTTTTTATCTCCCATTGAAAGCAACGAAATTGCCAAATTCAAGGTCCAGAAAAGTAGTAAAGACTTCGTTAAAATAGTAAGCCTCAGGCTGAAGGAAATGCATATTTACGCCTGTACAGTAGAGGGCGCAGCTCAAACAAACCTTTCAGCTGTGCTGCCATTCTGATAAAGTCGTTATTTTTGTTTTGTTTTTGCGCAGAAAAGTATTCTCGTCACTTCATAACATTAAGGTTGAACCACTGTAGTCACTACAGTGGTTCAACCTTAATGTTATGAAGTGACGAGAATACTTTTCTGCGCAAAAACAAAACAAAAATAACGACTTTATTCAACAATTTCCTCCCTACTCTGTCAGTCTTCTACGCTATTTACATTGAAGACACTTTTTGCAGAGCTTCCGGGTTCTATGTCAGAACGCCGATTCTGTATTGGCCGGCTCCTGCGTTAGCATCACTCGCATGCGTTGTGCTGCTCACCTGAACAGCGTCGGCCAATAATGAGCCGGCATTCGGACGGAAACATGGAAGCGCTGCACTGGATCAACTTCATTGGCGACTGACAGGGAACAGAAGAAATTGTTGAATAAAGTCATTAATAAAGTGAATAAAGTGTTTTTTTTTTACAAAAAGTATTCTCCTCGGTTCATAACATTAAGGTTGAACCACTGTAGTCATGTTGACTATTTTAACAATGTCTTTACCACTTTTCCGGACCTTCAATGTGGTAAGATTAAAAAAAAAAAAACCTCTCGGATTTCATCAAAAATATCTTAGTTTGTGTTCCGAAGATAAACGAAGGTCTTGCAGGTTTGGAACAACATGAGGGTGAGTTATTAATGACAGAAATTTCATTTTTGGGTGAACTAACCCTTTAAAAAAAAACTTTGGGCTTTACTGCAGTGCCTTTAAGACACGCCCCCTCACATGTAAAATGAGCAACAGCACTCAATCAATGTCGTGCAAGACCCCAAAGCTAAAAAAGAACTTTACACAAACTTTTCCTTTTCTTTGTGCAATAGCCTATGGTTAGCAAGCTAACAGCTTAGCATACTAGCTTAGCATTATGTTAACTTTTAAGAAAAGCTTTTTTGATTAGCTCGAACAAGATATCAGCCTCTTTGCAAAGCCTGCATCGCATTCCGACAAATTTAGAAAATTCTCACTGAAATGTGCAACATAAAAGATAGGACTGGACTGAAATGATCTTTTTTGTTTCTCTGGCGACGTATACCAGACTTCTTCAATCAGCTTAAACCCTGCCCCTTTCTCACAATCAACTGCAAGCTCACATTCAGATCTGCCTCCATCCAATCAACAATCGATGCACAGAACCAAGTGTCCGTCCTACATTTTTTTTCTTTTTCGATATTCCGCTTCATTCGCATATACGTCACAATACTGAAAAGATCTGTCATTACTTCTATTACATTACGACCTTTAAACATTTAACTCCACATGATATGACCCCTTTAAATCACAGGGTAAAACAACAAAATCATGCATGATTTGTAAATGAACTTCAAAAGCTCTGTAAAAATGTAAAGAAAGATCATTTCAACAGAAGCTGAACCGTTACAAATCACATCATAATGATGGATATACAAACAGTAGTATTGCAGCACATGGAGAAAAACAGGGGTAAGAGTTTTGACAATAGAAACACTGTTATAAAGCAAGAAACTGCAGATCACACACACGCACACACACACACACACACACAGCAGACATGCTGTACCTAAAGACGCTCTAAAGGAAATCCTTCAAAGACAGCTGTGCAAAAGGGTCCTGTCCCGGAGCTCTGAGAGGACTTGAACTGGAAGGACTAGAGGCTGTAGAGAGCTAGTTCAGAAAGAACGAGAGAGATTGAAGGGGTCCGAGTACAGCCAGGAAACACTCAGACACACACACACAAGAGGAAATCTCAGAGCCAGACAGGCTAGAGAATAAAAGAGAGGTTCAGAAAGAGAGAGGGTGTTTGCTAGCCACTAAAATCCTACTCGTTCTGCAGGACGGTACCGATTTCCAGCACTAACACTACTACAGAAATGAAGCGGAGTGGCAGGGGGCATGATATGTATTTCGAGCTGAGAATTAGGTGCGAGTGTGGAATACATATGCTTCCCCAGACATGTGTGAAGGCCACCATGCTAGCTTTCATATTCAGAACAGCGCTGCGATGGCACATGAGGGTGAACAAACTAGAGCGCATTCTGAATAAAGCATCTGCCGTTCTTGAGTGGCTTCTAGAATACAGCATGATCAGTCAGGGTTGAGCTGATGGCTCTATTCCAAGAAGGATCATGGGGCTGGATAAATGCAAAAACAGCGGAGACCTATGGATAACTACTGTGCTCTAAAATGGGCGAATATGATTTGATTAAGGCAGGGGTGTACAACCCTGCTCCTAGAGGGCCACTGTCCTGGAACGTTTAGCTCCAACCCCCATTAAACACACCTGAAGCAGCTAATCAAGGTCTTACTAGGCATACTAGAAACATCCAAGGTGTGTTGAGGCAAGTTGGAGCTAAACTCTGCAGGATAGTGGCCCTCCAGGACTGAGTTTTGACACCCCTGAATTAAGGTGTGGTCACATTACCAAAATTTCATGGGCAAAAAGGTCAATTATCTGCTGTCAATAGTCTAGCGATTAAGCAGAAATAACTTTCAAACCAAGCAACTTTCTGTTGGGCAAAGCGGCAAATTTGCATGAGCAACTTGAACCTGTTGTGAAATCTGCATGGGGAAATCTTTTGGAAATTCCAGTTCTTGTGAATTTCTTTTGAAATGACTGGATTGTGTCTGCGAAAATTCGCCAACAATAAATGTCACCACACCTTAAAGGATTAGTCCACTTTTAAATTAAAATTTCCTGATAATTTACTCACCCCCGTGTCATCTAAGATGTCCATGTCCTTCTTTCTTCAGTCGAAAAGAAAAGAAGGTTTTTGAGGAAAACATTCCAGGATTTTTCTCCATATAGTGGACTTCAGTGGTCTCCAAACGGTTGAAGGTAAAAATTACAGTTTCAGTGCAGCTTCAAAGGGCTTTAAACGATACCAAACGAGGAATAAGGGTCTTATCTAGAGAAACGATAGGTCATTTTCTAGAAATTTTTTAAATGTATGCGCTTTATATAAACAAATGATCGCTGTTCAAGTGGTTCCGCCAAAACCGCACTTCTGTATTCTTCAAAAAGCTTGAATAGGGAAGGTGTAGGACATTCAGCGTAAGCTTTTTGAAGAATACGGAAGTGCGGTTTTGGTGGAACCACCTGAAGGCGATCATTTGTTTATATAAAGCGCATACATTTAAAAATTTTTAGAAAATGACCTATCGTTTCTCTAGATAAGACCATTGAAGTCCACTATATGGAGAAAAATCCTGGAATGTTTTCCTCAAAAACCTTTTCGACTGAAGAAAGAAATATATAAATATCTTGGATGACATGGGGGTAAGTAAATTATCATGAAATTTTAATAGGAAAGTGAACTAATCCTTTAACGCTTCCAAATTTGATTTGTAACCTTATTGTGTGTGAGGTCATACCTGTGCCCCTGAGACTGGGCCGAAGGGATTGGCTGGCCGCATCACAGGCTGCGTATACATCATGGTGGGCTGGGTCATCATGGTCATGGAGCCCATTTGAGGGGGCTAGAAAGAAAAATAAAACCAAAGTTAAAGGGATAAAGAAACAGAAATAGAAACCAAATGAGCAATGTGCAATACTTGTCATGACTTTTTGTGAGTGTTAGCATCTGGAACTTTAAATGCCATTGGTTTACAGAGTTCCTCCGTTGACATTGTGTTTGACAGTACTGAAACTCAGCAGAGGAATGTGAGCCAGTCTGAACCCAGTGTTCTCATCTGATCAGACTGAAGTTACTGTTTAACTCCACCTGAGCTACATGACACGCAGCAGACAGGAAAAGTTACACAGAGAAACTTTTTTGGGGGGGGTTTGGAGCAACTCATATTCTTCTACATTAGTTCTAACTCTTAACAGAAAAAAGCTGAGGTAGTTACAGGATTTGGACTGAAGAATCCAAAATGGATGAGTCATAATAGCAGTTATGTAAGTGCAGATGCTGTTATTGAAAAGCGTCATTTACAGAGTGCCTTCCTCTCTTTTAACCATTAACCACGGCCTGCGCTGCTTTACCTGTATGGCTTATTCAACCTCTATTATTGAATATAATGTAAAACTCTAAAAGATGAGGTGAGTCAAGGAAAGACTCAGTGACAGAATCATGTCCATGTGCCCCATCAGTAAATGGATTTAAATGCAATAATAAAAAATAAAAAAATTGCAGCAAGCAGCGTGGGGCCGTGGGAACAGAGCGAGGCCGGTGGCACGAGTGCTAATGAGCGTCAACTGCACACCACACCGGTCTCGAGTCCCACTGAGGTTCTCCGGAAGGATAAAAGGGGTGATGACAGTGCGAGCTACATCAGAATTAGAACATGGGTTTCCTTTCAGGCTTAATAAATAAGTAAACAAACAACCTCTAGACTATCCAGTCTTAAGGCCCGTTCACACCAAGAACGATAACTGTAAAGATAACGATGAAGATATAGTTCTAAAAATCATTCTAAATATAAAATAGCAGAGTCCACAGCTAAAACAATAACAATAAAGAAAACAATATTGTTCCAGCTGTTGAACAATAAAACACTGACAGCCAATCAGAATCCATTCTAATTTAAGGGCCCGCGCATTTTAAATGGCAGACGACATTGCAGAGAATTTAATCGCAGAGGTCCAGAAAAAGCTACCATTTGTTTGACAAGTCAAACCCCCTTTTCAAGGATACTTTAAAGATAATGGATATATGGAAAACAATCGGTCATACCCTCGGAATAAATGGTGAGAAGTATTAACGACATGATCATTATGCCAGGCTAGCAAACAGTGTAAAATAAAATTACCTCAGGTATCCAGCACTAGTTTCGACAAAATTGTCTATCTTCCTTTTTTTTATTCCACTTCGTCAGCTAAATTCACTGTTAGATTAGATCAATTACACTAGCTATTCACTTGAAACATAGCATGCTGAGGACATCTGCTGGTTAAAACTGTAAATGCAACAAGAACAGCAAAAATATGTTGTACACACTTTGAAACTGCAGGGCATGAGCTTAGAATAAACAGACCATTATTGTTTGTTGGTGTGGACACAAATATAGTTATCGTCAGTGTTGTCATTGCTTGTTTTTTTAATAACAACAAAAAAAGTTATATTTTAGGCAAGTGTTAAGGCCCTTTCACACCAAAAGTGAAATAAGTAAGCCTCAGGCTGAAGGAAATGCATATTTACGCTCAAACAAACCTTTCAGCTGTGCTGCCATTCTGATTGAAGAAGAATAGGATACAGGAGACGGAAGTTCAACACTCTTATTTCTAAATTTAATCTGAAGTATTTTTATTATTATATGGTTGAATTAGGTCATTAAAAGGTCAGCAGCAAAGACATTGGTTAATACAGTGAGATTAAATACAAAGTATATTTGTGTAATTTAATATAGTTTATTATTACAAGTTTGTGTAAAATTCTGATTGCATTTCTCTATTTTTATTCACTTTGAGGAATAATGAATGTTTTTGTGCAAGTGAGATGAGTAAATGCATGTTCACATTTAGTCTAGAACTACAATAACCATTATATTTACACAGCGCACACAACAACTCTGCACTTTATTTCTCTCAACATAAGGACAGGAGAGCTGTCAGTCAATAAATGTGAAAAAAGTAACTTGCTTTACTTATTTGAAGAAGTAACTTAGATATGTTGTGGTAAATTGATAAAGCAATGCGTTACTTTACTAGTTACTTGAAAAAGTAATCTGATTACATAACTCAGTTACTTGTAATGCGTTACCCCCAACACTGGTTATCGTTATAGTTATCTTTATAGTTATCATTCTTGGTGTGAATGGGCCTTTACACTGGGGAAAAAAATGTTTTTCAAGAACACGTGAAACACTCATTGATGCCCATCTTTTTCCTTAAAACTAAGGGCTCATGGAGGAGGAAGCAATGCAGAAAACCCCGCTAACATGATTAATAAAACACAGAGAAAAAAAAAGTCTCTGTAACGTTAACCTGCACTCAATGAAGAGGTGCTTGGAGCTCTAGAGAGCCCTTCATCGTGTTCTGCACACCCACACTACACCGGTGGGGACTGACAGCATCACTGCAGTCTCTGAATATACCGGAGTTGAAAAGCTAATACTTCTGTCACTGATGGAGTGAGTAATGCATAAATTCTCAGTTTCCACTCACCATTGTGTATCCCATCATTCCTGTGGGCGTTGTGGCAGGGAAGGCCATGACAGAGGGAGCCTAGGAGGAAACATTCGATATTAGAACAGAAATACCACAGGTAAAACATCATCAGGTTTTTTTAAGCATGAAAGAACGATTCTTCTGAACACCTTAAGTGAGAAATTTCCACTCGTGCAGCCACGAGATCACAACTGCCCCAGACACGCCATCTCAGTTTCCACATTTACACACGACGCTCGGTGAACAAAGGCAGCTTTGTGCAAGTGGACTAACAGAATGCTTTTTTTTTTTTTTTTTTAATTTATTAGCAAAAGATACTTCAGTCTTTTTCAGCTTTCTTTCTTCATGGAGAGTCACTCACATCTGGGAAACATTAGAGATGTCTTTACACACAGAGCATCAAAACAGGAATATACGCAAGGAGATAAAGAGGAAGAGAGCGAGAAACAGTGTGTGTGTGTCCTCTTTGAAGGCAGAGTGATTAGTTGCAGGTGCAAGGCTCTGGTGGAAGAGAGAAGCTCTTTGTGAAGGAGCTGTGAGATTCTCAATAAGACCTTCGGTAGCCACAGACACACTTTTATTTCCACTGGTGCCTCGTTCCTCTGAACAGCCTCCTAAATTCAATAATGGTGACCAAATGACCAATGAATTGTTAAATAAACATTTTTATCGAACACAAGATTATTTATCCATGAACTATGACAACTTTGGAAAATGCAGAGAAGATTGTTTAGATGTCATGACACCCTTTACTGTGCTGGTGTATATAGAGCTTTGATGGAGAAAAGTAATTAGACATTTAATTGTTCATGCTCATTTTGCCTTTAAATTCAACAAAAGTGACAGTAAATAATTTTACATTGTTACAAGAAAAATTCTAATAAATGCTGTTGCTTTTGAACTTTCTATTAAGGAATCGTGAAAATATTGTATAATGTGTCCTCAAACATCAATCACAATTGTTTTCAACATTGATAAGAAATGTTTCCTAAGCAGCAAATCAGCATATTAGAATGATTTATGAAGGATCATGAGACACCAAGACTAAAAAGTAATGTGTTATGGCTAAAAAAAAAAATCTGCTTTGCAATCAATAAACTACATTTTAAAATATATTATATTAAACAGTTATTTTAAATTGTAATAATATTTCAGAATATTACAGTTTTACTATATTTTTGATCAAATAAACACAGCCTTCGAGCATAATAGATTCATTAAAAAACATTTTCTAAAAAATCTTAAAGATCCCCAATCTTTTCAACAAAAAAGTGTGCTGTCAAACGATTAATCACGATTAAATCGCATCCAAAATAAGTTTGTTTACGTAATATATATGTGTACTGTGTATATTATGTATATATAAACACACACGCATACATTTATATATTTAAGAAATATATTACATATATACACATAATATTTTATATATAAATATATTTTGTTAAATATACACATGCATGTGCATTTATATATACATATTAAATATACGCAGTGCACACACATATATTATGTAAACACAAACTTTTATTAATCGCGATGAGATTAATCGTTTGACAGCAACATTTTACAAATGCTCTGAACACTGTTGGTCCTTTCTGAATGTAGAGCCACAGTTACACATTTCATAAATAAATAATTTGATTTTAAGCCAAAAATTGATCCTTTAGAAATGTAAAACTCAATATTGTGTGCTTGTCTGTGTATATCACACTGAATCAGAACAAACTGAAATGAATCTCAAGATAATGAGAGATAAATATGCTGGCATATTTACGGAATCTCAGTTAAGATGCAAACGGTACAATGTAAACTTGTATCTAGAGTAAGCAAACAGCTCAGCTGTACAGCAGTCTTAAGAGAAACACCATCTACAGAAACATTTAACTCTGCAGGAGTTAATGTGACTAAATCATGCTGATGTACTTATAAATCCAGCTCAAAACATCCTGTTTAAGAAAGAAATCTCTCCAGTGGAAGTGTTTCCATCAGAACGTTTACCAAGTCACGTTATGGATCTGAATCAAACATTTGGAGTACCTTGTATTAGAATTTGCACATTGTCCAGTAAACCCTCCACTGGAAACACTAGCCCATTGATTCACGCCAAAATGACTACAGTTGTTTGCTGATGGCGATAAACAAATGAATTCGATGAGGGAAGGGTAGAGGAGGAAGAGATCTGTCAGCCATGCTGAGATAACGTGGTTAGATCAGCTCATGGGTTTCAGTGCAATTTTGGTCACTCAAACACACACAGGTCATAAATTGTGACCAAAGCAAAGGCGGTGGCGGTGGTTAATAATCTCATGCGATTCAGAGAATAGTTCAACTCAACATTTCGACTTACGTATTGTGGGAAAAGCATGCCATTCTGTTTATCCCCCGGACGAGAACAGTTACACAACGCAACAAACACAATTAGAGGGCATACAACACAATAACATCTCACACTGTAAGCTCACACATACACATTGTAAACACAGACAAGACAGAATACATTCCATCTGTTTTTGAGGGTGGATTACAGCTCTGTTCCAAAAGCTAGTGTGCTGCCTACCTAGACAACAATAAGGACAGTAGGCAGCAAAATCACGTTGCTTTATAAGATATGTCAATTTGGTCAAAATAAAAGCAGAATCTATATATGTTTCAGAAATAAGGCCACGCCAGTGAAAATAAAACCACAACAATAATAAACATAATAATATTGGAAAGTATCCTGAAAAGTATTACTATAAAATAGTATTACTAATTAAAATACTATTTCATCCCATATTTGTGTAAAGTATCAAGTTGTTAGCTTAGCCACATGCTAACTTCAAAGTATACGGACATGGAATCAACTTCCAATTTGGAAAAGTGCAACAGATTACCACCTGAAGTTGTACCAACTCGGAAATTGTTAAACATCGCTGATATGCGATTGTGGGATGACACAAGAGCACCAACGAAGATATTGACAGTTAATAATAAACAGATGAAGTAAATTACATGAAGTTCTATTACATGACAATAAAACCTGTTACGCAAATGTTTGAAGAGACAGGAGTCTCTACTGATCATTGAACACCTACAAAACAAATGTTAGCATAATGCTAGCAACTTTGTGTCTATATACATCATCATCCAAGCACTGGACTGCCATTTTGGCCACATAAAATGAATTTTTGCTAATGTACAGCCTTTGAATTCAGTCACTTATGATGCTGTCTTAGAAGTTAGCTGCCCATGTAGACAGCAGACAGCGAGGCAGCTCATCAGGGTTTGGAACAGAGCCCATGTTTCAGAATCAGTGGAGGATCTCCAGCTATTGTCCGTCTATTGGTTTATGACAGCTGTTTCTAGCATGAGTTGTGTTTCATTTGAGTCAGAGAAAGCACATATTGTTTCCTCACCATAGTGGCAGGGTTCCATGTTGTGGTCGGAGCCGTCTTTGGTTGCCAGTTGGTTCCTCCAGTCAACTTCTTCTCTCCGGGTTGAATCCAGTGTATGTCACTGAGGAGGAACAGAAGAAACAATCATGATAAAGTTTAGAGAAAACTATGAATTTGGATTGAGATGAGTGGCAAATCATACTTCTTCATTGTTCCATTTCCAATACCGAGATCTGTAAGAAAAAGAAAACTTGTGAGGGCTATGCCAGCCATTGTGTAATGCTATAATTCACCCTTTTAAGATGAATAAATCAACAAATAGCATGAAAGTTGATGTTCCTGATGTTCCATATCGCAACTTCAATTTTATTTTGATTAATCGTGCAGCCCTAACACAGAGGGTTTGCTTGATGTAACAAAAACAGGACGCTTACTGCCCACAAGGTTGGCCAGGGAGGAATCCAAATCATCGGAAACCAGTTTGCCTGGCTGTTGGGCGCTGGGCGTCAGGCCCTGGCTGGGAGAGGCCACTGTGGGTTTCAAGATGCCACCTAAAATATCATCTTAAACAAACAGAGGAGAGGGAATGGGAGAGGGATAAAAGACGCAGACAACACACACAAACACAAAAAGTGCAATTAGGTTGGGTGGAGCAAGAGGCAGCTGGCCTCAGAGCTAATGTTGCAGGACTGAAAGTGGAAGAATGTGGATAAAATCTTGTGAAGTCAACTCACCCAGACATGCAGTGCCATGCAAAGCCAGCGGCCCAAACAGATCAAACCACAAAGTGAGAAGAGAGAAAGAGGACAGAATGAGGAACATCTCAAAATATGACTGTGCAACTTATGGTGGTCTTATTTTGACATGACATAAACTTACATTAAAAAATGCTTAGAAATTTAAGCTAAATTCAAGTCAAGTTCCATAATGTTCCATATGAATTTCTTTTCCTTTGAAACAACATGCATAATAACACCAATAATTTGTATTTATGCTCAATTTAACATTGATTTATTAATTTATGTGTCGTAAGCTGGATTCAAACATGAGTCGCCCATATGAGCACCATGGCTCAATGTTTTAGAGTGCTAACCACTGCTCCAACATAAGATATCTTGGTTTCAAACCAGTCATGGGTTTAAATCAAAACAGAGACTTGATAAAACCAATATTCAAGCAAATTAATGCAACAAGGTTGTTTTATGAAAAGCCTAAGATGTGATTTTGTCACTGCAGTGTGTTCCAAACATGCAGTATTGAGAACATGACACAAAAGAGATCAAGTGTCTAAACACATTGTGATCCCTTTTCTTTTAAAAATACCACGGCAAACTACTAATAGAATGAAAAACGGTCGTATAACCATCTTCACATGCTAGTTCCACTCTGCTAGCTTAAGCATGGTCCAATTATCTACTCCATAAAGGCTCTGGGTCCCCAAAACGCATTGGCCTTCAGCAGTGAGATGGATGTGAAGCATCATGTGGAGAGAAAAGCAGTGAGTGAGTCACAGCAACTGAGTTAACTTCTCTCTTACCAGCAGAGTCTGTGCTGTTGGCGGCCGACTTATTGCCGAACACGGAGTCAAAGTCGACATTAAGGCCTGTCGAACTGGGAGGCTGGGCGGCGGGAGGTGCAGAGAACCCTGTGTTAGAGGAAACAAGGTCAGACCTAAAAAAAAAAAATTAAAAAAAAACCCCCCACCACAGGCTGGTTCGCCTACACATGTTATGGCAGGAAAAATGCCAGACAGTGGTTAATGTTTTCTTCCAGTTCATGGGTAATGCATAATTGCCATCATTAATTTAAATGGATCGATTCTGTCGTAGTTGAGAGACTTCCAAAAATGTCAGCTATTTGACTGGGTTAGCCAACAACATGATTGTATTAAAAAAAGCAGCCATTTAACTTTAACCAACATCAACTTCATCATGCCAACTTAGACAAAAGCTCCTCATTTATTCCCCTTCTTCATTGTACCTGTAAACTAGTATCCTAAATGAGTATGAGCCATTTAAGGTGAAAGTAAGGAATAATTGACGACAGGCCATTGAATTATTAGAAAATAATGTACACCTGAGGTGGTAATACAGCCACGATGTGAAGCGGAGGTTACCACACCTCAAGACACTGTTCAGATGTTAGTATGCATTTTAAGACATTTGTCAGGTTTTTGTCCTTAAACAATCGTGTGTGGGACTAATTTCTTACGCATCTCATCCCAAGCCTCTGTTGCTAATTCAAAAACAATTTCAGAACTAGTAACGGAGGCTTGAGCCTCGATAGCAGACTAATACAGTTGATACAGTTATTAACACAGTTGAGAGAGAGAGTTGAATAAGCATATGTGAATTAGCCTAACTGATCTCTCACGGCTGCAGTCTCTACTAATAGCGAAACTATTAGTTTATCTACCTCAAGGACTGCACAGTTATTACCTCACTGGTGAGAAATGTCATGTAGCTTTTAAGTTGCTCTACAGTAACTATTTTACTAATTAATTCGTCAGAGCAGCATGGACAACATGTTTCTGTGCGAGTGTGTGTCCATACTATACAGTATGTGTGTACGTTTGAAAGAGAGAGTATGCGATTTCAGGACACAATAAAACATATTTTGTGGCAAAAACCATGACAATAATTTGTCGTTTTTATCCTATTGTTTACTATATTTATTTGCTTGGTCGGTGTCATTGTGGGTTTTGTTTCTTTTGTGGTTGTAGGCTGCAAGGAGTAGGACCTACTGAAACAGCCTAACTGAAATCATTTGGCGAAGTGATTTGGCAAGACCTGCCTAGAACTACTTTAGCCGTGCGTTTCCCTGAAAATAATTGCACATCTTAGAACGTTCGTCAACCAATCAGATTCAAGCTTTCAACAGCCCTGCAGTATAGACCTTAAGCGCTAGAGAAACAAGCGTGCCGCCATCTTTATAAAATTGTCTTTGAACTTCCGGTTTGCGGTAGCTCTGTACATTTCTATGGCATCGCTGTCAAAGAATAATTCGCTGGTTAAGTGGATTTACTTTTGTAGAGATAATGAAAGTTAACATGAGTATTGTAATTAATTAAATAGCTAAATAGAAATAAAAATAAAAAAACTAAAAATGACAAAAGGCACAACGAAATTACTAAAATAAAAAGATCCACATATACATAAAAATATATAAATAATACTAGAATAATCACCTTGAAGGTGACATGAAAGAGGAATTTTTTATTTTTTTTTAACTTAATTGGACTAAATTAAGGTAAACTATTAAACTGACGACCCTATTTAAAATAAATAAATAAATAATCTTAGTTATGAAGGTTGAAAACACGTTGCAAACTTGAACTGTGAACCAAATGTCTGAATCAACTTCCAACCTGTTCCTATCAGCTCAACAAAAGCACACCTGTGAATGGAACAAAAAAAAAGGACAAGAGACAGCTGTAGGAAAGAAAGAGAGACAGGCTAGAGGGACGACACCTACCTCCGAATAGTCCAGCTACAGCGGAGGGCTCAGAGTGGAAGAGAGGAGTGTTAGGGTAGGCAGCTGGAGAGCAGAACGAGTCTGACAGGCCCAGAACAAAAGCACAGGAGAGCCAGAAATGGGAAAATTAGTGAAGTAAGACAGGAATATGCAATAAAAATGAAAAATAATACCAGGGAAAAAGATATAAAGCCTGCATACTCTATATTCAAGTTAAGAGGGTGGAGTTAAAACAAAAACTAAGTTTCAATTTTTAGGGGGTAAAAAGGACTCAGAGGGGAAACCATGGGGGAACGCCACTATGTTTCCTGAGGTCAGAAAACATAAATCACGCTGTGACGTCTGTACCTGAGAGGAAGCAGCCCATCCGAGCGCAGGGCTCGACGGGTGACGCAACGGAACTGCTCGAATCAATAAAGGGATTGTAATTATCTGGAGAACCAAGAAATGAAATTGACATTTGGGAAAAACTTTAAAACTTAACACTCTAAGGATGGGAGGAATAAAAAGGGTAAAAGAAAAATCAAGGAAGGCAGCAAAGCACAACCAAGCAGATTTATATTTTTTGAGTAAGGTGGTCCAGAGACCATCATACAAACCCATACAGAAAAATCACCATATAAAAAGCAATTATTTGAGGTTTAGTGTGGGCAAAAAGGACCACCAAACTCAAATAGGGAACATACATTTTTAAGCAGTTAATTTGTACTTGATAACAGCCATTCTCACTCTTGAACACATTTGTCTATTCATATTAGACCAGCATTACTAGACCATAAAAGATAAGTCACCATATTACAGCTGTACAAACACAAACACGCTTTACAGTAACAACAAACCATCTGTCTGTCACTCTATCAAATATGTTATTGTTCGCTCCGAGAACATAATAAATAATGTCCCCAGCATAGAACAAACTCACAGAAGCTAGACTTCCTTTATTGCTTTAACACAATCATAGAAAGGCATACACATACACAAACAAACACACAGGCTGTGTTTCAAAACCTAGGCTGTGTTTAGAATAGCATACTTCTCTTACCATTTCTGCAGTATATATTGCATAATATGACAATTTTATGAATTATAATTATTTACCATTTGCCAAAATAAGCAGTATACAACCCAGGTACACTGCAAGAATCACTGTATCCCACAATGCAATGCGTTTGACATGACCTTCAATTTCCACTGTGAAAAATGAATAGGAAGTTAAAATAAAAACTGCCAGAGTTTTATTTTTTCTAGACTCACGATTTGATAATTTTTTTTTATATAATGGTACCTTATTTTATTCTTTTTTTATCTTTTTTTTTCTTCTTGTCACTGCTGTTGTGTATTCTACATATACCAATCATGAAATGACATTTTTTAAATGTATTTTTTTTTTTTTTTTTTTTTTTACTCATTTCCATTTCCGATAACCAAAGGGCAGCTCACGGATTAAAAATGCATGTAATTTGTCTTAATAAAGCATGTAATAAAGTCTTAAAGTAACATCATAATGCTACTATATATGTATAACATTTTACATAAATATTATAGTAGAATTCTGTATAAAACATTTAATGCTTAAAGGTGCAGTAAACAATTTCTGAGAAATGCTGTTAATATTTGAAATCACCAAAACAAACACGCACCTACCCAAAAGGATCACACACCCATCTTGATAGCTCCACCCCCAAATTCACAAACACGCGATACAGCACAGGCACCTCCCCCTTAATGAGTGGGCACGCTCCTTACTGCTGATTGGCTACAAGTGTGTTTTGGTGCTCTGATTTACACAGTATTTAACTAATTAGTAAGCAAAAATTCATTTATTTATGTAAACAATTTAATTAATTAGTATGTGAAATTTAATTCTAATTAATTTTTTTGTAAACAGGCATTATTTAGTGTATACTACTGTATGCAGTAGGCTAGTATTCCATTTTGAGCTGCCTTCGCAGACAGCATTTTTGCGCATCATAGGCGCATTTGAAGTTTTGAGTTGGATCTAAAAAATACTGTCTAGGTAGGCAGCTCACTAGGTTTTGAGTACACAGCTGGTATGAACTTGAGACACACGTATCAGGTATTTTAAGGGTTAAATCGGGTCACTGCCCAGCAGGTCTCTGTACACTTGATGCGATGGAGCATTCAGGATAAAAATGAGAGTGGAGGGAAAACAGACCAGCACGCAGCAGGTGAAAGAAAGCAAACAGTGCACCACATGAGAAAAAAAAAACAGCCGTTTACCACCGAACATTTCATGACTGGATGTCCTAGAGGAAAAACTAACAGCATCTGAAGACACAACAGGCAGATGGACAGGATCAACAACAGGTTTTGTAAGGAAAGGATTTAAGTTTGGAATGGAGTCGTCAACGGCCTCTGTAGACGTGAAAGGATCTACACGGCCAAAGACAAGACAGAAACAGAACATAACAAGAAGAGGTTAGAGAGAGAGATTCCGAGAGAACATGCAAACAGAGACTAACAGACAAAATGAGGTGGAGTCTGTTTGGTCTAGACTTAGATGCTTTCAGATGTAAATAAACTACCATCGCACTAGACTGAATCAGACATCCGACACGGGTTGTAATGAACATGTAACAAATCATGCATCTAAGATAAATGGACAGGAATGATTCTTTGAATCAGGACAAATATTACAATGCACAAAATTGTATTTGACTGGCAATCAAATACATTCAGTAAACCTTAGTGTGATTTGCAGCTTTAAAGTTGTACTAAAATGATGTAATACATAACTATTTACATATACACAATATTAAATATTATTAATTACTTTTTATTATTGTAAAACTTTAAAGCTTCAAATCCATAACTTTTTACTGGCTGTGCATAAGTTTCAATGTGTGTGTGTGTGTGTGTATATTATATTATAAATAATACTGCCATATATCACATATAACAACATATGTGAGGAAATGTGAGAATTTTCATTTTTGGATGAACTAATCCTTTAATGTTAATAGTGAAAATGATATGAGGCATTCATAGATGTTGAATTTCACATTAAATTTTGGGACATAATTTATTTTAATAATGTATAATACTGTGTGTGTGTGTATATATACATACACACACACACACACACACACATACACACAGTATTATACATTATTAAAATAAAACATTATTGTATAATACTGTGTGTGTGTGTGTGTGTATATATATATACACATATACACACACACACAATATTATACATTAATAAAATAAATTATGTCCCAAAATTCAATGTGAAATTCAACATCTATGAATGCCTCATATCATTTTCACTATTAACATTAAAGGATTAGTTCATCCAAAAATGAAAATTCTCACATTTCCTCACATATGTTGTTCCAAGACTTGGAATATGTTCCACAAGTTGAAAGGATCACTTTTACAAGGCGTTTTTGGAGTGCGACAGCCTAAGTTTTAATTTTCTTCCATTATCTTGGAGAAGTGTGAAAATTTCACATTTTGTGTTCCACGGTAGAATGAAGCTCATAAGGGTTTGGAATGACATAGGGATGGATAAACGATTACAGATTTATAATTTTTAGGTGAGCTATTCCTTTAAATGCAGTAGGACATGACAGCACTCTGCTGTTGAACAGTGTAAAGCCTACTTGAAACTCCAACGAGCTTCAACTCACATCAAGATAATACATCTGGGAAAGTTACTGAGCATGTTTACGTAGTATAATTCAATAACCACTGAAAGCTGCAGGCTTTTTCTGGATCTGCCTGGCTAATATTGGAAACCAATATTATATCAGTTCCATCAGGTTAAATATCACATTACACACCCTATCAGCTCTTTTGGTTAAAAATTAGGCCCTTGTATATCAGACTTTACAGATTAGATGTTATTTAGATGCATACAACAAGAACATGTTTCCTTTAAGTGATAAAATTCCAGAGGGAATATTCATGGCTTCAGAGGAGAAGACAATGTTGATGTAAGCTCGATTTCTTTCAGATACATATTAATGCAGATCTGTGAGTTCCTGTGGTGTGACCCGCTCACCTCCCCATGTGTTGGCTAAAGGCAGGCCGGTGGAGAGAGGCAGGGAGGGCTGGAACGCGGGCTGCAGGTCCAACAGATCGTTCGGCACCTTCGGAGTACTGGAGCCAGACACGCACCAAGACAAACAGAAACACACACCCACAAATCACATTAATGTCTTCCATTAAACGGCAGTCTAAGCGCCAAGCATTTCACAGTTATATGGCAAAGACAAACTTGGCACGTTGATTTGAAGTGCTTAAAGTGGAGACTTAGGGAGTTGGGGGGAAATTCACATGCAATCATTACCTTCTTCACAGCCAAATCCTGTCTGGGCAGGAATTCACACACTTACAGGGCAAACAAGAGAACCGGAGCCTGATTTTAAACTTTTTTTTTTTTTTTTAACTATACAAAGCCGCACAGTTTCAGGACAGCAGAGATTAATCTGATTTGAACAAACCCCTAACCGCAAGTATAATAGTAATATTGATGTAAGCAGCATTAATAACGCATGTCCCTGTTGCTCCTTGGATGACATCATAAGCACATACGCCTGTAACGTAATCGCTAAACTTGCCGTAATTTTGTAGTCCTGCATAGAGCCCTAATAAAACACTAAAAGCTGAAGATTGATGCCAAACGTTTGCACATGTGCACTCATGCACCAACTGGGAAAATAATCACTACCAGCCGTGTATCATCAGAACAAAAAGACTGTGGAATTAATCATCAAATATAGAGCAATTAGTTCTGCCCACACAATCTGACTGGCTGAAAAAATTTTATTCCCAGTATTTTTTGATTGCTATCAAAAGAACAACATTTATTTGACATAGAAATTTTTGTAACATTATAAATATTTTTACTGTCACTTTCAATCAATCTCAAGCATCTCTGCTGAATAAAAGTATTAATTTCTTTCAAAAAAAATAAAAAAATAAAAAAATAAAATCTTACTCACCCCAAACTGTACATATATAAAATTATTACCTGTTAGCAAAGCTACTGGATGTGGAGAACAGGTCAATGGCTTGGGCGGTACTGATGGTTCCCGTCGCGGTAGAAACAGGAGATGCCGCAGTCGTGGAGGATGTGGAGGGCTTCTTGGACAGTTCCTTTAGACGCTGCTCCTTGGTGAAGGAAATACCAAACAGCATAGGGGAGAGTTGGGTAAGATAAGGCATTTTTTACTTATGTAGTCCTCGGGATAAAGGAAAATGAGGCAGAAGTACAACGAAAGTACCAGGTTAGGGGTAAGTTGATCCGAGTCAGTGGGTAAGCTGCACCATCTGGGTGTAAACTGACCATCTAACAGAATCTGAATCATACCCATGTGAAATTTTAAAGATAATTGACCTCTTTTAAAAACTAATTTAATAATCAAATTTCCTTTTACAAATAATCATATTTCTTTTCTTAAAGCTAACTTAAACAACATAAAACCAAATGAAGTTGAAGTTTCAATATCTTTAATTGTTTGCATTTCTGAAACAATATGTTGAACACCAAAGTTGTAAGATTCCCAAAAACAGACTAAACAGAGAATTAAATGAAATAAAAAACTAAATTAGAATGAATGAATAAATGTCACTGAAACTGAAAACATTTTAGTCAAAAGGTTTCTGGTAGTTTTTCTGCAATGTCAGCCATGTTAGGCCATTAGGCACTACAGGTGGAAAGATATATATGATAAAGCATCTTCTGGTTCGTATCAGAGGATTTGGTTTACTTGTAAACTGTTCCTTTCAAATAAACTATCAAATATTTAGCTAAATGATTTGCATGGTTTTATACATTGCTAAATCACTAACATGCATTATAAATATTTTTAGACCTGGACAAATATTTGCTTTGATGTAACAGCCATTACATCTATTATGCTAAAAATTTACTTTGACAAGCCAAAAACTGTTTTTAAAGTACATGGGTGCCTTGCACTCCTCCCATGTGCTTCTCCTTTCCACAGTCAATAAAAGTGTCAGTTGTCAAGATACATGGGGTGATACAGGGCTCATCTTACCCCATTCTCCCCCAACCTTGTTAATTGGGTATGCTCCAATATAATCAGCTTTTATTAAAAAAAAAAACCCTTTCCACTCTTTTGTAGATGGTCGTTACATACCTTAAGTGCTTTTAATCGAGCCTGCTCTTCCTCCAGAGCTGCCTGCTTTTCCCTCTCATCAACTTTGGTGAAAGAGATACCCGTGTTGGCCAAGGAGGACACTGCATTGGACAGCGTACTGGCTCTGAGTGGAAAGACAGACAGAGGATCTGATACAGTAAACATGCCACTGTTGAAAAATGCTAAGGTTGCATAAATGGGCATCAGCGCTACTAGCATGAGCACAGAGCACATTTTTACTGCTTCCGCTCCAGGAACCAACTTTGACACTTTTTGTGGAAGTCCAGGGTCAATGTTATCAAAGTTAGCATTTTTTTAGCCTACATCCAAACTGCAAGTCATCAAATTCCTGTAAAGTCCTCCTGTACAATTTACGGTTTAAACACCATCGACTGATTGTCCTAGTTTATGTAACATTGAAAAAAATAAGAAAATGAAATGGTACATCAAATTATGTACCAATTATGACCTGATAGAAGATAGCAATACTTTATTATAAAACAATACATTAAATAATTGGTAACCCCTTATAATAAGGTTCATTAGTTAAACATTAATTGATGTATTGACTAACATGAACTAACCATGAGCAATACATTTGTTACTGTATTTACTAATCGTCGTTAACGTTAATGAAAATACAGTTGTTCATTGTTTGTTCATGTTAGTTGACAGTGCATTAACTAATGTTAACAAGATTTCAATAATGTATTAGTAAATGTTGAAATTAACATTAACAGATTAATAAATGCTGTAGAAGTGTAGTTCATTATTAGTTCATGTTAACTAATGTAGTTAACTAATGAACCTTATTGTAAAGTGTTACCAAATAATTAAATAACTACAATATTGAAACATGTGCAACATGCAAAATATGATAAAGAAAGATAAAGAGTTAAAGAATGAAAATGTACCAAAATACACACACGCACACATACGCACATTTCAATATCTTGTGAATGTTGTGATTTCTAGATGGCAGTATTATATTGTTGTCATAAAAATCAATATAACACTTTCAAAATCCCCCTTACTTGGAAAAACTGCATAGAACTTTTAACCTGACACAGAACTCCCTGAAACACCTCTCCCACACACACACTCGGCACATCCAAAAGTCGCACGCACTCGCTGAATGCAAAGCATGAAGACAGCAACCCCCTCACATACTAGGAAGTTCAAAATGAACTGCTTGAAAATCACTGTACCTGCTGGCGGCTGTGGAGTCTTTGACCTTTTTCCCCTCTAATGATGCCAAATGCTGCTCGAGGGCATCCAGAAGGCTACTGGGGGCCTAGAGGAATGGAAACATTACATTATCTTACAGGCCAGGACACACTCTCAGACCACAGAACAAATATACGCACGCAACATATATAGGTGATTGTTCAATTAGGGGAACGTTCGACAACTTGAAATCTTGAAAAATGAAATGTATCAATCTAAAATGTTTAAAATAATAATAATAATAATAATTATTATTATCTCATGTCCTAAAGGACCTAACTATGAACAACCTTCTACTAGATTTTGGAATCAACTTTTTGATGTTGTATGGCAATGATGTTACAATTTGATTTTTTTCACATTTTGGAAAAAAAAGTTTGAAGGGGTCACGACCAATTTTTTGAGGTTATAGCACCAAAAAAAAATACAAATATTAAGCTGCTATCATATCCAATACAGCGGGCTGCTTTATCCTTCAGTAAATGTTTCTTTGCAAACTCTCCATTACATTGCCTCCTTTACAAAACATTCTGATGTCAAATGCTCCAAACAAACATATAATCCTCAAACTTAAAATTTGATTTCTCATGTCATGACCCATTTAATAAGTCTTGGACTTGATATAAATTAATTAATTAAAAAATTAGAAAATAAAATAAAAATAAATAAATAATTTGATTACAATTATTGATCAGTTCGGTACAAACACAAAAAGCTTTAACATTAAGATTTTAAAATAAATAATATTTGTTCCCACTCACTTCTCATTCCATTATACCTAAATAGAACCTTTTTTTTTTTTTTTATATTTTCTAAAATGTTTGGCATGATGGTATATAACGAAATATTGGGGACAGTAATTCTATATTATTAATTACAAAAATTATAACCTGTTTACATAAATACTGAATGAACTGAAAAGCTGTACTTTTTTTATATTATTTAAAAAAAATACTATACATACACAAAAAAAAAAAAAAAAAAAACAACATACTACAGATAGAAATGTCCCCCTAATTGGAGAATCACTGTTGTACAAAAACACCGATAGCATGCAAAGGTACAAACCAAAGGCTTTGAACACAGAGAAAAGAGTGAGATGCAGGTACTTACACAAACTGTAAACTGAAAAATGAAAGATAAGGAAAGATACAGAATATAAAGGTGGTAGTTTAACAGAGATGTTTTCAGAGTATTTCAGAAACTGCAAAACAGTACAGCAGAATAAAAACAAACCCAAAGAGCTTGTAAACTTGAAATATGTAAAATAATTTATGTAAAAGAAAAATAGCATTTATTTGTTTACTCTCACTGCAATCCAAAGTTGTAACCAAATTATATATATATATATATATATATATATATAAAAAAAGGGGGGACATATAAATATATAAATGTTCAAAAATCATCCGATGAAAAACCAACATAACTGATCACAACTCTGAATATTGAGGGGAACCTGTCCCATTTAATATTAATGATGATTCTGCTCTGCTGCAACCTTACGAAAAGAATCCCATTCTTTTTAATACGGTCTCCTAAACACACAAACATGTAAAAACCTAGTTGTTAAAAAAGAAAACAAAAGAAATCAAACCTAAACCTAGCCCTGATTCTGTCTAGCCCTGTAAGCTGCCTACAGTATCACACCTTTATGTGCTGTATGAATCAAGCAATAAGGACAGTTAGAATAGTTTCTCCCACCAATGTCATGCAGAGATGTCCGCATGCACCGACCGCGGCAGGCCTGCGGTTTGCAGTCGCACGGCACAAGCAAATTAGCTGCAGTTCTAGAACTCTCAGATGACTTTTTCTTCTAAAACTCATGTTAAGTATTAAGATTTCTAGGTAACAGCAGGTTAGAGAGTTCTACAACCCACACTCGTTTGAATCTAATGTAGCCGTGCTAAGTTTTGCTGTGGAGCTCAAGCCGTGTCTCGCAGGAAGAAGGCAGAGTGACAGATAAGTAGCCGATAGGCAGAAAGGGAAAGCAGTCAGTCAGTGTAAGTTTTTCCTTAAAACCAAGACTGATATATTTGTGTCCTCACCTGTGACAGGTCCGGTATGTCTCCTCGATCGATTCCCACTTGCTGTAATGAGCAGGAAAGAGTTTTTTAATGTGTGCTCCATGCGTATTGACTCATTATATAAGCTAGGTTACACCATCTTACCTCTGCCACTTTGAGAAACTCTGAGATTCTCGTCATTCGAGTGAGGAATTTCTTATAAATGTCCAGGCCTTCTTTACACTGGGCTTTCTTCATGTCAAAGTACTTCTCTGCAGACGGGAAAAGGTATGAAGTCAGATTTTTGGATAGTTTTGCATTCCCAGTTCCCACCACATTTTAAAGGGGGCTTGCTTTTCACTCTGTGACTTCACCAGACCAAGTTATGCTTGGCATCTGTCATCACAACATAACCCAAAGCGGCTCTCACTAGTATGTCAGTCTCTCACAGAAACTCTCATCCAACATATAACCACTGAACGAAGCCAACGGATGCAGCTCAGCCCTTAAACAGAGCCATCCAACAAAAACACTTAGTAGAACTGCTCAACTTAGTAAAAATATCATATTGCGATTGTTTTAACAAGCACTTCAGTAGCGATTTGAACAGCGATATGATAATCTCATATTTTTGCTGCTTAGATATCATAGATACAAAATAAGAGGGAACAAAATCACAATAAAACAGCAGCTCTTCAACAGGCCATGCAAACACCGCTCTGAATTAATGGAACCGAACTAAACCTCTTTTGCAGACACAAATGTACCCAGATCTCTTTGCATTCACACTGTATCTGAATTTGAAAGTGGACTCAGATCTCTTTTTGGTGCACTTTAGTTGATAAATAGCTAATAATAATAACATATATTTAATGATATTAAAATATATACAAGTAAAAAGTACATATAAAAAAATAAATATAATAAATTATTTGTTAATCATGAAAAATATTTTTATTATTAATATTTTTATTATTCAATAGTTCCAAGGAAGAAGAAGAAAAAAAAAAAAAAAGGATTACTTGTGCAACCCTACTTCAATGTCTCGCTATTGAATTCTGGGTTCTCAACATCACATGATCATTCTTTGATAAGACAATGTTCAAGTTGAAATTTGTTCAGTTTTACTGCCCTAAACAGTAACGTTGGCCTTACTTGGCCCAAAAAAAAAATTCTTAGACTACTGATATGTACATGAAGGGTTTGTTTTATGCGCTACAACTTTCAGGCAATAAACAATCCGTCATAAAACTGAGTGACATGTCAGGTCAGAGTCCTATGCAGCTGTCGATGAGTGTGTTGATATTTTAAGTTTAAAGGTCTCTGTAACAGGAACCAACAGCAGAGATAACTGGTAAAAGCCAATATGTAGGGCAGCCCACATTGAGTTTTGAAAGCTCAAGCAGGATAACAGCTCACCAAGCAAGTTGATGATCCCTTCATTATAGGCCGCAAACAGACGGATGGCGTCTTTAAACAGAAGCATGAATGCGGCGTTAATGACCCCGTTTGTGAGCTCATTGGCATTTACCTGCAGACAAAGAACAAGCCAAATTTGGGTTTGGGATGATTATGCTGCAAGAGCTTATAACTAATTTAATTTAATTTAATTATAAAAAATAAAAAAAACAAGTGGTCTTTTTTTCCATTGACAAAAGGTCAAGCTGTTAGTGGACATGTAGCAAAGTCTAGCTGTGGTCATCAAACTCACGTTGAAGTCGAGAAGTGCATCCATCTGGTTTTGGATAATGGGGATGGTCTTTAGGAGCTTCTCTGTGTTCATAGTTCTCATTACACCTTCCGCCCTTTGACAACGAAAACGACAACCGTACAGTTCAGTAAAGAATCAATGAGAGTTTTCATTTTTGGGTGAACTATCGCTTTAAGAATCAGAAATCAGACTTACCCTCGTTTTACTTTTGTGAAGTCAAAAGCCACTTGTCTGTACGAGACTGCCTTTTCGTTCAGGTAGCGGCTGTACCTCCGGATGAAGGTGGACATGTCATATCCTGCACGAAGAACAGAACATGTTGTCTTTTGCGTTCACAGTGACCCTCGGGTTGTTGAACTTAGTCATACCGCAAACTATATTCTTGTGTTCTGATTCCAGATATTTAAAAATGCGAGTCCTTGATGTTTTAGTCGAATCCTGAACGCAATATTTCAGTATGATTGTGACTCATTGTTATTGCTAAGAGGAAATAACATTCCGGTTTCCACAGGGTTAGTATAATGCATGACACAGCCAAGAATTCCGTAAGCTTTATCTGACTCTACTAACTATGACAGGTCATCGTGATGTGTACTAGTCTATGCCACTAGTCATAAACTCAAATACAAGTATACTAAAGATAAAAGATACAACACATAAAAGTATTACAAATATGGCTGGACATATTAAATATTTACAATATATTCTACAATAATTATGCAAATATGAAAACACAAAAGACAGAAATAGCCAAAAATACTATTACAAGTTTGTTAATTTCTGTGAATTAATTTGTTCAAAATGTCTGTCTGTGTCTTCAAAACACTGATTCAATAATTCACAGTAACTCAAAAATGTCCACGAAAGTCCCTGTATGGCATTTTAAATTCTTATATATTTTTACTAAAGCATTTTAATGTAGATAAAAATGTAATATTTCTTGTCTTTATTCTATTCATTTTTTAATTGCAGATTTGTATTGTATTTTACTTAACATCACGAATGTACTTGGCCGCAATGGCATAAAATAAAATAAAATAATAAAATTAAATTAAATTAAATTAAATTAAATTAAAAATTAAATTAAATTAAATTAAATTAAATTAAATTAAATTAAATTAAATTAAATTAAATTAAATAAAATCAAGGATCAAGATGAAGTATTGCAGGGTGCCTCAGAAAGAAAATCTGAGCCAGGAAGTTCTAGTCACTTTCAGAAAATGGGCCCAGAGTCCTTCTTGAAAGACTCTCCTCTGATTCCCCTGCTGCCTTCTGTGATTGCTGGCTGCCAGGCAGCTTCTTAACATGGGAAAAGCCTTGGGTAAATAAAACCACTAGTGCTTTATTTAAGCTGAAAGTCGGCCATGTTGCCGAACAGGTCCCAAAAGGGATTTCAGGGAGAGAAGAGCAAACAGACAGACAGAGAAATAGCGAGAAACAGGACCTAATGCTTCCACTGCAGACCCTCCAACACCACATCTGACCATGACTAACATTAAAATGATAGAACTGTGAAAACTGTGCAGAGCATGTTCTGTCAGCTTCTCAAATATTCATCATGTCTGCATTTGTCATAGGTTTATTGCTCATGAAAATGGATGACGCAGCTGCAATGTGTTTGGAATAACAGAATGAGTAATGAAGTGTCGGGCTGAAAGTACCTACCTTGTAACCCGCTTTTGTCCAAAAAATTACTGAGGTTGAATAATGTGTTCCTAGAGGCCAGATATTGTACAAATCTCTGTCAACATGAAGAACAAAGAGTTCATGTTTCAATTTATTCTCAAGTTAGTTACCGTGCAAATAAACAGTACTGTCAAAGCCACAAGTGTAAAATTGATTGACTGTGGCACACGTGCTGGTTTAAATGCTTTAGCTAGAGCCCTAAAACAAAAATGTGATCAAACACTGTTGAAAATACCAACAGTTTAAGGATTAGTTCACCAAAAAATGAAAATTCTGTTATTATTTACTCTCTCATGTCATTTCAAACCTGACTTACTTTCTTCCATGAACACAAAAGGTGAATCCTGGCCACTCTTTTCAGTAAAATGACAGTGAATGGTGACTAGGGCTGTAAAGAGTCAAAAATGACACAAAAGTATTGTGTATAATGCATGTTATGAATTATTAATCATTGAAAAGAGTGGCCAGAATTTTCTTAAAAGAATTCAAAATAAATAAATAAATTAAAAAAAAGTAATGTAATTTAAAAATGTAATTAAAATAAATAAAATACAATAAAATGTAATTAAAATATAAAATGTAATTTAAAAATGTAATTTAAATACAATAAAATGTAATTAAAAAATAAAATAATTCAAAGTAACTAAAAAAATAAAAGAAAAGAACTTAAATAAAATGTAAATAAAATCAAATGTAATTACACAAAATAAAATAAAAAAAATAATACACAAAATAAAATTAAAAAAATAATAAAAATTTTGTGAGTTTGGAATCACAAGACAAGACAGATTTTAAATTTTTGGGTGAACTATTCATGAGTTCATCAGGCTAGGCATCATCACTCAGGTTAAAGGTGACGAGTGTGTAAAAAAGCATGTGTGTGTGTGTATTTTGGGAGGCTGACCTCATTGCCGTAGACCATAAGGTGGTGTGTGGTGATGAGAGATTTGAACACGACCACCCAGCTGGTGTTGGTGGTGCGCTCAAACAGCGTGTCGGCCAGCTGAGGGATGTTGACATTCATCTCGTTGGTGCACTGGATCAGATCTGGTGAGAGAGAGTTGAAAGAGGTCAATATGTTAATTCAAACTGCCACAGTGTTTGCATTTGTGCCTTAAATAACTGAAACTGTTTGACTTGTTAACATTTGTTAGAAAAACCCTTCCATTCCAGCTTTCCTCAAAAGGCTTACACCGTGTCCAAACTAGTGGTCAACTGATGGGTTATGAAATGACAGATGATGATACTGATATAAAGAGAACAGGGTGGTCAATGGTTGACATAGACACTATGATTCAAAAGTTTGAGGTCAGTAAGACTTTTTTTTTTTTAAGAAATTATTACTTTTATTCAGCAAGGATGCATTAAATTGCTCAAAAGTGACAGTAAATACATTTATAATGTTACAAAAGATACAATTTTTATTCATCAAACCAATCCTAAAAAAAACAATTATCATGGTTTTTACAAAAATATGAAGCAGCACAACTGTTTTCAACACTAATATAAATACAAAATGTTTCTTGAGCAGCAAATCAGCATATCAGAATGATTTCTGAAAGATTATGTGACACTGAAGACTGTTGAAACCTCAGCTTTGCCATCACAGGAATTATTATTATTATTTTTTTTTAATTTTTAAAATAGAAGCAGTTATTTTAAAATTGTAATAATATTCACAATGTTACTGTATTTACTGTATTTTTAATTTAAGCCTTGGTGATCATAAGAGACTGTGATATGATTTCAGTTATTACCCAATTCACTGAAAAAATATTCAGAAGTTAGCCTATCTTTTGCAAATTGACAAAAGCTCACTGGTCAAAAATCTCATTCTATATGTTATTGTAAGTTATAAAAAAAAAAAAAAAATTCATTGGCTATAGTTGTCTTGCATCACCAGTGTGAATCTCATCAATGAAATTACAGACAAGGTTCAAAAAGTGTTTTATTTTGTCAAAAAAAAAAAAAAAAAAAAGTGAAAGATTTTAATTAAAACAGAAATAAGGCAGAGAATTATACATTTTATTTTTCTGTATTATTTTTGTTGACAAATTATTATTCAATAATTATTATAATGCCACTGAAAAAAATGAATGAAAATAGCATGAAAAAATATTGACTAAATTATGTACAAGACATTTGTGTAAAAAACAATTACTTGATGGTGCGTGAAACTTCTGTATCCTTTTAACCTTCAAAATGATTAGTCAATCATTCTTATAATGCCATTAAGAAAATGAATGAATACAGCATGACAAAATATTGACTAAATGATGTACAAGACATTTGTGTAAAAAAAAAAAAAACAACATAAAAATTACTTGATGCATGAAACTTCTGTATCCTGTTAACCTTCAAACTCAATGCCACAGTTTCCAATGTGGTGGTGACATTATAAAAGTCGGCTAACCTACCGAAAAACCCGCCGTTTCCAGAGATCCGACTCTGTAGACGTGTGATTCTAAGGTGCCGCTGCTCAGTGCGTTAGCATTCAGCGCTGACATGGTAAGAGTGAGAGACATGCATTGATATCCTGTGCATTATTAGTTCTTTGGCCTGGCTCCACAGCCATCTGCGCTCCAAAAGCAAGAGCGGGATCCCTCAAGGCTTTCTCTACGCCACCAACACTGTGAGACTCATTCAGGGCTGCAGCTTATCATGCCATTCATGAAACCTCCCAGACACAGGAGGAGGACAACGCCGCCTCTCTCCACTAGGAATTAGATCTGAACGGGATTATATCAAAGTTTTCTTGATTCAAATGAAAGACAAAACTAAATGGAAGCTGGTTAAAAATAGCAAAATAAAACAAATATATAATATTAAAAAGTTAAAAAGTTGCATATATTATATATATATATATATATATATATATAAAAAATATATGCAACTTTTTAACTCAATTCAGAATTCACAATTTTTTCCCCTCGCAACTGCGAGTTTATTTCTCACAATTCTGACTTTTTTCTCATTAAAATCTTAAGATTAAAATGCATGTTTGAGCTGTTTTAACTGAAAGCTAGGATTTAGCAAATCGGAACTGAAAGCACAATTTAGCAAATCGAAGGAACAAAATATTAAACCATGGCCACGATTTACTATTTTGTTCCCTCAATTTGCTAAATCATGCGCATGACTTACTAATTTGTTGTAAAATTTTGCGCATGATTTATCAAATCGAGGGAACGAATTACTAAATCGTACGCACGATTTAGCCTACTATTTTTTTCCTGCATGTCATGTGCGGGGCTCCGTAGAAAGCAACTTGCACTGACATATCTTAAAATATATCAGAGCCGCCAGTGTTTTATCTCAAGATGCACACAAGTAATGTTTTTTTTTTCCAAGGCATGTTTATAAAAGCTACTTAAATGCCCTAATTGAACTAAGGCCTAATCCTGGCTTAATCTAAGCCCTGTTTGTGAATCTGGCTTGATAGTTAGTTAATAGTGAGAATTAGACCCTAACCTAAAGTGTGTCTGAAATCAAAACTGCGATATAGAAACTCACCATCACAATTGCAAGAAAAAGAAAGTTAGAATTGTGAGATAATTACCTTTTTTTTTATTCAGTGGCGAAAACAAGCTTACATAGGAACCTCTTCTAGACATACTTAAATGAAAAGGCCACTTTTCTACAACCCATTTCAAAGACAAAAGAGTAATTACACACTCCTCAACAAATTGCCACCCAATATTAGTGCGTACGCAGCCTTTTGAAGTGGGAATGTGAAAATTTGCTGCACAGTGAGCATGGGTGGTCTACAGAATGCCCTCTCTTTTACAGATAACATCCACCATTTAAACCTGCACAAAGGCTTGGCCACGTGACAACAAAAGACTTTTCAGAGCCAACACAAAACGCCTGTGCTGAGCATGACGCCGCTGCAAGTGTACATGTCCATGGGGCTCAAGTGAAAGATCAAAGCCAGAAGACGCCGTGGACTTGATGTTTGATGGTGTTATCGTCCTACGCCAGGGTAACCGGACACTGTCGGGTTTACCCTACACGCCCTTATGTAGCCAACAAGCACATTTGAAAGGAGAAATGAGAAATCTGTAGGACTCTTTCCCAAACTAGATCCATCTAGTCTGTATCTCTATCTCTCTGGGGTGAAGATAGACATGATTGATGGCCCAACAGGGTGCATGTGTAGTGTATCCAACCATGTGATGTTCACGTAATGAGAAACAAAGCAGTCATGTGACTTGCTCTGCTTAAACATTAAAGTGTCTGAAATTTTCCTGATACTCGGCCTACAAAAAAAAAAAAAAAAAAACACTTCCCAAACTTCTCATATAATAAAATATTCATGTTGTTCTGACATTGATGCTTATAATCTGAAATGCCTCCAGGGTAAATAATGCAATATTCAAAGTAGTCACACTCCAACATGTGCAAAGACAGTGTTCTCTCAGTTTAATATTACACTGACTTTATTTCCTTTCATAAATATGTTGGTAGAAAAGGTCGGTATTAAAGGGATAGGTCACCCATAAATGAAAATTGTCATCATTTACTCACTCTCATGTCATCCCAAACCTGTATGTCGTACTTGAACTCTGAAGAACTTGGAATATAGAGCACAAATGTTATACTTTTAAGGTGCTTTTGCATCTTTCTTGATTACTGAAAGCTCTAGTCTCTATATTAACTGTAAAATTCATGGTGGGAAAAGCTCCGCAAAAGTTTTCCTTTTGTATTCTACAGAAGAAAGAAACTCAGTATGGGTTTGAAACAACATAAGGGTGAGTAAATGATGACAATCTTCATGTTCTACTCCTTTAAAACTTAACATGTGCTTCTAAACTTAAAAATAACAGGTCACTGCTGTGGTACAACTTTTAGACCTGACCCATCCAATGATTAAGGTTGAAATATGCAAAACTACACCACTAAATACACATTTCCTTATAGTTATATAATGTATTTGCATTTGGGTCAAAGACATGACACTCATTTTGTCCAAATTTATAAAGTTAATTAAAAACAGTATGTAATTCATATAGTCAATGACCTCTGTAATGAACATGTTTACAATTTCCAAATTAAAATTCATTTTAACATTCATGGTGTACCTGTCCAGATAAATAAACAAACTACTGTTCAAAAGTTTGGGGTCGGTAAGATTTTTTAATGTTTCTTCTTTTAAGTCTCTTACACCAAAGTCTGCATTTATTTGATCCAAACATATTTTAATTTACTTAAAAATGTAATTTATTCCTGTATTGGAAAGTTGAATTTTCAGAAGTCATTACTCCAGTCTTTAGTGTCAATGATCATTCAGAAATCATTCTAATATGTTGATTTGGTGCTCAAGAAACATTTATTATTATTATCAAAATATTAATTTCTCTCTTGACCCCTAACTTTTGGATGGTAGTGTAAATCTTTGGCTAAATCTTCTATCATTATTGGTTTTGAATTTTTTAAATACATTTAAATGTTTGTCCACCAAATAAGTCATTGTAACCAACATGCAGTAAGTATTTTTTATGAAGGTAACTTCATAAAACATGATACACATATTTTAGCGAATATCCAATTTTCTTAGAAATTAAAAAAAAAAAAAAAAAAAACATGTATGAAACTTACATGAAACTCAATTTGTACGTGCACACTGTAATCTATGCGCGCAGTCGCACACACACACAAAGATTAATCTATTTTTAATTTATACAGTGAACACTATAGTGGTATTTTACATTTAGGCCCAAATATTACATTTCTGTACCTGAATACTACAGTTAGACCTTACTTTATATGTAACTTTGTTATATTGTATATCTATGCTTGTGTTTTTGTTCTTATTTTTCTGTTCACTTGCCTTTAATAATGTTTGAAATGTATTAGTTAGGCTAGTAGTTTTGCTATGGTATTGAAGTAGCCTATTAAAGTGTGTTTTAATTAAATCGAAGGCAAAGTTACATTCGCACCCCAATATCTTTTTTCTTGCTAATCCGAAAAGTTATCCGATCTGAGACTCAGAAAAGATAATATGATCTGGACCACGAGTTTTGTGATCCGATTTAACCGATAACAATTACACTTCAAGAACTTTCCACTTCCATTTTAAACTACATCTTTTAAAGATCTCAAACATCCTTATTTTTGTCATTGACCCATTTGTACTTCATACAGAGCATCAATATCAGGAGAGCGTGACTAACATTAATAATTAACAAGGAGAACTGTTGATTGTCAAGGGACATTGATCTGAATGTTAGTGATGGGCTGGGCTAAATACGGTCATATATTAACGCATTGTGTGCCTGATGAAAAAAAAAAAAATCATGTTTTTTTTTCTGTTTACAAAGCAAAAGAGATGGATGATGTTTGTAGAGCAACATCAAACCCTAAGTCCTAATGGCATTAATACAGAATAATGGTCTCTAGTCTTAAAAACATTTCTTTTTGGAAAAGGACAGGAGAACATAGTTGACTCAGCAACAGGATGCTGCAAACTTCCTACAGTTCACAGAAGGAAACAGATTCAACATGAATCCTTTAAAACACTCAGTCATAAAACAGGTTGATGATGGAGCTATTTAGACACTCTGACCCCTGAACTGGACAAATGGCAGGAGGCTACAAGAGACACAGACCAAGAAACGGACAGAAAACAGGTAGAAAAAAAATGGCGATGGAGAAGAGTGAGGCCAACATGGGTATATTTCTCCATCCAGGCTCTGTTCCGCTTCAGGGAGAACCATTTGTGAGGGCAGAGGACAGGAAACCATTAAGTTAATGATTGCTCCCCTGATTCAAAGGCTTTAACTCGCAGACAGATAGAAGACAGAATCCTGCTCTACATCACATAAACACGATCCACAAAGGGCTGACTACCTGCAGACTAATCTGGACAGAAAATGAAAGACAAGTAACACGGGTCAAAGACTTAGTCAAGAAGAACTCCTGAGTTATCAGGTAATTTCAGTTTAGATACTGTAATCTGTGCCTGTGGTTCACCAAATAGTATGTTATAAACTGTAACACCAAATCAGAATTGCCAGAAGAGAAAAAAAAAAAAAAAAAAAGTGTAATATAATATAAGATATTAGTGTTGTCAAAAGTACCGATACTTCGGTACCAAGTCGGTACTGAAATTTTGAAAATGTGACGATACCAGCATTTCTGTAGTACCGGGAGTACCGAGTATCCAGGTATATTCTGTACCCACTGATAGGGCTGTGCCAGTATTTTACGTGAATATGACACGAGTGAAGCACAAAGCTTTGTTTATAGAAAAAATAGGTTAATAGGTTAGCAATTGAATGTGACATCGCAGCCACGGAAACATATTGGTTCATGCCGAATGAGAGAGGTACATCATACATTTAAAGGAACACTCCACTTTTTTTGAAAATAGGCTCATTTTCCAACTCCCCTAGAGTTAAACAGTTGAGTTTTACTGTTTTCGAATCCATTCAGCCGATCTCCGGGTCTGGCGGTACCACTTTTAGCATAGCTTAGCATAGTTCATTGAATCTGATTAGACCGTTAGCATCTCGCTCAAAAATGACCAAAGAGTTTCGATATTTTTCCTGTTTAAAACTTGACTCTTCTGTAGTTACATTGTGTACTAAGACCGACGGAAAATGAAAAGTTGCGATTTTCTAAGCTGATATGGCTAGGAACTATACTCTCATGATATTACGCAGCGCCTGTGACCCCCCGCTTTTGCACAGGGAGCATGCCTTGCAACCATTGAGACATTTGTGAGAGACGCTGCGTATTATCATTGCGCCTGCTGCACCCATGGTACAGCAGCAAAGTTCCTTGATTATTATTACGCCGGAATGACAGTATAGATCCTAGCCATATCGGCCTAGAAAATCGCAACTTTTCATTTTCCATCGGTCTTAGTACACAATGTAACTACAGAAGAGTCAAGTTTTAAATAGGAAAAATATCGAAACTCTTTGGTCATTTTTGAGCGAGATGCTAACTGTCTAATCAGATTCAATGAACTATGCTAAGCTATGCTAAAAGTGGTACCGCCAGACCCGGAGATCGGCTGAATGGATTCGAAAACGGTAAAACTCAACTGTTTAACTCTAGGGGAGTTGGAAAATGAGCCTATTTTCAAAAAAAGTGGAGTGTTCCTTTAAGCTTTGTCGGTTTTGTATTCTGTTTTGTGAATCACAATCTGGTCACCCGATTAGCAGAGAATTTAACAATATTCCATTAGTTATTCCACTGAACGTGAAATCTCTGTTTCTTTTCCTAAATCTTCACTAGGGCTGGGCAAAAAAAATCGATTTTTCGATTAATCGTTTTTTAAAATGTGGTCGATACAATATCGATTTTCAAAAGCCACGTATCGATTTTTTTCTGTAAACATTGGACATAATATCTGATTGATGTTAATCTTATTACTAGTCTTCTCCACTGAGTATCATCCTTTTATTTACCTTGTGATATTACAGCAAGGACAGTGTCATTAATTTAGTGCTGAACATGGCGGATGCAGCTGCGCCTTTCAGCGTGAAAGACATTCCGGACAGTTGAAGGAACTGTCAGTTTCCCGATCGGGCCAGCGCTGCATGATCATTAAAGTTTATCATTTGCACGCGTTTTCAAGCTTTGCCAATTTAAGCATTCAAGCGAAAGAGAACAAGCGCTCAGACAGCGTGCAAATAAGAAAATGATTTCTCTTTCACCTCTCCTTGCGTCTAAACGGACAAATTCACACAAATTTATCTCAAAATCTCCGCCTTTGCGAGTATCTCGGTAAACATAGTCGGTTACGGTTATGGTAAGCAGTAGAGAAAGAATGCATGCGTGTCATTATTGTATGTATCAGTGCATTAGTTTTAAAGTGACAGAAACCTAAAATTCCAGAAGCTGTCTGTGTTTTAATGTTAATCAAACTAAAGAGAAAATCACTCCGATCTTCACTGAATGTTTCTGTAACTTTAATAAGGATTAACCTTTATTTATTTTGTACAGTGAAGATTATATACAGTGTTTATTTGAGCTGTTGCTTGTAGTTTAATTATTTGTTCTTTTTTATTAATGACTATTTGCTTGTCTTTGATAATCTTTGAAATTTATATTAGTAGTTTTAGCTGTGGTCTCAAATGGAATCGAGAATTGTTAAATTTCACTGGTATCTAAAATATTGGGTGTCATAACCTTATTTATTACAATATAGGTAGGCTATACATGGGTCAAAAACAACAAAAACAATAACTATTTTATTCATTTATTATTTTTTTGTGGTGGGGCCAGTGAACATTTATTGAATTCATGGAATAAAAATAATAATCGAGAATCGAATCAAGAATCGAATTGAATTGGGACATCTGAATCGATACCCAGCCCTAATCTTCACTCACGCAGGGGATTATAAATGTTTCTTCCTTTGGTTCGCTTTTAATTAGGCCTATTATATTCGCATTCTTTACTGTGGTAAAGTAGAAAAAACACCGTAGGACAGAAACCTTTTTGCTTGCACATCAATTTCTATTTAACACAGTTTGCGCTTGTTATTAGACTTTTTTTTAAGGCGCGTCAAATTTATTTGTATAGCGCGTTTCACACGTGCTGGAGATTTTTAGTTTCGCTTTCTCTGGCAGCGCAAAATCAAACATAGCCTGAATGTCTGAAGATAAAACTAGCTCTTCAGACCTTTTACAATAAGTGTCAATTGCTTGTAACATCAGGAGATAACATGAAGATATTATTAAAGAGAAATGGTCTCTTTCCTGCTCGTGTGCACATCCCTCTCAAAGCGCAGAGCGGCTATATGATGCATCTCTGTGTGGAAATAAAAAACGAATGTTTTTTAGAATAATAGTTAACTTTCTTATTATTTAGGTTACCATTATTTACTGATATTTATTTCATAGTTTTACAGGCTGTAGTGTATTGTTTCACTGAAGGAATAGCTAAACACGCACGTCTGTTTCAAAATGGATGTTTGAGCATTTGTTTAGGCCTATTTATTTTTTTACATTTCAAAATTTATTTCATTGAGGTATATACACACACACACACACACACACACACACTACCATACACACACACACACGCTCAAAATATTTATATGTATGATTACCATCATATTTAATATGTTTTTAAAAATAGGCTAGTTAAACAAAATAGTAAAATAGTTCCAACAGATTTTCCTGTGGTACCGAAATTGGTACCGAGAACTGTAAATTTTTACTGGTATTGGTACCGACTACTGGAATTTTGGTACCGTGACAACACTATAAGATATGAATTAAAAATCGTTTAATGCACAGCTAGCCGTGGATTATATCACTTATAGCACGGTCATTTGCTAAAATTGACAAGTTAAAGCTGTTACTGACGTTTACAGAGCAATATTTGACTGGAAGGGTAAAAATGACATTTTTGTCAGCTACGTCTCAATAGATCTAGCATTCTGCATGCTGTAAATCAGATACAAAGATAAACAGTGATGTTACCCCATCGTCGCTGAGAAATATGATGTAGCATTTCAGTAGCGATGCTATTTTTTTAAATAAAAGTCAGCAACTTGATGCGTTTCTGTGCCCCTGTATGTTTCTGATCTCTGTGTGCGAGAAACGTATGCGTGTTTGTGTGAAAAGCAGCGCATTACTATAGGTGTTTAAACTAACTAGAACTACTTGTGCATTAAACAGTTTATAATGCACACCTCCTAGCCAATCAGAATCGACTATTCAGACAGACCATGGTGTGTGTATGACTGATGCATTTAAGTTATAAATAATTAAGTGCTGCAAATCACTTTTCAAAACATATTATAAACAGACAATATTGCTTTCCATGCAAACCATGTGGTAAACATCCGTTCAGCACCAGTAAAAAAAAGATCATGGCAAAAAAAATGCCACATGTACAGAGCTCACTGGCTAGAGGAAGAAGAACATATCTAGGTTGGAATGTAGGCTTGACTTTGCAGCGTTGTAGAATCCAGAGCATGTCAAGGAAGTGGAGGTAAAGAGAGAGAGAGAGGATCAACAGGGAGAATGAAAGAGACAGCTGCACAGAAATCAGGGAAACACACCACATAAACTTAAGATGTGCCAGAAAAAAATAAACTGCTGTGAACTTGGGAACTATGACTAATAATAAAAAGATATGCAAAAAGAATAGCATTTAGGAAGTAAAGCATATAAAAATAAAAGTAATCTAGTATTCAGCAGACAGGAAATCAAGCATATAAGACACTGTCTTCTCAAAAGAGAAGAACAGCTGCTAAAGGTAACTAAAGTAAAACTTCATGTCAGGGCTCATTTTAAAATCACTGTTAGCTGGAGGCATTTTATCAATAGTTTTCTCAATGGTACTCATTAACAAAATAATAACCTGAGACTGGGAATGAGATTCAAGCCAATATCTTCAAGGTAAATTTTCCCTTTCACAAACATCTTGAAAAAAATACTTCATGGCTGAAAGGCATAAGTCATTAGCTAATCCTACATAAAAAGTGACGATTAAATAGATGAATGATTACAGCTGGGAATACACAAAACGTCAAACAAGCAAATGTTTGCATTTTTTTTTTTTAATAGGACAATAAACAGAAAATCTGAATCACTTGGACTGCTTCCCCACTGGACTTTTCCATATTTAGACAGTAATGTTCAGAATGAAGTAGCATGTCTGCTGTGCGAACAAAACTCTGCTGATTAGACTCAAGGAGTTTTGACTCATGAATTTCCCCTGATCCAGCTCTTGATGGAAGAGTCACTGCACTCTCCTATCTGCAGACATCTCCCGTTTAATCAGCTCCCAACATTTTTCTGATTTACGGAACAACTTCCTGTTGGCTGTTTAGATTTTGAATAGTTGGCGGCCTACAAGAATGCAGGAAGTATCTTGAACTGGTCCACTGGGTTCATCCAGGACAAGACACTTTGCAGTCTGGAGTTTGGGAGGCGTCTGGGAGCAGGAATGCTGATCAACTCCCTGTTCTAACTCAATGAAAAAAAAAAAAAATTGTCAAAGTTATTATGAAATTAAAACAGTAAATCCCATTATGGTGCTCTTTAATGTGGTGCGCATGTAAATCGACCAGCTCTTTGTCTTTACTACTAGTTATAGCATGAAATAAACATGAATGAACATCAGAAATTATGCTGAAAGAAACAATACAACTTACCAAAATGTATCATGTCTAATGTAATCGCTCAGTGTTTCAGTGCACTTCTCCAATCATTTAGTCTGTTTAAACTCCATCCCTCCACAGTCAATTGCAAGTTCACACACAGTTTTGGCCTAATGGTTAGAGAGTCAGACTTGTAACCCAAAGGTCATGGGTTCGAGTCTCAGTACTGGCAGGAAATGTAGGTGGGCGGAGTGAATGAACAGTGCTCACTTCCACTCTCATTACCAGAAACTGAGGTGCTCTTGAACCCCCAATCACTCTCCAGGTGCCACAGCAAAAAAAAAAAAAAAAAGGCAGCCTACTGTTCACGGTGTGTGTGTGTGTGTGTGTGTGTGTGTGTGTTTTCAACACTCACTGCTGTGTGTGTGTGCACCTAGATGGGTGAAATGCAGAGCACAATTTCCAAGTATGGGACACCATACTTGGCCACATGTCACTTGCACTTTTCAAAATCTAATCAAAAACTGATGGGCATTTTTTTCTTTTTTCTTCTTTTTTGATAATACTTACACTCAGATGTATTATTAGCAGCTAAAGTCAGCACTGTCATTTAAAGTTGCCCTCACTAAATACTACCAATACTAGTTTAGAAAAAACTTATTCTGGAACTGCTTTGTGATGCTTGGTGAGTGCAACTTAACAGAACGGTCTGTCCATGCCCTAAATTTCAGTCATCCATTGCTCAAAAAGTGGTAAGGAGGGCGTCGTAACCTTTCTATCTCTGCTGTATTTGGGTTGTTGTGACTAGTTACATAATATTTGATCACTTAAAACCGGTGAGGTAAAGAGGCACTTTGCTAATGGCATACTGGGTCAATAATTTAGGAAATGGAACATGAAGAAAGTCAACTACAAATGCTTTAGAGCCAGGCTCAGCTAGGAGGTTCAAACAGTGACTCTAAAAGCAGTACTGGTCTCCATTCACACACAGCAGGGTAGCGAGTCAGCACTCTTTCTTGACTGACTGTCATTTGATGCCTCTCAGGTCACATGCTACATTTCTACACAGGTACAGACACACACACAGTCGCATGACTGACTTACAGCGGATCTCTGCCAGAGTGATCGGACACCATAAAACAGGTCCAAGGGGTCACTTTGTTGAAACAGATGACATTTTATGGGTGTTGTAACCACGCTGATTGGATGGGAGCGTTACAGTCAACGCTACGCAAGCTTTTCCGCCCTACAAACTGGTAGACGCACAGACGCTCAGGGCGCTTTCGTTTTCGCAACCTCAAAATTGGGCTTAAGTGTGTATTTGCAAATATGGATACTAAACAGCAGGAACACCAATCAAGATGAGAGCACTTTAATCTACGATTATAACAAAACTGATCCGATTTCCACTGGCTGTCTGACGGTTCATCAGACAAGATGTATTTCACATTCTGAAAAACTTCAGCAGTAACCAGGCAGACAAAACGCCATATAATTTTTGTTTTGACTACATTCTGAACCAGCAATCATGTACACTGCGTGATAAACATTACATAATCGTGAACATTCTTCTACAGGCTGCTCAGAAAAGCTCTGCAGTTATAGGAAATAAATCTATCTGATGAAATAAAAATGAATAATGAGTTAATTCAATTCAAGAACTAATTTTGCTAGGAGTGTCTGTGTATCTAAAAACCATAAAGATAAGCGAGTGTGTGTGTGTGTGGGGGGGGGCATTTGGTCTCACGCAGATTCTAGGAAGCGTCTATCATATTGCAGAACTGACTCATATGAAGGAGCACCCAGAATAAGCCTTGATTCCACAGAACTTGCTTACACAGCACTGGGGCACAGAAGGCCAGCCAACATGACTTCAACAAGTCATGGAAATACAACAGTGGAAGGTCCGCTGTTGATGTTGGTGGTGTGTATATGTGTGATCACCTTTAAATAAATTCAGCAACTACCCATCCAATCTCTCGTGCTAAATCCACCAGTTTACATACACTAAACCAATGTTTCTCTACCCAAAAGTGGGTCACAAGACCGTTCTAAGTGGGTCGCGGAGTATGCAGTCAAACAAACAGCAAAAAATGTAATTCTAAATGTTTCTCTGATGCAAGACTTTTATTTTGAAAGACATGTGTGAAAGCTGTTGACTATTCTGTCAGGAGCAGTTTAAGTAGTGCCTGAGTGCGCTGTCCTGATTCAGCATCTGAGATGTTGTCAGGCTATATGTCAGTGACATTATTCCAACGTTATTTTCTTAACTTGTCCGTTATACCGTGTTTGTACTGCACTCTTCCTTTGCATGCGCATACCAACTTACCAACTTTACTGTATTAACAAAAACTAGTTTGGGACTGCTATTTTATAGCCTTACCTTATACTGTTTATTCATCAGTATTAATCATATTCTTACAATTTATGTGTAGGTTAAGTAACATGGGAATGGTGTGTGTGTGTGTGTGTGTGTGTGTGTGTGTGTGTGTGTGTGTATCAACCTTTTTTGTGAAATAAATTTGCTTAGTTCACCCAAAAATGAAAATTCTCTCATCATTTACTCATCCTCATTTCATTTCAAACCCTTTTTTTTTTATCTTTGAAACACAAATAAAGATATTTTTAATAAAATCTGAGAGATGTCGCTCCATTTAAAGTCTATTCTACCAAAACTTTGATGCTTTATAAACACATTGTATTAAAAAAAAAATTAAAGTGAATCAAGAGGTTTAAATCTTCTGAAGAGATACAATCACTGTATATGATTTAATTTAATTTGAAAATATACACCGTCACTTTATATGAAAGATTTTCAATTTAGGTTTCTATTCATATATTATTATTTATTCACATTGATCAACACACATACATCGAGTACATCAAATATAACAAATGAGGTTTGTTCTGGAGGAATTTCTGAGGTTTCTCTAAAAATACCTCAAAAAAATTAGTAATTGATGACAGAATTTTCATTTTTGGGTGCACTATCCTTTTAAAAGGTGAAGCGTGCGAATTTTATGGGAGATTGCCCAACCATTAGCAGATGGAGGGAGTGTTTGTATTTTCAAATTCTGTTCAATTCTGTTTAGCAATGCTAGCAGAGAAGAAACTACACACTTAAACCAATGTGAACCAGCATTACATTCAGTAAAGCTTGAGCAGTATAGCAAGCGAGTGCTCTGCATTTCCTTAAATGCTAGTGAACACACTTACACAGCCTTACTGACTAATAATGGCGGGCATTATGGAGCAAAAGCCAATGTCCATATATGGACATAAAAGAATGAATAAGGCACCTGCCGATCCACAGCAACCCTCTGCAATAACTAGATTAGTATTAAATTAGTAAGCTCAAACTTCATAATAAGCCAAAAAGTCAAAAGGTGTAACTCCTCTGAACAAAGACTTAACTTTTTTAATTAATCAAATCACAAAATATATTTTCTCTTCTATCAGATTAGAGTGAAACTACAAAGAATTGTGTGTCTAAATGTAATTGCATTTTTACTATGTTCTTGTTTTTACCTAAAATGTTTTCCTAAACTAAAACATGCAGAAACAATTGAAGGACATTTTTCAGCCAGCTGGTCATTTCTGGAATAAGGGTAGTTCAAGAGGAATGTTCTCCCTACCCCGGAAACCCGGCCCAAATCAAAGAGGCTGGGGGACGGAGCCGGAGCTGTATCTAATGTTCAAATCAAACAGAAGGAGAGCGAGACACACTGCTATTTCTGTCCCAAAGGAAACTCCAGGCACAGAAGGCACTGCTGCCCTGAAATACCGACAAGACCTCGTCACACACACACTCTCCACGCTACGGGAACAACATGAGGGCAACCGGTCTACCGTGGAACAATGTTCTTGACGCAATGATCACGAAAAACTCAACATAAGCACATACTTTTGAGGGAGGAAGGCAATTACGTCTGACCTCCACTTAGTCTAAGAGTTCAGAACTTCTCTCTTCTCCTTAAAAACTGTCTGTCAGCACACATGCCATTCTGTATTGTCAAGACCCAGCTAAAAATAGTTACGCCATGAGGAAATTAGCACTGTAGGGTGGGAACGAAAGCAAAAAGCTATATGTAAACAAGCGGTAAGCGATAAAAGACTATATGTGGTGGTGCCACCAGCCTTGATTTGACTCAAACGATGGCGCCACATTCACTGACATTGGTACAAAAATACACACACACACACACACAACCAGAAAGATCAAGTATTTTACTTCAAGTTTGAATAAAAAAGAAACAACCCTGCCAAAAAAAAAGAAACAACAACTGCAAAGCCGACAATCTAAGAACAAACTGCAGTTGATTCATTGACTTATACAGTTTGAGTTAATCAAAGGCTTCAGATCTCACTAAACAGACTCAAACAATCACAAGACTGATAAGGTCAAGATGGGTCCCAAATGAGGCCATTCTTCCTGAGTATTATAAGAAACACTAGGCATAATTCAGGCTCTATGAGACCTGCCAGCACCTGTGGGAGACTGAGAACATCTCACTCTGAGAAGACAACCTGAATCATAGCAAGCAATAAATATGACATCTGCATAAAGTTAAAAGTTAACATGACAGAACTGTCTTATGAGTTCAGCCGCTGCCAGGATTGAGCCAATTACAACACAGTCCTCTATAAACACCTGCCACAGTATATCTTAAATTGAATGTTGCATAACTTCTAAAAGTCAGCATGTTCTTCACTTTAATTGTGAAATAAACCTTAACCAAAGAACTGAAAAACTATAGGGTTTGAGGCAAACTCCAAAGGGTGTCAGTATTTATACACACACCTGTCAAGGTCCAAAAAAGTACCATGAAATGCCATAAAACATTAAATCCATACGTCTTGTGAACTATATTTTTGTCTTTTAAAGCTTTGTGTGAAGAAAAAACTGAAAGTTCACTGAAAATCAAGCTTGATACCTATTCTTTATAATTGATATCTCCTTTTATGTCTTATGACAACATGCTGTTGAGTAAATTTTAGCATTTTTTTATTTTGTTAACTATTCCTTTAAGAAATCCACAATAGTCATATGGTGGTAAAGTGACCCTAATAAAACATGCTGTATTTTCATTTTGCAACATTCAAAAGACAAAGTATGAGTGATTTTCTCTTGCAGCAAATGTTTGTTTGCAATCATCAGATTGCTCAATGAATCCATTCGACTGCAAGTGCCCTAATTAGACAGCAGATGGGCTCATTTTTTAAATGTGGTTAATTATTAGTTAGCAAGTTAAATCATTAAATGCGCTGCACTGTACTCATGCTATCTGAAAACTCCATGCAAAAGGGACTCAAATGATCACTAGTCACCGGTTAAACATCAGCAAAGGTCGCTGGAGGAAGCTGGTTAAATAACACGAGCAGCACTGAACGTGAATCTTTTGCAGGCCTCGAGCCCAGAACCTCTCGTTCCCAGGGCGACGAGTGACTGACGTAACTTTCAAACGCGGGTCCGATAGCAACGTAGTACAAAATCCCATGACACTTACAATCCAAATGCTTCTTCTTTGGCCCCATGACTTCGTGCGTGGTCGCCTTGCACACCGTTTTGGACACCGCGGAACCGGTAACACTGTGTTGCGCTGCCGTTATCCGATCCGTTATGCTTTGTCCAGACATCCTCGCAGTTTTAAACAAACAGAAAAAGGGGAAAAACAACAAAAGAGGGGGGGAAATCTACTCGGGCTGCTAAATCCAACGGCAATGCTGGTAGTCCCTGGGATGTGCACTGTTCCGCCACCTGACTGGGGAAGAAAGAGAGAAAAGAAATGAGATTGCAAGTAAGACGCATCCGGCGCTTAAGAGAGTCCAAATGAAGTTTGCTCTGTATGTATAACGTCAGCTGATCGCGACATTTACGTACCAAACGTTTCCTCCTCTATTAACAGCAGCGTCCTCTCTCTCTCTCTCTCTCTCTCTCTCAACCCCTCTGTCACGCACTCTCCCTCGCCCTCTCCTCTCCCTCTCTCTCTCTCTAACTCCCCCTTTTTCCTCCTCAATGGCTCTCCTCTCGGATCTTGCCTCCCCCTGCTGGGTTTAAAAGGCTCGTAGGAAAATGGCGGGTGTGTTTCCTCTTTTCAGAGGATCCTCCCAAGGTTTATATGGATGTTGGATGGTCTGTGTGTAACGACGCCATGTTGGCTCTAACCATCAGGCTGGGGTCCTCACACTACATATGAAGTGAGTACTACGATTTGGCTTGTGAGCCAAAATGGCGGCTCTAGATGGACAGTTTCTATGTATTATCTACCAGGGCGACGGTTCACGTGACGGAATTTATCCAACCGAATTCACGGTTTCATATATATAAATAAATAAATAAATATATATAGATATATATATATATATATATATTAAAGAAATTAGAAAGTCTGATAGAGGGAATCCATGTAATCTAGACTTTACAAGAAAAAATATATTATTTAAAGTAGTCGTTTAAAAACAAATGTACCATGTAAAACACACATTTTAAAAGCACATTTGATTCGTGCACTTTATTCTCACTGGTGTAATATATATTACACCATAATCGATTTAGACATGTCATTAAATAAATGTGTATTCATTCAATAGTTTAAAAAAAAATTCAATATGTAGGCTATTTATATTACAAGTAGCCTAGAAAGTGTGTGTGTGTGTGTGTGTGTGTGTGTATACACAGTATTCAGTAAGGTAGAAATCTTCACAATAATACAGTAGTAAATGTAATCTAATATGATCTTAGTAGAAAATATAAACTAAAATAAAAAGGGAAAATAAAGCTTGCCGGGTTTTTTTTTTTATCTTATTACTTTATTATAACATTTTATCATCATTTATGATGAATTAATACATTAATTACTTATTACTTTCCAGCTGATTGACTTGTGTGAAAGGCAATCAAAATACATAAAGCATTTTACATTAATTTCCCTTGTTGCAAGAATTACTTTGGCTTTCTTCCTCTTTCCTTACAAAATACATTACAAAAGGGAGACATCTAGTGATAAAAATATGCAATTACAGAAAACATTACTTTAGAAAAAGGTTGTCTTTTCGTGTTTTAAGGCTACTGATGAATCCTGGGCTCCACCATCAAAGCTTAAATAATTGCAAATTACAGAAATCTCAAATTACAGTATTTGATTATACTTATGTTGACCATATGCTGGTTGCGTTCAGTTTGTAAGTGTCCCTGCCTGCAGATCCTGAGCTGTTCTGGAATGTCCCAATTCTCATATTGACTGCATACAAGTAGCCTACAAATATCCAACATGATTTTTTGAATATCTTCCTGTGTTAAAGAAAATAGAAAGCCTGATAGAGGGAATCCATGTAATCCAGACTTTTCAAGAAAAAATATATTATTTAAAGTAGTCGTTTAAAAACAAATGTACCATGTAAAACACACATTTTAAAAGCACATTTGATTCGTGCACTTTATTCTCACTGGTGTAATTAGAACTCAAGCTGAAGAAAAAGAGAGAGGAAGGTCTCAGAGATTGAATGTCCAGGAGATGAGCCATTAATGCACAAAGCCAAAAGCACTGATCGGTTTCAGGACGAGGCTCATCTGTGTTAAATGGGCCGAGCAGACTGACTTATATCAACAGAACTGCACAGGTGGCTACAGTGTTCGTTGTGTTGCAGTCTTACCGGTAGAGGGCGATATGCACATGCAGGTCTCTATGTCCTTGCTCACAAACTTTCAAGAGCATCTTGACAACATCTATTTGAGAGACCGCAGGTGCACGTCAGCTTTTTCTATTTGCAGCAAATAATCTACTAGAATACTGAACAACATTTCAAGAGTTTGTATTTTTATTCTACAAAATAAGTATAATCTATAACTTTCAGGATCCTTTGACATGTAATCTTTACTAAATGCTAATAGCTTTTATTGTTAAAATCAATACTCTAAATAATAATAATAATAATAATAATAGAAAAATGCAGAAGTTTTATCATTAATCATAATTTGTTTTACAACAAAATAATAATTATTATCATTATTTCTGATATTGTTAATGTTATCTATAAATTGTAGAAAAATCCAGAGTTTGTATTTATATTTTGCATAAGTATTATCTTTAACTTTCAGGATACTTCTACACAAAATGCTAATAGCTTTTATTATTTGCATTATCTACAGTATTGACAAGTGTTTTTATAATTATCATTTTGATATCAAATAATTATTTCTATAGTACTACTACAACTACTAGTACTACTACTAATAATGTATTATATTAATAATTGTATTATTATTTATTAGTAGTAGTAGTAGTAGTAGTGGTATTAGTAGTATTATAAAAAGTAATTATCATTTTTATATGATACAATTTTGTTTATTTAAACGGGGAAAAATCTAAGATAATGATAGTAAATTATGGAGTGCCGCAAGGATCTGTGTTAGGCCCTCTGCTATTTTCAATATACATGCTGCCACTTGGTAATATTATAAGAAGACATGGAATTAGATTCCACTACTATGCCGATGATACTCAGTTATATATTTCGACACAACCAGATGAAAACTCTAAATTATCCAATCTGACAGAGTGTGTTAAAGAAGTAAAACATTGGATGACTAGTAATTTTCTTCTATTAAATTCAGATAAGACTGAAGTATTACTTATTGGGCCAAAAACCTGTACACAGAATCTCTCAGACTACAATTTGCATTTAGAAGGATGTACTGTTACTCCATCCTCGACAGTTAAAGACCTGGGTGTTATATTAGACAGCAACTTGTCCTTTGAAAATCATATTTCATATGTTACAAAAACAGCCTTCTTCCACCTCAGAACCATTGCTAAGATACGGAATATGTTATCTGTTTCTGATGCAGAAAAGTTAGTTCATGCTTTCAACTAAGCTGGTTGTCCTGCTTCCTCAATAAACAAGCTACAATTAGTACAAAATGCAGCTGCTAGAGTTCTTACCAGGTCAAGAAAATATGATCATATAACACCAATTTTATCATCTCTACACTGGTTACCTATTAAGTTCCGTATCGATTATAAAGTACTGCTAATGACCTACAAGGCTCTAAATGGTTTAGCTCCTGTGTACTTAACCGATCTTCTATCGCCCTACAATCCTTCACGCTCTTTAAGATCACAAAACTCTGGACTTCTGGTTGTACCTAGGATATCTAAGGTCCACTAAAGGAGGGAGAGTGTTTTCACATTTGACTCCTAAACTCTGGAATAGCCTTCCTGATAATGTTCGGGACTCAGACTCGCTCACCCAGTTTAAATCTAGATTAAAGACGCATCTCTTTAGCCAAGCATTCACATAATAAATCTCATATCAGATCAATTGCACATGACTATCTTTGCTTAATGTTATGAACAGCAGCTATGCTAATTATTCTCCATTTGCTTTTCCGTTTTACCTCGGGACGCCCGTCCCGAGGTGACTAGAGAGTACATCAGCTTCAGTTTGGATCCAGACTCTTAAGAAGACCTCAGATGACCAACACTTTTGAAGAGACGGCGCCAACTCCTGCGAGGACTTCAGAAGATGCAACATCTGGATCAACACGCACATTCGCAAATTTCTATATATCCTAATTATTGTTAACGTGTAATTCATTTTTCCAGGAGCTCTTTGCTTCTACCTTCAATTAAATTGCTAACAGTGATTGTAAATTAATTGCCTAAATTATTACATTATTAGCTAACTGCATTCTCTGTAAAGCTGCTTTGAAATGATATGTATTGTGAAAAGCGCTATACAAATAAATGTGAATTGAATTGAATTGAATTGAAAAAAATTATATTTATAAAAAACAGTGTGTGTAACTTAGAATTTTTTTATAATACTGATAATAATAATAATAATGTATTATTATAATAACTGTATTATTATTATTATTTATTAGTAGTAGTAGTAGTAGTATAAAAAATAATAATAATTATTATTATTATTAAAAATGCAGTTTTAAGACAGTGAGTTTTGAGATCCTGCCTGACACACTGATGTTTTGTATGCTGTTTTATATGGACCTCTGTCTGTGAGGAGAGAGCTGGTTATAGATATGGCTCATAATGAAAAGGTGTGTCCCTCAGGTCTGAATACCACATGGCTTGTGTTTCACACATAAACAATAAGGCATCCTGTGATTTCTGCCACCTGGGACCAGAAACACAGCTTTTCTGTCTGTTTAATCCCACAGAGATCTCTCACATGCACAGAAGTTTCTTCAAACGCTGTCCAGCAGTGATTCAACTCTATAAACTCCCTCCCGGTTCAGAGTGGTTTTGATACAGTAGTGCTCACAGTATAAACCATCATAAAGAAAAAGAAAAAAGAAAACTTCTTAGAAAAATAAGATATTTTGGTTGAAATCCGATGGCTCAGTGAGGCCTGCATAACCAGCAATGACATTTCCTCTCTCAAGATCCATTAATGTACTAAAAGCATATTTAAATCAGTTCATGTGAGTACAGTGGTTCAATATTAATATTATAAAACGACGAGAATATTTTTTGTGCACCAAAAAAACAAAATAACGACTTACATAGTGATGGCCAATTTCAAAACACTGCTTCATGAAGCTTCGGAGCGTTATGAATCTTTTGTGTCGAATCAGTGGTTCAAAGTGCCAAAGTCACGTGATTTCAGCAGCTTGGCGGTTTGACACGCGATCCGAATCATGATTCGACACACGTTCCGAAGCTTCATGAAGCAGTGTTTTGAAATCAGCCATCACTATGTAAGTCATTATTTTGTTTTTTTGGTGCACTAAAAATATTCTAGTCGTTTTATAATATTAATATTGAACCACTGTACTCACATGAACTGATTTAATTATGTTTTTAGTACATTAATGGATCTTGAAAGAGGAAGTGTCATTGCTGTCTATGCAGGCCTCACTGAGCCATCGGATTTCAACAAAAATATCTTAATTTGTGTTCCGAAGATCAACGAAGGTCTTGCGGGTGTGGAACAGCATGAGGGTGAGTAATAAATGACAGAATTTTCATTTTTGGGTGAACTAACCCTTTAAAATTGCTTATTCATTCAGACCTAAAAATAATTGCTTCAAGCATTCTTAAGTTAACCTCCACCAATTATTAAACTCAATTTCACAAAACATATTCACTTTTTTTTTTTTTTAAACAGAAACGTCTGAATTGTGAAAATTAACATTTAAGGAAATAGACTTACCTCAAAGACAACTATAAAAAGGGTCAAAAAATGGGTCATTAAAAGGGTGTGAGGAGAAAAGTGATATAGATGTCAGATGCTCGACATGGATATGTTTTTTTCTCTGTAGCATGTGCTATATGACCCCATTCAACAGCATATAACTGTTTCTGTGTTGGATGAAAGCTTACATAGATGACAAGCGATGCTCTTTTTGCTGACAGGAAAACAGTTAGGAGGTAACCAAGTTGACCGCTGTGACAGACAATACAATCTACAGAGAAGAGAAAAGGCATTTTCATCTGTCCTGTACCCGACACAGGGGCCAGACACCTGTCACTGACAGACTTTCCACTTTCTTTTTCACATTCCATCTCTCTATCTGCACACAGCTGACTTATTTCCATATTAGAAGTGTATTATAGAACATGGTGAACATTTTGAAACTATTTAAGCTGTGTTATCTGTCCTTATGTTGCAGAACCTAATTTCAGGAACAGTGCAACATGTTCCTGGATCAACATCTTTGTTGATCCTGGAACACCATTCCAATCAACCAATCAGATTTGAGGGACAAGTTTACAGTTTATGTCAAGTTTAGGCTTACACCCAGGTTTAGGTGCTTCTAGATCAGTGTTATTCACTATCATTTCCCCTTAACCTAAGGGATAGCTTAGGTATAGGTTAGGTTTAGGGGCAGGGATATGGTTAAAGTTTTAGCTCACCCAAAAATGAAACTTCTGTCATTAATTACTCACCCTCATGTCATTCCAAACCCATAAGACTTTCATTCATCTTCGAAACACAAATGAAGATTTTTGATGAAATCTGAGAGCTTTCTCTCCCTCCATAGACAACTACGCAATTACCACTTTGACGCTTCAAAAAGTTCATAAAGAAATCGTAAAACGAATCCATATGAACTGAGCGGTTTAGTCCAAATTTTCTGAAGATATTCAATCGCTTTATGTGATGAACAGTTTTAAATTGAGGCTTTTATTCACATATAAACATTATTCAGCGAACATAAAAGCTCAACCGAACCTGCTTGACGCGCAAGAACCTCATTGGTTCTCGTACGCGTCAAGCAAACATGCTTGAGCTTCTGTTTACCACAACTGATGTGTGAGTTGATGAATGTCTATATGTAAATAAAAGCCTAAATTCAAACTGTTCATTATATAAATTGACCAAGTCTCCTCCGAAAATTTGGACTAAACAGCTTAATTCATATGGATTAGTTTTACAAACTACAAAGTGGTAGTCGCGTAGCTGTCTATGGAGGGACAGAAAGCTCTCAGATTTCATCAAAAAGATCTTCATTTGTGTTCTAAAGATGAACGAAAGTCATTCTAATGTAGGCTGAATTGCAACATTAACAGCTAATTAGTGGCTTAAAATCATTTCAGTTAGATTTCAAATCAAATTTACATCATAATAAGTTTAAATTGACTGCGCCTCCAGTTAAAAAGCCTTATGAATAAACATGGAACAATTAAACAACAAAGCGAGCAGATTCTTTGAGAGAGACAGAGGCAATTAACAAAACTTGTGGTTTACATGCCTTCAAAAAAGCCACCGAATGTGTATTCCCTTGTTTGAAATTCCTCTTTTGCTTTTTTCTCACTAGACCAGACGTATCCCCTCCGCCGGATAGCCATGACAACCAAACAGAGACAGATTGCTCATAGTTCCTAATTCCTTACAGGCCGCAGTGATTGATGTACTCGGCTTGACACCTGCTTGCCAGCCAACTGATGGCATTTCACACGGCTAGCAGAAAAACAGTAATTACTTGTACCCTGTTAAGAAAGAGTCACGCATTTTCTCTGAAACTATAGTCTGACTAATGATTCAAGATATGCAGATAGTATTCTGCTAAGAGAGGATGACCAAACATTATTGTTGGTTACACTAAAGACCTCAGGAAAGGTTAGATATGCCATTGTCATTCCTATTATTATCATTTTATATTGCATTACTGAGTTTCTCACTGTAACCTCCTAATGACCCACATTATTCATTGCACTCTGAATAAAGTCATCAGATAAATAAAAAGACAAGAAAATGAATCAAGACCAAATGCCAGCCAAATAAAAATAGATCCAGCCTTTGTGTTACGATAAGCTATTAATCTGTTCAGAAACACAATTCCTGCCTGTGGCTTTGATTTCAGAAGTGCAGATGTGATCCAAGGCCATTTCATCATTCTATTTAGTGTTTAAAATGAGCCCAAAACACGTTTGTAAACTATAAAACCATCTGGTAATTCTTCTAAACCCATTAATTGAGCAATGAATAGCTATTCAAACACTCAAGAACATTTATACAATGTTTTAAAAGGCTTACATTTATGGAAGCTTGTTTCCACCACTAAATAAAAAATAAAGGTAATTGCAACTTTTTATCTCACAATTCTGACTTTTTTTCTCGCAATTGCTTTATAAGATGCAATTGCAATTTATAAAGTCAGAATTGTGAGATATAAAATTGCAATTGCGAGAAAAAAAGACTTCAGTAAACCACCAGAATACTGAATATAGAAAACCGCAAACTGAATAAAAAATAAAGTTAATTGCAACTTTATAAAATGGATAATTCCAGCCCTTTATTCTGATTGGTTGAGCCGCGTTCGAAGCCATTGTAAAATTCCCGAAAACATACAGCTGACCGCATTACAGAAGTATCGCTGCGCCACTGAATAATGTGAATGTTGCTGCTTCTGTCTTAGCAACCACTCTTAGCAATGTAAACGTATGTCTGTTCTCTATTGGTTTTGTTCATTGAAGCTTACTGCATTATGTATAAGAGTACTGTGAGAGAGATATTGAGTGACCGAGTGTATTACCTGCATTCAAATTTAGCATTTTCCTTTAGGTCAGTCCTGAATAATAAAAAATCCGCTGCGATCTTGTCCTTTTAACATGGGTTTTCCCATGCCCTGCTGACACTGACAGTGCTAGTCAAAGCATTTGTCATTTGCGTCTTGTTCCGTGTTCACAACAAGTTTCAATATAAAAGTCTTGAGGGACTATTTCTATTAGCGGAAGGAAGGCTTTTAGTGATTTTACTTCATGAAAGTTGCATTGATGCATATTTTTTGGCTTTAATATTTGTATTGTGTGGTAACCGTTTTATAAAAGCAATAAGCCCCGTGAAGCCGTGGTTTACAGTAAATTTATAACAGCTAAGGGGGTTTTACAATGCCCCTTAGTGGTTATAAATTTCACTGTGAACCACGGCTTCTTGGGGCTTATTGCTTTATTTTATCTCACAATTCTGACTTTTTTTCTCACAATTGCGTTTACGTCTGAATTCTGAAAAGAAAAAAGTCAGAATTGCGATATAAACTCACAACTGCGAGTTATAAAGTCAGAATTATGTGATAAAAACTCACAATTGCGAGTTATAAAGTCAGATTTGCAAGATATAAACTCGCAATTCTCAATTTTTTCTCATTCTGACTTTAAAAGATGCTACTGTAATTTATAAAGTCAGAGTTACGAAACATAAGCTCACAATTGTGAGAAAAAAAGACTTGAGTAAATGCAAATCTGACTTTACAACTCGCAATTGCGACTTTATATCATGCAATTATGAGAAAAAATTCAGAATTATGAGATGTAAACTCGCAATTGTGAAAAGTCAGAATTGTTTTCAGAAACAAGCTTCCATACAAATTGTCCATGATTGCAGTTTTGCAATAAATAAATAAATAAATAAAAGCTTTTATTTTGCATGGCTTAAAAATTTATTAAATAAATTTAAGATGTAAAAAGAATGACAAATTATTTTCCATTTTCTCAAATGCTATCCTAGAGTGTACATGCATTAATACATGTGGAAATCCCTACAGTAGTAGTTTTGCTTGCCCTCATATCTTGCCAAGGTGAATGAGATTGTGCCACACTGATAAACGGCACTATAGCCTGCCATATAGAGACATTCAAGTGTGAAAAATGAAAGAATGACATTTGCTGGAAGCGCATAAATAGAGATACTTATCGCAAGTACTGAATTGCCCCACTATAGACCAACAGCTCCATTTTACCCACAATCCCTTCCATCTGAAGAAATTCTAAGACACGAGGCAAGCTTCGTCAGAGTTCAAGCCGAAGGGGCTCAGAGCTTCATCCGATTCGTGTCTCTGTAATATCCAAGCTGGATTTAGGATTTGAACAGTTTGGAATGGTATTGCATAGTTTTTAAAATCCTTCTCCATTGGATTTCTTGTATTTTGCACAGATTGACAAGCGACTTTTGGATAATGTATTGCAGCTGGATCTGGCCTGCAGCCCGGACGTCTTGAGCTTTGATTAATCAGGTAAGAATGGACAATGAAATCATTCAAATTTTCCCTTTTACTGCAAGGATGGACCGTAGAGACATTTCTAAGGCAATTAATCATGCAGATTAAAGGCATTTTAAAAATGATGATGTATAAATGGCAGCTAATTTGATGAAATATTAGTCTGCTATACATTTTAGAGAGGTTGGAACAAGCATTCATCACTAGAAGTATGCAGATAATGGAAACATGAGTGTTTATTCACAGAAGGCCCCCTTTTTGTGATATAGATTCTCACATACATTTGCCGACAATCTCAAGGAGAAGACGTAAGGCCAAGAGTAGCAGTCGGAAAGGGGGGGTCACGGCCAGACAGCTGGGATACCATCATGGGAGGTGGCTGGGGAAGTGCTGACTGAGTCAAGCCAAACAAAGCATCTAAAGCGTTCAGACAATCCTGGTCCCGACCCAGACCGTCCTGGCACACAGAAAGGCCAGCTCAGTCAGCGATGAGCCCAGTCTTGGAGCCGATGAAAAGATAATTCCCCCCTCGCAGACCACATGCGGCGCGGGGCCGCTTGTGAGCGCTGACAGAGCAAGATCAAGCAGAAAGGATATGAGTGGGAAACTTCAAAACCTGCTCATGTTTCTGGGCCCGTGAAAGGATTTGTATAACACATTCACTTTTGATGGACTTTCCCATGTTCCCCCAGACAGCTCTTTTGCTGTTGACGTGTTCAAATAATGAATCTCTTATGTTTAATTTTTTTCCTCAGAGCAAGGCCGTGTTTCTAGTGGTTTTGCAGGGATGCTGGGTAATCCAGTCAGTCTCGCGCCACAGCCGAGAACAGATGGAGTACCGCTGACTCTACAGCTGCCAGGGAAACGGGTGAGTCTTCTGAAACGGAGCGAGGGATGCTAGAGCAGACGAAGGGCCAAAGTGGACCAAGGTCAGGGTGAAACACACAGAACTCTGTGTAAAAGCATCATACTAACAAATACCTACAGGAAGTGAATCTGTTTGAATAGATTTGCAGCTTTTTGAATATATAAATTGAGGTGAGTTGATTTGTTCACAAAGTTTGTGCAATGGCACTTAAGATCAATTTATGTTCATTATTGGTTTCCAATTGAACAGAAGCACCAACAAAAGTATCAGATTTCTCATTTTCTGTCTTTTTTCTTCAAATTTAATAGTGTAATTACAGAACAATGCAGTCAAATTACCTTTTGAAGTGAGTCTAATCATGCATTTCTTCTCGCATTTCAGAAAAAGAAGCAATTTCTGATGAATCCAAAGAAATTGCTCATACATTGTCTTCCTCAGGCGTTGAAATGGATAGTTTGTGTGTGATTCTTTTGCTTGTAAGCAAAACGTTCATAGTGAATGCGCAATTCAATGGGTTCAACTGCGATGCCAACTTTCACAGCCGCTTCCCCGGTGAGTGAGTGCTTTCTTTTTTTGTGCAAGCTTTTAATCAGTGACTTGTAATTAATTATATTTCATTCTCTCTCAACAGCTGAGCGGGACATCAGCGTGTATTGTGGAGTGCAAACCATTACACTGAAGATTAATTTTTGCCCGGTGCTTTTCTCTGGCTACACTGACACTGACCTGGCACTGAACGGGCGTCACGGTGATGCCCACTGCAGAGGGTTCATCAACAACAACACGTTCCCAACAGTTGTGCTGTTCAGCATCAGTCTCAGCACGTTGGAGGCCTGCGGAAACTCACTAGTGGTAAGAAACCACCTGTTTTGACCATTTTTAATGGTCTACATGGAGGGAACTGACCCATGACTGAATAATTTACTCACATTAGCCCTTAAATGACCCAGAGTTTTCATTTCAGGTTCAGTCATTAGTAAGAAAAACTCATCTGTTACAGTAAATGCTAAGATTCAGCTTGTGTTTGGAGAGACAGCATTCTCTCTATAACAATTTGGCCGTGATAAATGAAGAACATCTGCGGTGAGGTGGATTTTCATCTTTGGTTTGGTGACAGCAGAGATCCGGCATTGATAAAAGGGCTGAGGATTATGGGGGTGAAGGTACATTAGTTTCAGGAAGAACAATCACAGTTTAGTGCCACTGTGTCTGTAGGTCTCAACGGCTCAGGGGCCCAACGCATATGGGAATCTTTCCCTGGTTCAGATTGGGAATATAGCAGGATACATTGACACTCCGGATCCCCCAACGGTCATCAGCTATCTACCAGGACTGCTTTACAAGTTCAGTTGTAGTTACCCACTGGAATACCTGGTCAACAACACACAGCTTGCTTCGTAAGTCGGCTTTATCACTGTAGAATGAATGACTGCATTTCAGTCCAATGTTTCTGTCTTTTTTTAATCCATGCTAAATTATTCACAATATTTTGAGGGAAGATAAAACGGTCACAAATTGCATGTTGTAAAATATTTAGCACTTATTGTTAAGATTTAATGGGCTGAATTGTGAGGCATAATTAAATTAGTATGCGCGACGAATATGTTGTAAAACCTAATGTACGGTTGATTACAAGGACATCAGACAGTAAATCAGGAAAAACTATTACACAAGTTTTCCTTTCAGACTTAATTGGCCTGCAAATATATTTATCATGTTTTAATAGCTTCTTTTGTTTGAAGGTCAGCTGCAGCGATATCAGTGAAGGACAGCAATGGCACTTTTGTGAGCACGCTGAATTTACTTCTATACAACGTGAGTACATGTTAAAAATCAGTATAATTTCTAATTAAGCATTATATAGAGATCAATTTACATCTTTTGCACTGTGCTCAGTGTGTGTATATATATATATATATATATATATATATATATATATATATATATATTTCACTTAATGCATTTTTGACTGAGGTGGCGTTTAGCGGCTTTTGAATCTTAAGTCTCTCTCTCTCTCTCTCTCTCTCTATATATATATATATATATATACAGTCAAACCAAAATGTATTCAGACAGCTTGAACATTTCATGAGTTAAACTGTGTCAGAAAACATTAATCTTAATTATGTCAGATAACACTTAAGCAAAACATGGTCAGGTCAAAGTGTCTGAATAATTTGGTCCCAAATTTTTATCAATTTTACTGGTAGTCCACTGTATGAAGAATTTTTGGGTATAATATGTCACAGTTTACTTTATTTTGCTATCCTCACTTACATAAATGAACTATAGTGTCCTGCACCCACTAGTAAAAATATGTAAAAAAAATAAAAATAAAAAAATGTCTGGATAATTTTTGGTTTGACTGTATATATAAAATGTGTGTGTGTGTGCGCGCGTTCATTTTAAGTTTTTTTATTGCTATATTTTGCTTATTTCTATAGTGTATATATTGAATATATGGACTTCCAAAGGTTTATTTTTCTTAAACAATTTTAATTTTATTTATTTAATATATAAAATAAAAATTAAATAAAAAAACTACATACTTTTCCTGGTCTTGTATGGAAAAGTATGGAAAAGTATGGAAAAAGAAAACTGTGTATGGAAAAACATTTGTGTTTCCAGACTATTTTCCCTATTCAGTTTTCTAAAATACAAAATTAAGTATTTCTAAAACTAAATTGATCATACAAGCAGAGTGAATTCATGGAAAAAGTTTAGTGATCATTTAGTGATTTTCGCAAAACTGTTTGTCTTTACCATAAGCGAGTCTCTTTTGAACTTTACTAAACAAATGTGCATGTGCTACTCAAACCAGCAACAGATAAAGCAGCAAACGATCATTTAAAGACTGTACTTTGCTGTTTGGTGCTCTCGCAACATCAAACCACGATTACAGCATCAAACCGATGTGTCAGAGGTAAATAAATGCAGTTATAAAGCATGTTTTAGGTTCTTCTCATCATGTAAGTGCATTTTATCACTTTGAGTAAACCAATGGGGAAAAAACTTGAGAAAATATTTACAGATGATTGTAATATATACCAAATATAATGCTGCATGCATCATTTATGTTAAATATGGTATGAAAAATCTACAGAGGTTTGGACATTTGAGTCTGGAAAAGTATGGAATTTTGAAAAGGAAAATGTATAGGAACCCTGTGATCAGCTAAAAAACTAACAAATATATTTAGAGCAAATAATTTAGGTTTTTAGCCAATTTTTCAGCAATTGTGTGTGGGATCCTAACCTGTGGTGTTCAATGTTTAAGGACTCCACATACATCCAGCACCTTGCCATCCCAATGTCTGGACTTACTCTGAAGACACGAGTGTTCGCCGCCGTAAAAGCCACCAACCTAGACAGGAGGTAAACTACAGTTACACAAACATATCTTGGAAGAGTATATTGCAAGGAGGCCCAACATACTAAAACACTGTAGATATGATACTGAAGGTCAAATGTAAATTGAGACAGACACATGGTCTTTAGACTGTCACTACATTGTTAGAGCACTTCCCTAAATGACCTCCTCTCTTATATCTGATAGATCCAGAACTAGTTTAGCTCATTAAAGGAAGAATGCAGAGTGACTGAATGCCGGCCTTGTTTAGGGCCAGCGAAGGGCGCCACTAAAATGAATGGGAAAGATTATTATGGGTCCTGAGTAGAGATAAGATACATGACTTCTATATGAAACAACAGTGGTTTGGTCGTATAGGGCGGTTTCCTATTCAAGCATCCATGTTTTAGTGACTGATTCACGCATGTCACTCTCCACAGGTGGAACGTTCTGATGGACTATTGTTACACGACTCCCTCTGGGAATCCTAATGATGAACTCCGATATGACCTTTTCTTTGGGTAATTCCATGTTTTCTTCAGAAATGTTCTTGCATGTATGTGGGTGTACACAAGCAGAACTGAGGCTGAATGCTAAGTGTATCATGTCTCTGGTCCAGCAGATGCGATAAGGACCCGCAGACAACAGTGTTTGAGAACGGGAAAAGCCAGATGGGCCGCTTCTCCTTCGAGGTGTTCCGCTTTGTCAAGCACAAGAACCAGAAAATGTCCACCGTCTTTCTGCACTGCGTGACCAAGCTGTGTCGTGCTGACGACTGCCCCCTGCTCTTACCTGTAAGGATGGCTGCTTGAGAGAAATACCATGGTGAAACTCAGGAAGGGTGTTAACATGTCTGTGTCGTACTTCACCCTAAAACCTGAAGAAATAAGATATTGAATTTTGCTCAAAGAAAATGACCGTTGAGATTTTTTGCATTGTGACAATATTTTCATTATTTATTTTTTTGTTTTTATTTATTTGGGGAGGTTATTTCTGAAAAAAATATAAAATGCGCATATAGACTACCATCCAAAATTTTTGGGATTGGTAAGATTTAAAAATTTTTTTTTTAAAATAAGTTTATGTTCACCAAGGCTGCATTTATTTGATCAAAAATACAGCATTATTGTGAAATATTATTACAATTTAAAATATCCATTTTCTATTTTAATCTTTTTTAATATGTAATTTATTTCAGTGATGGCAAAGCTGAATTTTCAGTAGACATTACTTCAGTCTTCAGTGTCACATGATCCTTCAGAAATAAATATAGAAAAAAAAAGAAAAAAAAGGACATTACAGTAATGCAAAAAAAAAAAATCTAATTTTTTTATGTAAAAAACAAAAAAATCAAACTGCAAATTATTTATGCATCATGGTAGTATTGGTTTTACTGCCTTTAATAATGAGAGTCACTATTAAGAATAAAGGGAATTACAAAAACAGCTCAGTTAAAGTAATAAGAATTTGTAAGGAAAACATTCTTAGTTGGTTCTAATAACAGGCTTCATTTCCTTTGTTTAATATAACTTATTAAAAGCCAAGAAACTTCAAGTTGGAACTGTGTTCATTTGTTACTCACAAATATTGGCATCCTGACAGATTTGCGGTAAGAGGAGGAAAAGGGACACGTCGGAAAGAACCGGTGTGGCCTCTGACAACGCAGTCATGACCGCCGGACCCATCATCACCCGAAGTGGTACGATATAAACTATAATGTAGTGTTTCTGTAGCTCAACTGGTAGCTCATGATGCTAACAACACTGTCACAGGTATTATTCTGATAAAAAGTTAATTTTGAGTATCATAATCAATCAAGTTGGATGATAATCTCAACTCTTAAACCATCATAATGTTTGGGGTCAAATTGAGCCTGTTATGAATATGAGACATGAATTAGCACTTTAAATTAGCCGTTGGGCAATAAGTGTGGCATCTCACTAAAACAATTTTCCTCTGTCCACAGATGAAACTCCCACCAATAATTCACAACTAGGTAAGCCTACCTTTTCCCTCTTTTTTAGCCCTTTGAAAAGGGAGCTAAATCCTTCTATCTCAGAGCTGTAGCATTTCTGATGGAGGATAAAAGCACACTTTCTTCCCTCCTGGAAATATAGAGATATTTTTTTTCCTCAAAGGATGTAGCGGCTTAAAACCATGACCAAAATAATGATGAGTTGGAAGGTTTCCGACAGTGAGAAGTTAATAGAGGGTAGAAGCAGGTGGTGTTACCAAGAAATGAACGAGAGGATTGAAAGAAAGAGTGTGCAATAGAGTTTTGACAGTGTGTTACATATTGTATGAAGTCTTCCTAACACTCTGTGTGTGTGTGTGTGTTTCAGCACAGTTAAACGGACCTCCATTCAAAATGAATTCAGTGACGAGTGCCTTGATTTCTGCCATCGCAATCCTCGGGGTTATGAGCATGTGTTTCTTCATCCTGTCTCTGTCACTGCTGAGGGGGAAACAGACAACATCAACACCTCTGTCAGGAACCCACAATCCAGCGTTCAGCTAAACGCACACACGGCTGTTCAGTCAGCTAAACAGTACAACAATACCTTTGTGCGGAGCTCTTCAGTTACACACAATCATGCAGTACAGGGAAATAATATAATATCACTCTACACAGCCTTTAGCTACACACAGTTGCCTATTTTTGGTTACAAAGCATCAATACAGCTATTCTCATCGCTGTGACTTTACATAACATCCAATCCTAAGCCATTAGAGTCTGAGTCAGGAATAATGCACTTAAAAGGTGCACTCAAATTATTTGACAAAATCTCGTACACTCACATGAGATTTCAGTTATATAGGCTGCTCAAACAAATTTAGTGGTTGCCATATTGAGATCAAATGACCAGCTGAATACTATTGACTTTATCACAGTAACGTCTTTGTTATTGGACAATTTTGCTAACTGAATAAGTTAATCATGGCTGATAATGCCTTACAATGGCATTGGTAACTACAATGGTATTGGTAACTAAAAACATTTGATTTTGCGTGAATCTGCATCCACAACACTAGGTGTCAGTATAAATCCAAAAAGTTTTGCTCAACATAAACAAAAACTACCAAGCGCACTTATAGGCCCAAACATTAACTATACATGTACATGAAGGCAGATGGTTTTAGCTACGCTAGATTAATTTTGTCATTGTTTTGACCACAATTCATTATCCAACGCAACTACTTTCGGTCACTGTTGCTGCAATTGGCGCTATAATTAAAACTGTCCATTTTTATGATCAGATTTCTCTTTCAGATCGACTAATGTCATGGCAAAGTGACAGTTTAAAGAGAAAGTTCACCCAAAAATGAAAATTTTATTATCATTTACTCACCCTCAAGTTATTCCAAACCTGTATGAATTTTGTTCTTCTGCTAAACACAAAAGAAGATATTTCGAAGAATGTTGGTAACCAAACAGTTGACTGGCCCCATTGACTTCCATAGTATTTTTTTTTCCATACTATAGAAGTCAATGGGGCCCATCAACTGTTGGTTACCCATATTCTTAAAAAAATATCTTCTTTTTAAGGAAATTCATACAGGTTTGGTACTTGAGGGCGAGTAAATAATGACAAAATTTTCATTTTCGGGTCAACTATCCCTTTACCCCAATCTTGGTAAGCAAGCTAGTTAAAGTCAGTGTTTATAACAGTTTACCTGAGGAACAAAGAAGATATTTTAAAGAATAGATTGACTGTTTTTGCTCATATAATTAAAATCAATGGGGTCCAATGTTGTTGTTTTGGACCCCACTGACATTCATTGCACGTGCAAAAACAGTTGAAATATTCTTCAAAGTATCTTCTGTAGTGTTCCACAGAAGAAAGTAACTCAAACATGTTTGGAACAACATGAGTGCCATTTATTTTGTACTTTTCGTCATGACTGTTACATCAAATTTGTTTCCATCTAGAAAACAAACCTGAACCACCAAGCTGATATTGAAAGTGATCGTAGCGTAAACATAAATAGAATTTTTTTTTAACACACCTTATTTAATTGCACTTGTAAATGAACTGATCAACAGAGCAGCGAACTGTTTTATACATGTATTTAATTTGAAATGTCAATTGATCCAGATCTGTTGGTGCAGTGTAACTTAAAGTCAATACCTCAGCCCCTCGCTTCTTTATTGCAGGGTTTAAGATCAGTTACATGAAGAACATAAGCAGAGGTATCTAATAGACCTGCCTAACACATATTTCTAGCTCAGTGAGAATATTAGAGGCTATATAGGATTGAATGTGAGGAGTCTATTCATCACAACTGCACAAAGGATCTTGGGACACCAGCGATTCCAAGTGCATTACTCTCTACAATAATTAGTTTGAGTTACAAGTTCTGAGAGAGAGACCATAGGGAACGAATTTAATTAAGTCGAACAGCAACCTAGATCACTATGCTATGTGATTGAGGTGGATGCGAAGACTATTTAAGATATTTTTAGTTTTAATTAATTGTATTTGTTTTTACTCATTAGTATTCATACGTCTCTGTGATACCCACTGAACAGTAATGAGTCTTAGCAGTTAGTTTCACTCTAATATTCAGTGTTAGTTTTTTTTTTTTTTTATTAAAGATATTTGAATGAAATTTATGTCCAAGATAATTTAATTAAATGTAACAACCCATGTTATTATCCCCCAAACACACATTTGTATTACTTTGTAGGTTTTTCTTTCCTAGTTTTTTAACAATAAAGTAAATTCAGATGTGCTTCTGAATATTTAGTTTGCAGATTTTGCTGTAATAATTACAAAACAGACAGGGATCACAATCCATTACTCAGTTCTATTGTATTTAACGCTGTCATGTTGAAGAAAGCAAGCTTTTAAAGCTCTTCACAATGATCGTAATCATCATGACGCCAGCTAAACAAAGAGCTGTTATCCATATCAGACCTTTGAAGACTTCCAGGTTTATTATCTGTGACAACAGTGGAAAATATTAATGGGATTTTGGCATAATGAATGAATGGCCCAATTTAATATGAAGAATTCAAGGTACAGAAGGGCAGGGATGAGACATCATGTACTATCTGGATATGAAAAGCAAACAATCCATCGGAGGATAATTCCCCCTGTCCGAGCCAGTAGAGTTGTAAAGGCAAAGCTGTCGATAAACTGTCAGCAAATAACATATATTTCAACATATTCTATCAGTTACAATGGTGATCATTCAGGTACCATAGTATATATAAAGGTATAATGATATTTCCGTATGAAACCATCACAGTACCATATTACCGCCAATGTGCTTTATGTAAGGCTATTATAGTATTTGTGTCAATGCTGGTTTCCATAGTGATACACAAGGATATCCTTCTTAAATAAAAATCCACCTTTGTTCCTGACATGAATATCCTCATCTGCCATAAAGAAGGGTTGAGTGTCAGCATAGAATACAAGGATTAGCTTTTTTGATTTGTAAGTGACCTAAGAGCACAAACCCCAAATCATACAAGCCCAGCCTTTGACACAAGGAAGTGCCATTCTGAATTGTAATGATAGAAAATGCCGTGGGAGTGTCAGTTAAATGGAAAATAAAATATATATATATATAACATTTCTAATATTATTATTAAATATAAAATTGTATATGTATAAACATAATATTTTATATACTTCAGTCTTCAGTTTCACAAGATCATTCAGAAATCATTCTAATATGCTGATGTGGTGCTCAAGAAACATTTTGTATTATTTTCAATGTTGAAAACAGTTATTCTGTAGAAACCATGATACAGTTTTCTCAGAATTCTTTGGTAAAAAGAAAGTACAAAACAACAGCATTTATTTAAAAATAGAAATCTTTTGTAACATTACAAATGTCTTTATTGTCACTTTTGATCAATTTACTGCACTCTTGCTGAATAAAAGCATTAATAAAAAAATCTTACTCGCACCAAACTTTTGTAGCAGTAGTGTTTTATATTTATTGAAAAAAAGAAAATGATAGGCCTATTGTGTTCTTTTATAAAGAAGGCTACAAATTTGCCAAACGTTTCCAATATTCCAAAACAAAGGACCTGTAGCCTTGTGGCAGTAAATGAGGATTATGATCTAAAGATATTCATGTCATTCAACCTATGATCTGACCCTAGCAGCCAAATCTCTGTGTAGCATCATATTTACTAGTAGATGGCAATAAAAAATCTGTTTTGAAGGAAGAAATCACACTGCTGGCATCTGACACGGTCAAGGGTCATGCTTAAGCTTTATTAAACCCGTCTGTGATTCTCCACAGATTCTCCTGAGATTTATCTGGATCTGTGGCTCATCGCACAGAGAAAGAAAAGAAAAACGCTGAAACAAAGTGCTTAGTTTGCAGCTTAAAGCAGAGCCCTCTCATTACAGAGTAATCCACTGACCTTTTCACACCACTTAACAGTGTTTACACACAGTGGTTGCTCTTCAATCAGACATGCCCTTCTTTTGGACCTGTTGATATATGTGATAAAAGATTTAGTCTCTCGGACAAAGTGTTTAAGGAATGAGCCATAGGTTATGTGATCACATCTCTGGGTTCTAGTTGTACATTTTCTGACAAGTCAGACTTGAAGGATGTCTGTCTGTCAGCAGGATACTGTTGATGGAATAAGAATAGTTGGTGTAAGTGTTAAGTGACTAAATAAGCACTAATTGGGAACATCTGGTACAAAATACATTATTTTTATTTTCTCAAGCTGTCAACCAAACAAAGTGACTCAAGACTAAATTGAAACATTGTGAATGGATGATAGTCAAAACAAAGCCCATGAGTGCACTGTGATGTGCTTAATTAATGTTTTCCTTGCCCTTGTAATTATGTTGTCTGATTTCTGATCTATTTAATTGGTTATCCAATAATGCCCAGTAGGCTTAATTTATGAAACACGGGTAGAATGAATTTGTGTAAACAGTTTGCCAATTCATTCTTATGTAAGTTGCTGCAAACTTGTAAGTTGTTTTGTCAATGTATACCTGTATAAAAATACCTTACAAAAAACACAAATATGCATATTTTATGTTATACAGATACATAGACAGACAGACAGATAGATTGATAGATCGATAGATAGATCGATAGATAGATTTTATGTTCTGTAAGGACAGACAGACAGATAGACAAACAGACAGACAGACAGATAGATAGATAGATAGATAGATAGATAGATAGATAGATAGATAGATAGATAGATAGATAGATTTTATGTTCTGTAAGGACAGACAGACAGATAGACAAACAGACAGACAGACAGATAGATAGATAGATAGATAGATAGATAGATAGATAGATAGATAGATAGATTTTATGTTCTGTAAGGACAGACAGACAAATAGATAGATAGATTTTATGTTCTGTAAGGACAGACAGATAGACAGACAGACAGATAGATAGATAGATAGATAGATTTTATGTTGTAAGGACAGACAGATAGACAGACAGACAGACAGATAGATAGATTTTATGTTCTGTAAGGACAGACAGACAGACAGATAGATAGATAGATAGATAGATAGATAGATAGATAGATAGATAGATAGATAGATAGATTTTATGTTCTGTAAGGACAGACAGACAGATAGATAGATAGATAGATAGATAGATAGATAGATAGATAGATAGATAGATTTTATGTTCTGTAAGGACAGACAGACAGACAGATAGATAGATAGATAGATAGATAGATAGATAGATAGATAGATTTTATGTTCTGTAAAGATAGATAGATAGATAGATAGATAGATAGATAGATAGATAGATTTTATGTTGTAAGGACAGACAGATAGACAGACAGACAGATAGACAGATAGATAAATAGATAGATAGATAGATAGATTTTATGTTGTAAGGACAGACAGATAGACAGACAGACAGACAGATAGATAGATAGATAGATAGATAGATAGATAGATAGATTTTATGTTCTGTAAGGACAGACAGATAGACAGACAGATAGATAGATAGATAGATAGATAGATAGATAGATAGATAGATAGATAGATAGATAGATTTTATGTTCTGTAAGGACAGACAGACAGATAGATAGATAGATAGATAGATAGATAGATTTTATGTTCTGTAAAGATAGATAGATAGATAGATAGATAGATAGATAGATAGATAGATAGATTTTATGTTGTAAGGACAGACAGATAGACAGACAGACAGACAGATAGATAGATAGATAGATAGATTTTATGTTCTGTAAGGACAGACAGACAGACAGATAGATAGATAGATAGATAGATTTTATGTTCTGTAAGGACAGACAGACAGATAGATAGATAGATAGATAGATAGATAGATAGATAGATAGATAGATTTTATGTTCTGTAAAGATAGATAGATAGATAGATAGATAGATAGATAGATTTTATGTTGTAAGGACAGACAGATAGACAGACAGACAGACAGACAGACAGATAGATAGATAGATAGATAGATAGATAGATTTTATGTTGTAAGGACAGACAGATAGACAGACAGACAGACAGATAGATAGATAGATAGATAGATAGATAGATAGATAGATAGATAGATAGATAGATAGATTTTATGTTCTGTAAAGATAGATAGATAGATAGATAGACAGATGGATAGATAGATAGATTATTACCTTAATAAATGATAAAAACAAAATTATTAATTTATCTGTCATTATGATGAGCCCTGAATTTAGCTCTTCTATGGTGTCAGGTTATGTTAATACAATATTCAATATTTCTACAGATTTCAACCACATATACAGTTTCCTTTAGCACTTCGCAGAAATCAGGCAACAATGCCTAAAACAGTCATATGGTTTTTCGGGGAACACCTCATCCAAAGAAAACAATGTTACCATGGAAATGGACAATCCACAAATAACAGAAGTAAACAAACAACAACAACAAACTCAGCTGTCAACCCCTGGCTGTTTTTTTTTTTTGCCCCATCAAAACAGTCACATGCTTAGACTCCCATTGCTAAATCATGTGTGTTTGCATTATCATCCTTATTTATTGTTTCTAGGATTACCTTTGAATCAATATAGAGATCTCTGACATTTCATACAGTGTTAACTAAGGTGAAAAGAGCCATCGCTGTATTGTCTAAAACTCCCTGGGGGCACGACACTTACTCCATGAGTTTGTGTATTAGGATGCCAAGGGTATCCATGTTTAAGCAAGTAAACAAAGAAACCAGGCCATTGTCAACTGCATGTCTTTGAAGGCCCACGCTGTGTAGAGTTTCAGCAAGTGCCCTCAGGCGGTCGACTATGGGACTTTATTCACAATAGGGCTGGTCCTGAACAGTGGACACACCAAACTTCTCTGACCTTATTTCATTCCCATCCCACAAAGGAAAGTGCTCTATAAAAGGACTCTTAGTTCACAAGAAGATCTCAGAGGCAGAGGATACCCAAGCCAACCGCAAACATGGTACAAGGTGTGTACATGTCCTAGGACGTGTAACTGTGGGATATGCGCTGAGCTCCTGGATGTACCAATAGTGATTAACTGTTTTTGAATGTGGTGTTATTTTCTTCCATGAACAGGTTCAAATTCGGCAAACAGCAGGAAATATATTCTCCTCAACGTTTTCCTCTTCCTCCTAGCTACAGAATTCGACAAAAGCATTCAGTTAACGTTGAGCGATTGTGGATCAGATTACAGACGTCCAGGTATACTTATGATTTATAGTTTTGATGAATCACACGGAATGTGTTTTAAAGCTTGAAATTCTGATTAACAAAAATTGTTCATTTGATTTAAATGTTTTTTTTTTTTTTTGCCTCAAGTAAGACTTTATACCAGTTTTTGTACAACTAATCCGGTCATTCTTGTCACGATAGAGTACACAGACATCTCGGTGGAGTGTGGAACGGAATACATCGGTCTGGCCATCAAATTCTGTCCTGTTCTATACACCGGCTACAATGAATCAGAGTTAATCCTCAACAACGTCTTCAATAACCCAGATTGCAAGGGGACCCTCGACGTTACCGCCTCACCTCCAGTGGCCCGATTTAAGTTCCCGCTTAACTCAACCAATGCCTGTGGCAGCAATTTTGTTGTGAGTAATACACAGTGAAAAAAAAAAATGGGTGTAGAAACAATTTTCACTCAGAAATTGCCAGTAAATTTCAGAGAGAATCACAAAGAAGTGGCAAGTAAAACATTTAATTAAACATGAAATTTTGAAGTAGAAAAACTGAAATAGTATTTTCTTGTAAAACATACTCCAATTATCTTTTATGGTGTACTTATAAAATCAGAGTCAAGTTTTCAGAGGCCGCAAAATGTCACCAATGTCACCAATTCATAAATAATAATATTTAAAAAAAAATATTGCACTTTATTTCAACAGTCCACTTTAGACACTATAAACTGTAAGTAACTTTGTAACTACATGTCAACTAACTCTCATTGGAGTATTGGTAGATTGTTGTAGACTGTTAAGTTAGGGTTAGGTGTTAATAAGTCGACATGTAGTTGCAAAGTTACTTATATTCAGTACAATGTCTGTTTGGGGAGCATCAAAATAAAGTGTAAGCAGATATTAAGCATACAGTCTACTAATACTCTAATGAGAGTTAGTTGACATTTATTCACAAAGCTACTTACAGTTAGTAGAATGTCTAAAGTGGACCATCGAAATAAACTGATACCAAAATATCATATTATACAAAGTCAAAACTAAAGGGTCAATCTGTTTTTCACAGCATTAGATACAACTAATTTCTAACTTTTCTCCACAGACGATCAGAAGTGCAGGGACAGGCGCATTCTCAGACTTCTCCAACATCGAGACCGTCAACGTCAGTGGAGTTGTACGATCGATAGACATCACAACAGGCACCGTGACGTATAACGCCGAGCTGAAGTACTACTACTCGTGCTCCTATCCTCTGGAGTACCTGATAAACAACACTCGAGTGGATGTGTAAGCACTCACTTTCTCTCACGCTATAGCAAACCAGGTGTAAGATCCGTTTACCTGGGATGAAAAAACAAAACTCCTTGGGGAATAAGCGTCTTGGTGTAATATCACTTTAACAACACATTAAATCCAATTGTTCCATCCTTGTTGCTGTCCTCAAGGGACAAGGAAACAATATCAGATTCACAATAGAGAGACACAATGACACATATACATGTCTAGTCTGTGAGTTGTCAACATTGAGTAATTGTGGGCTGTTTCAAGGAAACTTTAACCTTGTTCTATCTTCTCAAAGGTCGGCCTCCTCGATTGCAGTAAAAGACAACAATGGCAGTTTCATCAGCACTCTGAAACTTAGACTCTTCAGAGTAAGTCAATCTTTAAACTGGACCTTCATGCATCCATCAGCTAGAATCAAATATTTATTTATCTCAATTTTTTTTGTTTCATTTCTTAGGACATAAACTACACCCAGCCTCTCGTCATGCCTCCCATTGGTATTGAGCTGAGGACAAATGTGTTTGTGCAAGTGGAGGCCACCAACTTGACCTCCCAGTATGATATGTTTCATTGAGTATCATCATGGTAGTAAATCGAGCAGTTTTGCATTGAAGTTGACCATTATTATGTACTTCACAGGTACTTTTTGCTGCTGGACAGATGCTATGCCTCCATTTCCAACACACCTGCCACCAACAACTACTTCAACCTCTTTGTGCCGTAAGTTTAATCATAAAAGTAGTATTCTTCATTTTTAATATAATTAATAGTAATTTATATTTATAAAATATTATTTTTTATTTTATAACCCAAACTACAATCATAATGTAGTATCCTTAGCTTATAGATAAGGCATTATGAATTCTCTGCGATTTTGTGTTTTTGAATTGAAGTGCATTAAAAGTACGGACTGACCCATCAAATGAATCCAATACAAAATTTAAACCAAACTACAATCATAATGCAGTATCATTCGGTTTTGTTGTATATTAAAAATGTATTGTGGCAGTACCATGGTACAGTGTTGGTGTCAAATACCTTAGTACTTTGATCTATACTATGGTACTGGACTATTACTGTAGTCATATATCATGGTGTGTACATGATACGGTCAGAGTACATATCCAAAACAACATAATACCATTGCACCATGTACAAAAGCCATGTTTGTAAATTGTCTGAAAGTGTTTGGAGGGCCTGAGACATAATAATTTGATGATTTGTTTGATCAGATGTGAAATGGATCGGCTCACTAAAATGCTGGTGAACGGGGAGATGCAGCTGGCTCGGTTCTCGTTTCCTGCCTTCCGCTTTACAGAGCAGCAGAACCAGACAGTGTCAACATACTATCTGCACTGCATCACAAGACTGTGTGAAATATCAAGTTGCAGCACATTTAGGGTAAACACATACACACATACAATATAAACTACCCATTCACATCATTTGTTCTTAAATTAGCTGGTTAGAATTTATATAATATCAAAGACTAACCAGAAGAGAAAGACCCTTTGGCTTGGGCTGGATCATATTGTTAGCGTCAGTTGCGCTACATTAACATTTATGTTCCTGTCAATGTCACTATATAGTAGTTTTGCCAAGCTTTGCTATTTTTGTGGGGACATTTGAAGACCTTTTGTCCCCACAAAAATAGACACACACATACAGTTCACTTACCCAGACACAAATATTGGCTGAGACACTTTTTGGACTCACCGTGACCTATGGCTCTTTCTACAGCAATGTGCCAAAAGAAAAAGGAGAGACATTGCGCCCACCACTCCTTCTGCAAATGGAGTCACAGACAGCACCACCATCACATCTCCAGCCATCGTCATACGTGCAGAAAACGGTACATTCCTTCTCCTTTTTAAAAACAAAATTAATTATTAATCTCCAACACTACTGAGTTTAAGTTACCTACATTGCTTTCTAGATCTGAGAAACTGACTCTATTCTGTTTATTTCATTTCAGTGGTGGCAACAAAAGAGGAAGGTGAGCATTAATTGCCTGATATATAAAACATGTAATATTTGTACAGTGTTCGGGAGTCATTCATTGAACGTAGCTTGGTTAACTAAATACAAAATTAACCAAGCAAACACAGGCAACGGTCAAGTGCTCTCTTGTAAAATGTTCATATGTAGTGTCTGAAAGTTTGAGTTTTAGTCAATCAATTTGTTCAATAAATCATGTGAATGTGTGAGGCAAATCTTTTTATACAGTAACCACTGCTGTCTATCACTGTTTTAGACATTATATTCTTTTTTTTTTTTGTATTAAAATGTAGCTGTTTTAATTTAATGCTGACCCTAATCAAGATCATTCATTTAAAAACCCTTAATATTTTTTCAACCAAAGAAATACTCTTTTGAATAAAATAACTTACTATAATAATAATACTATTAGATTATATATTTTGAACATAAAAAATAATAATTTTAATTATATTTTTAAAATACATTGCTCCCTAAAAATAGCTTTAAATTAGTGTTTAAATCGATTAATCGCAATTTCATATTATATAAACAAACTTTTATGTTAGTCAATCGATTTGACAGCCCTATAAATATTCTTCAAAAGTTTGGGATCAGTAAGATTTTTAAGGTTTTTAAAAGAAGTCTCTTAAGCTCACCAAAATACAGTAAAACAGTAATATTGTGTTATTGTGCTATTTGAATATGTTTTAAAAAGTAATTTATTTCTGTGATGCAAAGCTGAATTTTCAGCATCATTACTCCAGTCTTCAGTGTCACATGATCCTTCAGATATCATTCTAATAGGCTGATTTGGTGCTCAAGAAACTATTCTTAATACCAATGTTGACAACAGTTGTGCTGCTTAATACTGACGTGGAAACTGGATTCTTTGATGAATAGAAATTTCAAAACAACACCATTAATTTGAAATGGAAATATTTTGTAAAATTATAAATTCCCTTAATGTCACTTTTGATCAATTTATTGCATCCTTGCTGAACAAAAGTAGTGATTTCTTTTAAAAAATAAATAAATTACTGACCCAAAACTTTTGAACAAGTGTAGTTAGCTACTTTTTGCTTGTAGCTAAGTGAATCTAACCTTGTATGTCTTTGCATCTCAGATGTATCAGTCAGCACGAAAAAACCTGTGGACTCCTCTGTGGGTCTCGGCGTGGCTGTGGGTATCCTGGCATTCGCCTGCATCATGATCGTGGGAATGGGAGCACTTTTCTACAAAAGACACTGGTACAACGCACCTACAAAAATGCCCCGGTGAGCAGAGATGCCCTGCTCCTGCTCCAAGAGAGGATCTCCCACCACTGGAGAGCTGAGCAGGGCTCAGCGTAGAACTGTTTTCGGACAACAACTTCATCTTTCCTATAGTGTTTCTTGGTGAATAATCATAGCATAACGTGGTTTAGAAGAGCAACAGTGCAATACATCAGCTCTACACATGAAACTTGTGTTTAAGTGTAGCTTGGACCTGGGGATACATGTTAAAAGCACATCCAAAACAGAGCTTTAATCCTTAGCATATAGATAAGGCAATATGAATTCTCTGTGATTTTGTGTTTTTTGAATTGAAGTGCATTAAAATTTAAAGTATTGCCTGACCCATCAAATGAATCCAATCCCAGTGAGCACACGCTGTGGTACCTGTAAAGGAAGTATGAATGTGTGTGGAGGGTTTGGAAGTGAGAGAGCTCTTTAAGACAGTCCCTAATAACTTCCAAAATGTTAAACTGTATGTGTTATTTATTAAAGACTTCTGCTTAACTCTCATGAAATGTTGAAACCCCCAAATCTAAAATATACTCATGTACAGCCCAAAACATCCCTGCATTCACAATGAAACTTGTAACTTTTAAATTATCACTTTTGAACACATACTATAGCAGAGTATTATAGATTCCTTCTGCTTGTCCAACTTCATAAATAAAGAAATGGGAATGAAAGCAATTTTGAATGAGAGTAGGCTGAAGGAGAGTGCAGCAATGCGTTGATTTTTAGATCTGAAGTTATGTTCTTGGCTCTGCACTTTGTATCATTATAATTCCTATGGCAGGCTGAGCTCTTAAAAGTAGATGTATATTTGTGATTCATCCATTAATGCATGCTTCACATGAATAAAGACTGCTGGTACAAGAACAAATCACTGTCTCCTTGAGTGGATTCTTACTTACTAACATAAAATCATGATATCTGCAATGGAAATGGAATTAGATTGCCTCAAAATATCATATGAGCCTTTTGCGTTTGAATTAAAATTATTAAGCACACTTAAAAACGTGCCAGAGGTCAACTATCAATTGGATGTAAGGTCGGAAAGGTGGAAAATACATATTTAAAAGTCATCTATGAGCTGTTTGACCTTATATACTGAAAATAGGAGCCTAACTAAAGTGGGTCATGCAAATTCATTCAGCAAAAGGGGATTTTTGGGTGTTACTCCTGCAATGTTAGTATGGAAATGTGAAATGCAACCTGATCACAGTCTAATATCATTTTACTGTGACCTGTCAAATGAATTAATGCCTGACCTTTACATTGTCAGGTGCCTTTACTGCAGCTATGATTAACCTCATTTCATTGTTCTCATTGTTTAAGGAGTCTTAAGGGTCACATTTTCATGTGTCTGACACCTGAAACTGCTCTCAAAGCCATAAAGGAGAAAACGTGACACTGTACTTATATAAATAACCCACATAACCAAAAATATCACCAAATTACACAAAACAATCAATCAACTGTGATCTCTCATGCAAATAATATACAGTGTTCTTTCACTCCATTCATTTTATGTGTTTTGTTTTGGGGTTGTGATTGGGACAGACATATTGTTGAGTCCTCAGTGTACAAGATGCCTAAAGGGGAAAGGACAGATTCTCAGACAGATCCACCGAGTGCCAACACAGAAGTAGGGCACATGATGATTCATACTGTCAGATGTTGAACTAGGCCATCATTTTGTGGCTTGCTTCAAGTCTCTTTGTTTCTCATTCACTTTGTTTTGGAAGCATCGCTCGATATTTTAACGCCCTATATACTGACTCACCCGCAGAGGGTACAGTGGTGTTTCAAAGGAATGTAGCATCAAAATATAATAGATACTTTATTTTTAGGATTTATTAATCCAGTTATTATCTGCAGTGTCCTACATAGCACACAGCAGCTGCAGTTGCCAGAGAAATACAGTGACAATGTTTCAGACAGCTCATATCTGCATATTTCAGTAACAGATATAATGTTATTGCTGCAGCCCATTTTACCAACTTTTTTTGGTTAAAAATGATCCAAAATCAATTTTTGAGCAAGTACATAACCAGCCAGTGTTCAAAACTATCTCCTTACCTTAGCCTGATTCACAATGGTAAGCTTTTAATAATGTTTTATAATTCGGGTGGTACTGGGGGGTTTCCGCTGAAAATTCGAGAATGCAGCAGTTCGTCTTTGCGCCACGTCTGTTTACATAAAGAACGAGTCACAGCTAGTAAAACTAAATCACATGTAAAGCTAAATCACATGTAAGGATGGTGGATCATTTATAGCCTTTTCTCACAGCAGCTGCAATAATTAAACTTATCATTCTGATGGCGGATTGTAATCTAGAAAGATCCAAATGACAATCATCAGTGACAACTGGAGATTCACCCGTAGTCAAAAGCAAAAGACTTCGGAGTGGCTACAGAAATTGAAATCTACAGGAAACGCTAATACACACTAAATACAAATAGTCACGCAATGCTGATGTTGTTAACATTAACAATTTGAGAACAAAGTACAACAATAATAATAATTTGCATGGCTTGATGTGATGCGAGCTAAGCGACCGTTAGATTTAATCACCATTGGTAGCGCGATTTATTGTAATGCCTTTTTTCTCAGTTGGTCAGAACAAAAGTGGCAGACATGTTTCTTGCTTGTTCAGATGACATTTTCTGGTGAAAATTCTCATTTTGTTCATACTTCCAAGATTCAGAATCTGTGATTCTGAAATACAGTATCTATATCTGTGTGGTGACTGACAGCAAACATTAGATTAATCCGCACTGAGGAGCCGTGCCGATGCACAACCCACGTAAAGATGATAATTCCCCAGATAACTGCAATTCCAGGTTTCAAACAGAGATGGCGACAAAGAGGCAAAACTTACGGACTGCAGCTTTAATATCCCATCCAATCTGAACTAAACATGGACAAGAACAGTAGCTAATAAATATGTATAGACAGAGCACAGTTAGCACATCAGGGTAATAGATATGACAGTAAAAATGACAATAAATTGAAACCAAACATACTGTAAAACACATACTGTAACATACAAAATTAGAAGAAACATTACCTACTTTTATCACTTCTGTGAATGTTTCCACTGCACACTGCACATATGTATTTTATATTTTAACAATATTTTATAAATTAACAATATTTAACTGCAAAAGTTAATGTATTGTCTTGTTAAATGTAATATACATTTTAATCATAAATTATATGGTAACTCAAAATTGTGTTTACATATTTTCACACAGTATTTTCTTCAGTAAGATCAAACTATTTTAACTCTATATAGCATAGCAAGGCGATAACATAACGCCTTGAACATTGGGGGGACCAATTTTTTTTATAAAGCATAAAGAAACAGAACAGTGAAGGAAATTCTAGATCAAATTCTAGTTGGGAAATAATCATTTTTGGACTATTTGCAAATAATATTTGCATTAAAAATATACACACATGTAGGCTACTTTTATTTGTATGCCTAATATGTCGAAAACGCAAAAGTGTCTCACACTTAGGGTACGTGTTAGATTAAAATCTCAACCTTAGGTCTAATATTTGTAGTCTCAGTCATCAGTTTAGAAACAGGCGCCTCAACCCCTGTGATGTGTGGTAGCAGTAGTGCGAGATCTCAGGAGAATGACAAAGCAGACACAGAGCAAGTGTGGTACAAAGCATTCTCAGATTTATTCAGGAAGGAGGGTTATATTTATAGACATCTCCAGGATGGCTTGAGCATCCAATCATATGACTTAAGAATCAAACCTTACCATGTATGGCATTTCAAGAAATATAATAACAAGTAAGAAATGTATGTGCGTAAATGTGTGTGTGTGTGTGTGTGTCTTCAACTTCTGGTTGCGTGTGAGAGTGTCAGTGTGTCCAAGGACTACTACTTCTTGTTTTGTCTAGGTAGGTACATGATGTGCACAATGGAAAAAGCCCAAGACACAAAGAAAGTCAAAAAGTGAAGCCCAAGAAATAAGAAATTATTTAACAGTACATTTACACGACAACGATATGTGACCCTGGACCACAAACCAGTCATAAGTCGCACGGGTATATTTGTAACAATAGCCAACAATACATTGTATGGGTCAAAATTATCAATTTTTCTTTTATGCCAAAAATCATTAGGATATTAAGTAAAGATCATGTTCCATAAAGATATTTTGTAAATTTCCTAGTGTAAATATATCAAAAATTAATTTTTGTGAGTGGATATGCATTGCTAACTTCACTTGGACAACTTTAAAGGCGATTTTCTCAGTATTTAGATTTTTTTGCACCCTCAGATTCCAGATTTTCAAATAGTTGTATCTCGATCAAATATTGTTCTATCGCAACAGTGGAAAGCTTATTTATTCAGCTTTCAGATGATGTATAAATCTCAATTTCAAAAAATTGACCCTTATGACTGGTTTTGTGGTCCAGGGTCACATTTGGTTAAAACGGAGAACTTTTTCCTTTGAGTTTTCCGCGTACAGACGACACCCATTCATACGAATCCGTGAAAATGACTAAAAACGCTGTATTCTGCTGGCAGGCCATTAGATGGCGATGAAACACTACATACTGAACATGTAATGCGCATGTGCATGACGTCATTGTTTTCACAGATTTAGACGGAGACCGTTTTCAAAAACTTGCACTTTGAAACCCGTTTTCAAAAGTTTGCGTTTTCAGGCGACCAAAACGCAGTTGTTGTGTAAATGAACGGCCAAAACGCATAAAAAGTTTTCCGTGTTTAATTGAAAACGGCGTAGTGTAAACGGCCCCTTAGGAATCGCATGAATCACGTAAATGCATATTTTCAATTCAAAACGGCCATATTTGAGAAAAAAGTCGAGTAATTTGCATCACAAATTACAGTCGGTCTTTTAACATTTGTATCGCCACATGTATCAAATGTTTCGCTATTTAGGTCTTACCTCACTCTCTTTCAAAACTGACGCTCCATGCTGGAATTCACGCTCTACTTCTGTGAACAGTAAACCCCACCTACTTTGATTTGATTGGTCATCTCAATCATTTTATCATTGTTAGACCAGCGCTGTTAGACCACTGAGGCAGAGTAGTCACCAGATTACATTAACATATTGAATAAAACAATGCAATAAATCAAAATAAAACAAATGCAATTTTCATACACTGGGAAGACTAGTTAATTTACTTATTTATTGTTTCATTTCATTTAATCATTTCATTTGGCAAAATACAGTAAAATTACAATGTCACTATACACTGCTAAAACAAATGGATTGAAGTTCTCTTTTGTTTTACTATTATAAAGCTCTTCCAATCTTGTTAATGTCAGATTTTCTTGTATCTCTTTTGACAACCTAAGCTGAATCCAGTTCAGATTTACCCACAGAAGCTTTGTCCTTTTATCTCCACCTTTGTTTCAAGCGCTCAAGACAATAGGATGGAATTTCCTGTTGAGGAAAGCTTATTCATTATTCAAAAGCCCTTCCTGCATCACAGGAGTCATAGCCAGTTATTAATGATATAGAAGGAGTGGGTGAGAGAGGACTTGAGAAGGAGAGTAATGAAGGAGGCAGAGGAGAGAGAGGGCTGTGCTTTGAACATGACTGCAGGAGCACTGTAAAAGCTTCAAAGCTCTGCGGCTTGAAGGAGACCTGCAGACCAAACACATAAGGGCTATAGAGAGCTCTGAGCTCACACCATGCTCGGTAATCCTGTATGCCTCTCTAAAACCTCTTACAACAACGGGATATTCCTCCTGTCTAAAGACCACCAGCAGAGAAATATCCCCAGGTCACGGTCACACCTCTAGACCCACAACTGAGAGGACTTTACTGAAAATAAAGGACTTCAATTAGAAAATGCTTCACAATGAAACACTTTCTTTGTGAGGAAAGTAGCTTTTGGACCTGGCAGCCTTTATCTGCTATGAGGTTTGATGGAGTGTCTTTGACTAGTGCTCTAGTTTAGTACCCTAAAAAAAACTTCACAAGATATCAAAGGCAAATCATTTCAGAAAGCCTTTTTGGAGATTGCATTGGACTACAAAAATCAACAATCTTTCGATTTTTGAAACTTTGGAACTAGATCAAAATAGAACATTTTTGTATTTTTGATAAAAAAGTCTTGTGTATGTATTGAACATTGTTAGTATTTTTTAATTATAATTACTGGCAGCTTCATATTATTATTATCACAATTAAAAAAAAAAAAAAATTATTTAAATATATTTAAAAATGAAAATAAAATATGTAAATATATTAAATCATGTAAAAAATACATTGTTATTATTATAATATTATTACTATTTAAATTAAAAAAAATACATTACTTACTAAAATATTAACACTATTTTACTATATTTAAATATTTAAACATAAAATGAAAAATATTATTTATTACAATATAAATGTTATTTATTTTATTTATTTAAAAGTATTTATTTGAATTTTTAAAAATAAAATAAAAAATACATTATTGTTTATCATAATATAAATACTATTTTATGTAAATGTATTTATTGAAATATTTTAAAACAAAATAAAAACATAATTTATAATATAAATATGTCATATATAAATAAATATTTTATTATTATTATTATATAAATATTTTATTTCTATTTTATCCAATCATGGCTATAAATTACTTTTAAAAATAATGAAAAACTTGAAAGACTTGTAGAAAAAGAACACTTTTGCTTTATAAAGCCAATTATCCTTGAATGTAACACAATAGCATGAAAAGCACAAACACAACAACTGTCTTTCTACCTATAAAACTCAACCTCTATTTCAACATCTTTTCAGTTGACGCCATTTCCATTGCACATTACGCGTCCGGTCAATATATTGTGATAAACATTACTCTTGTCACCGAGCCCAATAATTGAACTATAATCATTTCCTTGGGACAACAATCTATAGTCTATGGCACGGTGGGATATGGGGTATGGGTTCAGCTCATGGGGGGGATCTCTCCTATCAGAGCTCATCAGTGTGGTCAGCCTCTCGTGAAAGAAGAGACTTCATTCTAGAGCATGATTGAAGAGAGAGAGAAAGAGAGAATTCAAGACAAGGCAGACTGAAGCTCTGCGAGCAAAAAAGCTTCATGTGATTACTTCTGTTCTGCTTCAGAGACAGCAGCCATCATCTAGCTGGACAGCAGTACGCACACACACACACTTTTAGACTGATGTTGTGTGCTCTATTGAGAAAGCATCTATGACAGATCGCAATAAAGGTGTAGAAGAATCATATTTCACCTGTTACGCTCATAAATGCTGCAGTTTTACTACCCTTGACTGAAACATTCCCGGGTTCACAGCACAAATAATGTGGACTTATCACTCCCTCCTTTTTCAGATCTGTCTGTATTTGTTCGTGCCTGTATTTCGTGTTAGTCAATCAAAGTTGAATGGCGTAGCTCATGAACGGTAGAGGTCAGGAGGAGATTGGATTGAATCTAAACCTGATTCCTAAAACTGAAGCTGAGCAACAGAATCAGATCCAATTGTTTTTTTCTGTCCGTTCCGGTTTGAATTTTCAGCTTTCAGCTTTGAGCACAGCTCTGGAAAGTTTTCTCAACTCTTTCTCCAAATGCCCTTGATGAGCCAAAGGTGATGTGTGAAATATCAATGTGGCTGTAATTATGATGTCTGAACAGTAGAGGGCAGACATGTCCCTCTGCAGCAGAAAGAGAACAATTGTGTAAATGAGAGAGAGAGAACTGAATCACCCTTGGCTTTGCTTGGGCAGTGAGTCATAAACAATATTAGCAACATACTATTACCAATGTTCCCCTGATAAGATTTAATAACCAAATGCTGTGTCTGATGAGGCAGAGAATCACACTGTTTGTCTTGAAAAAATATAAGTTGCTATTACACAGAATTATTAAAGGACCAAATCACCCACAAAATAAAACAATCTTGTCATAATTTACTTAACCTCATGTCGATCCAAACCCAAATGTCTTTTATTTCTTTAATGGAATTGCAGGGTATTGGTTTTTGTTTGTCTCATAGCTTACTGTAAATCAGTTTTGTCCATTTACTGTCAATTGTGGAGTGGAAAAATGAAAGAATCAAAATATGAAGCTGGAAGAAATCTATTCTTTATTGTTTTCATGTGCATTAAGTATTTTTGTCTTTACCACACACCTTGTTGGTTTTGTGAAGTTGCATCAGAATAGACTATGAATATACTGGAACAATTTTAAACAACATGAGGGTCAGTAGTTATTGATTTGTTGAATGTGGGCAATGACCAGATTACTGTGTCACTTCTCAGTCATTCCACAACCCGACAAACTGACAAAAGCACTGACCAACAGCAACAGACACCGACGGGTACACTGATCCGATGAAAACCTGAAGAAGTGTCTGTCATTGGTTGTCATCTGTTGGTGCAATGTGAATCGGCCTTTAAAAAAACAAAAAGTTCTGTAAACGGGCAGATCTATAATGCAACACGGTGCGAAACTGATATAGAACTGCAGATTGTAAATGAGCCATGAGCAGATGTGAACTGTTTTATTTCTGCAGACAGAGACACAATAATGTGGTCAAGTTTAAATGTTCTGTACATATCCAATCACAGCAATCTGATCAATCAGCATCAATTCATTAAAGGGTTAGTTCATCCAAAAATGAAAATTCTGTCATTAATTACTCTCCCTCATGTCGTTCCAACACCGTAAGACCTTCGTTCATCTTCGGAACACAAATTAAGATATTTTTGATGAAATTCGAGAGGTATAGGCTATGACTAGGGTTGGGTATCGAGAACCGGTTCCATTTTAGAACCGGTTCCAATTTCAAAGAACCGGGTATTCGATACGATGCGCGCATTTCGATTCTGTTTATCGATTCCTGACATTTTTCAGTCATTCACGGTGAACAGCAGTTGTATCTATCTGCTAGGACCTGCGACAAGGACCTTATCTCATCACGCACATACGTAGTTCATTACAATCGGCACTGACTTTTGCTTCAACACGGCATTAATGTGAAAGAATGCACCGTGTTTGGGGCCGTTCACATGTCGCGTCTAAAAACGGCCGCGCCACTTTCTCCTCCTTTCCAAAGCGCTCCCGTGGAGTCTGTCGTTGCTATGCAACCATGACCTGCGCTCTGCAAGATGATGAAGTATCAAGGATTAATTGATTTCTAGCCCTTGCATTAGCTTTACTAGATATATTTATGGAAATGAGAAATAAAACCCGGCTGAGCTTTTGATGTTGTTACGGAAAGGCCAAAGCTGAGAATCGAATCGGAATAAGAATAAGCAGAATCGGAATCGTTAAAATTAAAACAATACCCAACCCTATATATGACTCGTCCATAGACAGCAATTTAACCGACACTTTCAAGGTCCAGAAAGGTACTAAAGACATTGTTAAAACAATCGACTGCAGTGGATCAACCTTAATTATATGAAGCGACGAGAATACTATTTGTGCGCAAAAACAAAAAAATAATGACTTTATTCAACAACATCTTCTCTTCTGTGTCCTTCTCATATGTTGTTTACGTCCAGTGCTTCCAGGTTCTACGTCAGAACGCCGACTCATTATTGGCCGGCTCCTGCGTCAGCATCAGCTTTGGCCAATACTGAGCCAGCATTCAGACGTAAACACGAAAGCCTTCACTGTGCTTACTGAGGCAACTACGTAAGGATAATGACAGGGAAGAGAGTATTCTCGTCACTTCATAACATTAAGGTTGAACCACTGCAGTCACGTTGACTGTTTTAACAATGTCTTTAGTACCTTTCTGGACCTTTAAAGTCTTGATTATGTTGCTGTCTATGGGCGAGTCATATACCTCTCCGATTTCATAAAAAATATCTTAATTTGTGTTCCGAAGATGAACAAAGGTCTTACGGGTGTGGAACGACATGAGGGTGAGTAATTAATTTTTGGGTGAACTAACCCTTTAACTTTATGAAGCAACGAGAATACTTTTTGTGCGCAAATACAAAACAAAAATTGCGACTTTATTCAACAATATTCCCTCTTCTATGTCATTCTCTTACGCAGTTTACATTCAGTGCTTCCAGGTTCTACGTCAGGACGCCGGCTCATATTGGCCGACACTGTTCACATGAGCAGCACGATGTATGCGTGTGAAGCTGGCGCAGGAGCCGGCCAATAATGAGTCAACTATTTTAACAATGTCTTTAATGACTTTCTGGACCTTGAAAGTGGTGGTTAAATTGCTGTCTACGGACGAGTCAGATTCCTCTCAGATTTCATCAAAAATATCTTAATTTGTGCTCAAAATATTTTTATGTTTTATCTTACGGTATAGTAGAATACAAAACACCCTCTTGTGATTTTTTTTTAAAGCTTTTACTTGTCTTGTAAAAGGTTGAAAACAAGTGGCTGAATGGAACTACAGAGGTAACCCTAACCCTAACTCGAACTTTTAGGGAAGATGTTTGACTGAAAGAGCTGTCGGATGCTTAGTGATGGATACGCTGAAGTCATGCAACTGTGTAGTTTGTTTATAGTCTAAGTTGGCTTTTGACATCTGCCGATTATATTTACACTTCAAAATGATTCAAAAAGTTGTGTTCATTTGTGAAGATTATCATGATGAACAAAACTTGAATCATAAGCTATTGTTAGTCACAGACCTTATTTTCTGCAATAATCCAAAACCAATGGAGGGAACCAGATGTGGTTACTTACAAAAGTAACATACAAAATGCTAACTTACTTAACTTAGTATACTTACAAAATGCTAACTTACAAAAATATGTCATCCCTGCACCACTCTATGCAGCATCACCTCTTTTCTTATAGTGTCTAAATGATTCAATAAAGGATTCAGTTTCTCTAAACCCATTCCACTCTGCTCTGATTGGTCAGATGGCCCAGTTTGTTGTAATTGGTCAACTGCTTGGCAACTGCATGTCGAAAATGAAACACCTATTACCATATCTGACTTTCAGCCTTGGAGGCTTCTTCAGCACTTGATAAACAATGATATGAATAGTAATGATGGCATTGTTTTTACCATATCAATCTCATACTTTTGAAGTGGATGCAAAGTGGATTTGCATTCGCAGCGCAGAAAAGTGCATCTTCTCAACATGTCGACAACACAAATCAGACTCTTCTAGGTTTTGGCTACAACTACAGTGTTTGTGGGCGGGTCAAAGTAGACAGCCAATGAAGATCATAGGCTGGCATTATGCAAATTCGTTACAAACCTAGTTTTGTGCAGGAAGTAAGACTGGAATTACAACGACAATTCAGGATCAGTTCTTTTTTTGGGAAACAATAACATGTATATTGCACTTTGATCTTTGAAACTTTTCAGACCTTTAACATTCACAAACAGCTATATTAAAAACTATATGAAAGGTGATATACAAAAAAGCATAATAGGGGCACTTAAATTGTTTTTGTAAGAAATCTCTCAAGCTTACCAAAGATGTGTTTATTTTAACTGAAATACAGTAAAAACAGCAATTTTGTAAATTGTTATTATAATTTTCTGTTTTAATATATTTTAAAATGTAATTCATTCCTGTGATGGCAAAGCTGAAAATTCAGCATCATTCCTCCAGTCTTCAGTGTCACATGATCCTTCAGAAATCATTCTAATATGCTGATTTGGTGCTCAAGAGACTGAAAACAGATGTGCTGCTTAATATTTTTGTGGAAACAGTGACACATTTTTTCAGGATTCTTTGATGAACAGAAAGTTCAAAAGAATGACATTTATTTGAAATATTTTGTAACATTATAAATGTCTTTAATTAAGGTCACTGTTTAACAATTTAATGAATCCTTGCTAAATAAATGTTTTAATTTCTTAAAAATAACCTTACTGAACCCAAACTTTTGAACATTAGTGTACTATATATTCTTATATTCTGAAACTCCTATATCGCTCATGTCTGACATTGCAGGATGTTCCAAATAAGCGACTGTATCAAGTGAAGTGAACTTCTGCAGATACTGTAAAAGGGGACGGCTAATGTTATTTGTGCCTGTATGTACATGCGAGTGGTTTTATGTGTGTTTGGTGGCAGTGCTCTCAGCGAACAGTCCCCTACTGTTCTGAGTGAAAGGGTAATTGACTGTGAATGACTCTGGCTTTAATAAACACCTGCTTGCTCTGTTACCTGTGTTGCATCAGTGCGCCTCTTCTAGGCTCTCCAAGCTGCCATTTACAGAAAAACTCAACTGAAGAGCCTCAGGCTCTCTCCCTAGCTCATTAATCAGCGTCCACGGCGGACATAAAGTCATTTACTTTTGACAAGCCCCCAGTGTGTGCTATGTGATAGCGGGGCTGGCATAACAGCGTTAATTGGTAATTTACTGGAGTATCCATACGAGGAAGTGCAGAGGACAGAGGCCACAGCTAAGACCAAATGTCTAAGGTGCTATTAGGTTTGAAAGAAGTCTAGAATGTTGCCGTTTAAACAGCAAATGTCACATTTGAAGGCCACACACACACACACACACACACACACACACACACACTCCTGGAGTATATAGGTACAGCTCTTAAGGAAAATTACCATGGTAACTGCCAAAACACCAGTTACTGCTGTTCCTGCCTCAAACTCACAACATTTGTTGAGTCGATGTTACTATGTTGGGATCTAAGAAGATATTGGTAACACTTGATTTTAAGGTGACGTACTTAATGTAATAACAGTAAATTATGCATAAGTACAACTCACTAACTCTAAACCAAACCAAACCTAACGTTAACCCTATCGTAAGTACGTATAGTTAATAATTACTACTAAGTACTTATTTCTGTAATTATGATTCAATGTCACCCTAAAATAAAATGTAAAAAAATATATTTTTGAAGAATATTTCAACTGTCCAAACAATGGACAATGGGGTCCTAAACAACCAAAGTGGAACCCACCAGTTTATACATACATAAAATGTAACATTTTTAAGGAGGACAATTTTTTTTTTTTAATGTTCCACAGAAGAAAGAAAGTCATAGAGATTTGAAATGTAAATGATGACAGAATTTAATAGTAAATGATAATTCAAAACAGGTGGCCATAGGGTAAGGATTCTGGACGACACCTAAAAATGTTTGTTAAATATTAATATTTCTTAATATTAATTGTAATAAATATTAAAATTACATTTTATTAAATTTTCAACACATTACTCTAATTTTACATTTTTGTTCTGACTGGCTGAAATAGCCGAAACCACAACACACATTAAATGTTAATTTAATATTTATTATTTGCTTTAATAATTGAAAGCAAAAAATGCTTTAATTATTCAACTACTTTAATTATTTAGATTGTATTATTTAATTTTTTTTTTTAAACATTTCTATCAACCACCTAAAGGTTTAGGGTTCAAATTTTTATTTATTTCTTTTTAATTATTATTTATTTATTCGTTTATTTTTTTAATAACAGAAATGGCAATATCAAGTTACCACATTCTTACTCTAGTAACAATAACTGTAGTAGCTATAATATTTTGCTAAAAATGAAGGTTACCTTAGTACTTAGTAGTAATTTTTGTAAAGAAAATACACATTCAAGTTTATAAGACAAGAGCCTTTCTCGAAATATTAACCGTAAAGTGTCACAAATGTTCGTGGCTTTTAGATGGATGTAAGAATGCTAGCTTGAAAGGATTCACCTAGCTATATAAAGACAGAGAGAGAATTTGCCCATCAACACGCTTGCCTTACTGCTCACTGTCTTATGGCTGGAAGTGAGAGAGAGAGAAAAGCAAGGTAGACAGGTAGACAGAAAGAGAGAAGAACAGCAGAGAGACAGAAAAAGAGAGTGTCAACTTTAGAGTTCCACTAGATTCACCACACTGCCAAACTCAACACCCTCAGGGTGACAGGAAAGACAGAGAGAGAGAGAGAGAGAGAGAGAGAGAGAGAGAGAGAGAGAGAGAGAGAGAGAGAAAGAGAGAGAGGGGTGGGGGGAGAGAGAAAGGGAAGAATGGCAATGACGGAGAGTCCCAGTAAGATGTAGTGCTTATCAACACAAAAGACAACAAAACTGAACAAGCCCGCAATAGCTGTGTCATACTTGGAATAACAATACAGTGTTTGGCAATTTCCCAGTGTACTTTCAATGCTCACAGTCAAGATTACATTTGAAAAATATTTCGAGCCAGATTTTTCCATTTCGCTTGTAATAGCACAATATGAATACATTCAGCAGCCCCAGGTTTCATTCTTGCTATTGTGGAAATGCAGAATATAGGACTGCACATGAATGCAAAGGGCATTTTCTCCTGTGAAGACAAACAATCATCAATTTATTTGGCGAGCTATTCACAAAAAGATAAAGAGTAATAAAATCTCACTCTCTTTCTGGCTGTCCTGCTTTGTTAACTTACAGTGTACTACACACTAAAGTAAATACTGTACTAAAAAAAAGTTTAAAAGATTACCTTTGAGACATACTAATGTTTCCATGTCACAAGAAGACTTTTGGGGTTTTGGGTAATATTAAGCCTGAAAAGTATGCATGGACACATAATTTTCAAATCCAACGGGAGTATGCCATCTGGGTGCGTTTGGCATTCTATTTTCAACCTAATATTATTTGGGATGCACTAATCTTGCGTACTATAATGGGTAGTATGCAAATTTTGACACAGATCTCCTTTGAATAAGTGAATGAACACAATTCTCTCTCAGCGAATGCTCTCATCCTTGTGACTCATCCGTCTGGTGACATTGACACTGAGCGCTGATATCACCTAACCTTGATCACGCGTGGGATGGCGAGAAAAGGGCCGTCACCCCATTTCAGCTGATTTGAAATTCTGAGTAAGTAAATTATGAACGTTGAGCAAATTAAGCAGCCTGCGCCATGTCCGCCTGCCAGAGCTTTGGACAATACGTTTGACAAACGAGAGAGCTTCACATTCACGCCCCCCTCTCTTGTCATCTCGCTCTTAATCCCCAGAGAGACGTCGTTTAAAAGAGCCCTGGAATAAATCAGGCCGATGAAATTTAAGATGTGGCTCTCAAGTGGATTGCTGGGCATAAATCAACTTGTTTTTTTAAGGTTTTACATTCATTAATTAGATTAAATAAAATCAGGGACCATCACGTGCAGGGCTCAACAGTAAGATTTTTTTTTTCTGCCGGTAACAGCAACAGCATTGTTCAATACATTACAGAAAACCAATTGCTAAAGTTTACACGAATACATAAAACATGTAGGCTATAGGGATGCAGAAATGAAATGAAATTAAAATACCAGGGCCGTAACCACCATAAGCATTGCTGGGGCATTCAGCTGTGACTTATTCACGATACAGCACAGCCTCTCGTACCTTATTGCTTTTATAAAACGGTTACCACACAATACAAATATTAAAGCCAAAAAATATGTAACAATGCAACTTTCATGAAGTAAAAAATAGTCCCTGACCATGAACAGCAACAGAAGTTACATTATTACGCCTTTAGATGGCGGCAAAGACTGTCTTTATCAGTGTGTCAGTCAGTAGCAAAGACTTTTACATTGAAAAGACTGAATTGTTGTGAACACGGAACAAGACGCAACTGACAAATGTTTTGACTAGCGCTGTCAGTCACAGGAAAACCCCTTAACTGTTAAAAGGACAGGATAATACATCGGACATTTAAACAGATTTTTTATTATGAACAGGACTGACCTGAAGGAAAATGCTAAATCTGAATGCAGGTAATAAACTCGCTCACTCAATCTTTTTCTCACAACACTCTACATAATACAGTAAGCTTCAATAAACAATATCAATTGAGAACATACAGTTTACGTTGCTAAGTGTGATTGCTAAGGGTGTTGTGTAGTGATACACAGAACCGTTGGTTGAAGCGGTCATAGACGTGTTTTATCGTGAATAAAACACAGCTATTGACCAATCAGAATCAATAACAGGAACTGTTTTATAATGTAATTCATGTGAATAGAGTGAATATATTTTTAAGAAATATTATTTGCATAATAACTACAACTATTTCATAACTACAATAGACCTTGAACTCTTGCCGTTCTTATTTTTTTTCGTTATTCCCTTAATCCCTTTTAAATCTTTTAATTATTTCATTCCTTTTAATAACAAAAATTACCCAATAACCCCCGCCCCAGGGGGAAAAAAAAGAAAAAAAAACATGCCCCACCCCCACCCCCAGAACACTTGGAATATACGACACAGGTAACATCGGACCATTCTGTGATATGTGTTTTTTAAAAGCTTGATGCTGGTCGCTATTTACTGCCATTATATGGATGAGCGCAAGTAGGACATTTTTTTTTTTTAATTCTCCTTTTGTGGTCCGAAAAAGAAAGAAGGGCATACGGCAATAAAACAAAACCAGGGTGAGTAAATGATGACTTAATTTTCATTTTAGGGTAAACTAGCCCTTTAAGATGTAGTGACAAAATCCACACTGTCTATCCTTGTTGCTGAGCCCTGATATGATGTATCCGATTATAAACAATCCTTGCATGCAACATTCACTCACACACTTCTTACTTTTATCAGTCTCTCTCACTAATTGCTGTAGCTGTGTACTCCTCTCCAAACATCCCTTAAGTCCCCTCATTTTTTCACAGCCTGCAGGGGATAGCTGCTTGAATGGGCACTGAGTGGTCAAAACTGAATAAATCCAATTTCTGTGCATAATGGTATTTCCGTCTAGACTCACCCAAGTCAATCCACACTCCGGAGACCTCTGCGCGAGGTGGAAAATGCAGAATTAGAGAGCGAATAGCCACCTCCATTAAATGTGGATTCATTTAATTACAGTTTAAGGATGGCATAACAGGAAATGAGTATCCCTCATGATCTTGAGCAATTACACTTTTTTAATACTCTAAATTTCATAAGCGTGAAATGTATAAATAAATGAGTAAACACTGTGGTAATGATGCTTTGAAATACTTTTTTTGAATAATCACCAGCTTATGAGGATTGTTTAATGCAGCCTCGAAAGCTTTCCGGCAGCTTCATCAGGATTGCCAGTGACCTCATAACCTGTCTAGTTACATTCACCAACTCAGGGATCCAATTTAAGGGTTTGACCTGATCTTCGTGAAGTGCGGGTGATGTCATCTTGTGGCTGACCTTTCCCTCCATACTAATTGCTGGAACAGAGACTTTTAAAACTGAACTTTCTGCTCACTGGTGTTTCACAGCAGTTTTGTCATGACTTCTGGAGATTTCTGAGAAGTTAACTGAAAGATAATAATTTGCTTTAAAGTGCACCATCCAGCACACAATAGTGCTAAATGTACTTCAGGAATACTGAGAAATGAACAGAGTTTTGAACAGGTTGCCCAGGTGAAAAAAAAAGTATACTTGAATGCTCTAAAAATACAAGTAGTACAATAAATACAAGCAAGTACATTTGTAGTACATTCTTATTTTTTGTGCTAAATAAAATTGTACAAGTTATACACTATAAATACACTAATACACTATAAAAGTATATTTCTACTATAAATACTTTTAAAAGTATACTAAATACCACTAATACTTAAATTGATTGCACTCTGCCCAATGTCTGCGCATTCTGCCCTGTCTTGTCAGATCGTTCATGCAGTGTTAGTCCTGGCTGTGTTTGAGTCTCTCGTTCTTCGTTCCAGTTCTGGATATTCCCCGTCGAGGCAGTTTTGGATTACCTGTTGGATTCTTGTTAGAGGACTGGTTTGCCCATTGGAGTCTCTGTGCTACCAAGAAATAATTTGCCATCTGCACCCAGGCCATCTGACCCTTCCTATCTTTCCTGCTGCTATTTTTCTTAATAAACTGATATTTGCTGCATTCGCTATTGAATCCTCCTTATTTCACGCGACAATACTATTCAAAGACACCATTAACATGTAGTTAAGTATATCATATAAAGGGAATAATAACATAGTTACAATACATTTGAAATTAATTATTTAATGTATAAAAATATATGGGCTATACATTATAAATACATTTTGTATATATTTATCATAAATTATTCTTATATTTTAAATAATTAATGTAAGTGTATCTATGTCTATAAGTATATTTAAAAGTGTATGAAAGATGGGTTCAAGTGGTAACTAAATACATTTTTTTTTTTTTTTTAAATACAGAGATAGTATGTTAAAAGCACATTTTAGTTCATATTTATGGTGTCTCAAAATAGCATAGTTGAGTACACTTAGATGTTCTTAAGAAGTACTAAATATATATATATATATATATATATATATATATATATATATATATATATATATATATATATATATACACACAGGTGCTGGTCATATAATTAGAATATCATCAAAAAGTTGATTTATTTCACTAATTCCATTCAAAAAGTGAAACTTGTATATTATATTCATTCATTACACACAGACTGATATATTTCAAATGTTTATTTCTTTTAATTTTGATGATTATAACTGACAACTAAGGAAAATCCCAAATTCAGTATCTCAGAAAATTAGAATATTACTAATGACCAATACAAAGAAAGTATTTTTAGAAATCTTGGCCAACTGAAAAGTATGAACATGAAAAGTATGAGCATGTACAGCACTCATTACTTAGTTGGGGCTCCTTTTGCCTGAATTACTGCAGCAATGCGGCGTGGCATGGAGTCGATCAGTCTGTGGCACTGCTCAGGTGTTATTAGAGCCCAGGTTGCTCTGATAGTGGCCTTCAGCTCTTCTGCATTGTTGGGTCTGGCATATCGCATCTTCCTCTTCACAATACCCCATAGATTTTCTATGGGGTTAAGGTCAGGTGAGTTTGCTGGCCAATTAAGAACAGGGATACCATGGTCCTTAAACCAGGTACTGGTAGCTTTGGCACTGTGTGCAGGTGCCAAGTCCTGTTGGAAAATGAAATCTGCATCTCCATAAAGTTGGTCAGCAGCAGGAAGCATGAAGTGCTCTAAAACTTCCTGGTATACGGCTACGTTGACCTTGGACCTCAGAAAACACAGTGGACCAACACCAGCAGATGACATGGCACCCCAAACCATCACTGACCGTGGAAACTTTACACTGGACCTCAAGCAATGTGGATTGTGTGCCTCTCCTCTCTTCCTCCAGACTCTGGGACCTTGATTTCCAAAGGAAATGCAAAATTTACTTTCATCAGAGAACATAACTTTGGACCACTCAGCAGCAGTCCAGTCCTTTTTGTCTTTAGCCCAGGCGAGACGCTTCTGACGCTGTCTGTTGTTCAAGAGTGGCTTGACACGACAGCTGAAACCCATGTCTTGCATACGTCTGTGCGTAGTGGTTCTTGAAGCACTGACTCCAGCTGCAGTCCACTCTTTGTGAATCTCCCCCACATTTTTGAATGGGTTTTGTTTCACAATCCTCTCCAGGGTGCGGTTATCCCTATTGCTTGTACACTTTTTTTCTACCACATCTTTTCCTTCCCTTCGCCTCTCTATTAATGTGCTTGGACACAGAGCTCTGTGAACAGCCAGCCTCTTTTGCAATGACCTTTTGTGTCTTGCCCTCCTTGTGCAAGGTGTCAATGGTCGTCTTTTGGACAACTGTCAAGTCAGCAGTCTTCCCCATGATTGTGTAGCCTACAGAACTAGACTGAGAGACCATTTAAAGGCCTTGAGTTAATTAGCTGATTAGAGTGTGGCACCAGGTGTCTTCAAAGTTGAACCTTTTCACAATATTCTAATTTTCTGAGATACTGAATTTGGGATTTTCCTTAGTTGTCAGTTATAATCATCAAAATTAAAAGAAATAAACATTTGAAATATATCAGTCTGTGTGTAATGAATGAATATAATATACAAGTTTCACTTTTTGAATGGAATTAGTGAAATAAATCAACTTTTTGATGATATTCTAATTATATGACCAGCACCTGTATATATAAAGTAGCCTGAAAAAATTAGTGCACAAAAATAGAGCACTTTAAGTACATTATTGAAGTGTACTAGGTGTCTTGAAATAAAGTGTATTTTAGTGCACTTTTTTCACCTGGGTGAATATAATTGCTATTCCCCAGAATTACAAGTGTTTTGTTCCTGCTTTGAGGATTTATGGTTTTGTACATAAAAGAGAAAGGACATTTTTGGAAATTAACTGGCTTACATTCAGCTTTTAATGGCTTTTAAAAAAGCTGCTTTATATATTACAGAATTGCTATATATCACACACACACACACACACACACACACACACACACACACACACACACACACACACACACACCATCTTCAGTTACAGAGACGTCCCACTGGAGTAAGCTGGGGTTAAGTGCCTTGCTCAAGTGCACAACAGTTATGTTTCATGGATCGCCCTTTATGGTGTGTGAACCTTTTAGGGCTCAGATTTTTAACTATAGGCTACACAGTATCTGTATATACTCATATGATATACTTAATCATATACATTCAAAGTTCAATGTAAAAACAAAGCAATAGTGCTGTGCATTACAGTAGCTTTACCAGGTAAGGGGAGTCTGAGTGGCTTGTTGCTTTTAAAAGATGTTGGCAACAGCAATGTTGAATAAATGTTTAGAAAAAGTAATATTCTTAATCAGAACAAACAGTTCTTTTACCAAGCAAATACAGTAGTGACCAAAAGTGATGTCCAATGTCCAGAGGGGACATTTTTTTTAATGACTCAACAAGTTCAATTAAACCATTAAAATATAAGGAAAATATTTTAAATATGAGTGTGGAACAAAACACTAAATTTGATTAAGGTATTTATTTGACAAATTTATTTGGCAAAAAAAAAAAAAAAAGCACAATTTTTTTAAATTTTTTTATTATTATTATTTGAATAAGGGTCAAGATGTCAATTTTCCTAGGATGGACATCACTTTTGGCCACTACTGTATGTTGTTCCAAAAAGTGTTTTTGGTAACACTTTATTTTGATAGTCCACTTTAGACATTTTTCCAACTAAAAGTAACTTTGTGACTAAAAGTAAACTACCAGTCATTAGAGTATTAGTATGTCTGCTTAATATCTGCTAACAATTTATTTTGATGGTCGCCCAACATAATGACTATAAGTAACTTTGCAACTACATGTCAACCCAAACCGTAATCTCGTGTAGCCAGACCTTCAGACTGACGGCAGAAGGCCTGGACTCTAGACCTGGACCGCCCAAGAGGATGTTTGACTGACATGTAATGCAACCAATCACAGTTCATTTTGTTTGTGCAAGTTTACTGCAACAATGGAGCCGCAAACTTCACATACATTTGAAAATCCAGCGTTTAGTTGATCCTGGTAAGCACTCATTGTCACATCTGTAAACATGACGGCATTCTTCTTCCACGAGTGGGTTTTGCGTCAAGGTACAGAATTTGTTTCCAGGCGGACCATTAAAGAACACGACACACACGTCTCCCGGACATCTGGTGGAATTCAACCAACCAGATGACGACTTAAAAAATCCAGAAGTGTTTCCAGTTAAGTGTGCCATATGCATCAGACATTCAGCAAAAGGTCTGTGGGCGTGACATCTGAGGTTGAGACTACCCTAACCATAACCCTAACCTAACAAGTGTACTGATACTCTTATGAGAGTTAGTTGCCAAATAGGTGCAAATAATGAGAGTTGGTTGACTTATAGTTAGCAGAATGCCTAAAGTGGACTGTCAAAATAAAGTAACCCTGTTTTATTGGAAAAAAAAAATCTGTTTTTGTGTTATTTTCCCAATTATATTTTGATTATATGGACAAAAACAGCTCCACAGAGAAATGTGCAGTCACCATTGTCTATGTGCACTTTAACCTGATATGACTCTCAAAGTTCATTGTAAATCACTAAAATGAAAAGAAATGATGCATTTGAGGAGACTTGAAAATCATGAATGCTGTCACTTTCAATGTTTGGTGACTATATTCAAGAACTGACAATTATAGTCGAATGAATTTCAATCTATGTGAGCATACAGTAATAAAAATCAGGAATAGGAGAAGGACCTTGAACAGATAAAAGAAGCTGTATTTTGGGTGTAAATAGCCTAAAGCTATGACTCTCAATGGAAAATTAAAAAGTTTAAAGACTTAAATCTGAGTAAAGACGAAGAAGCCACGGATAAAAGAGAAGAAAGAATCAGAGAGAGCCGCTATGGGTTTTCTGGGTCCATGGCCTCAAAACTAAAGAAGCTGCCAAAGGAAAAGCAAAGATATTGGAAAGATTTATTAGCACATTCTTGAGAGGACCTAACCTGGAGCTACAGTCAATTGAGTTCATTCAATTTCTTTTTTTAATTATAATGATATTATAAATCTGATTCAGTGAAGTAACAAGAGATGGGCATTTGAAGCAGAATGATAATTCTATAAAACCAGAACAAGCAATAAACATTTGAGCGATAATCTTGCAGATACTTCAGCACTACATATCTCTCTATCACACCTCACACACCCGAAGCTCTCAGTAAACACAGCAACAGCATTATCAGTGCAAATGAAACTCACATTCAGACAGCCTGTTATTGTGAGGGCTTTTCAGCAGCCACTGCAATCACACAACAATGTACCGCTCTCAATAAAAGAGTAAGCGTTTATGAATGCATCCTTTTATGGAGAAATATTGGCCTTTCCAAAAAACGTCCGCGGGAAATGTCTTTATAGATAAACAAGACAAACGAGAGCCCGCCGTTGGTTACTGCGCTCAGATTTGATTTAGGAAATCAAATAATCGCAATATAGAAAACCAAACATGTGGTTCCTACATGCATTCATGGGTCATGTCTTACAAGCTGGCACTGCTAAATAAACGATTTATTCTGTACAGTTCGCTGTTTTGAAATCTGTAATTGCTTAATACAATACAATTTACCAGTTATGTAAGACCATCATAACTTGGCTTCATTGAAACCAGATTGCTATGCCAGAACCGAACAGCAGAACAGAATCCAATAACTGTTTCTATGGTGAGATCTGTTGAGAAAAATAACACAAAGGCAGATACAAAAGGAGATCATGCAAATGAGGTAATTAAAATACCAAAAAAGAACAAATGAGAAAGAGAAAAAGGTCGCTGACCTGAACATGGTGCTGTAAGAGGGCATGGAGACAAAGTATTATTTTTCTTTACATGTGTTGCACTTTTAAAAACTATGCTTCAAGACTATCAAATCTTAAAAAAGAAAAAAAAAGTCTGAAAAAAGTGGACGACAGATATGATTTCTGGGAACAGTTGAATCAATCAAATCACACCTCTGAGTGAGTGTGATGCCAACAGAGAAAACAAAAATGACTGAAAGACAGAGATGTAAAGCAAAGATGAGGAAAAGAGAAAGACCACTAAACATCTATAATGAATTGGTTGAAACCATTAAATGTTTTGACATGCATATTTTGTTTCCATATGAAAACACTTTCAATCACTTTTTCAATTGATAAAACTACTAGCATCACCACACACTGCTAACTATAATCTTTAGTAACACTTTCAGGGCACAACGCTAAGGACTTTTTCTACTGGCCCGGTTGGGCCAGTGGTTCAAATTTTTACTTGCCCTGCCCCACAATAAAAATAAAAAAATAAAGTAAAAGAAAAGAAAAGAAAATGGGCTATAAAATAAGCCTAGTTATTGTTTTCGTTGTTTTGGATACATTTAACCTTAATAAATAAGGTTATGACACCAAAAGCTATTAACTCACTTAAATTTTAAATATTGTTAGATAAGTAAACAGTAAGTAATAAAATAGGAACAAATAATCAAATTACAAGTAATAGCACAAATAAATACAACAGAATAAACATAAATGAAATAAACGGTGCTTTTCAGTTTATGTAGGCTTAAACAGGAGATTTTCAGTTTATGAATTTTGTAATTTAATGTAAAACTACATAACTATAGATTAAACTTTATTAAAGTTTATCAGTCAAGAGCAGTTACAGATGCATAAATAATGTTTTGAAATGTTATATATATAAATATGAAACGTTAAATACTGTTATTTGAAATTATTTATAAAATGAAAAGATACTTTAAATGTGAAATTAAACCCGCCAGGAGGTGGCAGCAAGTCCCTGTTAATGAGCGAGTCATTGAGATTCAACCGATTCATTCAAACGGCTGATTCATTTCAAGTGTTGCTCAGAGACGCAAAACAATTCTGTGGACTTTGTTTGGAACTATTTTCGTTGGTGAAATAGAGTGAAACAAGCGATTTGGTGTCTAAAATAAAGTCACTTAATATAAACTGCTCGTTTATTAAACTGTACGTTGTATAAAATCAATATCACATTTGTAATCATGCTTATATTTGGATAAAAATGGCGCTCTTCGTGTAATATTGGTTAACTATATTAAATTATATAAATATAAAAGACATACAGGGGCATTTATGCATTGCTACATCTGCTGTTATATTTATATGCTGTACATGGTTTATTTTGTCAGTGTTTAGGAGTGCATTAGCATACAGATCAGCCTTAACACTAACATGGACTAAAAGCCACAAACCTTCAATTTTGACTCCATGGAGCCATTAGAAAAAAAGAAGAATATAAAAACATAAATCATCATCAGTCAAGCAAAACATCTTTCTGTGCAAAAACTTTTTGATTGCTGTGCAAACGTTGCAGGATGAAACGTTAAAAAGCCGATTTGCCAAGGGTCAAAGGTTTGTTTTTCATTTCCATTTTTATAGCCAAAAACACTCCACATCAGAATGGAAAGAGAACATGTGGTTTTTCAGTGAGAGGCCAACTAATATTATGACAAAAAAAACTTGTTTGCTCAAGATAATATTGTGCTTAAAATACTGTACATGTACAAATAACAAAGAGTATTGTCATTCATCAAAGAGCCACAGCTAAGAATTTTGGGTAGCCAGGCAGGAGCATGCAAACTTGAAGTGTGAAAGATCCCAGCATGTGGAGCATCCGTCTTCGGTCACAGAATATGTATGTCACGTGAGAAGCTCATATGAATAGGACTCATGTGAGAATATAAGGCAAACGTGACCTTGACAAGCTCTTTATAGCGGGACAAATGGCTCATAGTCTTGAGTCAGCAGGTTCTTCATACAAAACACATTGCAATGAATTCTTGACGTAGTTGTTGATAATACAACAAGATTGCTATTGAGAACTGCTAGCATTATACTGAGGTATACATCCACAGAGAACCATGGGAGTTGAGTTGCCACTGAAATCTTCCACTGGAATTAAAGTTTCATTCAAGTGGTAAATATGTGTCTATACTCTATATTCCAAGTCGTCTGTAGCTCTGTGTGAAAAACAAACCTGTAGCGATGTACAATTCGTGAATAAATCACTGTTTTGAATTGTTCTACTAAATCATTCTTCTGAATCATTGTTTTAATGAACCATCTGATCCAGTTCACAAATTTTTTTTCAAAGATTCATTCACAAATGGGACCAATTCTGTTCTCAAGTTCAATTCACCATCTCAATAAGGTCGCAGTTAAATGGCCTAAATTTCTCTTTAAGCTATTATGACTTGCAATATACGTAGTATACAAGTTGTATGAACAACTTTAATTATACTTTTGTGTCAATTTATGAAGCACCAGTCTCCTTTCATTGTAATTTCATGTAAAACATACTCTTTAAAATGGGGGAAAGTAAGTCATAGGTTTGGAACGACATGAGAGTGAGTAAATGAAGACAGAATTGTCATTTTCATGTGATTCATGTGACTGTCATTGACTGACACTGAGGTGCAGTTGCTGTTAAATAAGGACAATCAAGCAGAGGGAGTTTTCAATAGACAGGGCAAAAAATTTGGGTAATCGGTTAATCGCCCAGTCAGTGAGCATATGAGTCATCTTAGACACACACACACAGATTGGGCATCCATTCACCAAGCTCACTGTGCAGACTATTACTGTTTCTCTCTCGTCCAGTCAAAAGCACTGTGCCAGCCATTCTATATGAACAAGGCCCGATTACAGGGCCATCTGAAAAGACCCACAGGAGGCTCATTTACGGCCTCTTCAGCGAGCCCAGGCAATTTCTCGTAGACACAAGCTACTGCTTCCTCAATCATAGTCACATAGACACACTGATCACTGAAATACAGAAAGATGGAAAGCAGAATGCTGAAGAAGAGGGAAAACGAGAGATCACGAACCAGAGCGTGGATGAAAAATGATCTAGCATGACTTTTACAGCGAAGCATTTATCTCATGAATCACAGGAAAAGGCAAGGCCTCTCTTATCTAGTACTGCGACTAAGGGCAACCATGATCACTGAGGGGAACGTGCACTTCCTGGTTTTAGAGATTTCAAACTTCATCCTCCCACCTTTTGGGCAATGATTATATTTTAAAGAGGACATATAATCAGGGGTGCACATAAGTGGTACGCAGGTGAGCATGCGCGGTAAAAAATAAACGATGCGCACCAGAAAACATGGAGGGAAGCGCTTTTGAGTACCAACATTTTTGAGGACCGGTTCACAGGGACACGTTTACTTACTGGAGAAGGATTTGTTTCCATCTCTGGTAAGATAGCAATCATGATGATAAGTGTGTTCTTTAATTATTAGGAGTGCAACGGATCGCAGTTAATCCGTGATCCATACGAATAAGGCACGCATGTGATTCGCGGATTAACTGCTAAATTTAACCATCATAGAGTGAAAGTTTATCATTTGGACGTGTTTTGTCTTGCCAAATACCATAATCACGAGTTTCAGCTTCTAAAGCAATTGTAAACACAAACAGTTAATAATGTTGTCAGTTTTACCACTTCAGTTCGTGCTCAATTCAGATTCTGAAACTGAGGATGATCAAGCAGATCAATTGGAACCAACATGGCATAAACACATATGCCTTTGGGCGGGAATTATGCTAATATTTCAAATTGTGCCATAGATGTTTGTGGAAGTAATAGCTGTACTTTGATCGAGGCATTTTAAGCAGGTCTGGAGCAGTATTCTCTGTTAGATAGAATAAATCTATTTTGTGGGAGACAATGAGCTTTGTAACTTCGCAGATCTTATACATACAAATTATCTTATTTTTTGCTCCACAGAAGAAAAGAAGGTCATATAGCTTTAGAATGACAAGAGGGTAAGTAACAATGACAGAATTGTCATTTTCAGGTGAACTATCTCTTTAAGACCATAACAAGCTTCTGTCAACATGTTGCATCAGGATCCAATCGATCGAATAAAGGTGCAATCTGTAAGCGGATTTGCTTTTCGACAAACAATTACAACTACAAGGCAAATGTTACATCACCTAATTAATATTCATGAGGCAGGCAGACACATCCCTGGCTCCACAAAACTTATTTTTAAGTAATGCAATTACTTGCTTTGAATATAGGATTTCATGTTTTAATTATGGTTAGTTTAAAACCTATATTTGATGTTAATGTAATGCTAAACATTGTTTTAATCGAAATAATTGAGCTCCTTTTTTGTTGTGCTCTGTTTGTTTAAGAAGTACTTGAAATTTAACTGCGACAGCAACATTTTCACTTGGTTGATGTTAAGACATGCTGTTTTGTAAAACATAAATCCTCACATTATAAGAATATATGTGTGAACAGTGCAAAAAACTGACTAATCAATAATAATATTAGTTCTTGATTATTATTGTTTTTTTTTTTTTTACCAATCAGCTGTTGCAGTCCTGCTCTGATCCCTCTCTTCCCCAATCAATCACTTCCTCTTCTTTTAACTTCTCTGTGCAGCAAGTGCCAGATAGCTACTGGTTTTGGGAGTCAGTCAGTAGGCGGTTAAGCAGAAGGATCTGATCTGGGAGGGAGGTTCGGAAATGGCCGCCACCACCTTAACGCCTGAATACATTCTTCCCCCTGTGCAATCTCGACCCAGCTCGACTGGGCACAGATCAATCCATTCAGCAGCGCTGCTGTTGGCCGCAGCACGCCGAAGGCAGAGACGGGCTGCCAGCCGAAATGCTCTGTGGGATCTAATCAGGCCCTGATCTGACATCGCACTGCATTTAGTCAGATGGACATAAAGGTACAGTAGCAAGATGTAAAAAGAAGCAAGACTGAGTTCTTTAAGAAAAGAAATAAGAGCAATATACTTTTGCAGCGATTAAAATAACGGCTTTGAAACAGATGTCTAAAATGTAACACTTGATATCAAAATATGATATATGAATATAGTTAGAATATGCTATATATTTTTTAATGTCAATATAATGTGACATATCAGTAGAATATCAATACAATAAACATTCAGATTTTAGGTTTCTAAGAAAGTGTTTGTTTGTTTATTTATCTATGTCTTTTTAGATAACTGGTATCAATCTCAGACAAAATAATTTGCCAGGTACTTAGTTAAATGGAAACCCTACTTAAAGATGTTGTTCCACATTATTAAGCAAGTCACAGTTCTCATGCAATGTGGGGAGGAAGAAAGATCTTTCTGAAGATGAAAAGTATGAAATGGTGCAATGTTGTGCAAAAGGCATGAAAACAACTAATATTGTGTGAAAAAAGTGAATGCAGATTATTGAACTATCATAAGATTTGTGAGTGATTTAGAGCACAGCAGAACTCGGTCAGATACAGGCTTATTAAAGAAAGTTCCTGTCAAACAAGTTAATTGTATTAAAAGGGCAGCTATAAAAAAAGCCAGTTTTGAGCAGCAAACAGGTATTTGAAGCTCCTGGTGTCTCTGGAGTCTTGAGAACCTCTCCATGCAGGCTGGCAGTTATGTGTAAAATTGCATTTTAGCCACCACTAACCAAACCTCACAAAGAGAAACATTTACAGTGGGTGTAGAAATACATTTTCAAACAGTTTTACTGCTGTGGTGTTTTTTTGCAGCATGGGATAGTGCATAGTGCATTGTATTTCAGAAGGCACTATCCTTCTTTTTATACCATAGCAGAAAATGGTCAGATATGAACTCCACATATGTTGCAGAAGTCATTTTGACACCACCCTCAGAGACCCTAAAGGGACCTTCCATCTCACTTCCCAATATTCCAGCCCAAATCATCACCCACCAGCTCCCTGCTGACGTCGCAGTCTTGTTGGAACGTGGTGGCCATTCAACAACCATCCAGAAATCCATCCATAGACCATCCATTGCAGTACGGCATTCGTCAGTGAATAAAACTATTTAAAAATGAGTCTTCATTTATTTCTACACCCACTGTAAAGGTTTCTCTTTGTGAGGTTTGGTTAGTGGTGGCTGAAATGCATCTTTACGCACAACTGCCAGCCTGCATGGAGAGGTTCTTGAGACTCCAGAGACACCAGCAGCTTCAAATACCTGTTTTCTGCTCAACACTGGCTTTTTTTTATAGCTGCCCTTTTAATACAGTTATTTTTTTTTGACAGGAACTTTCCTTAATAAGCCTTTATCTGATAAAGTTCTGCTGTGCTCTAAATCACTCACAAATCTTATGATAATTCGATAATCTCCATTCAGTTTTCACACAATATTAGTTGTTTTCATGCCTTTTGCACAACATTGCACCATTTCGTGCTTTTTATCTTTAGAAAGATCTTTCTTCCTCCCCATATTGCATGAGAACTATGACTTGCTTAATAATGTGGAACAACCTCTTTAAGTAGGGTTTCCATTTACCTAAGTACCTGGCAAATTATTTTGTCTGAGATTGATACCAGTTATCTAAAAAGACATGGATAAATAAACAAACAAACACTTTCTTAGAAAAATTAAAATCTGAATGTTTATTGTACTGAAATCCTACTGATATGTCACTTGCATAATAATTTGGAACACAGTGTATATGTGTGACCCATGCTGGCAAAATGAGTCGCAATGAGCAAATGATCAAATGATCAAAAATGAGTTATTGTTATTTTCACATTCTCTATTAAAGAAACCTCCAAAATGATGTATGATTTGTTGGAATCTGACAAAAAATGACTGAGCTACACCTGTTTGAAGTCGATAGATTTAGCAAAGTCAATTTTGAGAAAAATCAAGTTAAAGTTTTCTGAAGGCTCCTAAACAAAATCACCTAGCAACCATACCTTAAAATCCCTGGTAATACCACCAAATTTGGCATAAACCAAGTCAAAACCCACATATATAGGAAGAAATATTCAACTTTTTCCATAATTCCACAATTGTTTGATTAACATTAACGAAACAGACAGCCTATGTTAAGATCTACTGTATCTCACGGATCTAATATAAGGTTACACATCAGATGTTTTCCCCCAACAGTTAACCAAACTTTCACTTAAGACATAACAGATAATGATTGCATGAATACTTGCCAAGACAGATTTATATATATATTAGGGGTGTAACGGTACATGTATTCCAGGAACGCCATGAAGAGTTTTAAGGGGGGTATGCAAGACATAATTTTGGTCCTCCTTCTTCCAGATGAATGTTTTTTTTTTTCTTTTGACGTTTAATTAGAAATTGAAATAATTTATTAGTTAACATTTTATTTCAAGTAACATCTCCCCTGCACCCCCGAAACGCGATTGATTTTAACCCTTTGACGTGTACGATCAGTGCGTCACTGATAATTCAAACGTGCTTTCGCGCTTTTGCTGGCGAAAAGCCAGAGACGGATGCACTCAGTGCTTTTCATATATCACAACTATTCAGTGTTTTCAAACACATAATGTTTATTTGAGGTTTCAGACATTTAAATAGACATTAAAATGAAGTACTGTAAAAAAAAAAAAAAAAAAAAGAAAGAAAAAGAAAAAAAAAGACATTTAGTTTTTTAAATTCAACTTCCATACACTGATGCCTTTGAAAGCTGCATAGCTATCCTTTCAATTATAATTTGACGAAGTGTTAGAAAAACGAAATAAACGCGATACATATCTGTTTGTGGCTGCATGATGCGATGCCAAGGAATTAATACTTTCTAAAATAATGTTCTAAAAAAATAACGGTCGCCTCAAAAAACTCATGCTGGTGGCTAGAATATATAGAGCCCATAGAATATAGAGATATCCCCAGCCAACACAACCAAATTCGGGAATAATGATTCAAGGTTTCTCTGAAGAATAAAGTTACGTTTTTCAACTGCGGTTTTGCACCCACATAGAAGACAGCTTGCACTACAGACTTCTTGAATTAGGTCTTTCGACACATCTGCGACCAACAATCATGTCCAGTAATTTGTTTCTTATTTGTAAGGGCCCATTTCGTAAGGGAAACTTCCTTTTAACGTCTTCATCCCTACTTTTTTTTTTTTTTTTTTTACATTTTCGCTTTTGTGTTCCTGACAGGCGCTTTTTTCCATCCATCCTGTTCTTTTTTGTGCGGTTAACACTTTGTGCGCTGTATTTTGAAGTGAGGACAGAGCGTGCTCATGTTCACTTCTTACTTTCTATAATTCACAGATTCAAATTGTATTTTACTACATTATTATCAGTTAACATGTTCGTGTATCTAAAAAAAAAAAAAAAAAAAAAAAAATCACACACACAAAAAAAATCCAAAGTCGTGATTTGGGGCCCCCTAGCGTCCTGGGCCCATATGCCTGGCATACTCTGCACCCCCCGTAATGGCACCCCTGATGTATTCGTCCCAAACCATCACGCCACGGATGTCACGGTTTGGTACATACAGTCAGATGACGAATACAGTCAGTCACAGGCGATCCACACTCCAATTCAGAAGGGGGCGCATGTGGTAATGCAACACTGTTTGCTAACCGTCATAACAGGAAAAAGCGCAGAAGAAGAACAGATTATCTGTGCATAAATATGTTTACGTGTAATCTCTCAACCAGTGTTTCAACCGTGGAAAGACATCAATAAAACAGCTTGAGAATAATATCTCACATAGCATTATATTTACCTCAGGCAAGTCATTTAGTGTCCACAGCATGTTAGTTCACTAAAGAAATTAACTCTAGAAGGGAGCATTTTACTAAATATATGCACTAGCTTATATATTAATTATATTTACTTATATATTTATTATATTTACCTGTTAGTAATGTCTTAATTAATGTGTTTAAATGAATTTGTCATGAAAGCAAGTTATGACAGTAACTGTGTAAATGATTATATTTCAAGAATGAATTGGAGTAGAAAAATAATTGAAACATAATTTTATAGTTAGATTTAGAAGTTAATGCAAAACCTGCTTTATGTGCAATTGAATGTTGATTATTATATCTAAAAATAAATAGCAACTGAATTTAATAGTTTGGACTATAGTTTGTTGTTAATTGTAACCTTTAATATTATAGTAATGTTCAAGAAAGGGCTTCCTATATATAGTTTACAGCATTAGCTGAGATAGATTTTTTGATCCTTAAAAAAATGTTAATTAATTTATTTAAAGAGAGAGACACAATTTGTTCAATAAAGCACTGTTTAATAAAAAAGAGGAAAAAAGAAGCAATTTTATGTTTAGTTTTCTCCCCCCTGCTGTAGCGAACCATGACTTCAATACCAAGGTACATACCGAACCATCACGTTTTTGTACCAACACACCCCTAATATATATAAATATATCTATACACACACACTCACACATATATTTGTGGCTTTTTAGATACAATAAATAGATGTCTTATATAATTCTTAAAAGTAATATATATTAATATAAATATCATTAATATATATATTATAAAATAATAAATATATATTTTATATAATAAAAATATAATATAAATAATTAGTAGGATGGACCTAATGCCTAGACAAAAGAACAGGCGTTATTAACAGATGACTTATGGGGGACAATATGAAAGCAGATGTGCAGAAATCAGTTGAGGGATGTGCCATTTGAAAGAGCAGGACAAAAGTGAGAGTTTGGAGGATCCGATCGTCCCTTTGGGAGAAGATAAGATGCGGCCTGAAGGGTGTCTGTTACTGATAAACGCTCTGCGATATCCACATAGACACGCGGGGACCATTAGCAAATCTGTGACCACATTTGTGGCCCCTGCTCCTTTTCTAAACGGCCAAGCTGGCAGAGTATTATGTAGCACTTAACTGAAACCCGGTGTTCCTTTTAGCTCTCACAAAATGCCTTGTAACCTCAGTGTATCTGAGGGTCGTAGGGGAATGGTCAGGAACATGGATTTTCGGTTATGCTCTTTTTCAGTCAGGCCCTGCAGAGTGTTATTGATTTTCAAAATGAAAGGATGTGCCATCGTGTTTGCCGTCGTATCTTAAACTGGGTCATTTGTAGCTGTCAATTATGCCTGGCAGTGCAGGCTAGCGATATCAGGGTTCTGGTGACTGTAATATGAGAAGGATGACGGACAAACAGAGAGCTCAACAGCTATGTGGCATTCTGAACAGGCTTTTTTAATCAAAATATAAAAGTAACCGTCGCCACTATGACATCTGATTCGTGAGGAAACTTAATTAAAGTGTCAGATGAAATTTATTCTGCTCTCTGGCCTCCTTTAGCTTTGTGAGGCTGTACTCATTACCGGTGTGATTTAATTAACCGGCCAGTTAATTGAGGAAAAACGGCATCGCTCACTCGTAATCTTCTTTCTGCGATGCAGCTGCAGAAAGATATCGGGTCAGTCATGGGTTATGTTCCTTAGTTTTGTGGAAAACAATATCAATATCTCCCGTCTATAGACAGTCTGCTATCTTGAAAGAGCAGTAACAGAACTGTTTCCGTGACCTGAAATGTTCTCCTGAGCATGTGATAAAAAGCTCTGTTTAAATGAAGCTCAACTGTTTAGCAAGACATTTGCAGCAACAAGAAATCCAAAATGCATTTGCGGCAGTGATAAGTCAATCACTAGAGCTGCTAAAATTGCAGTAAGGTTCAGGATCTTGACATATTTATCTCTAGCCACATTTCATATATGCAACAGGATATATTGTATTTAATGATGTCATTGCCTCCAAAACGAGGCATAAACCTCAAAAAAAAAAAAAAAAAAAAAAAAAAATTCAAAGAACTTTATATACAGTATAAACTTATTTCTATCATGCCAACTCTCGGAGTATAACAATGTTGATATGTTTGGTCTTGGCGGAACAGATCTGCTATGCTGCTGCAGCTTTTATTGCTGCTGCTGCTGCTGTAGATCAAGTATGGGACTTGCTACTGTCAATACATTCACGACACGCTGCTGTGAGCAAGTAAGACATGCTGCTGCTGTACAATATAGCATACATGAATTACCCATAGCAGATCTATACAGGTGGAGCTGGGGAAGGTGAAGGGTTTCTGAAAGCTTGCAAATGCTACCCATGTATTTGAAGGTCGAGCCGCGAGCTCATTGGCTACTGATACAGCAGTAACCAATCAGCTGTATCCTATAGAGAATGATGTGATTACGAGCAGGTTTAGTTAAAGGACCTATTAGCCTGCGCCATCTAGAGTTTCATGACAGAACTTTGTAAATATTATATAAACTTACATATAATATTTATAAACAGTTAGTTCCTGTCCTTGATTCTGATTGGTCAAAAGCTGTGTTTTATTCACGATAAAACACATCTATGACCACTTCACCCAACGGTTCTGTGTATCACTACACAACACCCTTAGCAACCACTCTTAGCAACGTAAACTGTATGTTCTCAATTGATATTGTTCATTGAAGCTTACTGTATTATGTAGAAGAGTATTGTGAGAAAAAAATCGAGTGAGCGAGTTTATTACCTGCATTCAGATTTAGCATTTTTCTTCAGGTCAGTCCTATGTTCATAATAAAAAATCTGTTTAAATGTCCGATGTATTATCCTGTCCTTTTAACAGTTAAGGGGTTTTTCCATGACTGACAGAGCTAGTCAAAGCATTTGTCAGTTGCGTCTTTTTCCGTGTTCACAACAATTCAGTCTTTTCAATGTAAAAGTCTTTGCTACTGACTGACACACACATAAAGACAGTCTTTGCCGCCATCTAATGGTGTAATAATGTAACTTCTGTTGCTGTTCACGGTCAGGGACTATTTTTTCCGGCGGAAGGAAGGCTTTAGTGAAAGTTTACTTCATGAAAGTTGCTTTGATACATATTTTTGGCTGTAATATTTGTATTGTGTGGTAAAATACAAATACTAATAAGTTTTATAAAAGTTTTATAAAAGCAATAAGGTACTCGAGGCTAGTGCTGTATCGTGAATAAGCCACGGCTGAAGGGCTTCGCGTCGTGCCTAACATCGCCCTTCAGCCATGACTTATTCACAATACAGCACAGCCTCTCGTACCTTATTGCTTACATAAATGTATATTACCTCAGTGGAGTTGCTTCAATATGCAATAAAATCCTACACTACATTTTGTGAAGTAAGGTTGCTTCTATGTGGTTGCTAGGATGTTGCTAGGTGACTGTGCACTTGGCCAAGTGGCACTTGAACAACATGAACAGACCTGCTAATAAAATTTTTAAAAATATCTAAATTTCTAAAAATTTATGTAGAAAAAAATGTCCGAAGCACAAATGTGTGGGTCAAGTTACGCAGAAAAGGTTCAATACTTAGGATTATGTTAAAATCCCTAACGCTAAATAAAAATGGTAGCATTAACGAGCAACACTAATGGAACATTTTTAACTTTTATCACATTATCACACATTGCACTGACAGGTTAAATTAGTAGCTTTACTATAAATACACCATGGGAACAGATAGTGCCTTGCATCACATTATACCGTGGATCACAGATTCACTCATAACATTTCAAACCATTCACCTGAAGGTTTGTCATTAAGATCTTCTCGACTGTTAACTGCCTCTGTGAACCCCTCCATCCCTGTCGCCAAAGGTGGACATATCAAAGTCTAGCCTTGTCTCTCTCCCCTGTCATTACTCACAGCTGTCACGGGCGCTCTGGAATTGGCATTGAGTAATGACAGGTCTAACGCGAATGACCTGCCACAATATAATTGCTTTTGACGATTATGCATGGCCCTTTTACCTGTAATCGCAGCAAAAAAGTTTTACATTTAAAAAAAAAAAAAAAAAAAACAGTGAAAGGAGAGGGAGAAAAGGGCACAGAAAGCCAGCACGTCAGGAGACGCTGTTTGATGAAAAAAGTACTTTCTATTGTAAATAAAGTGGTCCATGATTACAGCCCGTCCTGGTTTTTATGGCCAGCACTCTTCTATTGTAAAAATGTAATAAATAACATCATTTGCTTGACTGCTTTCTGTCAATTTCTATGTCTGATGGCCCACTTCACACTCTAGGGGGCACTACGTCTACCTCCCCATGATTTTTTTTTCCTCAAATGCACAGCATGAGACAAAGAACACATGAAGAATGAGAGTATTATGTGCATTTTTAAACACTGAAACTCCATGGTGTGAAGATTGGAAGATATTTTCAGTAGGGGTCCCAGCATGAAGCCTGTGAAGTGTTGGTGGAAACAGAGCTGAGTTTTTTTCACTCATGGAGTTGGGCTACAGATAAGCCCTGTGGCTGGAAAAATCATGCTTTGTACCGCAGTATTCTCTCAATGTTAAACGGAGGTTGGCGATCTAACGGCATCACGCTGGGCTCTCCAGATCGCTGCACTCGAAAGGTCTACAATGCCCTCATCTTGCAACCGTTCTCAAGTGTCATTGTTCCCGCACATACTCTCTCTTTTTTATGCCTGTGAAGGTCTTTACGCAATTGAGCGGTTTGATAATTGGTGTAGGTCTCCATCTGTCCTACCTGTGCTGTGAGAGAAGTGCCCACGCAATGACACACACACACACAAACGCAATTTTTTTCTCTCGTTCTCTGTCACATCCACACACAATCACCCCTCCCAAAAAACATAGACACACACACTTGCTTTAGGTGTTTTGGCTCATTAACTCAGAGTTGCTGAGGCTGAAAGGGCTGCACGTGCTCACCGCAGGTTTCATCCACCGGAGAGACGGAGAGAGAATGAGAGAGGGAAAAGTGTTGGCATGCAATTGCAGATGCAATTCACACTTCTCATTCCATCTGCTTAGGTCAGTACCGCACACAGAATCAAACGTACAGCCAGATACACGTCATCACTACACGCACATACAAAAAATAGGGAAAAAAAATTACCTAAGAGTCCCTAGAATCGCTTGGGACACATCCCTGGCGACAAAGCCAGCCTTTAAGGTGGTTAGCTGAGAGACCAGCTAGACTAGCTCACAAGCGCCCAAAACCACTATTAAAATACAGTATCCAAACAGATAACCTAACCTACGCAGAACCTGTGACCCCCTGCTTGCACAGGGAGCGTACCTTGCAACCATGGAGACATTTTGTGAGAGACGCTGCGCAATATCATTGCGCCTGCTGCACCCATGGTACGGCAGCAAAGTTCCTTGATTATTACGCCGGAATGAGAGTTATAGTTCCTATCGGCCTAGAAAATCCCAACTTTTCATTTTCCGTCGGTCTTAGTACACAATGTAACTACAGAAGAGTCAAGTTTTAAATAGGAAAAATATTGAAACTCTTTGGTCATTTTTGAGTGAGATGCTAACGGTCTAATCAGATTCAATGAACTATGCTAAGCTATGCTAAAAGTGGTACCGCCAGACCCGGAGATCGGCTGAATGGATTCGAAAACGGTAAAACTCAACTGTTTAACCCTAGGGGAGTTGGAAAATGAGTGTTGCTTTAAAGAATACATTTGCTTCCTGTATTCTCTATTCAGAGTGAAAATGTAATTTAATTACAGTGAGGTCGATTTAAATGCAGTAATTGGCTGACAACCAAGCTGCCAGTGTACTGTGTTTTCTTTCTCTATATACACAATAGGTTACTCTGATTTTCTACAGTACATAAGTAGTTATTGTGTTTTCTACAGTACGTTGGACGTTACTGTGATTTTGTACAGAACATTGCTGGTTACTGTGACTCTTACAGTACTTCTTTCATTACTGCAATTTTTGACAGAATCTACAGTATTCTACTGTAAACTTGTATACAGTATACAGGTTTCTGTGCACAAACAGTAAATTACTGTAGATTTCACATGTGCTTTTTACAGTGTAACATAACATAACATATTATACCATACCATGTGCCCCAAACCCCCATAATTTTGCCATGCTGCAAAAGAACTGGGAAACTACTGTATGTTGTTTTAGCAGGGAGGTGGTTGAGCTCAAACTATCTGTCTGTCACTCAATCAGTTGGACACCGTTGAGCTGTGCTGATTTTCCTGTCTTATTGTGAGACTATCCTGTTGCCCTGCTGTCCCTTTTTTATTTTTGTCCTTTAAACCAGCGTCTGCAAGATTTGCCCCCTTCTATCATGGTCATTGTGTGTCAGGCAAATCTTACGTCCAGCACCTGTCAGGCTTCTGCTGGAGTAAGCGTGAAGGTAACAACCAGAGACGGCGACTCATTCCTGCTGCCGTTCCGAAAACAGCACACATCCCGACACCCCCAGCCTTTATTTTCCCCGGCCGTCTCCGAGCAGATCTGAGATCAGCTCAAAGGTTGGCGGCCATGATCTTTGGAGATCTCTCTCCAGCTCAGTGGACATGTCAGAGCTCCAGCTGGGTATAATGAGAGGCTGCTCACTTCTGCAGAGGGCTGGACAAGACGTAAGCCTCACGCCTACTGCTTCACACTTAGTGACATGCTTCTGCCTTATATTGTGTGTGTGCAGCCCTCATGAGCTTCCAAAGTCCATCTTTAACAAGCATTCCTGTCTGGAGGTTGCTATATAATACATGTCCTGGACTACAGCAGATAAAAACTTCAGTGTCTAACGCAACAGAAAAAGTCATAACTTTCACCAAGCCACATAAGGTGGTCAGACTGGTTAACCAGCACACTATTGTTACCATGACTAACCAGTTTAATCAAGACTGTCTAAAACAGTGGTTCTCAACTGGTTTGGCCATGCGACCGACATTATCCTATGGTCATTAAGCTGCAACCCATATTTGACCAAATTTGTAAAAATATACATAACATAACATGACATAACATAACATAACATTAAAGGGGACCTTTTATGCCCCTTTTCACAAGATGTAATATAAGTCTCTGCTGTCCCCAGAATGTGTCTGTGAAGTTTCAGCTCAAAATACCCCACAGATCATTTATTATAGCTTGTCAAATTTGCCCCTATTTGGGTGTGATCAAAAACATGCCATTTTTGTGTGTCCCTTTAAATGCAAATGAGCTGCTGCTCCCAGCCGCTTTCCAGAAGAGGGCGGAGCTTTAAAAGCTCTAGCTTCTGCTTCTCAACAACAACAAAGCTGGAGAATCTCATGCAGCTAAAATGACGATTGTCAGTAAAGGTGTCCAGCCTTACATTGTTCAAACCGGAGACGGACACTGATGGAGAGACTCAGGAAGAAGTTACAACTTTTAGAATGCAACTGGATGTTTCTGAACAGTTAGTGGATAAATTTATGTAGTTGCTGTGGAGTTGATTCAACTCATCGACTAGCATGCAGTGTTGGGTAAGTTACTTCAAAAAAGTAATTAATTACTAATTAATAATTACATCATCAATGTTGTATTTAAAATACGTAATTTATTTTAAAAAGTAATTTAATTACTCAATAAGTAACTTATTACTTCTTAAAATCCCTATAAACCTTGACCGGATAGACAATAGAAAGGAAACTCTTTTAATAATTTAGTCAAACATATAGTTTAGCCTTTTATAGCTTTTTAAAACATTTTAACTTTATTAAAACATATACTATAATACTTTTATTTACTTTATAGTACTTAAAAACTTTTTAGTAACAAATAGGGATGTCACTATACCAAAAATCTAGTAGTCGGTACCGATATCACCAAAACTGCACAATACTCGATACCAAAGTCAATACCACGGTAAAAATATATAAAAATACAAATAAAACAATGCTATATTTTTTTCCCCAGGTAGTAGTAAGTAAAAATACCACAGAAATTGAATAATCAAATATAAAACTATGCATAGTCATAACTGTATAAATTAAATATAGATTAATCCTTATTAAAGCTTTTCTTTTGTTGTTTGATTATCATTTATAATACAGACAGCCAATAGTAGACAGTAGCATGTTTTAAAGACTGCTGTCACCTAATGGACGGAGACAATATGCTGTTACACATGCTGTTCACATTCACATAACCAACGCGAATATACGCCATTTAGACATAACTGTGTGTGTATTTGAACGTTTATGTGTAATAAACCGCGAAAATTTGACACTCGCGAGAGGCGGCTATGTGTGTGCGCTTTGGTTGAGAAAGCACTGACTGAAGACCGTCTCTCAGAGAGCGCGCGCAGTTTTTTCTCTCTAGGACATAGCTTACATTTTACCGTAATGTTCTTGCCTACCTGTGTCAAAAAAGTGAAGTAATTAGAATATTTATATTCTGCAAAACAGCCACTCGCTTCTGCCGACATCTTCAGACAGCGACTACGCAGCCAACTGGTGCGAAGTTGCGAACTCAAGCGCAACTGCACTACAGCTAACGATTTAAAGAGGCAGCGTTCACTTTTACCTTTAGATGACAAACTTAGATTTTAAATTCAATATTGATTTAAACAGAACTGTTGAACTAATTTACAGTATGTAACGCAAGTACATTATAAGTAACTGTAATTAAATTACCTAAAAATGAACAGAAATCTCTTACTTTACTTTTTCAGTGGATAAGTCATTTAATTACCAGCATAAAAACTTTTCAGTCCAGAATAAAATGATGGCATGGCAACAACACTCTTCCTCATCCCTATAGCAGCCCAACTTGGCCTAAATAGTGTTCTGTGCTCGTCTGTTCAGCCAGTGACAGAACAGTTAGCATGCTTTGCTTAAACTTTTGTCATGACGTTAGAACTGGTACACCGTTGTCGTTTGCGAAAACAAAATGGCGGCACCGTGGGAGGAAATGCGCAGATTAAGGGGCGGTAATATTATAATAAGATTCCCTTCCTACGTCACTAGGGGGGCGAAATTTTTTCACATGCTCGCAGAGAAAAGCTTACCAAAGCAAAGTTACTGGGTTGTCCTTTTTCACCTTTTCTGGGTTGGCAGATGGACCAGGGACCCGATTATAGCACTTAAAAAGCCAGATTTTTATGATTTGTCCCATTTAAATCGGCTACCAAGTGCCCTAAACCCCCATAAAACTATCAATAAAGACCAACCAAACTAGCTGCAGGAAGATTAATCTTCAAATCAAATGCACTTTGATCTATTAAATTGTGATCTAAAGTTATACTAAGTCCAATCTAAAAGTACATGATATCCTCTCCACTACTGACAATATAAAATTCATTCATGCGTTTGTTCCTAGACTTGTCTTACCAAACAGCTTTACCAAACAATTACAAAGCGTCCAGAACACAGCTGCAAGAATGCTGACTCGTACTAGACTGAGGAATCACAACCGGCAGTTAAATCCCTTCCCTGTGTACCCACGTCTTACAGAACTGATTTGATTATCCTCTTATTTTGAAATGCCTTCATGGTGTTACTTATATATTTGCAATATGATTATATGATGCAATATGATACAATTGCAATTTGCTGGGCGCTTGAATTTCAAAGCACACTTGTTCACTTGCGTTTTTGGTATTCTTTATTTATTCTCTGTAATTCGTTTTCTTTTTATCTCCTTTCGTATGTGTTCATGTGAATGTTTATGTGCATATACAATATCTCTCAAAAGTATTTGGTCACTTAATCCACAATTAAAAAATGTACAAAATATAAAAACAAGTGGCATTTAACACATTTTAGGTTTTAAAGTATGAAGCAACAGATTTGTTCAAAATAATGACAAAAAGTCTTGACCTTAAGACCACTTGGTTAAAAATAATTGAAAGAGTGGTTCAGATCAGAGAAGCTAGTTCTGAGAAAAGCTCTAGCATCATTTGTTTGCAGATCCCACTTGGTTTGTTTTCTAACACAAAGACATTCAGACATTTCCAAGAGATACTTAAGTGTCCAAAAACATTTTGTTTCTTGTTACACTTGTAAACACTTAGCTTACTTACTAACATACCATAGGGAAGCTGCTGATATACAGCTTCACAATGGCCACCAGCATAATGCACACTTTAGCATGACCATTAGCATAAATGTTAGTAGTTATGCCAAAATATAAGTTGGCTCTGATGAGATCATAGTTCATCCGATATTCCGAGAATGCATTTTTGATGATCTTAACTGTGTGTTTTCATGCAGACACACACACACACACTATGCTAATCAACACTGATCTTTAGAGTCCTTTCAGAAAGCTGTATTTTCTTTACTTTAAAAACATTTCTCATCTGAATGGGTCATTTATTTGCAAACTGCACACTGGTGACACTACTTTAACGCTGATGAATTCATCATTAAACTTGTGTATACACTCTCACTCTCATTCGGAATAAGCATAGCAAACATTACCATAAATTTACATGCACGCTAACACACAGCTGTAGGATAACAGCAACTGTTTACTTGTTCTGCATTAAGGCGAAAAATGAATTAAGAAGAAAAAGGAAGAAGCTTTGAAGATTTTTGCCGTAAAAAAACGAAGGTCATGGAGACAAATTTGTAAACAGAGCTTTCCGTTTTTAAGTGTGTGCGGCACAAAAGAAAGAACCCATTGATTTTACACTGCTGTGTCTTTTGTATTTGCTTTTATTTTATGTTTCTCATTGGCCTGAGGTATTTATTGTAACAAAATCTGTGGGAGAGCACTCCAGAGCGTGCACCAGCTTCATTCCTGTGGAGTTTTACAGTTTAATTACAGTCTGTGGTGGGAAGACTAAAGGAATTCATGGCAGTTCAGTCTGCCTTTCTTTCCCATGTCCTCAACCCTGCAATCAAACTCGCCTGCTCTACACACATCACATACCAGACCTTCAGCAACACAACATCAGCTACATACAAACAAAAAGGGTAACACAAAGCATCATTATTGTTGCTGCTGAATAAAAATAAGTAACCAGTGCATTAGCCTTTAGCTACCTTCCTTGACAGCTCTGCTATTGAGTGGAACAGACCGAATAGTTCCGAGTAAGATGCGACTTTTTGACTCTTGTTTCCAGAGATTTTTTGCCTCTCATTCATTCATTTATTCCTTCATCTTTTATGTAACTCTGCAGAGATTTCATCTGTCAACTGTGACTAAGCAATTCGGCTGCACATCGTAGGAGCTCCCTGCCCCACTTACATGGAGAATATCGTCCACGTTTAATAGATTTGCGAGGTTATAAATCCCAGAGAGGAAATCAAAATGTTCAACTGCAGACTGCTGTGTGGGAATCAATGACTTGTGGAAAATGAAACTTTGAGGAAACATTCAGGCTTCGAGGTTCATTTATGGTTAAAGGAGAACGACATTTCATTTTTCATGCCATTTGTTTTGTTCACTCGCTCACCTAATTTATGGAGAAGCGAGATGCCCACCTGCTTGAGCGTTCGGAGGACCTGGAAAAAGTCATGATTAATTTCTAAACCCTCTTCGACTTAGTAGGGGAGCTCTGTAACCTTTTCCTTGAGATTCCATGGCAATTCCCACAGTAATGTAATCATCATTTAATCGTGTCACAGCACCCCATGGTAGCAAACTCAACTGCTAGCCATAGTTGTGCACCATTCAGACATGAATTGAGAATGCCTTTTAAATTCCTATTTGAACTGAATTTGAATTGATGTTGCGAACAGAATGCAGGATTAAATTTGAATGTAAAATCTGCAAAGTTTAAAAAAAGCTTTAAAGACTGCATGTTTTATAAAACAGACGAGATAGATAGATAGATAGATAGATAGATAGATCTATTCATTCATTCATTTCTCTAGTGAATGACAAGGTGTGGACACTACATGACTTGCCTGAGGTAAATGTAATGCTATGTGAGATATTATTCTCATGCTGTTTTATTGATGTCTTTCCACGGTTAAACACTGGTTGAGAGATTACACGTAAACATATTAATGCACAGATCATCTGTTCTTCTTCTGCGCCTTTTCCTGTTGTGGCGGTTAGCAAACAGCATTACATTACTGCGCGCGCCCCCTTCTGAACTGGAGCGTGGATATATATATATAAGTGTTTGCAGGATAGATAGATAGATAGATATGTAGACAATATCTGGCCTATAAACATTCATACTTTATGGTTTTTAATACTTTTTTTTTCAAATCAATTTTATACATACATCACATGGCCAAACATGTGCAGACTAATATTTTAATGAACAAGTTTGACTTATTTCAACTATAATCACTGCTAAAACCATGCAAAACCATTCATGCAAGCTCCTAGTCAAACATTTACAGTAGAATGGTGAATATCAGAAACACACTCAACATACTACCACTAACAATTTTAATGATACCTGACCTTTGGTGCTCATATTCAAGACATGAATTTTCACACTTCTCAATTAAACTATGCAGTCTTGACACTGTGATTTCAGGCTGTGAGTGAATATTAGATACTCTTTGAATAGGTTCTCTGATTTTCCATGCAAGCTGTGTGACCCCAACACATCGCTAATGTGTGAAAACCAATTGAATATTGAGCTGGTAATTACTGACAAAAATAATATTGGAAAACTGCTAATAAGAACCATATGCATGCAATCATTAAGTTGCATTTATGATGTCCAGCTGAACTCTAGGGCTTAAACTCTGAACTGGGCAGATGGACTAAGTGTGTGTGTGTGCTTGTTTGATTGAACAGTGTAGTTTTGTGTCATCATATAGTCAATATGGCTGGCAATGAAACTTTCTCTCTGACACATGAACCTCCACAAACACTTAAAAATGTATTTGCACAAATACACACAACTTGTGAAACTGGCAGGGTTTGTTACTCCAGCGCTAACTGTGAACTTTTGACACCTACACACTACTTACCAGCAATACTGCGGGACTTATGCAGACAATGCATAAGTCCCGCAACTTGTTTTTGACACCTACACACTACTTACCAGCAATACTGCGGGACTTATGCAGACAATGCATGGTATGTGGTGGATTTCTGAAATGATATGATACTCTGTGATCTAGCTCATCCATAAGTTTGATTCTTTCAGACAGTTTGCTAACATGACAGATGGCCATTATTGCATCAAAAGGGTAATCAGCCAGTCACAGCGATGAAGAGACGGGCATTAGCACGTTGATGGGGTAATGGACCAATGAAATCCTATGAATATAGTGTTACTTCGAAAAAATCATAATTCATGATATTTGTTTTATTTTAGCGTGGTACTGCAGATTATTTACTCATACAGAATTTTTAGCAGAAGCTTGAAGAAAACACCCCTGATATAATGCTTCTAAACAGCAAATACACACAAATACACATACATTCCCCAGGGTCTGCCTATTTGGTGAGCCCATCATCCTTTGCACAGCACTGCCTGACAATGATCAATGCATCTGCTCTATTATGATGGATTAATGCTGTGGCTATTATGTGTGCATACACACATGAGTGTATAACAGCCAGAGAGGAAGGTAGATAGCGAGATGAAGAAAAAGTGAGAGATATACAGGGAAAGATGGAAAGGAGGAGGGAAGGGGGCACCAATTCACTAAAAAGACTACGGCCAATCAAATGCGGACAGAAACCAGCAAACAGGAAGATGCTTCTTCAATTTAACTTGCATTAATAATGCATCAAGTTCTTCTGAGCTCAGCCTGTCTTTGTCTCAGTAGAGCTCTTTATTCAAACACACACACGTAGACCCATCCTGAATCTCAAAATCCGGACCATCATTTCAGTTCTCTTGCACACACTGGTTCCTATATTTATTTTCTTCTTGAGAAAAACAAGACACTGTGAGTATGTGTTACAGTCTCCTTTGGAGCACATGGGCAGTGTCAACACACCTCATGCCAACACCTTGCTGTTTTCTTACAGCTTGCTGTACATTGGCTAGCTGAGGAAGATTTTGTATGTGTGAGTTTAAAACTTTCAAAGGTTTGGGGTTTTTATTTTGAAAGAAATCAATACTTTTATTCAGCAAAGATGCATTAAATTGATCAAGTGACAGTAAAGTTATTATTGATTAACTTAATAATAAAAAATAGAAAATGTTTCTTGAGCACCAAATCAGCATATTATAACAATTTCTAAAGGATCCTGTAACACTGAAGACTGGAGTAATGGCTGCTGAAAATTAAGCTTTGCCAGCACAGGAATGAATTACATTTTATATAAATATATATGTATGTTTATATATATATATATATATATATATATATATATATATATATATATATATATATATATATATGAACAATATATGGAAAACAGCACACTGTAAAAAAGAATGGTTGGTTTTACTTAAAAAAGTAAGTTACCTGCACTCAAAAAAAAATGAACTTTCACTGTTGTTAGTTTCACTCAAACCACCCTTGTTTACATTACTTAAAAAACTCATGTAACTACATGAACTTAATTTGCATTGTTAAAATGCATTGTTTTTACTAAAAATGAGTATTGTCAGCTTAACTTAGTAAGTGTTTGTTCAGTCAACTTAACATTGCTGAGTGAAACGCACAAATTAATGTTGACCTAACTAACTGGGCAGTGAATTCCGTAGTAACATTATTAAGTAAACTGCACATATAAATATTATGTAACAGTGACACTCAAATGATTTGTATTTACTCAAAGAAATTTTGTCAGCTTTACTTAAATTTCTTTTGTTCATTCAATTAAATTGTTATTTGTACAAACTACTCAATATAGTTGCGTGGAACCACTTGACACTTCTTTTTTAAGTAAATCCAACCATTCATTTTTTTGAGTGTGGTTGCCTTAAAATTTTGAATTCATTGAAATTAAAAATTTGAGTTAATACAATGAAGGCAATTGGTTTAATCAACAGAAACTCAAAATATTATGTTATCTGAACCACATTAATTATTGAAGTTGATCTGACAAAAGAAAAAATGTTGTGATAACAAATCATGAAAATAATTTTTTACAGTGTGAACATGCAAGAAAGAAAATCCTACAGTTTTATAATGACATAAGTATGAGTAAATGTCTTTGAGGGTTTACAGAAAAATGCAGGCGTTAATGCTGTATCATACTTCATACTTTGTTCCAAATAGTTAGTCATTCAATCTCTTTTTCATTTGGCTGAAATGAAAGCGCAAGCATGCTGCGGCGCACTAGGCTAACCCGGCACAGTTCTGTGTTACAGGATCATGGAGGAGTAATAGAGTTTAAAAGGCTAATAAATAAAAAAGCGGACAAGGAATCCGCGTAGAGGGGGTAGCTGAATTCCAATCCTCTTCAGAAGTCCTTCTCATCTTTCTCTCAGGATTTAGCTAAGGAAAAGGGGACATTTTTAATGGCCGTTGTGAGGTTTATCAGCCATGTAAGTGTACTCAGCGGCAGAGGGACTACGCATGTGTTATGTATGCTATAGTTTGAGTTTGTGTTCTGATGTGTGACGCTGAACTGTGTTCATGATGCCTACTGGGACCGCAAGGACCCCCATTTGCTCATTAGCAACTCCGGCACTAATGGAGGCCCTGAACAGTCACACATCCACGTACCCTTTGGCTCCCTCTCTCTTGTTGCACGCACACACAGTTTTCGCATATTATTTAACACGAGTGCTTTTTTCAGCGTGCCCACCATCGCGCCAGCTCCTGCGGTCAGCACAGTGAGGACAGGAAACATCATTATTCCCCAAACTCAAAATGTCACAGCGGAGTCCGTCACATGTGGATTAATTGCATCTAGAATATGAATGTGTTTACAGTGCATAGCTTTGCCTCTCATAATGAGAAACTCACATTTCACATCCTGGCTCAATGATACCGCCGTTAATTAGTGGAAATAGAAAAACACAAATGCTAAGTTTAGAATGAGCTTTCAATTTCTGTGCTCCAGTAATGTGCGAACAAAACGCTTAAAGAGACAAAACAGAGCTTTCAGTTTATTTTGGGGTCAGCCTATGAAATCCATAACATGGAAGTAAATATATTAATGTGTATAATGGCTGAAAGTAATAAAAACAATATGTAATATACAAGCTGAACGCCATAAAACATGCTTATCTTTACAGTCTGACACTATAAAGTGTATTTCACTTTGGATTCACTCATAAAGTCTGTCAAAATCACATATGAACCTTAGTTGCAGTTTAACAGCTGCGGTATTACCCTGCGAATGAGGTGGGCAGACCAATAGTAGCTGAAAATGAGCTAGAAAAAAAGCCTGATAGAGTGGATGTGTTGAAAAGAGTTCGATACAGTATCATACTGAGCAATGTTCCAGGCACAAATATGAGGTGAATAATTCTCTCCAAATGGCAGCAGAGGTTGACACAGATGTGTGGGGGGATTGTAGCAGGCAGGGAGCCAGCCGGGAAAAAAGGTGAAAAACAGACCTAAATGTCACTCATTTCCTGGCACTTTTAAAGTCTCATATGCTCACAGTACAAGATAGCCTGTCAGTGATAAGGAATATTCAGAGACAGAAACTTGGCTTCTATTGTCTTGGACATATTACAGCTTAATATCACTTTGCCACCTTCGAAGGGTCAATCAGTCTATCACAGTAAAAGTATCAGAAAAGGACCAGCAAATTGCGTGCCAAACAATTTCAATTTGTCTTTTTAAAAGGGAAAGAACAGCAATTTCAGCAGCTGGGCGAAAGTCCAGATGATAACACTGTAATTATATGCAATAATGTGTTGTGTATGAGAACTGGGACAGACACAGGTAATCACTCACATACTGCGCACGCACGCACACGCACGCACGCACGCACACACACACACACACACACACAAACACTAAAAGAAGCTTAGAAACAGGCATTTAAGAAAGCAGTTCTGCACACAAGAGTGACTTAGTGAGGAAAAACACTGACACAATGTACTAATGTGGCAACCATGGTATAAGCTGAATAATTGACTCCTGGACTGTTGAATTATTGAAAATGAATGCACAACTGAGGTGTAATGGCCACTTTCAAAAATCATTTAATTTGCTGAAAGCGGTTTATGTTGATGCCTTGGTCTGGAGGGGCACCTCCTTTGGCCCTGTTCATTTATTTACCGAGCTTTCAGCATCCATTGTCACAGGTGCATGCTGGGCTATGCTGCTCATGGGTGCGTGGGGACCAAACATTGCCAAAAAATGCTCAAAATCACCATTAGCTTTCCTAATCCATGGAACCACAGAAAATGCCTCACAGTGTGTGTGCGAGTGTTCACGAATGATTCTGAGTAAATGCGAAAAAGAGAGAGAAATGCACTTGCAATTAACCTCTTAGCACAATTACAGACAAATGGAGCTAATATTATTTAAGCAAATGAATTTGAAGGTGTGCACATATGGGATTAAGCCTTTGTTGATCAAATATCATTCTTTCCTTCCCTCTCGCTCTAATTCTCCTTTTTTTCTCATGCAGATACCATGAAGAACTATCTAGGCCCCTCCAGCAGTTTCATACGTAATGAAAAGTGATTAAAAATGGTTCATTTTGCTATGTGGTGCACTTGGATGAGACTTAAGCCACGTGAAGAGGTGTCTTTGTGTATGTGTGTGTTGAAGGAGTGTTTTACAGTAATAGCATATTGAGCTAAGTGTATGTGTGTGTGTGTGTGTGTGTGTGTGTGTGTGTGTGTGTGTGTGTGTGTGTGTGTGTGCGTGTGTGTATCCTAGTATGCCCAATGCAGGCAGCTGAGTTTTGGTTAATTAAGACAATGCATGGCAGCTTCAGTGTTGCCTGGTGAAAATGTGTCTCCAATTAGAACAGATGACATACCAGCTGCAGAGAGACAGAGCTAATGGATCTTGCATGCACGCGCACACACACACACGCACACACACACACACACACACACACACACACACACACACACTCATGTTTCCTGACAACCACTTTTACACAATGATAATGAAGTGAATGCAGACTGCTGTGTTCCTTAAATGAATCACCACGACAACAGATAGTGGCGGGAAACTAGAACAAAAGAAACAGGAAACTAAGGAAATACAAACTAAAAGTCCATGAAAACAAAACTAAGATAAAAACTACTGAATACCTGTGACAGTATGCCCTCTCCCAAAAGGTGCGACCTCGTGCCGTGGTGTGAATGAGGCGGCTTAGGAGGAGGACAAGGAGATGTGCAGGGATGGTGAGAGGGGTAGGCGAAGGGATGGTGAGAACAGGCAGATAAAACCATGAAAAAGTAGATGGAGGTAATAGCCACTGAGGAGATGTGATGAGAGGCCAGATGGTGACAACCCAGAACCCGACCAGGACAACAGACCACGGTGAAGTGGAAGGAGGGAGGAGCCACAGTCTCAACTTGGCCGGTGGTGAGGGAAGCCCAAGGTGCGGCTGGAAAGCCAGAGGGAGCGACGAGACGCTAATGACCAGGGTGGCCGCGACGGAGCCATGGTGACCCCCTCCCCCCTCGAGGTGAAGGTAGGGATCTGGAAGTCAGAGGTTGAGCTCGGGTGACCAAGGGCAGAGGTGAAGCCTGCAGGAGGGGAGAGCTATCCGAAGCCGAAGGGCCGGAGCGAAGGCATGGTGATGTCTGACCCAGGTGGAGCCAATGGTCCGAGGGATCCTGGCGAGGCCTAATGGCTGATGGTCATTACTGGAAACGAGGATGAAACGAGCATCGGCGTAGGAGTCAGGACAACCGGTTGAGGTGGACCAGCACACTCTGAGGCTGTAGACGGAGCCACAGGCTCATGACACCCAGGAGGAAGTGGCTTCGGGCAGGTCCGCGAAGTGCCCATGCCACTGAGAGGAAGTGGTGGTGATGCAGCGGGTCTGATGGAGAACACTGACGACTGGTTGGCAGGAGAGGCTGAGGACTGAAGGGCAAATGGGAGAACAGAACAAAAACCAACAAAAAACAATGCAGTATTGATGGCTGTTTCAAGAGGTGTTGGGAGAGGGAGGCTTGGTGGGGTTAACAAGAATGAAGATTATGAAATACATACTGGCTGGATCAAGGCAAACAGGGAATCCATCTCTTCACACTCACGGTGCTCTCTCAGTGGTGGGAGGGTGGGCGGGGCTCGCATCCATTCCCTCTTATGCCACGAGGACTCCCACAGCGATGGACAGAGACATTGGCTCACACCCCTGGTCAGACACTTCAAGGTGCTTCGGCTCTGGGGTGATGATGTGTGCTGTTCTCCTTTCCTCGGGTATAGGCTCACTGGTCATGGCAGTCGGAAGCATCCAGCTCTGGCGTACAATCCGTCATTCGGGGTGGTGAGAGGCTGGGATCTGGGTCAGGCTGTGAGACATCTGACATTAAAAGACATTAAGGTTTCGGCCATTCTGAAAAATAAAAACAGTCATTTCAAGAGTTTGTTGCCCCTCCAAAGGGTAACGTTTATGGATACAGTATCTATACATCCACTTTTCTTGGTCTGATATTCTATCAAGGTTTAGTTCCAATGAAGACGAAGAAGGATTAAGGAGCAACAGTCTTTAATAAAGTAAAGCAAACACAGGTAGATCCAAAGGTAATGGCAAACTAAACAGCAGACACAAACAATACCGGACAAAGAAGGAAACAAACTAAGGGACTTAAATACACAATGATAATGAACTCAATGCAGACAGCTGTGCTCGCTAAATGAATCACCATGACAACAGATAGTTGCGGGAAACAAGAAAAAAGGAAACTAATGAAATACAAACTAAAAATCCATGCAAACAAAGATAAAAACAACAGAATATCTGTGACACCAACATACATACATACTGCAAATCAAAATATCAATGTGGCCTAAAAGTGCCCAAGACAGCACACATTTCACATGCACTTACAGTCACGCAGTCTTACTGAATAATATTAATGAATATTTAAAGAATCTTCTGCTTTATTCTAGAGCCAAATAAAATGGAACTTCTTCAGCTCGCAGATCTGAAGATGTTGTGCTTTTTAGTGAGTGTCCAATAGTGGTTGAAACTGTGAATGATCTGATTAAAACGCAATTAAAAGACTATTTAGCAAGCGGGTGGTCGTTAGAAAGAAGGAGACTGATGGCTGAAGAGAGAAAAAGGGGTGGGGTGTTACATATCCATCCATTCTGAGACAGAGGACGCTGTCAGGGAGCGCAGCATGGAGAAATTAGACCTCGTTTGGGATTCTGTGGTCTTAGCCTCAGACGACACACCTACAGACCGCCCACAAATTCATTCACTGAAAGTCTGACGTATATTGCACACAAAAGAGTTGGCTGAAATGGCCAGTTTGAATCTGACTGGCTGGCTTCACACGACTGCAGTTACAGTCAGATGCAGTTAACAAAAAACAAACTGTGATTGGCTGCTTAACATGTCAGTTAGCTCTCTTATCATCAAATAGGTGGGGCTTGGCCACAATAAGCTGAAATGAGGACCAAAAGTCAAACGTTTAGCTACTAGGAATGCAGATTTCGACCTATATGGGATGCACAACGCATCCTTACCCACAAATGCATAATTCAACTCTGCATTATCTTTCTCATTAAAAAGAACGCCTCACTAATACTCTATGTAAATATGAGGGAAAAATATCTGTGATGAGAGAGAAGGTGGAAGTCACAGCATGGAGTCACATTATTTATGATTCCAGTGGAGCGGAGCAGCAGAGCAGACCTGTCCGCCCTGATTCTTTCACCTGCTGAGACGCAGACATGATGCAGTCTCATATTTCTGGATCCGTCAGCATCAGCAGGTCCCCAGGGGACCACAGGGGGCCCCGAACAGTCTCACTCGGCGCCTAAATATAACACAAAGCTCCGCTTGATTAGCGATATGTCTTTCTGACACATATTTACGTTCATCTGCCACATGTCAGCGAGGGGGCGCACCCATTGTGAAGGAAAGATTGTAAAAAATTAACTTCAAAAATGGAAATTATCGATCACTGCTTCTTTTATTACCTCAGACCACCTCTGTAGAGGAGCTCATGCAATTAAAATAAATTACAACGGACTGTGAGAGTGCCTGTCATCTTAGTTTTGTGCTTGACTGCAGCATACACACACACACACACACACACACACACACACACACACACACACACACAAACACACATATACACACACACAGAGTCATCTTTACTTTATCTCTCCTTACCCAAACAAGGACACGGCCAGCCTGCACTGTCCTAATGTAAGCTTTATAAAATAACTAAGGTCATGCAGTCTATTAAAGGCCCTTTTCTTTCATTTTCAGTGATGTGAGGAAATGGGTGTTGAGAGCCTTTCCAGATACAATTCAGGTGATCATAAGAAAGTGCCAAAAGTCATTTTTCTCTCCCTCCTCTTGTCTTTGACAGTTAAAACGGCTAGTTGAATTGTACAGCATAGGCTAAAATAATGAGGGTCTAGCTCAAGTGCACTCAGTATTTGTTTTTCTTCCTATTTTTATTTTTTGTGGTCAAAGTTTTGCTGGATATCATGGTCCTATGGTCCCAACTTTCTATTCATTCTGAGAAAAAAAAAAAAAAAAAGTATAATGGTTTCCACAAAAATATTATTCAGCATAACTTTTTCCAACATTGATACTAATAAGAAATGTTTCTTGAGCAGCAAATCAGCATATTAGAATGATTTCTGATGGATGTGACACTAAAGACTGGACTAATTGGTGCTGAAAATTGAACTTTGCCATTACAGGAATACATTACATTTTAAAATATATTAAAATGGAAAACAGTTACTTTAAATTGCAATAATATTTCACAATATTACACTTTTTACTGTATTTTTTGATCAAATAAATGCAGCCTTTCAACAATATTTAAAAAAATCTTATATCCTATAGTTTTGGTTACTGAGCAATCAACCATAAGTTACCAATGAGTAGTAACCGGCTGATCATGCTATCTCAACATGGCGACCGCCCCAGTGAGGTGAAATGAAACAGATTTTAGGCTACTAATATGACTGGAGTCTACATCTCATCACACAAGACATGTATTTCAAAAATCCAGTACTTCATATTAGGGGAAAAAAACTGAGTGCACCATTAAGCATGGTAAAATATGTGAAAGCACTCTTGTTGCCAGCTGAATGCATATTCAGATTAGCACAAATATTTAAACAAAAATGCTAGAACTTTGTGAATGACAAGTTTTGCAAAATTTGCTGAAATCAGCGGAGTTCTGCGGCACAAATTCCGTGTGGGTTTGCCCGTGTGTTTGTGCATGACTAGATAACGCAAGCCCTGCGCAGCTGTTTTATTTAGCAGTCACATCCGGCTGAATCCAGTTTCCACCCCCGTTGTTAGACAGTTCTCTGACCTCTGCGGGCCTGGCACAGCTACAGACTGGCAGGCAACGGGGCCGATGGGCCGACCCACCCTGGGGCAGCAGTGGGGAGCGACACTGACCTGGCTGACCTCTGCGTCACTCCACTTTGACACACTGTACCAACACACTGGTGCTGCCAATGGAGGTGCCATTCGGAGTGTGAACCCAGGTGCCATTGGGAACAAAAGTAGAGAACAAGAGAGACAGAATGAAAAACAAGAGAGACAGAATGAGAAAAACAATGTCTTGGGGATAATTAGCTATTTTGGAGTGTGAACCCTGAGGAGGCAAATTTTCAAAACAAACCAGGAGCATTTGGGGGTAAAGAGTTCTAAAGAGGGAGAGAAGAACAAAGAATCAGTTCAACAGGGGGTTTGTGGCCCCTAAGGGGTCGAGGGTGGTACTGTAGGGGACCCGTCAATAATTGTTTGATCTTATTTTTTTTTTTTGACAAAAACTGAGAATGTCTTGAACAAAAATTAAATTAACTGAAAGTGAATGATCATAAAAGTTTGTATATACATGGGTATTCTCACAATGATTTAAAAAATCAAATATTTCATTACACACACACACAAACACACACACACACACATGCATACATACATACATACATACAGAAGTACAAAAATTAAATTAAAAGTGAGTCATGATTAAATTAATATATATATATATATATATATATATATATAGAAGAAAATCACAATAAAAGTATCACAAACATGATCCATTTGACTATTGCGCTACAGTCAAATCAAAATTTATTCAGACACCTTGAACATTTCATTCAATAATAAAGTTTATTCACTATAGTTTCAAAATATGACAAGATCTCAGAGTTAAACTGTGTCAGAAAAAAATAATCTTAATTATGTCAGATAACACTTAAGCAAAACATGGTCAGGTCAAAGTGTCTGAATAATTTTTGGTTTCAAATTTATATCACTTTTACTGGTAATCCACTGTATGAAGAGTTTTTGGATATAATATGTCACAGTTTACTTTATTTTGCTATCCTCACTTACATAAATGAACTATATTGTCCTGCACCCACTAGTAAAAATATATCAAAAATATAAAAAATGTCTGAATAAATTTTGGTTTCACTGTACATTCCAAGTCTTCTGAAATCATACAATATGAGAAACAGATGGAAAAATAAATCATTACCTCACTGAAAGCTGAATCTAATACTCTGATTCAACTCACTGATTCAGTGATTCAGTTGCAGTTAACAGCTCACTGGAGGGGAAAATTGTCAGTGAATGGCTTTAAATTTCCTCACACAAAGCCATTGTATGACATCAGCAGACTTGGAAAATAACATGGACCATTTGTATGATACTTTTATGTTGCTTTTGCTTCTCTTTTTGAGGTCCAAAAGCCTGAAAACCTACTTAGACAATGCCAGTTATGCCTAAAAATGCTGTCTAGACAGGTAACTCACTAAGTTTTGAGGCACAGCCCATCCTATAACAGAATCCTTGATTTAAAAGTCTCAAAAAAAGACATGACTAAAGTAGTTTGTACCCTTAAAGAGTATTTGTATGAGTGGGAGAGGGGACATCTTCTAATGCATGTGCTGGCACAATGCTGGATTACTCGGCTCCCCGTTTTCAATTATCACGGGAGACATGGAGCGTTAAGTCGCCACAAGCAAACATGCGTCCAAAATAAATGCCATTGGGGGGAACAATAAGATGATACCACACAAAACATGCATAATTGGATAAACAAATCAATAAGTCAGATGATAATTTGGCAGCACTGATACCAGTAAAGCACATTTATGATGTGAGTTCAACACAATGAATCAGTCCCTGTCCCTGTTGCACACGCTCAAATACCACTTTACTGTAATTCATTATTATAATGATAATGCTGAGGCAGAGGCAGCACTCTACCTCACTCTAATAGAACTGCTTATGCCATCATATTTCTACATTAGAGCACATTTATTATAAAAGTCATCTTAAGGATATTTGTCTTGTTTAAAGGGGAAGGGGCGGGATTGATCTTGTTTGCACTGGTGGAATTAATTTCGCATCTCAACAGTGTATAAAGGACCGAGCTGATCTGTTAGTTTAATCAAGTGTGAGCTCACCGGCAACCACCACAACAAGAAATGCAAACTCAATGACAGAGATGGGATATAATTGTGATTATGCGAGAGAAATTATAAGAGGATGATACAGAAGATTCAGTTAATTATAAGCCAACTTCGTATCTAAACTCAGAGTCCAAAATGAACACTTTATGGCCTAGTTTCACAGACAGGGTTTAGATTAAAGGGGAAACATCATGAAAATCGGACTTTTTCCGTGTTCAAATGCTATAATTGGGTCCCAGTCCATCTAGCATCCCAGAAAATGTGAACAACTTTGTTTTGGCAAGCCTTTCTCTGCAAGCAAAATGAGCCACTCAGATTTCGCTTCCCTTGTGAAATAGGAAGGGGATCTTATTATAATATTACTGGCTCCTGCATATTTCTACCCACGGCGCCATCATTTTGTTTTCATAAGCGAAAACGGTGTACTAGTCCTAACGCCATGGCAAAAGTTTGAGCAAATCATGCTAACTGTTCTGTTGTTGGCTGCACAGATGAGCTCAGAATACTATTTAGAGTCTCGTTAGCTTGGATAGCCTGCAAGTTTACCCTGGCAAGCTTGATTGCTAAAAAAGGAGTGTTTATATTAAATATTAGACCATTCACAGCATTTGATAGCAATCATAAACGTTAGCCGGGTGTGTATGGCTCTGTTTGACAAACAGGTATGCTATGTATAGTTGGCGTCCATACGGGTTTACACAAAAGATTAACATGATGGCACATGCTAGTCGATGAGTTGAATGAACTCCACAGCAACTATAAATGTAGCCACTAACCATTTAGAAACATCCAGTTGCATTCTAAAAGTTGTAACTTTTTTCCTGAGTTTCTCCATCGGTGTCTGACTTCGGTTTGAACAATGTAAGACTGAACACCGTTACTGACAATCGTCATTTGGCTGTGTGAGATTCTCCAGCGCGAGCTGTTAAAAATCCACCCTGTTCTGGAAAGCGGGCAGGGAGCAGCAACTCATTTGCCTTTAAATGGACACACACAAAAACTGCATTTCCCTTTCGAGGGAACTCGCGCTGCGTCCGATAGGATCGCTTTGGGAACGCCCTCAGCGTGATAGCGTCTGATGCACGTCTGTCAACTAGTCCAATGGCGAGAGTGAACGTCACGGGCGGATGACGTCACGACCAGGAATGGATAAATACACATCCGGCGAGACCGGCTTCAGCTTTTTTGCCTCAGCTAAGCGCTCTATGTGAAACTGTCTTTGTCTATTTATTGTTGTCTGTCCCGATATAGTGCAGCTCAATATATACAGTTATGGCGAACACACAGGCATTTAAACCGTGTACTCCTCCCTGCCCTCGTTTCCTGACGGGTGGGGATACACACGATTTGTGCGTGATGTGTTTGGGAGCGGAGCATGCTCTTTCAGCCTTCGAGGGGGCTGAATGCGAGCATTGTGAAAAGCTTCCTTTAAGGACGCTCCGCTCCCGCCTCGCACTTTTCGAGGAAAGTGCGCAGGCAAGCGTTCCCCACGGCTCTGGGCCCGCGTCTGCCGAGGCGGCGCGGAGAAAGATGTCGTGGGGTTCGCAGATGGATCTGTCAGCGGGGCTTGAGACGGGCATGAGTGCTCTTTCTCAGCCTTCACCTGGCAGATCCCTCGCCCCCTCGCTGGTGTCGGAAGCCCGCCCCGCGGCTTCTTCCGCCCAGGGAGAGGGCTCGTCGCGTCAGCACTCTAGTTCTGAGGAATTGGATGTGCTGAGCGTCGATATGGGGGAAGATGACTCGCCATCACTTTCCCCTGAGTATGAGGAGCTGGTGGATGTGCTTTCTCGCGCTGTGTCTAAGCTAAGCATTGATTGGCCAGCCGAGAATCAGGGCGCTCGTCCGAAAAGCAAACTGGACGAGCGCTTTTTGTCATCAAATAAAGCACTTCCACCACGGGGTCTGCCATTCTTCCATGATCTGCATGATGAGCTAACGAGATCATGGAAGAAACCATATTCATCACGCTTGTTCAGCCCTCATGTCAAGCACTATTCTAACATAAGAGGGCTGAAAGAATATGGTTATGGGACGATGCCCCGGGTTGAACAGACGCTTGCGAGCTATCTGTCCCCGGGTTCAGCGTTGTCCCTGAAGGCCCCCACGCTTCCCACAAAACCACTTAAAGCTACATCAGGGTTAGTGGGAAAAGCGTATACGGCAGCAGGTCAGGCTGGTGCGTGCTTGCACACTATGGCTGTTCTGCAAGCATACCAGGCAGACCTGCTGAAGGATCTGGATGGCGGGGAGGGGATTGGCCCAGACGCAGTTCGAGAACTGCGTCGAGCCACAGATCTGTCTCTTAGGGCCACCAAGGAGACCGCCAGAGCTGTTGGGCGGTCTATGGCAGCCTTGGTGGCGACAGAGAGGCACCTGTGGCTCAATCTGTCTGAATTAAAAGATAAAGACAGGGCCTTTCTCCTCGACGCCCCACTTGTGCCTTCTGGCCTGTTCGGCGACGCGGTTACATTAGTCGTCGACAGGTTCCAGGAAGCTAAAAAGCAAGCGGAGGCGTTCAAGAAATATTTACCACGCCGCCATCCATCCTCTGGGGCTGCTGGGCGTGAGCAGCCCCAGCCGTATAGCTCCTCATACCGAGCGCAGCAGAAAGAGAGTGTCGCTTCTCGTGCTCCACCTCAAAGACACGGTGGGCCGGGACGGCACTCTCAGCCCAAGCCTTCTAAGCCGAAGACAGACCTGAGGGTTTTGCTTCAGGCGAAGAAGGCTGGGCAGAAGAAGTCCTGACGCCAGGGGTGTCAGGCTTCTGAGGGCAGCCCCGCACGGGGTGGGGCGGTACACACCTCAGTATACGGTGCCCGTTCCACCTCGTGGCCCTCAGGAGGCCGTTCTGCCAACCCCGCCACCTTTGGTGATTCGGGGCGCAGCGGTTCCCACCGAACTAGTGACGCAGTGTTCACAACAACACAACGCTGCGTCACATCCTCTGAGGAGGATAAATTTACATCAAAAATGTGCTGTGAACAAAACACCAGAGGCCAGCCTCGAGAGGCTGGTTCCCTTAGTAGATTTTCTGGTAGAGTGGAAATCTCTTCAAAATATCTCACGTTGGGTCCTGCAGATTGTAGACAAAGGTTACAAAATCCAGTTTTGGTGCCATCCACCTCTGTTCAAAGGAGTGCTGCATACGTCAGTGCTTCCTCAGCAGGCTCTGGTGTTGGAGCAAGAAATAAGAACCCTATTAGCAAAGGAGGCTATAGAGAGGGTTCCGGTTGCCGACAGGGAGTCGGGATTTTACAGCCGGTATTTCCTGGTTCCAAAAAAGGATGGGGGGTTGCGCCCTATTTTAGATCTAAGACATCTGAATCGAGCAGTACGAAAGCTAAAATTCAAGATGCTGACGATAAGTCAAATCGTGACTCAAATCAAATCCGAGGATTGGTTTGTCACAATAGATCTCAAGGACGCATACTTCCATATCTCCATCCTTCCACAGCACAGGAAGTTCCTGAGGTTCGCTTTCGGGGGCGAGGCGTACCAATTTCGGGTTCTTCCGTTCGGCCTAGCTCTCTCACCCCGCACATTCACGAAATGCGTAGATGCAGCACTGGCCCCGCTCAGGCTGCAGGGCATACGCATCCTGAATTATATCGACGACTGGTTGATTTTAGCACAGTCAGAGGAGATGGCGGTTCGGCATCGAGATGTCGTTCTCGCGCATATTCAGAAATTGGGGTTGAGACTGAATGCAAAGAAAAGCGTGCTTACTCCACGACAGAGGACCACTTTTCTTGGTGTGGTGTGGGATTCTGTGATAATGCGAGCATGTCTCTCTCCAGTTCGCATCACTGCCATTCTATCAGCCATGAAAGAATTGAAGCTAGGCCAGTCACGCACTGTAAAGCAGTTTCAGAGACTGCTGGGTCTGATGGCAGCAGCGTCCAACGTGATACCTTTTGGCCTGCTGTACATGAGACCCTTACAGTGGTGGCTCAGGACCAAAGGGTTCTCCCCGAGGGGCAACCCACTTCGTATGATCAAGATTACGCGGCGCTGTCTCCACGCCTTGATCATATGGAAGAAAAATTGGTTCCTGTCCCAGGGCCCTGTGTTAGGAGCTCGATGTCGCCGTGTCACTCTGACGACGGACGCTTCTCTCACAGGCTGGGGAGCGGTAATGGAAGGCCGCTCAGCTCAGGGTCTGTGGAAGACTCATCAGCTCTCATGGCACATAAATTGCCTGGAGATGATGGCGGTCTTCAATGCGTTGAAGTTCTTCCTTCCAGACCTGAGGGGCCATCATGTGCTGGTCAAGACGGACAACACATCGGTGGTCTCGTATATAAATCGACAGGGGGGTCTGCGGTCGCGCCCATTATACAAACTGGCGCAACAGATCCTCCTGTGGTCTCTGGGGAAGATGCTCTCCTTGAGAGCTATCTACATTCCAGGGACTCAGAATATTGGAGCAGACATCCTGTCGAGGCAGGGGCTGAGGTCAGGGGAATGGAGACTTCACCCGGAGGTGGTGAAGCTCATATGGGAGATTTATGGCCAAGCGGAAGTGGATCTGTTTGCGTCTCAGGATACGACGCACTGTCCACTTTGGTTCTCCCGCACACATCCAGCTCCTCTGGGACTGGATGCTATGGTACAGGCGTGGCCGAGGCTGCGTCTGTATGCATTTCCCCCAGTTGTTCTGCTCCCAGAAGTTCTGGAGAAGATTCGCCGGGAAGGGATAAGTCTACTGTTAGTAGCACCTCACTGGCCGAGCCGCATATGGTTTTCGGACCTGATAGCTCTTCTCGATGGCTCACCTTGGAAGATTCCGATCAGGAGGGATCTCCTGTCTCAGGCGGGGGGCACAATTCTCCATCCCCGTCCAGAAATGTGGAATCTGTGGGTTTGGCCTCTGAGGGGGCCAAACTCATAGAGGCTGGTCTCTCAACTGAGGTTGTAGAGACCATTCTTCAATCCAGAGCTCCTTCCACGAGGAAACTATACGCTTTGAAGTGGAAACTTTTCACTTCCTGGTGCCAAGAACGGCAGTTGGATCCAGTCTACTGCCCGATAGGTTCAGTACTTGAGTTCCTACAGTGCCGCTTCTCATCTGGGTTAACCCCATCTACACTTAAAGTATATGTTTCAACTATATCTGCTTACCATGCCCATGTGGATGGTACTACTGTCGGGAAGAACCCGTTGGTTATTCGTTTCCTCCGTGGCACCCAGAGGCTGAGGCCTGCGATGCGCACGAGGGTCCCTGCTTGGGATTTGGCCATTGTGTTGGAAGGCCTATCTACAGCTCCATTTGAGCCACTTGAGTCAGTCTCAGATAAGTTCCTGACACTTAAGACTGTCTTCCTTCTTGCTATATCGTCCCTTAAGAGAGTAGGAGACCTTCAGGCCCTTTCAGTGTCCCCAACCTGTCTTGAGTTTGCGCCGGGGATGGTCAAAGCCTTCCTCTACCCCAAACCTGGGTATATCCCTAAGGTTTTGACTAATGTTCCAAGGCCTATTGTGCTGCAAGCTTTTTGTCCTCCTCCGTTTGTTACCCCAGACCAGGAGAAACTGAATCTGCTGTGTCCAGTGCGAGCACTGGACACATATGTCCACAGAGCTGCCCTGTGGAGGAAAGCAGACCAGTTATTTGTGTGCTTTGGACCACATAACAGGGGTCGTCCTGCCTCTAAACACACTGTAAGCAAGTGGATAGTTGAGGCTATTTCGCTCGCTTATGAAGTCTCTGGCCAGCAGTGTCCTTTAGCTGTCAGAGCGCATTCAACTAGGAGTATGGCGGCCTCCAAGGCCTTAATTTCGGGGGTTTCCCTCAAAGAAATTTGCGATGCGGCCGGTTGGTCCTCGCCTCTCACTTTTGTGAGGTACTATGACCTTGACCTGGACGCAGCTCCAGGATCATCTGTGTTACTGTCCTAAGTGTGCCACAGTTTCACACAGACAGGTATTTGTGATTATGGCGTTTTGGTATATCGTTCCCAAAGCGATCCTATCGGACGCAGCGCGAGTTCCCTCGAAAGGGAACGTCTCAGGTTACGTATGTAACCATAGTTCCCTGAGAAAGGGAACGAGACGCTGCGTCGCGTTGCCATACTCCCTGCATCCCTGTGATCGATTTGCTTCGGCAGTTTGAGCTGAAGCCGGTCTCGCCGGATGTGTATTTATCCATTCCTGGTCGTGACGTCATCCGCCCGTGACGTTCACTCTCGCCATTGGACTAGTTGACAGACGTGCATCAGACGCTATCACGCTGAGGGCGTTCCCAAAGCGATCCTATCGGACGCAGCGTCTCGTTCCCTTTCTCAGGGAACTATGGTTACATACGTAACCTGAGACGGTTTTTGCTCACACCCAAATAGGGGCAAGTTTGACAAGCTATAATAAAATATCTGTGGGGCATTTTGAGCTGAAACTCCACCAGAGACACCAGAGACTTGTATTACATCTTATAAAACGGTTAGTTCCTGTCCTTGATTCTGGTTGGTCAATAGCTGTGTTTTATTCACGATAAAACACGGCTAAGACCGCTTCACCCAACGGTTCTGTGTATCACTACACAACACCCTTAGCAACCACTCTTAGCAACGTAAACTGTTTGTTCTCAATTCATTGAAGCTTACTGTATTATGTAGAAGAGTATTGTGAGAAAGAGATCGAGTTTATCACCTGCATTCAGATTTAGCATTTTCCTTCAGGTCAGTCCTATGTTCATATTAAAAAATCTGTTTAAATGTCCGATGTATTATCTTGTCCTTTTAATAGTTAAGGGGTTTTCCCATGACTGACAACGCTAGTCAAAGCATTTGTCAGTTGCGTCTTGTTCCGTGTTCACAACAATTCAGTCTTTTCAATGTAAAAGTCTTCGCTACTGAGTGACACACTCATAAAGACAATCTTTGCCGCCATCTAATGCCGTTATAATGTAACTTCTGTTGCTGTTCACGGTCAGGGACTATTTTTTTCTGGTGGAAGAAAGGCTTTTAGTTAAAGTTTATTTAATGAAAGTTGCATTAATACATATTTTTGGCTTTAATATTTGTATATTTTTAATATTTGTATTGTGTGGTAATGCGTTGTGCCTAACAATGCCCTTCAGCCGTGACTTATTCACGATACAGCACTAGCCTCTCGTACCTTATTGCTTACTTGTAAAAAGGAGCATAATAGGTCCCCTTTAAGCGGGGATTAGGCCTTAATTAGACCTAATTAGGGCATTTAAGTAGCTTTTATAAACGTGCCTTAGAAAAAAACATTACTGGTGTGCATCTTGAGACTGGTACTGACATATTTTAAGATATGTCAGTGCAAGTTGCTTTCAGTTAAAACAGCTCAAACATGCATTTTAGTCTGGAATAGGCTTAAAGGCAGGGTAGGTGATTTGTCGTAGGACCATAAAATGTTCGTCAAATTGATACAATGTCCTACCTGCCTGTCAACGTATGTATTTCCATACCTTGGCGCACCCTGCTCACGCAGACATCACACATCATGCTATGCAGAGTTAGACAGACACCGAGTCAGCAACTGAGCATGCAACCAAAACGGCAGCCACTTTTTAAACTTACTCCTGAACCAAAACAACAAGCTTATGCTGCGTTCACACCATAAATACCGTAATTTGTAGGAGATGGAAACCATGGTTTGTGACTCAATTGTATGCGTTTTAATGGCAACACTATCAATGCCGACATGAATCTGCAGCAGTCAGGTGATATGGCTCAGTGCTCTTTAAGTTTTTTATTGTTCATTTTTACTGTAATGTTATATGCTTTGAGACATGAGGTAGTTTAACGCCGCCTCTCATGATGCTTTTGTTTGCTCCCTTCTGTACACGTTCATGTGTTTTGGAGGAGGCGTGTCTGTGAAACCGCAGGAATAAGTGTCAATTAAGTCTAAAAATCAACTTTGGGAAGAAATAAAACAGCTCCCTGCCAGTTGGCCAATAAATTTAATAGGACCATTGATATTACAAGTTTTAAACCGAATAATAAGAATTATAACGTTAGTTTGGAGACATACACTGAATCTTTATTATTACATTGTTAGAATTAACATTTATACTTGTTTAAAATGAAGACTAATGGATGTATGGGAATTATGTACTGGCTATAATTTGTTTGTATAAATCAAATCTATAAAACTATTTTATATTTATCTATACTGGAAACTTTCCTGCTTTTCCTTCACTAACTTGCCAATTTAAAAATGTTATATATATTTTATATTAACATATAAATTATTGTTATATTTATATTTTATATATTCAATAGCCACTTTATTAGTTACACTTGTTCAACTACTGATAAAATATCTAATCAGCCATTCACATGGCAGTAATTCAGTGCACTTAGTCAAGTACACATGGTCATGGACGATCTGCTGAAGTTCAAACTGAGCATCAGAATGGGGAAGAAAGGTGATTTGGCATGGTTGTTGGTGTCAGAAGGGCTGGTCTGAGTATTTCAGAAACAGCTGATCTACTGAGATTTTGCTGCGACATTCAGATGGTAGGGTCAGAATATGGTGTAAACAACGTAAAAGCATGGATCCATCCTGCCTTGTATCAATGCTTCAGGCTGTGGTGGTGTAATGTGGTAGAGGATATTTTCTTGGCACACTTTAGGCCCCTTAGTAGTAATTGAGCATCGTTTAAACACCACAGCCTACCTGAGTATTGTTGCTGACCATGTCTATCGGTTTATGACCACAGTGTACCCATCTTCTAATGGCTACTTCAGCAGGACAATGCATGATGGGCTCAAATCATCTCAAACTGGTTTCTTGACCATGACAATGAGTTCACTATACTCAAATGGCCTCCACAGTCACCAGATCTCAATCCAATAGAGCACCTTTGGGATGTGGTGGAATGGGAGATTTGCATCATGCATGAGCAGCCGACAAATCTGCAGCTACCACATGATGCTATCATGTCAATATGGACCTAAATCACTGAGGAATGTTTCCAGCACCTTGTTGAATCTACGGCATGAAAAATTAGGGAAGTTTTAAGAAATAAGGCAGAATTAAGAAATATTTTTGTCTGGTAAATTTCTTCATTTTCTCCAAAATTCTACACTTAAACTCAGAAATGTTCCAGCACACCTGCTGTTGAGCTTGCTCTGAAGGATAGAAAGTAATTCTGCATAAAGCCATTTTGTTCCAGGCAATGTAACAAACAACTCAAGTGTGAGTGATATATTTCAGAAGTAGAAGCAAAATTGAACTAGAATAGAAACTGGAAATAGCAAATGCTAGCGTGAAGCAAGAGTAAACAAGAAACAATTACAGAGACTCAATACAGAATTAGGCTCAGCGCATCTGTCTTTACTGCTCATAGCGTCTGTCTGTAAACTATATAAAAGTAATTTCCGTTTACTTGAGCCTCAGAGTGCCTGAGACAAGAGTCTTTTAGTGAAAAATGTTGAATTAGGAATGACAGGCATTTAGGGGAAAGGTCCAACTGAGATTAGGACACAGGCCCATTAAAGTTTTCTCCTAAGTAAATTGGTAAATTGGTTCTGGGTACTCAGTGCCCAAAGCAATCATATCACGTCATATTTTATTATTTAGACACGAATGCAAAGTTATTCAGGGAATCCCTGCTAAATCATATGGGAAACCAAGATAGCACTTAAGAGTGTAGCATGTCCTAGAACAAAAGGCAACTGCAGATAAAGACAATGGAACTAACACAGAATATTAATGCAAATTTCACAATTTCTACAGAATAAAATCCCTTTTCACAACTCTCTCCCGAGACAGCAGCAGAATTTTAACAAGATATTTCACCCATAAATGAACATTTGGTCATCATTTATTCAACCTCATGTCATGTCAAATTTGGCTTTTTCTTCCGTATAACCCAAGAATGTCCAGGTCACTCTTTCAAGCTTAGCAAAAACACAATAAAGTTGTGTGACTCATATGCTTTAAGGTATTTTAAAGTCATCCGAGAATTGTGTTTCGCATGTCATATACGGTATTAGAATGACATGAGTAAATTTCACATTTCCTATGAAATAATATTTCATAGCCCTGTCTGCTGTCTCCCGAGAAAACATCCGTATCTTAAGAAGAGGAGACAATGCAGTGTTACACACAGGCCACATCAAAAATCTGAAAAGCTCTAACTTATGCATTCATTATGTGGGAGTCATGCTTTTAACGTCTTGTCACTCTGGGGGACACACTGGAAGTATAAAAGAGACATTGAGAGAAAAATAGAAAGAGGGATAAAGAAAATCAGCAGCATCCTTGCAAGAGAAGTTAAAAATTCCATTCCTAATTAATGTCATTGCATCCTGTGGCTGACATGGGACAGAAAGCAGTGGGACAGAAATCAGCTCTTTGTGTAGAGACTATACAATGCTGAAGTCTGGGCGCCAAATGAAGAGGTTTGAATACTTTAGGAAGCTGAGGGAATAAATGTCATCTCCACTTGTCTTATGAAACCTCCTGAAACATCTCCACTTATGCAACACTTTCAGGAGTAAAGGCCATTAGTCAGCAAGTTAGGACAGGCCCATTTCTCTGGGCGATTTGTGAGTGTCTAGTCTGTTTGTTCCTGAGAGTACAGGTGGATTAATGACCCTTAAGTGCTGACGACCACATACCTGAGATTCTGTTTAAGGTGAATCGAAAGGCCCAAGATGCCCTTCTCACCATGAACGCATGTAACCATAGTGATGGAGACATTAAAGGGATAGTTCACCCAAAAATGAAAATTCTGTCATTTACTCACCCTTAAGTTGTTCCAAACCATGTATGAATTTCTTTCTTCTGCTGAACACAAAAGAAGATCATTTGAAGAATGTTGGTAATCAACTTGAAGGTGAGAAAATGATAACAGAATTTTCATTTTTGGGTGAACTATCTCTTTAAGAAAATATTAAATATGGCAGATTTTAATTAACAGATAGCAGCTTCAAAAAACTGGATAACATTTTTTTTTTCAAAAGTATCTAAAGCTTCAAATGACACACATCTCATATCTCCAGAAACCCACATGAAAGAAAACAACACATCTATTTTAGCATTTAAAATAGGACTTATACTGTATTCTGCTATGAATGTATGAATGTGTGTGTGTGTGTGTGTGTGTGTGTGTGTGTCAAATGTGACATTAAAGACTTTTATGTTAGTAAAGATTTCTATTTCTTTGAATATTCTATTAATCAAGAATACAAAAAAAATGTATCATGGTTTCCACAAAAATATTAAGAAGCACAACAGTTTTCAACATTTTTAATAATAAAAAATGTTTCTTGAGCACCAAAACAGAATTAGAATGATTTCTGAGTGATTTCATCATTCGGATGAATGAATGGATGGAGTGAGTGAGTCTTTGAATCATTGAATAAATCTGTTGATTCTTTAAAAAAAAAAAAAAAAAAAAAAAAAGCAAATCAAGTCTACTAAGACACACCAGAGTTTAAAGGGATGGTTCACCTAAAAATGAAAATTCTGTCATCATTCACTCACTCTCAAGTTGTTCTAAACCTGTCCCAGCAATATAGTGTCTGCCCAGTTCCGGCCCACATCTGGTCCGCATGTAATCCACATGTATCAGTTGTGGACCGGATCTGGGCCACACTATGTTGCTGTCAGGGGTATGAGTTTCTTTGTTCTGCTGAACACAAAAGAAGATATTTTGAAGAATATCAGTAACCAAACAGTTCATGGGTCCCATTGACTTCCATAGTATTTGTTTCCATACTATGGAAGTCAATGGCTACAGTCAACTGTTTGGTTACCCATATTCTTCAAAATATCTTCTTTTGTGTACAGCAGAACAAAGAAACTCATACAGGTTTAGAACAACTTGAGAGTGAGTAAATGATGACAGAATTTTCATTTTTAGGTGAACTATCCCTTTAGGCATACATATATTTCTCATGACAATGCATTGTTTCCCTCCATTTTGTTAACTCCTGGGTATGACTTTTATCTTTCATTTTGAAAGAGAGCGACATCAGTGAGTAAAATATGAATATGTGCATGATAGTGAACGAGGCTGATTCATTCACTTCAAAAAACTACTTCTCAACTACATCTGAATTAAGTTCCAGAGCAACATCTTGAAAGGGACTTCAAACTCTTGTGGCATATTAATTTATGGCTGAACTGAAACGCTTCCTCCCTGGTACGGGTGGTCAAGATGTAGACACTATCTCATTCCTGTTTACATCTCAAAGGAGGACAAATCGTGCATTTTTTTACTAAACACTAAAATTAAAATCTTTTATTTATGTTGTGCCTGTTATGCATTGGCTGGTATCCCAAAGAGCCTCTCAAAAACTTATGAGAGGCATTGAACTATTTTCAACGATGGATTATTCAACAACACTTGAAAAGCATAGTAAAAACAGTCCCAAAAGGTCTATACATGCCAAGTGGAAGAAACTGTGCAGATGAAAGGCGTTAGAGAGAGAACTTTCAAATTACAGCTTTATAACAGCAGCAAAGGCAAGAGCACAGGGGTCAGAAATGGAAAGTTCAACATGTTTTTGGCTGTTTGTCATGATTGCCTCAAGATGCCCCACAACTATGCTCTCTGTTTTTAAAGGCACAAAAACTTGGATGAAATTGAAGCAATTTTTGAAGTTCTTTAGTGGAAAAACTTGTTCAGAAATTGAGCTCTTTTAGCAGCCAAAGATGGGTCCTGAGGGCTCAGGATGGTAATTGAAAAGATCAATTGCCTTCTTAAACATTGGAGCTCTCAATTATGTTTCATTTACATACTTTGTCTCAGATGTTTCTCCTAAAATTCATTCAAGTATATAAAAAAGAGATTTGATAAAACACAATAGGAGTTTTGAGCTATAAAATGTAGGCAGCACAGCCTAGATAATACAGAGTTGGACATTTTAAGATCACTTTGAAATCTCTGACTTTTTATTGCAGATGTTGGTGCCTTGACAAATCTGAGCACAGTGTCTTCTGAAAGCCTCAAAGAACATGCATGAAAACTAAGAATCTTTTCTCAGAATAAAGTCTCCATTTGAGCACAATTTAGTCACATTCCTGTCAGGAGAAACACATCTTCATCATTAATTTTACTTATTTTCTTTGGGATAAGCGTATGAGCTTTCAGACTCACTTATTCTCAAAGATTTCAGGGAAAGGCAGCCCAAGATGGCCACTTGCTTAGACAGGCAAACAGTGAGGATTTGGCCTACCATGGTGATAAATTAGTGGAAAAAAGCAGATGATTCATGCCGTTCATCCATCTCTGCCTTCGCTGCCATGAGAAACTACACTATTATATTATTATCAGCCATATTAATCCTACTAATTACTGATAAAGGTTCTGTCTTATTCTGGACAGGCCTCATTTCCCCTAATTCTAAATTCTGCTTTGCTGTCATTTTTGGGACAAAAATGGTTTTGAAGGAACAGTTTCTTTAAGAATGGAAATTGTCATCTTTTACTCACCCTTACTCAAGCTTTCAAGCAAAAGTTCCTTAAAAGGACAAGAAGTCTGACTTTACAGTACCTAAAATAATTGTGTTTGCTTACATTTGTCTAATACTTTGGCAAGATTTCTGTGAAAAGGTTTGAGTGCTGTCCCACAAATATGATATGTCAGAGTGCGTGATCACTGTCTTTCTGATTGTCACATTTCCGTTATCATGATCATCAGTGTTTTTGTGCTGGCTTCCTAAGCGGCGCCATATGAATGAGATTCGGGGGCGTTCATGTGCATGCACGCACCTGCAAAAGGAGAAAAAAGCCCCATCATCCCCTCTGATAGACTGCAAAATGAACCATTCGGAGCTCCTTCTCTTCCTCCACTTTTAATTTGGGAAGGAGAAGATGATACTGAGAAGCTGCTATTTATTTCCCATGCTATCATTCACTCACCAGTGAGTCAGACATCCTGAGGACAACGCAGCATGCCAAGATGAAGGGAAATGGCACAAACACTCATATTTACAGGCCGCGATACTGCACCACAATGTTTCCATTCATTAACCTGTGCCAGCTGTAATCGTGGCATTCTGCCCCTTTTCATTTGGACACAGGACAAAGCCACATGAATGAAAGGAAATTCAAACAATCAAAAGCGCAACATTGAGGATGATTTTTCTCGAGAAGGGATATATTAGAAAATAGAGTCATGATAGATGACTGCAATTATCGGGGGCTGAAAAATGCTCCCACTTAGAGCAAATCAGCTTGCGCTTTGTCTCTATTGGCATTTCGTCCACTCTAAAGTGAGCTGTGAACACACTTTGCAGCAGTTACACAATCATCTAACTTCCATTTGCTATTAAGGACTCTGTCAATATATTATTCAATGATGAGCATGGATTGTCAGCCACTACCAGGGAGGTGAATGGCCCTCCAACTGTCATTGTGCCACAAATGTTTCACCACATCACTTGTGAGCTTGGGAGGATGGGAGGAATATTGAGATAATCCTAAAAAAAAAAAAAATCTAAGGTTTTTTTTATCTTGTTTTCCAGGAAAAAATAATACCCAAAACAAGGCCAATTTACTTAAGCAAAATTGCATAAGATATTATGCCTTATTTTTAGAGAATAAATATTTTTCCTACCCATTGGCATTTTTTTTTTTCTTGTTTTAGCCTTTCTAAATTATTAAAATAAGAATAGGAAATAAAAACAGAATAGAATAAAAACAATTATAAAGAAAAAAATTACAACCAAGAGACACTCATCATGATTTTTTTTAAAGAAATTAATATTCAGCAAGGACACATTAATTTGATCAAAAGTAACATGAAAGACATTTATAATGTTACAAAAGATTTGTATTTAAAAAAAAAAATGCTGTTTTTTTTAACTTTCTATGCTGAAAAAATATATCTGGTTTCCACAAACATCATAAAGACAATAAAAAAGTAATTAACATTTACATTTACATTTACATTTAGTCATTTAGCAGACGCTTTTTTTCAAAGCGACTTACAAATGAGAATAGTAGAAGCAATCAAATCAACATGAGTACAACAGTATGGAAGTGCCGTGTCAAGTCACAGTTTCATCAGTAAAGTGCTCGTAGCACTTTTTTTTTTCTTTTTTTTTTTTTTTTAAATATAAGCAAATAGATGGAGAAAGAGAATAGAAAATCGAAAAAAGAAAAGTAAAATAAAAAGTGCTAATATTGCTGGGTCAAGTGTTGATGAAAAAATATAAGAAATAATAATAATAAGAAATGTTTCTTGAAGTATCAAGAAGAGATTGGAGTAGTGATGCTGAAAATTCAGCTTTGTGATTACAGGAATAAAATATAGCTACAAGCAGCCATTAAAGGATTAGTTCACTTTCATATTAAAATTTCCTGATAATTTACTCACCCCATGTCATCCAAGATGTCCATGTCCTTCTTTCTTCAGTTAAAAAGAAATTAAGGTTTTTGATGAAAACATTCCAGGATTATTCTCCTTATAGTGGACTTCAGTGGCCTCTAAACGGTTGAAGGTCAAAATTACAGTTTCAGTGCAGCTTCAAAGGGCTTTAAACGATACCAGACGAGGAATAAGGGTCTTATCTAGAGAAACAATCGGTCATTTTCTCGCTAGAAATTACATCAAAAGTGGAAAATGTTGGTAAAAAACGTACATTTAGACACAAACTGCTCAGCAAACACAACTTTCGGTCTTCATTTTTCTAGCTCAACTGTCACTAAATGGAAAGCACAGGATTGTGGGACATCAAAGGCAGCGAAGGATACGTCTATGCTGCCTTCAAAAATCGATCAGATGAAGGTATCTCAGGAGACAGGAAGTGAAGCTAACATTGGATTTGGACGTGCCTTGATGCCTTCCTACCTTGAAATGTGTCCTCTGAAGGCAGCATTTTCCAGTTTTCGGACGCAGCTAACATATATCTTGTACACGAATTCAGGCACTGGTGAGGACAGTAAAGGACACTGGTTCACTACACAATGGAACATGGGGACTCTATTTCCGGCGACAACACAACGTTCTCATTGTACAACATCACTACTGGTATTTTTGAACAACAGCAGAGCTTCTGACATTACTTGTAATGTTATTTAAAGTACATTATGATAAATACTTTGCTTGTTACATATACGTGCAACATTTCAGCCGTAAATAAATTATAAATTTTAGTTAGATTATGTTCATTACCTTTCTAGTGATGTATGTTTATGCTGAAATATAATAAAATAATGGTTTGTATTTTTAAAAACATCTATTGCACGTCGTTATGTGTAGTGATTTAAGTTTCGCGCTTCAGAACTTCCGTTAAGGGAGCATAGTGAGCATCGATGTTCCCTGGTTTTCACGGTGCATTGTGGGACTTTTTGGGGAGCGAACGTTTCAGTGCCCTGGAAGGATTCTGTGGCTGCATCTGAAAACCTAGGCAGCTGACTTGTTGCCTTCGATGCCTTATCAGGCAATGACTTGTGCATGAAGGCACCTCACATAACTGATTTCAGACAGACTTGTGAGGCAGCGTAACAGTTTAATGATCTAACGCAAAATAGCAGTAGCCCCTCACTGCAGAACACTCGAGATCCAGGCGGCGGAGTCGGGTAGGTTAAGGGATATGTAAAGTGGGAGGAGTTGGATCCAGATAGAGGGGGTGGAGATGGGTAGGTTTAGATCCAGGGGGCGGAGACGGGTAGGTTAAGGGATATGTAAAGTGGGAGGAGTTGGATCCAGATAGAGGGGGTGGAGATGGGTAGGTTTAAATCCAGGGGGCGGAGACGGGTAGGTTAAGGGATATGTAAAGTGAGAGGAGTTGGATCCAGATAGAGGGGGTGGAGATGGGTAGGTTTAGATCCAGGGGGCGGAGACGGGTAGGTTAAGGGATATGTAAAGTGGGAGGAGTTGGATCCAGATAGAGGAGGTGGAGATGGGTAGGTTTAGATCCAGGGGGCGAAGACGGGTAGGTTAAGAGATATGTAAAGTGGGAGGAGTTGGATCCAGATAGAGGAGGTGGAGATGGGTAGGTTTAAATCCAGGGGGCGGAGACGGGTAGGTTTAGGGATATGTAAAGTGGGAGGAGTTGGATCTAGATCCAATCTTGTGTTCTGCAGTGAGGACCATCTCCAAAATAGCGCAAGCTTTGATGATAAGCAAATATTTAATTACTGCAATAGTAATTTCTCGCTAGAAATGACATCAAAAGTGGAAAATGTTGGTCAAAAACGCACATTTACACACAAACTGACCAGCAAATACAACTTTCGGACGCATCTTTCTTTTTCGAGCTCAACTGTCACAGAATGGAAAGCACAGGATTGTGGGATATCAAAGGCAGCGAAGGATACATCTATGCTGCCTTCAAAAATCAATCAGAGGAAGGTATCTCAGGAAACAGAAGTGAAGCTAACATTGGATTCGGACGTGCCTTGATGCCTTCCTACCTTGAAATGTGTCCTCCGTAGACAGCATTTTCCAGTTTTGGGATGCAGCCTGCGAATGAGACAGCCCTTAAAATGGTTGACTCCCTGATCAGTGCCCGGACTACTGAACTAGGGAGCTGATTGAGATGCACACATAGCCTCACGTCCAATTTGTCATGCTCTTCTTCTAATTTGTTTGAACGTTATTCGAGAATGGTTGAGTTTATCAATAAGCTTTTAATAACTTTTGTGAAAATAAATTTTCTGTAGATGATCTGGTTTGATTTTCATGAAAATGGGAGCAACCGTCTTAGAGAAGTTTGAAAAAGTAGTTGTTTTTTTTTAAGTTACGGAAAATAATGTCATAGGGTGCAAGCAAATCGTATTGAGCCAAAGAATCAAAGGAAATGTTATGTTTCAAAAGTTATTAGTGTAATTAGTGTAAATATGAGTGAAACTTTGGACAACTTCGGTGCTTGGCTCCTAATTACATTATAAATATATCAAAATAGAAAACAGCTATTTTAATTGTAAAATTTCACAATATGACTGTTTTTACTGTATTTTCAACCGTAGTGTACATTGTCTGAAAACAAACCTTACTGTCTCATGCAAGTGCATTTATCTTGTTTTAACAATGTTTAGATACAGGAAAAACAAGACAGAATATACAGATAAAAAGATTACACTCTTCAGGTCTCGTTCTCTGCCAGTCTGTCTTTATTCTCTTTCACCGTCTTTGACCGTCTCCTTCCATTACTTTCACCTGTTCTCTGTCTTTCTTGCTTCGCTATCTCACCTCTCTCTCTCTTGCACACTCTCTCGGTTTCTCTGTCTCGATCTCCCTCTAGTCTTCTCTCTTTTGTTCTCTCTTGCTGTCGCCCATGACTGACGTGCAGGAAAGAATCTATGTATTTTTATTAGCATTGTGATTGAGACCGTTGCACGTCTGCTGAATTTCATTATTCTAAAGGCCACTGATGCTCCAGGATACTAATGATGCCACGGTGTACGGACGTATCTGTCTTTTTCATTTTCTCTCAGCTGAGCCTTATTAAAACGCTCGGTCGAATCTGTATGGAGGACATACTCTGCTTTTACAGGAGGTCATTCTACCTCATAAAGAGAAAAAAACAGCACCACAAACCACCATAGAATTTAACAGACTCAATGAAGCGAGGACGCATACTGTAAGCACACGCAACAGACGCATTAAAATATATGAGATCCTCTAAAGATAGCGGTTTGCTATTAAAACATCTTGTAAGTTAACAGGAATGTGTTTTCGAGGTTGGAACATAAACATCGCACCACCTCTGCATCTGTGGTTACAGAAATTCTCTTCATTAAAATTGTATGAGGAGAGATTTTCTGTTGGATAAGCATTCTCCAAGAACTCCAAACCTACCAAAGCCCAAGTTGATACAGTAATCACACTTCTCTTATTTATATATATTTTTAATCACTCATACTTAATCACACAACATAGGCTGAGGCAAGGAGTAAACATTTTCAGAAGTTTTCTAAAAATGCTCGAGTTGTGCTATAAAAGACACGGTGAGATCATTGGCTGTGTTGCGATGTAGAATATCAAGTCTTGTGAGAAGTTAAATAGCAAGAGTGTTGTTTAATACAGTTTGCCTGTAATGGTCTGATCTAGGACTGTCAATTTAACATGAATTTATATTAAAAAATTATATATATATATATATATATATATATAGATAGATAGATAGATAGATAAAATGCATTATGTTTCACTGGAATGAAACAGAATGCATTTTAGCTAGATTGTTTACCAACTTGGTAGCACTTTATTTTACAGTGCGTGTACTTTCCTAGTACATATAAAGTAATTATGTTGTACATACAGGTAAAAGAGTGGTAACACAAGGTACTTACCTGACATGTATGTACATGGAAACTAATAAGAAACACTGCTGTACTTTCCAATGGTACAAGCATGGTAACTACCTTGTACCTATAGACAAATGTTGGGTAATAACAGGCACTTACTTATAGTGTCCGTATATGGTAACTAACAGACACATTACTGTACTTACTAATGGTATGTACATGGTAACTATGTTGTACTCACAGACAAGTGTGGGTAATAACAGGCACTTATTTATGGTAACTTGTAATACACATTACTGTGCTTACTAATGGTATGTATATGGTAACTATGTTGTACTTATGGACAAGTGTGGGTAATAACAGGCACTTATTTATGGTAACTTGTAAGACACATTACTGTGCTTACTAATGGTATATACACAGTAACTAAGTAGTACTTACAGACAATTGTGGGTAATAACAGGAACCCCCCCAACCTAAGTAATGTGTAACTTAACTAACTGGTATATTCACTAGTACGTTCATAGTAAGTACATGGAAATAGGACTGTAAAACAAAGAGCATCCTTGTACATAAACATTACATAGGTATTTCCAGCTCTTACCAGGTGTAACTTACAAATTAACTAACTGGTATATTCACTAGTACATTCATAGTAAGTACATGGAAATAGGACTGTAAAATAAAGTGCATCCTTGTACATAAACATTACATAGGAATTACCAGCTCTTTAACCGTTTGTAATAATAAGCTTAAGCATATTAACTAGTAAGGACTGTAAAATAAGATGCACTGTTGTGGAGAGCAATTTACCATTAACAGTTCATAAAACACTACATAAAGTACATACATAGTGCAGCAAAACTATTACTTTATTTCTTGAGAATTTTGTTTTTTAAATGGCATCAGTGAGAAAACAACAGTATTTGGTAAGCCTCTGTTTTGTACTGTTGTTAACATGCACACGCTGTAAGTAAGTGTCCGTTATGTGTGTCCACACTTGTCCGTGAGTACAACATAGTTACCATGTATATACCACTAGTAAGTACAGTAATGTGTCTTACTAGTTACCATAAGTAAATGCCTGTTATTACCCACACTTGTATAGTATACATGCCAGATCAGTATGTGGAGCTGTAATTCTGCAATAGAGATACACTAGAAACAAAGAATAAGACTTGGAGCATGCGCATAAACCTTGCACGCTGTATACTAACTTTAGTAAAGCTTAGAAATAAAGCTTTATTTTAATAAAGCTTTAGCCTCAGTAGCTTCTGCTGCATGAACACAAGCATGTAGTCCGCTATTGTTGTTGTTGTTGCTGTTTTGTGCTGTTAGCGGTGTCTGACTAGGGTTGACACGTGGGGTGATGACATCATCGTTTCACAAAATATACGGATTGGCTGTACACACAAAAACGTTTTCAGATTTATCCACTCTGGGACCCGGTTTCAAAAAATAGCAGTTTCACCTTCTGAAAACAGCGGATCCGTCTGGACAAAACGCCTATACGATACAACATTTTTGCGTATACAGCTAAATTCGTCTCCGTGTGGACGGGGCCTGAGATTACGTCTGAAATGACATTTTGATGTACAATGTTTGATGTTTCCCAACCAGATTTTTTGTGCAAATGTAATGGACGTAGGCCGGTAAGAGCTGTGCGTGTAAACCTCACTCCCCTGATCACAAGAGGCGCTCTAGTGACTGATGCTAGAGACTGTGGTCTTTAGCCTCCTTGTTAGAGCGCCCGACTCCTATGCCGGCGGACCTAGGTTTGAATCCCTCTTAGAGCGGGTGGTTCAAAGAGGAGGTGTTACACAAACATTGTGTAAACATTTTGAATTATTTTCATTTCTTACCAAACATTGGCACTAAAATGTTTTTAATTTGATTATTTAATCAGCATATTGTGTAATTAATTTAATTAAAATGTATTTAAATGAAATGTAATCAATTGACAGCCGTAGTCTGAAGGCATGGCAAATAATTGATGCTATTTCAACATGGTCCAAAATGTGATTTTATTACCTTCCCGCCAACACACAAAACCAAAAATGTGTATCCTTTGAGCCATCAAGAGAATAAGCACAAGGGGTCAAAGTCTGGCGTGTGATTGATAGGTCTGCTCTTTCAGTCACAGAGCAGATGATAGAGCTCTCAAAGGCAGTGTAATCCCCCAGATTACCCATTCCCACATCCAGGTCACCATTTTTTTTCTCTACTCTCACTTTTTCATCAGGACCAGCATTCAGTGGCTAGCCATGTGCCCGACTCACAGGTGAGCCGGCAAGGGAGGCTACAGAGGCCAGAAGGCTTGTCATTTTCAGAGGAAAATAAATGTAATCTCTCAGTTGGGGCTGCTTCATACTGGGACTCTCTTCTCAAGGTCATTTAAACAAAATGGATGTGTACCTGTGGCGCCACTGGGTTATCCATCACAACCGCTTCCTCAGATGAAAGCTACCCGAATAATATTTTCAGTCCCAACAAGTCTTCTACAGTTTAATGCTGTCTTCATTCTGAACACCAGCGCTTACACTCACAGAATGGCTAAAATGGTTAAGAAAACACAGGCAGTTCTATGACAGCCCACTTGACCCAAGTGCCATTTGACCTTTTGTGACGGACAAAAAAAGGACCAAACAAACCAAACCAACATTGGAATGAGGCAGTGGTCTGAATGGTTGTTGCTAAGGCATGTAAAGAGTCCTCTAAAGAAACAGCCCTGCCAAAGCTTGAGAGACTTATTGGAGATCTCAGTTATGCATCATTTATGCATCTTTGTCTCAGATGTTTCTTATAATCCAAACCCTTGCTGCAAAATAAGTCATATTTTATCAAAATTTGCAGCCTGAATTGAATACAATGAGGAAAAAAAAGGCCAAATACAAAAATGACTCTTCTGAACCGGTTTTTAGTGGATCAAAAATATAGGCCTACAGCACAGTGTAGTACACAAACAAATTACTCTTTGAGCTTGAGATTCAATTCAGTTCCGATTTGGATTAAATTTGATTCGATATTGATATCGAGTATAATGAGGGCTGGAAATAGGAAGGGGGATTCTGAGTGTAGGAAGTTAATTTCAAGGGGGGAGGCGGAGTTCCAGTTCAAAATGTAGAGGATTTCCATCTTTCATCCATGTAATACCATCCAAACGCTATATGCAAATTTCATACATAAATATAGTGGGATTTTTTGTATCTGTGGTTTAAAAATATAAAAAATGTCCCCAACTAGGGTCCCCCCAGTGAATCTCAGCCATTTCAGTACTTACACAAGCATAAACATTTAAATTGCACATAAGGCAGTTTTTATAATAATGTTATAATAATAACTTACATAATTATGTTTATTCTCCAATTCGGTTTTTGAAATATAAACATTTAAACGGTTTTAACAACTGATAAAACCATTTTCATGGTGAATTTATACAAATACATGAAATATTGAAGAACAGGTTAAGTAAAAATATAACGATTATGTAATATAGTGCATATATTTAACAAAATGCGCCTCTCTAGTGTTCATTTGTCAAACTAACTATCGAGCTATGGTTACTGAAGGGCTTTTATGAGATAAATGTAACGTGACATGTTGTTTACAAACTGTTTTATTGACGTCTTTCCACGCTTGAAACACTGATTGAGCGATTACATGAGACATGATACATCTAAGTAAGTTGTACAGTTTCTTTCAACATACCTTCTGGTGTAAATCCATGTTTAATTGCTGCTGGAACTAGAGATGATCAGTTCTTGTGCGCTCCATGCGGCCGCTTCGCTTGAGCTGAGGCGTTACATAAATCTGTCACGCCACATTAAAGAGTGCCAAACTGCATTTATGTTTTGATTGTCGTTATAATATTGAGAAAATTTGAAACCTGAGACTTTGTTTCATATCAAAAGTAACAAAGCATAAAGCTTAATACAATTTTTTGGATAAGAGGTGCGCTAAAATATTTAGTGAAGTTGTTCATGCATCACCTGAAAACAGCATATAGACCAAAAATAAATAAAAATCAATTTGTAGAATTTAAGAATCGATATTGGCTCATAAAAAGGAGAACTCATTAAAATTTGAGAAATCAATATTTTTTTACCCAACCCTAATGCATTATTTACTGAATGAACTCACTGAATCCTTATGAGCAGTTACTGAACCAAGATCAACGTATCATTACTTTCATTGATGGATTATTTATACCAAGTTAGAAGGTTCCTCGTATATTTTACTACAATAACTGAAAAAGAATTTGTCATATAAGCAAAATAGACATTGTAACTGAAGTATACCTAAATGAATTAGAATCAAATTGGGCAAAATAAACCCACCTATTCCTTTTACTTGCTTTTTTTTTTTTCAGAATGCAGTTTCTTTTAATGACTGTCTATGACAATCACCTAACAACAGCCCTAGCATCCACCCATAACACCATGGCAACCACAAATAAATGTGCAAAGAAAAAAAACATGCACACAATTACAACACCTTAGCAACCATAATGCAATGCACTGGCAATGACACTGACAAACACCCTAATATAACATGGAACGATTTCTGCATGGACAAGCACCAGTGTCTTTTAGAGAATGCAAATGAAATCTAGTTAGGATTGAAAGAAAACACAAACAAACAGAGTAGCAATGACATTCAAAATGAGAATGGTGAGAGAGATAGATGTTTGATGACAAAATATTCTGATGAGGTAATCTGGATCACTAACCTGAAGGAGGCATGTGTCCTGAGGCCTTAAGTGGGTATAGCATTAACCCTGCTTTTGAAGCAGTTTGTTTGAAGTTGAGCTTTAAGACTTAAAGATACCATTAGGAGGTTTCAGGTACAGCTAAATCTCTTCTTCTGCAGCACTGCATCCAGTCAATCTCCAGTCACCAGAGAGGGATACCTATCCGACAGTGAAGGAAAGTAATATAAGCCTAAATATACTAGGATGTCTGTGTGTTTGTTATATTTTGAGTCAGTTTCTTAAACTGAAACTACTGTCAATTCTCAAGCGCAAGCAAATAATCAGGCTTCTGCATGCTTCAGTCAAAGACTTACAACAATATGAGAGAGCATAATCTTACAATCACAACAGCGATTTAATTGAAATTTGATTCCATTAAAATCCCATATTTTAACATGGCAGACTCAAGGCTGTCCATTAGTAATGACTCCACTGCATTGTTGTGTCTCATGAAGAGCTGTGTGTCTCCAAACACTGAACGATGCAATACTAACTTGAGTCTCAAGTGTGCCATGCAGACTCCGGTTTACAATTCCAGCAGATTTGATTAATGCAATGGGCTTACGTATACACAAAGAGATGACTATCACTTTTCCGTGGGCAAGAAAACATGCTGAATCGCCTGATGCCATATCCAAAGAACACAGCACATTGATAAGAACCAAAGGCACAATGAAGATTTCGATGTAATTAATTCCATGAGCCATATCGACAACATAGACTCATTGGAAAAACGTGCCTAAACATATAATTAACTGCAGATCCCTGCTGAAATGCACACTAGTGGCAGTAAAACTCCAACAACTTTAATTTCTTTTCACACAAGTAACGATTATAGGGGCAGATTATTGATTAATAAAGCTTAATTTTTGCATGGTTCCTTGGACAATACTATGTTATCACCTCAAAACACTTTCACCATAGTGCATGATTTGTAAACTAATACATTTTAACATTTTCATCACATAACCAGCTCCATATGTTTGGCTTTTCTGCTATGTAAACTTGCTTGGCAGCTCACCTGTTACAGCACTGTTACAGAGTGCTTGGGTTCGAATTCCATGAAACAAAAGACTTGTACAAGCAAGCAAAAATGGCATGACTGCTTCAGAAAATGCATTTTCATCTCGCATTTGCTTTTGTTAACACTATTTGTTAGTTTTTGGGTCAGGTTTAGTGTTGGTAGTACATTATTTTCAAACACAATAGAGCATTAACCTTTTAGCACCACTCACCGGACATTTAATTTCCAAACAAACACAATATATATAGAACAACCTAACGTTATAAAACATTGCCACGTGATATCATTTTGCAGAAATGTTGCAATGAGCTAGTTTTTCCAATGAGCCTGGGTTGCATCGCAATGAGTTTTGCTAGAAAAAAAAACTCATTTAAGGTTTATCGACAAAAAAATACTGTACTGAAAAGTATGGCAGTAAACATTAGGCTTCACCATGCACAATGACAGCTACGTGTCAAAGTAAAGGTTCGGCAGTCATACTAAAGCGCTTTCCTGTTCAGGAGAGAGGAGCTGACCTTTAGAAACATTGAACCTAATTCACACGCTCCGGCTTTCTCTGCCACATATGGCACATCAGCTGAAAGCACATTAGAGTGCATTAATTTACCTGACAGAGAAACAAACATAGAATTAAGAGGGAGAGAGGGAGAGTAGAAGGTGGAAATGACCTTTGGAGGCATCTGACTTAGACAGGGAAAACATACCTGTTCAAACACGCCCACCGCAGACCGTAATTACATTCAACCCTCTCTCAACAATCGAATATGAGTGAAGAGAAAGAAAGGGCTGCTGGAGCTGTTCCACATTCAAACAGTTCAAAGCTTAAGTTCCTTTGGGGACAGGAAGTACAGTTATTGTTAGTGTTTAAAACGAGAAGGATAAGACACAAAGGCTTTAAAGGTTGTTTGAAATGCGATTACAACCTGATTTCTACAAATGAGTCTCAGTCAGGCTGCTCAAATCGGATTTCAAATTGTCTTTTGCGTCACAATTCTCAATTCTATGAACCTAAAGAATGAACTTTCATTCTTATGAAGACCAGATGTGCCAGGCTACCTTAAAAGAATGAACTCGGAAGGACACGAGGACACAGAATGCATCTTTGTGAGAATTGAGATGTACTGTGATCTTCTAGCTCAAATGACAGTTCAGCACATATTAGGCAGTGGGACAGCACCATCCAATGTGCAATAAATAAAACATAACATCACAGATGTCAAAACCTATAAAATATCTACTTACGAAATTGTTATTATTTGATATCTTGCGAAATATGATGCAAGGAAAGAAAATGAGGATGGAGGAATCGAAGGAAATCTTATTTGTATATTGGAATATTTTTGATCACTCAAAACGTCATCAGCTATGCTCATGGGATCTGCCCTCATAATGTTAAAGTATGGTTATCATAATAAATATTAATAAAGCAAGATGCCCTGTTAAAATATGTGCGATGTATGGTTTCACAAGTTCACCTGCCCATTCATTCTGAATGGTTAGTGGCAAAACAAACTTGGCTTGCTGTCCTCGAAGGAGGCTTGAACCCGAAGCTCGGCTCGAGCTCCGAGTTAAACCCCCCTATAACAGTACTGCACAGAGGGAGAATAAGAGAAGTAGAGGAGGAAATGGGGAAGAGGAGGGATGCTGGAAGAATTGTCGCTGGGATGACGCAGTGACTGCTGCTTATATACTCTCATAATGATGATTGACAGGACTGAATGTTTAGGCTCCTCCCGAATCTACATTAGGAACTACATTAATTTAAACTGCAAAGGTAAAACATAAATTAAAATTGTGGCAGATGTGAAAGGGGGAGAAGAATTTATACATGCATTAGGTTTTTCGAAAAGACTTCCACATATGATACGCATCCTCGCTCATAGCTCCTCTGAAAGCTTCCTCGCTCCTCGTTCCTCGCCTCCTCATGGTGCAATTAGAGAATTGAGATGTCCTTCAAGTTGGCTTACTTTAATCGGTTTCTGGGTCACAGGCTGGAGGAAGCATCAATTTGAGTAGAGAGAAGCACCCCAAGTCTGCACTCGATGCATCCTCAATATCAAAAACACATCCAGGCACATGCATTCTCTGTATTTGCGTTCTTGAGTATTGGAACCGGACTTTGATGTCCGAATTCACAGTACTCATAAAAGAGTAGGCAAAAATTACCTGGATGATTAACCCGTTCTCACGGCAATTTGTACATATTTTACGAGGTGGCTAATTCGTATGATTCGTAAAATGAGGTTGTACGAATTCGTATGTTTTATGCTAAATCTTACGTATTTTATGAGTTGTCAAATTCGTATGAATTCGTACAAATGACCTACCCCTAATCCCGGCCCTAAACCTACCCGTCACTGGGTTTAGACAAATTGAATTAATTCAAACGAGTGAGGTCGTACGAATTTGTACAAATTAGCCACCTTGTAAAATACATATGAATTGGTCATGAGATAGTGTTGGGATGACCTACTACTTCCGGCGAAATTCTGAAGTGTGCATAAGATGGACACTTTACTATCCCATGAGCGTACAGGAGAAAATTCACTGAATAGTAAAGGCCTGTACATGCCAAGAACGATAATGATAACTATAAAGTTTTGAAAATTGTTCTAATTCTATGAGAATCGGGAAATCTGCAACTGTAACGATAACGACAGAGGACAATATCGTTGGAGATTTTTTCAAGCGACGTAACTAACACTGGTTGGTTATGACAGCAAGCATAGCGAATGTAGTACATCTAGATTACATTAATACCACATGCACTTATACTATATCGAACATACTTTTTAACAGTCTTGAAGTAGTTACTTGTTCAAAATAATGCGATTTGCGATTTCAGGTGCAGCCAAGGACACAAGATCCCTTAAGAACACATTTTGAAAAACCAGTGTGACGGAAACACCACATCCCTCGCTGCACAGCGAAGACGGTCATGACTACAGCATCGAACATCAAAATATATACCAGTCTATTCGGTCACTCCGTTTGTCTTGTGCAACAGAGGAGTTCTGCACCATGACTCAACAGGGTGCTTATTTGGAAGATGCAAGATGATGCACCTACATTTTTTCCCTGCATCAGTTTTGAAAGCCTCATCACATACGTAGGTACGCCTACGTCCTTACCAAAGTAGGTCATTTAGGTTGGTTATATCTGAACACAAAAATCTTATTTGATCACTTGCAATTAATAGTGCGGACAGTCTGCCTGAAAAGATCTGATTTGAAAAAAAAAATCCAATTTGCCTGCAGTCTGAACATAGCCAAACACACCGAAAGATTACTTAATACTTTCAAACTAGTGTACAAATTAATGCTGGTACATATTCGTCCAACTGCACAACACTCATTTTTGTTTCCACTGTTGTTTTTATTGCCATTTTCTGCCTTCTTCAATAGATTCTGATAGTAATGGCCCAACTGTGAGTCAGCATGAAATAGATATAATCCCTATCTATTTTTTTAAATGCATGTTATTGGTCTTGTGAATGATTCATACATGCACACTTCATATTTTTAAAAATTTCTTATAGCTTATAATTTTTAGCCAAGATGACTTAACTCGACCTTCTGACGAAACAACAGACTTTTTTTTCTGAGGTACTGTATGCTGGACTTCCTTGATAATGTTTAAATTGAATTTACATCAAAATACAGAAGAAAAGGTCTTTCACAACTTTAAAAGGTTGAACAATACCGAAACCCTAGACTTGATGATGGATCATTTGTCTTGCACCTTTAGCTTGTTTAGCACTGCTGTAAAGCCCATTTTGATATTTCATATTTTCCATCATATTATGGGCAATTGTGGCATAATGGTTAGAAAGTTGAACTTGTAACCTGAAGGTCGTGGGTTTGAGTCTCAGTACTGGCAGGAAATGTAGGTGGTGGGAGTAAATGAACAGCACTTTCTTCCACTCTCATTACCCACAACTGAGGTGCTCTTGAGCAAGGCACCCAACCCCCAATCACTCCCCGGCTGCTTCCGGGTGTGTGTTCACATGGATGGGTAAAATGCAGAGCACAAATTCCGAGTATGGGACGCCACACGTCATGTCACCTTCACTTTTTTGACTATAAATACAATGGGCTTTATTTCTGAAAGCAATACAACATTTTAAAATGCATGTACAATTGATACATTTTCTATATTGGTTCTGTTCATTTTCTTTCGCTAGTTCTGTTAATGGAAGAAAGGAAAGCAGGAAGAAAGGTTTATTAGATTAGATGTAAAAAGAGCTGGAGTGAAGATTCATAATAGAGCAAAAAGGAATGGATGGGATTTTCACTATCTCTTGCTCTGTGAGAGTGGCTTAGCATCACTTATAGTGTGGCAGCAGTTATAACCAGATTAGTTAAGAGATTATACCTGGGTCATGGGAAAGTCGCAACACAGAGGTCTGAACCAAAGCAGTAGCCTGCTAAGGTAAAAATGAGCTGACTCTCTGAAACACAACGACCTTCAATACTTCTTTCTCCAGCCAGTCTAACTCCGGAGGATTTGTTGCGGCTTTTGACAGAAACCAAACCAATACACCAGAACAACAAACACTTCAGTAACAAACAACACAAGTGCTGAGAAAAAATTGAGAGCTCAAGCTTCAGATTTTCATCCAAAAAAAAAAAAAGAAAAGAGGATTATTGGTGGCTCAAAAAGAATTTGACACTCAAGACATCCATTTATTCACAATTAAACTTCTATTTTCCCAAAATGAAAATTCTGTCATCATTTACTCACCCTCATATTGTATCAAAAGTGACTGATATGACTTTTCTTTTCTGTCCTACTGATGAAATGAAAGTCATACAGGTTTGGAATGACATGAGGGGCAGCAAATGATTTTTGGGCGAACTATCCTGTCAATTTGCTGGAGAGTTTTTAATTTACACTACCTCTACAATTCAGCTGTGGAGAAAGCACATTTCTAAAAGATAGCGTTTAGATAATACTTGAGTTACTGTTGAGTGCAGTTCTTGCAGGAGGTTATGGCAGCCTCTTTAGCCCAACATTCATTTCTCTCACTCACTCTTTTCCCGGTCTCTCCACATAACAGACACAATTAAGGGGCTGTTCGGCAGCAGAACTCGCATAAAATTTCATTACCTGCATACTAAGTATTAAAAGCTGCTAGATGATTGCTGTTCTCCCCACTGAATCAGGCCTGCCAGTCTAGAACCAAATAAATAATATAGCTTTTCCCAATAGGGCTCTAATTAAACGGGCAGAGAATACATGCAAACTCGCCATATCTTTTCCCTGCTACAAAACCAATGCAAGCCACAACTCTAAGGTCATTGTAACCCTGTAAATTTGGCCAAGATCATGTGGAGAGGTCTAAGCACTATAAAGCCCTCAATTTTCACAAAAAAGGGTGATTTGGTGCCCAGACCTATTGCTTTTATTTGTTCACAGATGGAGCAAAACCAGGCCAGCCAGCCACCCTCTCTTTCACTCTCTCTCTCTCTGTCCGTCTGTCTCCTTCTCCCAATCCATCATGCGAATGAGGAATATTTGTGGCCATTGTCAGCTAGATAATCAGGGGATGTTTATGATCAGTGAAGGGGGGAGAGACGAAGAGACGGCTATTTATCAACCGGATCTTTCTCTCTGCAAACCCACCCACACAGACTCTCTACATACACTCACTCCCAGAAAGGGCAGATCCTGGCCCTTCTTTTTAATTAGTCATCTTTACAGAAAGAATCCAGAGACGTTTGCATCAGATGTACCGAGCGTTCAATGAAAATTAATACGGCTGCACACATCAGAGAGCAGCAGGGCGGGTAAATGAGCTAGTCAAAATTATAAAAAGCTAACTAAATTCACCGCTAAACTCCAGGGAATTAAATTATTCACTTGTGATTGATTGGGAAATGTTTTAATTGCTCACGTTTTGCCACATGCATGAGCGCCTTGATCTCATCAAATTCAGTCTCATGCAGCAACGAGAATGTGAAATGTTAAGAATCTTGTTGCCGCTCCCTCATAATGAAACCGACAGCCTTAGCATCAAATGAATGATTAATAAAACCTGATATTGACATTGTTTTATTTATAGTTATTAGCAAAGAACAGCTCTTTCAGTCCAGCTGTCTCACTCTTTAAAATTAGCTCCGCCCCCCTCGGTTAATGTTCCTCATGCTTAGAAAAGCCTTACAGAATGTCCCAAGTAACAAATAAGATTAACATGAGTAAACTGTGCTGTAAGTGGTAAAAATGTAATGAATGTTATTCTTACTGGTACTAGAATAAAGTATAATAACATTGCAAAGCATTTTTATCTGCCATTATTTCTTGGTAAATAAACGTCATTAAACTTTGGAGTCGAGACAAACGTTTCTCATGTATAGTGTGAGAAAGCAAACAGAATTATCTCTAATGTTTCTACAATGCATTCATGTTATTGTAAACTCTTTAGTAATGCTTAGGATAAGTATCATCTAAATAAATAAATAAAAGCGTAAAAGTAAAATAATCTAAACCTTGAAATTAAATACACTACAGCAAGATGTAGATGTTTGTTCATGTGAATCTAATAAAGTATGCAGTTCTCAAAATTTATTTAAAGGGAAAAAATACTTAAAATTAATCGTTTATATAAAATTATGGTCACACTTTAGATTAGGGCCCAATTCTCACTATTAAAGGGTTAGTTCACCCAAAAATAAAAATTCTGTCATTAATTACTCACCCTCATGTTGTTCTACACCCATAAGGCCTTCGTTCATCGTCGGAACACAAATTAAGTTATTTTTGATGAAATCTGATGGCTCAGTGAGGCCTGTGTTTCGAATCGAAGCAGTGTTTCGAATCTTTTGTTTCGAATCAGTGATTCGGAGCACCAAAGTCACGTGATTTCAGCAGTTTGGCATTTTGACACGCGATCCAAATCACTGATTCGACACAAAAGATTCGAAGCAGTGTTTTGAAATCGGCCATCACTAGATATCGTTGAAAAGTCGTTATTTTGTTTTTTTGGCGCACAAAAGTATTCTTGTCGCTTTATAATGTTAGGGTTGAACCACTGTACTCACATGAACTGTTTTACATATGTTTTTAGTACTTTTCTGGATCTTGAGAAGTTTAATGGCATTGCTGTGTATAGAGGCCTCGCTGAGCCATCAGATTTCATCAAAAATATCTTAATTTGTGTTCCGAAGATGAACGAAGGTCTTACAGGTGTAGAACGACATGAGGGTGAGTAATAAATGACATTATTTTAATTTTTGGGTGAACTAACCCTTTAACTAACTATTAACTATGAATTTTGCCTCAATAAACTCCTAATTACCACTTATTAATAGTTAGTAAGATAGTTGTTAAGTTTAGGTATTGGGTAGGATTAAGGGATGTAGAATATGAACATACAGAATAAGGCATTAATATGTGCTTTATAAGTACTAATAAACAACCAATATCCTAGTAATATGCATGCTAATAAGCTAGTTTATTGTGAGAATTGGACCCTAAACTACCACATTATCATTTACTTAAATTATTTATTATTAGAAATTATGGTAACGCTTTACAATAAGGTTCCCTTTGTTGTCACATTAGTTAACAGTTAGTTGTATCTGTTAATATTATTTTATGGTCCTGAACCAACATGAACTAAAAATGAACAGTTGTGTTTTTATTCATCTAACGTTAACAAAGATTCATAAATACTGTAACAAATGTATTGCTCATTGTTAGTTAATGCATTAACTAATGTTAACTATGGGACCTTATTTTAAAGTGTTACCGAAATTATAAATAATTAATTATAAATAACCTTTTAGAAATGAAATATTTTAATATTAATTAAAAATTAAATAATATGAATAATATTTAATTAAAGTTAAAGTGAAAAAAAAAATTATCTTAATACATAGGACAAAATTTTATATGATAATATGGATAATACCTTCACCACTTTGTTAACGTTTTAAACAAAGTGTCAAGATGGAAGTGCATCAAATAAAAAATACACGTCTCAATACCAATGTGTTCCAATACCATTGTGCTTTTTAATGCAAGATCACTCGCCGTAAGTACGTCCTCTGACACATCATACGTCTAATAAGACTTACTGCTGACAGATCTGCGCAGCCCTGCTGCTAAATCTTATGAGCAAATACAAACATATGAAAACTGAGATGGGGGGTTGAAGAGGAATTGTCCTTGTCACCTAGAACTGAGGAATGAGTCTTCTCATTTGAATAAATGAAAACAGGGACAATGGCTCTGCTGAAGACTCTCCACATCAATCAACACATGCTTTTGTCTCACCTATTGTAAGGGCGCTGTCAGTGAGGGTAAATGCGAGCAGCCGGTCTGCGGTCTGCTATTTGCATATGGGTTATTGCTATTCTGTGACTCCAGAACAGATTATAAATAATTCGGCGCAGTCTGTAAGGGCACGTGGATCAGAAGATGTTTAACCAAAAGGAGTCCTGTGGTCTCATTCATTATGGAAATTAAAGGCTAAATTCAGATGTGGAAAGGCTAATGAAGGAACTCTGACATCCCTTGACATGACTTTTAAAACTAGTGCAGTTCGTGTGACTCACAGCTACAGACGAGAGGGCGAGAAGCAATGCTGGAGGAATAAAGATTGTACTCTCATTTCTATGTTCTTTCCCAGGGGTCTGAGAGTTGTTTGCTTAAATTTTGACATACGTAAACGCTTCAAATTAATGTTAGGCATATAAAATGCCTAAGAAAATGCACCCGATTCAACTACTATACCTAAGAAATAAATATCATTCTGAAGAAAAAGGTTGTGAAATGTATTAAACAACCAAACATCTCACCAGTATTATGGCCCCATTTTAAAGGACACTAGGTTAAATGTGTAGGAGGATGATGGGGGGAGTTGGGTTTGGTGACAGACACCAGCTACTTGCTCTCCTGGTGGCAGTGCAACTCTATCATCCTGGGCCAAAGAGAGTGGAAGCAGCAGGCAGCTTATTGCTGAGTAAAATTCAATAGGGGCATAATGATGTCTCACAGCCACAGCCAGAGGTGGGCTGATAATAACTGCTGCTGGAAACGTGCATCATCATTCTCTTCACGGCAGAGAAGGGATCTTTCTCTCTCCGCTTCACTCGTTTTCTTTTCAGCGAAGAGAGTGATATGCCAATCACGGTCCTAGTAGGAGCCCAGTCATCACACAGAGCAGCTCTGCAATTAAACATGACTCACACTTTCAAAAAACGACTGCCCGCACCGATATGAAGAAATAAACACACTCATTATTCAGTTCATTAATCAGTGAATTAGCGATCGTGGATCAGGGATAAAGTACACGCAGTTGGGTTAACTTCTTTGAAAGTAAGTGTTATCACAACCTCTCTAGTCTAATGAAGCCGAGTTTATCGCGGCAGACTGGAAATCCTTACAGTGCAGGCACACTGACAGCAATCGTAGGAAAAGCAACCAAAAGTAGGCGATTTCTAGTGTGATAACGACAGCAGTTGTTGACAATTGGACAAAGTTGAGCAGAGTTCAACTACTGTATTCAAACTCACATTTATAATTAAAATTGAGGCTATAAGTATTGCAAATTAACCACAGTATGTACATAATAAAAGACTGTTATTTCTGAATGAATCTACCAATTTGACTTGTGATGCAGCCTGGAATCATAACCACACCATGTTGATTCGTTTGGCCAGAGGAGGACTGGTCCCCCAACTGAGCCTGGTTTCTCGCAAGTTTTTTTTTTCTCCATTTCTGTCACCAATGGAGTTTGGGTTCCTTGCCGCTGTCGCCTTTTGGCTTGCTTAGTTGGGGACACTTAATATTCTGCAAAACTATTGATTTGACTGCACTGAAGCTATTGGATGAGAATTGAACTGAGCTGGACGATGACATCACTGTTTTTTACAGAGCTGTTTTATAACTGAATTGAACTCATTTCATATTTGATGATCTTTCCACAGTTATTGAATGAAACTAAATCAACACTGAACTGATCTCAGCTGAACAATGGCACTATTTTCTTTTTAGAGCTGCTTTACAGCAGAATTGAATTCTGTTTGCATCAGTCAATCATTATTTTCCTGTTTATCCCTGCAAAAGCTGCTTTGAAAAATCTGTATAAAGTGCTATTTCTGTCAGAACCACTATCGTCAAAGATGATTGACAATTAACATACAGTTTGGATTGGAGGTATGGTTCTGTTCTGGGCAAGAACTCCCTGTGCACCTATGCAGCCTAGCATGGATAAGAGCAGGGAGAGCAGCGATAACCCCCCTAGGGTAAACAGAAGAGAACATAAATGCATTGCATATCATTAATGTTCAATCATTTAATGTACAACATAATTTGAGAATTAGTCTAATTCAAAGGGGAACCAGAAGGCCAAATCCTGACTGAAAGAGAGGAGAAGCTGGGGATGGAAGAGGGTAATTAGCTCCTGAGCAATGTGATAAGCTGCTGATAATACTGAAGGACATTATATACGGATGCTGTGATAGGCGTGGGAGTCAGCTGATGCGGGCTTGACTGACTTTCCAGAACTAACGCTATGCTTGATATAAATAAAGGTGACTAGATTAGAATTAGATTAGCTGCAAACATAATAAAGCTAATTAATTAAAAAAAACAAAACAATTATGATAATAAAAAACTTTATGAAAATAAGCACTGCATGTGCTGATGTGGTGGCTACCAAGACTCAAGTATCATCAGATATAGTCAAGTCATCAGTATGAATGTACCTTTAGAGTTTCAACAAAAAAACAAAAACAAAAACATGACCATAACCCATCCTTCTAGCCGCCTACAGTAGAACCTGATTTCACCAAGTGCAACATGTTCCTGGATCAACATCTTTGTTGATCTTGGAACAACATTCCAATCAACCAATCAGATTTGAGGGACAAGTTTACAGTTTATGTCAAGTTTAGGCTTACACCCAGGGTTAGGTGCTTTTACATCAGTGTTAATCAACTATCATTTCCCTCTGATTTTAGGGATAACTTATGGGTAGGGTTAGGTTTAGGGTAGGGATATGGTTAGGACTAAATTTTTGGTCAGGAATGACCGAATGACTGTTGACCCAGGAACGCATCAAAATCAGGATGTGCCCATCTACAACAGACATGATACTGAATTGCATGCGGTTTCATAAAGAAATTCTAAAAGACAATTCTCTTGTGGAATCACGTTGGACTGTTTCTGTGGGGGTGACTAGTTTTGGCATAAAAACCTGCCTTCCACTCAGAGTGTGTGGTCCATTCATCTCTGACAGACTAGATGTGTCCCCATGTCTGCCGGTAAAAAGACATCTTTCTACCACCATCTATCAGTCTAATGGATATTACTGACACCAGGACAAGGTGGACAGGAAAAGAGACACTTCATCTTCAGAGATAGAAAAAGAAAAAAAGACAGCTTTGCAGGATACCACCTAATCTGATTCGCGACGATCTCCGGTGGTGTGACAAATCCCGCACCAGATCATTTCATGATTACCTTTTCTCTTCAAAAGAAGTCGATGGCTGTGAAGAGCTTGAAGAGCTGCAAATGTTTACATAATCAATGAAGGTGAACTCAGACTGAGACATAGACAGGTAGAACCACAAGAGAACCTCATTTGCAGTAAGACGCCTCAGAGATCACACAGAATAAGACATATTTCTCTCTCTATCTACCTACCTCCCCCTCTCTCACGTCCTATTTTTCATACTCAGGCCGCGATGGCTGAGGACAGAGCTTAATGATGCTGCATCTGCCGCTACATTAATGAAAGCCCCTGGGGTTTGTGCACCAGCCAATCAGCATTCTTTACTGGTGCGCCAATTATCCCAGTTCCATCCCAGACAATGGGAGAGTCAATGAAGGGCAAGGGGCATTGGACGAACTTGACCAGCGTGCTGTTTGGAGGGGAGTGAGGTATCACTGGTCTCGGGTCTAAAGGCCACTGTGCTGTTAGAGAGTACAATGCTGTCGCTAGTTATCCTATCCTGCAAGAAACAGACAGAGAAGGACTGTGGGTGGACAGGGACTCGGGGTCAGACACTGAGGGGGTGGAAGACAGAAGAGCTCTGTGGCACTCAGATGTGATTAAATATAGTAAAACAGGAACAACATGACAGTATGGACACGGTCAGACAGCTGTCAGGACTTTCTCTCTCTTTAATATTTGCATTAAATCAGCCATGTTTGAAGAAAAGAAACAGCAACACATGAAATCACCAAAGCAGTGATTGCTAGTCCACCTTTGTGAAGTCTCATACTCTCTATAGCATACAAATAGATTGCGTCTTTAACTCAGGCGATTCACTTTTTTAAGAAGACACAACACTTTTTTATGACATCAGTTAATTATAAACAAAATCCATCCTGAAAGAGAACAGGTACTGATGCCATATAATTTGCATACTTGCATTCTCCCTATCACATTTATTATAGGATTCCCAACCTCCACCATTTTAGTGGCCATCTAGAGCCCCGAAACATGCATGCAACAGTGAAGAAGGCATCTTCTTGCTCTAGTTTAATTCACGCTGGTGATAAGAATATTCCATGATCCGGACGCAAAATGTGCATGGCAAGGCACAAATCAATTGTAAAAACAGCCTAAATATGATAAAACAGAATCATCATGAGAGAATATTTTACTTCTCTCTTCACTATCATTAAATCACACATATTTGTAGAAAACGAAAATAACACTTGAAATGAACAAAGCAGTGATTGCTGGTCCACCTTTGTCAAGACTTATATACTCTCCTGCATACAAATGTACTTCATCATTATCACCAGCAAGTATGCTTTTAAGAAGACAAGACACTTAATGAACAGATGAGAGTTACTGAAGAGGAAATGCATGTATACTTCATTAAAACACACACTAGAGTATCTGATAGGGCTCCATGTTCCCTTCCTGATTGCTATAAAAAGTATAAGGCAGTAGTGGACGACTGTTTTTTTAAAAGCTTCAAGGTTTTTTTCTTTTTTATCTTAATAAAGGAACCGTGCCAAGCAACGCTGAACCAACTAAAACGTTTCATCATGAACCACTTTCATCAGCACCATGGAAACCAATTCAAAGTATTTAAACAACCAGTCAAGTGGCTGAGATGATATATTTTTTCCAGAGCTTTCAGTGTCCTTTTGTGGTATAGTGAGAATGTTTCTTCATACCAACCTCCGCCATGCATTAACCAACATTAGTAATGCCAGCTAAAGTTGTTCTAGTCCTAAAGGCAATTATTTTCTTTCTGTAATTTTGCTCGATTTTAGTAATACACTTTTCCAGGATAGACAGATCAGATGAGGTCTAAAAGGAAAGGGGGAAAATATATCTAAAAGTGCTTAGATAACGTGCAGATTACAGCATGAAGTCAAAGAATAAGAGAATTAAGTTAGTTTTAAAATTTGAGTTGAGAAAAGCCAATGTGAAAGGTCCATAATTTGATATTTCTCACTAAAATTACTTCCTAGAATTTCTTTAGAACCTTTTTTGACATTGTTTGATGATTTGTATATTTGTAAGGTAAGGGCCTGGTTTCACAGACAGGGCTTTAAGCTAGGATTAGGCCTTAGTTAAATTAGGGGACTTAAAGGGATAGTTCACCCAAAACTGAAAATTCTGTCATCATTTACTCACCCTCAAGTAGTTCCAAAGCTGTATGAATTTCTTTGTTCTGCTGAACACAAAGGAAGATATTTGGAAGAATATCAGTAACCAAACAGATCTTGCCTCCCATTAACTACCATAGTATTTATTTTTCCTACTATGGTATTGACATATTTTAAGATATGTCAGTGCAAGTTGCTTTCAGTTAAAACCGCTCAAACATGCATTTTAGTCTGGGACTAGACTTAAGCCTTGTCTGTGAAACCGGAGGAAGAATACAAAACATACTGGAGTTAATATTTGCTTTGCCTACAGAGAACAGAATAATTGCATTCTTCACATACTGTACCACAGCAGCTTCATTTGTTTGTTTACCACCACTTCTCATTGGATATTATTGTCTATTTACAGAATTAAATAGTCAACAAAATTCTGCAGTATTCCGGTAGCGTGAACAAAGCAATGAGAGAAAGCTCTGTAGCTCATTATGACTTAACTGAACGCAGCTCCTTCAGACGGCGATAAAGCTTGGAAATTAAAAAGCCGCTCTCATTTATCGATGACTCCCCTAAAAAGCACAAGGAATCTCGCCATAATTGGATAATGGTTCTCTAATTGCAAGATTTCATTGTTTATGATTATGTGGTTTTGCTTGTGTCTCGACTTTACATTGTATACTCAAGATGTTCAGAAATGTTCAATGAATTGAATGAAACTAAGAAAAACGTCCTTGCGATTGAATTATGTTTTATAATTTGCTTGAACAGATTTGTTCTAGTCTTATTGGATGAACCTAAATTTCTTTAGTTATGCTAACCAGATGCAGTGAAAATTAAAAGAACTGAGCGGGAATGTTGGCATCGGATCACATGGGCTTCCTATGCTCCTGTAACACAATATTAAATAAAAAATATTGCACAATAATACACATATTTTTAATGCATTTTTATAATTTATAGTTTTTTAAACAAAACACTGACAACTGACAGTTTTTGTCTGGCATGCAACCAGAAATAAAAATAGCCATATTTTATTTTTGAGTACTAAATTAAATCAACTTCATTAAAGAAAATAATGCTCAGATCAATTAAAATGATTCACAGTCCACCACAAACAGCACACTTCCATTGTACAAATTTAATGAAACAAAATTAACTTTAAAAAATTATTTTAAATGAGCAGAAAAAAAAAATAAATCAATTGTTATTGCTAAAAAATGCACCAAAAATTCTTCTTACTAAAAATGCATCAAAATCAGAGAGAGCAGCCATGGTCAGCAGTAGCTCTGCCAATGCTACTTGGCCACACTATCTATTTTTCTGTAATGACACACTGCTGACCACCTTCCCCACTTCCCCCTTCGCCTCTCTCTTTGCCTCCTGGCAGAGATCACACCCTCAATAATGAAAAACTCAGTCTGAATCTACCAGAGCAGAGAGAAAGGGATAAAATCTTTGCATTTACTTGATACAGCCCCAGGCATCCCTCAAGCAGAAAAGCAATAATTCTGGCCTGCCATCAGAAACAAGGAGAAATAAGATCATATTTCCCTCCGGCTGATTCAAATACAGCATTGTATGGAACAAATTAACAAACTTAGCTTCTGCGTGCAACATGCCAGACATCCTGTTGACTAACTAGGCATGGATTCCCTCACGACAAAAGAGCAAGGGCATTATTCTGGAATAATTTTAATATGCACATCTAATTTGGAAGGAGGGTTGGTTTGTTTATTAAAACAAAGATGGAGGCCAGAGCAACCTATTTTTCTTACATTACAGCACATGCAAAAACACTTTCTAAATGTGGAAAAATCAGGTATTCCTTAATTAGCCTTCTATTTTTGGCTCGCATAGTTAGAAATGTAATTAACCTTATAAAATACACTCATAACATTTGGCTTTCCTGAGTTTCCCAGCTGCTCTCAGAAATTTAGATTAGTCTGAGCCCACTCAAGCAGCACTGAGCACTCTGGTCCTTCATTGCAGCATTCATTTGAGCACTCTTGACTTTTGATATATTAAAAAAAAAAAACTCCCAGCTTAAAGCTATCCTAAAGACATTGCAGCAAAGGACTGTAAAGAAAAATAAATAAAGTGGAACTGATTTAAGGGCAAAGTCCTGTTTGAAGGAGTCCACTTGGCTGCCATTTTGTTTACACCCTCGGGCAGCTATGTCCAGTCATGTAGGTAGAGTTCCAACACTCGAATTGGGAAGAACAGTTTGCCAAACTTGCATTTCTATAACATGCCAAATAACCAATTCAATCTGACAAAATGATATATATTTACTCCTTTAGCACAAGCCAGAGTCCAGACAAAAAAAAAAAAAAAGACTATTATTTATTTTTCAGGTTCTCTCTATAGGGTTGGCAATAAGGCAACTGGCTCTTTTAATTAAAAGGTGTGACTTTATTTTGCGGGTGCAATTGCTCCCTTTTATTTTGCAATGAGAGGCCAGTCTCCTCCTTATACTGCCTTTCTTGTCAGGTATTGGAATAAATACGCTACCATTCAAATGTTTGGGGTTGGTAAGATGAGAATGAACCTCATTGGTTCTTGCACGCGTCAAGCAAACATGCTTGGGCTTCTGTTTACCACAACTGATGTGTGCATTGGTGAATGTTTACATGTGAATAAAAGCCTAATCATCATAAAGAGCGATTGTGTCTTCAGAAAATTTGGACTAAACCGATCAATTAGTTTTACAATCTCTTTGCAAACTTTTTGAAGTGTCAAAGTGTCAGTCACGTAGCTGTGTATGGAGGGACAGAAAGCACTCAGATTTCATCAAAAAGATCTTCATTTGTGTTCTGAAGGTCAACGAAAGTCTTATGGGTTTGGAACGACATGAAGGTGAGTAATTAATCACAGATATTTCATTTTTGGGTGAACTATTTCATTTAAGATGTTGCACTACTTATAGGTCACCAATCAAATGCAAGCTAATTTGTTACAATTATGTTAAATCCTTATTGAATTTTGCAAAGAAAAGTATAGTTAATGCTACAAACCTCCGTCTATCTTTTTGCTTTGTCATCAGTGCTTCTCAGTGAGCAGCAAAAATATCTCTCACCGGCTCTGGCCTTTGCCTGCTGAGGAGCTGGCCATCTGACAGAAATTAATTCTCTCATTTGCTCTTTTCTGCTGACATCAAAGAAGACAGCAGCATGAATCAAATCACAAAAGATCTGAACCTCACTCAATCTCCATTTCAAGGCTTTAGCTTCACAATTATTTCTTGAAATAAAATAACATCAGATATGTGATAAAATGCCATGGTATTTGTGGTTATGGAGCTCATACAAAGAGATGTTCATAGTGTTGTTAAGTTTGGGCCAACAGCTGAAGTGTCCCCTGTGTCATTGAGATAAAACTCACACAGGTATCTGCCCTGGTGGCTGGAGCTTCAGAAGCTGGATCACAGCTGACACTCCAAATGTCAGTCAGTGTGAGAGATTTTCTCTGTTTCTGGAAGAGGACATACAGGGAGTGACACATCCCACCAGAACATTATGAAGAGATAAAGGGAAAATCGAAAAGTTTTTTTAAGGTTTAAGTAGAAGACAATATGCTAAAGATGTGGAAGAGTAAGAGAATGCGTACACGTACGTAAGGTGTTAAACACCCTACAGCTCTTCCCTGGCTTCTAATTGCTTCACACATTGAACTTGTTTCTGTCAGAGGTAATTACACAGCCTGCTGAAGCCTATTAACAAAGATTCATTCATTCTATTAGGCCTGATTAACTAAGGCTGTTCACTATCATAAATTTTAGATTTGAATCTTCAATCAATACAGCACTGATAAATCAATAAGAGTTCTTGCAGGGACTGCAGGAAAGAAAAGTCAAAAATTAGACATTCTTTAATATCTCAATTGCTTCTCCTAAACAACAGGAAGAGCTTTTTTTTTCTAGCTTCTCAGATTTTGAGAAAAAGGCCTCAGGTAATTTCACGTGTCTCTTCTAAACAAAAACCAGAGAGGAAAATGAGAAAGACCAAGACTAGGGCTGGGCAGTGCTGCCAATTTAGCGATTTTGTCACTAGATTTAGCAATTTCCCCACCCCTTATGAGACTTTTTTCAAAAGCCTAGCGACAAATCTAGCAACTTCTTGGAAAAACCTGATCTTCTGTGACTCGCCCATTGGTCTATATTTATATTAATATAGATCAGTGGACTCGCCAGTATGACGTCATCTAGCAACATTTAGTGACCAGTTTTAGCTACTTTCAACTGAAAGCAATTGGCAACACTGTGACTGGGTTTCAACACAGATTTCCAGATTTGATTTGATTTTGATTCAGTTGATTTTGATTCATTTGGATGTATTTTAGTTATGCTAACAATTTTGCTTACATTTGAAATGAAACCTCTCTCGGACAATGCTTTAAGTTACACAAGGAACATTCTGACTTGGTAAAATAAACAATTTTAAAATCTTTATTTTTTATTTTATTTCATTATTTTATTTTACAAAGGAGCCAAAACTATGCTGTTCAATTAAACATATATAACAGATAATAATCAATAAAACACAAAAATTAAACCTGATGTAAACGTAAATTGCATTTCTTGTGAGTCTTTTTTTAATAATTAATTAAAAGGACCTGCTCACCTGAGTCATTTGATCGTGAATCAGGCTACTGATCATGCCATATGTTTCTGATTCACTAAAAATGAATCAGACTGTGCTGTATGATATTGCAATCCTTCTTCAGATTGTAAGAATCAATGTTGAGATTTTTCAAAAGAAGATAAATTGCAATCATAAAATGATATTTTTACCCTCTAGGGTGGTAATAGATATAGCAGTCTCGAAGTCTTCCTCCATGGAAGAGGATATTTCTACCTGTGCTTGACTTGATATCTATTTTTTGTGGAATAAAATAAGCCCAAAGGTCCACAGAGGAAGCTTAAAAAGCCATGCTTCACTTATTCCTGTGAGCTGTCACTCAAAACAGGAGTTTATGACTCTGACCTCAGCTCTCTTTTCACTTGTGCAAACTTAAACAGCAGAAAATGTAAGGGTAGAAACCAAGCGACAACCTATTAATTTGCCAAAGATTAATCACAGTACTTGTAGGAAGAAAACAAATCTGGCATCCCAAATGCAACGAGTAAGAACTGAACATTTGACATTCTCTTGAATTCTGAGAGGCCTACGAACATCCCTGAATAAAACGTTGACCCTTAAGGATCTCTGTTGGAGAATTATAATTTCGACATATTGTACCGCAGGTTCTCACGATTGCCGCAGGCCTTTGCTAAAATCTCAGATAACGTTGATCCTAAACTGTATTGAGGGCCACAAATCCCTGTGAGCAGCCTTGGGGACATGAAGCACCAGCTTAGGAAAGTGAATCACAGGTTACATGTGCTTCCCCGGGTGCCATCGCCCACATCCTCCAGGAATAGCACGACCTTAGAACACCCTTATTCTCCTCAATATCAGACACTGAATCTTTCATGATTGGCTACATTTCAGCCATGAAGTGTCAAGAGCTCTCCAAAGCTTGTGTGATATCAGTAATGAAAAAGAACAAGAGGTCTGGGAGGAGAGCAAATTCATCCTTGTGGAAAGTGGGAGGCAAGACGACCCCTGACTTATGGTAACCTGATCTTCTCACCACCACAGGGAGTTGAAATTAATCTGCAACCTCATTTAATGTGCTAAGTAAATTCATCTGTAATATTTAAGGGCAACGTCAGAAATAAAAACAGCTGCTACTTTGATAATGTAGGTGTTTGGTGTCTTTCTATAAATATCAGACTTAATAAACACAGACTGAAGATTTCAAATCACATGGTGGCATAGGCAAATGCATTTAAGGGACATTTCGATAAACATGCTCTCTTTCTACCATCTCATTTGGCCTGCAGTATTTAGATGCCGGGTGAATTACAGATGCAGGAGGTTTCACATCCAAAGCTTATAGAGCACATTTCATTCCTCTCTGTATTGGTATGCAGTTGCGCAAGGTTAGCGGTGAGCTTCAGGTTGTGGTTCCAGTCTCCTTCAGGCCATCTTGGCAGGGTGGCATACTGATTTCAGCAGATGCACAATGGGAGTTCAGCTTTGAGCATCAACAATAACTTCCTACTCCTGGCTCCTACAAGGCCACCAAAGACTGTTTGGTTAAGGGTATAGCAGCGCCAGAGACAAAATCATGATGTGATAATGACAAGTTTGCATGGCAATTGCTTACAAATCAGATCACTAATGAAGACTGTGAAACAAAAAAAGAATGTGTTAATCATACTCATTTCTGTATGATTGTACATGATTAGTTAAACAAATGCAATATACCTGGAAGATGTAGGTAATGAACTGTCTAGCTAAAGATGTGATGCTAAGTAGTTCTGACATGTCATGAAAAACAGTTTAGATTTACTTATGGCACGCACATATGTGCTCCATCACAGGCTGATTATAAATAGTTCACTTATGTTGTTTCATGGCTTTAGTTAAAGTTGTGCTGAGACTAGATTTGCTGAATAGAAAAAGATAAAACATATCTTCTTCAGAGAGCCATTATAATGCAAATAACTGATTTTTTATCAACATGGCTAAAAAAGTATCCAAAGGACCACTACTACAGTATAATATGTTTATATGAAATTGCTCTAAAAAAAAGAAGCATTTGTAGTCAAACAGATCATTATTTTGCAATATAATGAAATTAACAAAGAAGTATTAATATTAAATATAATAATAAACAATAAAACATTACAAATAAAATTATAAAAAAATAACATAATTATATTAACATAAATTAATTTTAACACAATAAAAATACAATAAAAATATTTAAACATGTAAAAATATCAACATTTAGAATTTTAATTAATATTAATAAAAAGAGCACAATCAGGTAATTTATTGTTTAATTGTTATTAATTGTTTTGAGATTAATTTGATTAATTTGATTGTTGCCGCTTTTTCCCATCAATTACATATATTTTATTTTAAATCCTTTTTAATCAGACCACTTAAAATCCTTCACGGACTATTTCAAGAGATCTATTTTATTTTTTTATTACATAACCTTGTTGAAGTCAAACAGAAATACCTGTCAGAAATAATGAATGTTCATGCCCTGAAATGTGAAAAGCATTAAAATAACTTGTTTAATTAATGTCCTAATGGACCAAAGAATAAGACCATGACATGTTCAATTTAGAATCTGTGACTGACTAATGAGCGCAGCAACAAAGATGAAACTCAAGAGAGGGTAATGCACATCCTCACCACATGCAAATGTAAACTCATGCGTAAGCTCTCTTGATCTGCGCACCTTCAGCAAAGGTGAAGGGTGCGACCCGTTGTGTCTCTCACCTGTCAAACACCACAGGAACACAACAACACATGCAAACTAGACTGATACCTGAATCCCTTTGATGCGCCGAAGGCTCAGTCTGACAGCAGATCCATTACCGCTTCATGCAGAGAGATGACAAAATACTCCAGCTGAAGCTCAAGGCTTATTCTTTACGATTTTTGAATGACCCGCAGCAGGACATCAAAGGATGGACATGCCACTCACTATGAGAGATCTGCTTGTATAGTTATCTCTTACTCACAGTGAGATATTTGCGACTCTTTTTCAAAATCTAATGCGAATCAGCCCTAGTGAAAGACATATCCACAATCCCCAAGTACTCTCCATGTACCGGTAAAGTAAACAAATAAAAAGCATAATCAAATTGTTTCCTTTCGACTACTACCATAATAGAAATGTACAAAACACAATCAAGCCTGTTCACTCTGCTGCCATCTTAGTAACATCCAGCAGGCAGCTGTTATCTATGTAAGAAATCGACACACAAGTATCTTCTATCTACTTAAAAGTGGAATGCCTAAAATCTTTAAAAGTGCAAGGCAAGATTTTTTCTAAAACATATTTCAAATCTCCAATAAAATCTGACAACAATGGTATCATAAATTCAGCTTCTGTAGCTCATATCATGCTAAAAACTGTATTTTTCAGCCTGCCATATTGATTGTTTCTAAAATTTCATCTTTTTCAACTTCATTTAATGCTAATCATTACTCTTGAGGAGATGTGAAACAAGTGTTACTATTCATCTTAGTGCTATTAGAATCAGCCTGTCACAGATACATCTCAATGCACAAAATCTTTAGACAATAAACACTTGAATAAATCACCAATATTCTTCAATTAATCAACAAGTTTCTCATTTAAATTCCATTTAATTTTCAATGGTGATGAAATGCATCAAGAAACCCACTCAATCAGAACAGGAAATAGCTCTGAAAACTTAATTTGTGTGTTATCGGGTTTATTTTCCACAACTGAGAAGACAAAGACGCCTACTGAAGTGCACATTTTCACTATCAGGACCCTGTTAGGGAGACAAACACTCAACAATAGCTTGTTGTTTAAACATGTAATTAAATTTAAGAGTAAGTGCAGAATGAATGGTGCAGATATGCATGGGAAAGCACATAGACAAAGCACGAAACACACATATTTTTGAAGAACAGAAAAGGATTTGAGGTCAGTGAGCATTGATTCAACAATGATAGCATATTCTATTAAGATAATATGCAAGGATTGTAAGTGGTTTACAATAAACCGATTGTCATACTGGACATTGACACCACAACCATTGAGGCCACTTCATTTTTGTGTTTTTGTATTCATAATTAAACCACAAAAACATACAAAGTCCTTATTTTAGCTATACTGTGTATTATTTTGGAGTATATTTCAGTTTTTTGAGTGAAATTGAGTTTTGTGGACTCAATTTAGAATAATGTTGAGGAAAACAGTGCAACAGTCTGGTTCTAGAAGTAAAAAACTCCATTCAATTTCTCCATAGGGAAATTAATTTTTAATGATAACTTCTAAACCTTTAAAGACAGCCTTAATGTGAGCTACATGGTTGTTAATCGATAGTATTTGCTTGTGTAGAAGCCATTAGCCCAAATTAATTCTTAGTTTTAGAATACTTAGAAAATTTAGAATACAGCAGAATTTGTGGTGGAAAAACTACGTTACCCATGATGATGTACAGAAACTTCCATCAATCAGAGAGGTGAAACAAGCAAAACATGCCAAAAGATCTTGTTAGCTCCACCCACTATGAAGCGCCACAAATGACGTAATCGAGTCAGTCTCCCTACACTCTCAAAATACTTAAAGGTGCACTGAAGTGCCTTGAAACGCGCAGCATTATTCAATGTGTTGACGTAATTTCCACTGAAACAGGAAGACAGGGTGGGACATATCGAACAGCTCCTCCGCTTTTTCAAAATAGCCAATCGCGTTTCGCTTATATCACAACTCGGCCAGAGCAGTTGAGCGTGGAAAAGCCTACATTTTCTTCTAATCTCTAATCTCCTCCATATTGCTTTAAAATATAGAATTCTGTGCAGAATTCAAATGGGTCCAATACGTTTTATGGTCTGCGCCGACTCACTGATATGATCCGCTCTGTGCAATCGTGTCTCTGGACCGGAGTAGACTGTGTGCGCGCTGCGCCGGTTTGTGTGAGACTAACGTGAAACCAGACCTCATTCGCCTCAATGGACAGCATATTCACATTGTCGTAATCGTTCCCTATCCCCTTTTGGAGCACACTAGCTTATAGATAACAGTAAGGCTTAACATATTCATGCCAAAAAACTTCCATTTTGATTTCATGGCGACTTTAAATATAAAGCTGAAATAAAATTATATATATACATATAGGTGCATCTCAATAAATTAGAATATCATGAAAAAGTTTTTTTTTTCTGGAATTTAATTCAAAAAGTAAAACTTAAATATATTCTAGATTTATTAGATATAAAGTAAAATATTTCCAGACTTTTTTGTTTTCATTTTGATGATTACAGTTTGCTGCTCATCAAAATCAAAAAATCAGTATCTCAAATTATTAGAATATTTAATTTCAAGTTCTATTAAATTACCATTCCCAGGGTATAAATACTGGGTTTAGGTCAGTAATCCCAACAGCAGTCATGGGGAAGTCTGCTGACTTGACAGTTGTCCAGAAGACGATCATCAAGACCCTCTACAATGAGGGTAAGCCACAGAGGGTCATTGCTGAAAGAGCTGGCTGTTCGCAGAGTGCTGTGTTAAAGCATATGCATGGAAAGTTGACTAGAAGGAAAAAGTGTGGTAGGAAAAGGTGTACAAGTGAAAGGAATGACCGCAGGCTTGAGAAGACTGTCAGGCGAAGCCGATTTAAGAACTTAGGAGAGCTTCAAAAGGAGTGGACTGAAGCTGGAGTCAGTGCATCAAGATCCACCGCACACAGACGTCTTCAGGAAATGGGCCACAACTGTCACATTCCACGTACCAAGCCACTTCTGAACCAAAGACAACGTCAGAAGCGTCTTACCTGGGCTAAGGAGAAGAAGAACTGGACTGTTGCTCAGTGGTCCAAAGTCCTCTTTTCAGATGAAAGTAAATTTTGCATTTCATTTGGAAATCAAGGTCCCAGAGTCTGGAGGAAGAGTGGAGAGGCACAGAAACCATGTTGCTTGAAGTCCAGTGTGACGTTTCCACAGTCAGTGATGATTTGGGCTGCCATGACATCTGCTGGTGTTGGTCCACTGTGTTTTCTGAAGTCCACAGTCAACGCAGCCATCTACCAGGAAATTTTAGAGCACTTCATGCTTCCTTCTGCTGACAAGCTTTATGGAGATGCTGATTTCATTTTCCAGCAGGATTTGGTACCTGCCCACACAGCCAAAGGTACCAAAAGCTGGTTCAATGACCATGGTGTTACTGTACACGCCTGACCTGAACCCCATAGAGAATCTATAGGGTATTGTCAAGAGGATAATGAAAGCCAGTGGGGTTATTTTGGACCCTACTGACTTTCATTTCAGGACCAAAACATTCTATAACAGTTTAAATTATCCTCTCTGATTATCATGATTCAGTTTTGGAACAACATGAAAATAAGTAAGATTACCAAATTTTTCTTTTTGAGTGATCTATTCCTTTGAGGGGTTTAAGACTTTGAGATGCCTCCATTTGGTTGATTTTAATGGCAGTATACTTTAGATGTATCCTTCACTACCTATAATATCCCACAATTCTCTGTGAGCAATTCGGTGGTTGAAAGAACAAAAATGGCACTTTAACACTGTTAAAAGAACATATGATTCTATTTCTACAAAGATTAGCAATGTAATCATTACATTTTCTTGTCACTCAAATGTGTTTAAGATCATCAAATGAGTTACAGTGCCATAATTTTCTTGAGAAGGTACATTCATGCATAAACACTGACTGACAGGGCGGCGAGGCAGCTGCCTTCTCATTAGGATGGACTCATAGAAAAGTGACCCCACTAAGGAGGAACTAAATACAGCCATGGACGAGTGGATAAGAAGGATTTACAGATGGTCTTCTTTGTACACAAACATCCACAACACACACACAAACAAACACCACCAAACATATTCAGGCGAACCAGCTGCAATCGCTGCTGCCAATCCGCCATCAGTGGAAGAGAAGGCCGTAGACAGCTGTGAGATAAAGGCAGGATAACATCGGCACATCAGCACACAGCCTAACAGCACTCTCTCAGCCTTGACAACAGCTAGTGACAGACAGACGGGACGCAGAGAGGGAGACATACGCGCGCTGGTGTATAACGCCGCGCTGACATCCTCTTAAATCTGCTCTGTGTTAGCGTCTGATTAGCAAAAACATGTCTACAACAGCGTGTCAGGATGAGAATAATTCCCACTGATGAGACTCAGCTACCAGGCTCAAACGCGCACAGACTTTGTCATAAGCAGCTCTCGAGTGAAGGCCTTTCTGGCAGCCATGGGTTGAAATGGGTATCTAGACTAATCCGCAGGTTCTGTGTTTGGAATCATCAGCCATTTGCTGTACATTCATTCAATAGAGTCTAGATTTTTTTCACCCAGGGGAGTAACTTCCTGACGAGACAGTTATCTCCGAGGCCTGTACCCATTTTACAAAGCAGCTTTTGATGCAGCCTTTTTGCACTTTTCGCAAATAAGTATTTTATTGTTGAATCCACACAAGGTACTTTCCTGGAGCTATGGCTTCTTTTCCCCCCCAAGTTGAACTTCAGTATGTTTAAAAATATTCTTCAGTCAATTAGCTGTTCTCTAATAGAAGTTTTGCTGAGCCGTGAAACAAAAACGCTACTGAGCTCAAGGTCTCGCAATGTGTTATTTGTTAAAAAGGCCAAAAGTGCAGGGAAATCTCGTTCCAATTAACACATTTGCCTTTTTCAGCTTCCTAACAGGTGCATACAATCAAGCACACCACCATGCAATCTCCTTACGCAAACATTTACTGTAGAATAGTGCCTTTTTCTGGTTCAGCATTGACCAGCCTCGGTGAACAAAGCAAGAACGGTAAAGAAACACAATGTTTGCAGCAGCTACATTAGCACTCTCAAAAGTTTGAAGTGAATTTTGTTTTTAAAGAAGAATACTTGTATTCAGCAAGGACACATTGATTAAATGTGACATTTATGTTGCACAAGATTTCTGTTTCAAATTAATGCTGTTCTTTTGATTTTTCTATTCATCGAAGTGTCCTGAAAAAAAAAAAGTATCATGATTTTCACAAAAAAATATTAAGCAGTATAACTGTTTTCAACTTCGAATGTTTCTTGAGCACCAAATTAGCATATTAGAATGTTTTTTGAAGGATCATGTGACACTGAAGACTGGAGTAATGATAAATCTTTTAAATTGTAATAATATACTGCCCAGCCAAAAAAAAAAAAAAGAGTCGCTGTTTGGATTTTAACAGACAAATACTTAAGAATCTATGAATGGATCATTATTACAGTGATTATTATGTTTCTAGCATGTTTTATGTTTGGCAACAATTCTTTTAACCCTTAAAGATGGAGTGTGTAGCTTTTCATTTCTTAAACAACCATGTAGGCATACATTGAAAGTCTTTGGGATGTGCTGGAGGAGACTTTACAGAGTGCTCACCTCTTGCATTGTCAGTACAAGACCTTGACCAAAAAATGATGCATCTCTCGATGGAAAAATATCACAACATTTTTTTCCATCGACAGGTGCATCATTTTTTGGTCAAGATCTTGTATTGACAATGCAAGAGGTGAGCACTCTATAAAGTCTCCTCTAGTACATCCCAAAAACTTACACTGAGGTTAAGGTCAGTGCCAATTCATGTGTGAAAATGATTCTTCATGCTCTCTGAACCATTGTTTCACAATTTTAACCCTGGCGAATCTTGACATTGTAATCCTGGAATATGGCCATGATGTGTCTTCCTACATGGTTGTTTAAGAAATGAAAAGCTACACACTCCATCTTTAAGGAAAAGTCGTTAAAAGAACTGTTGCCAAACATTGCTAGAAACATAATAATAACTGTAATAATGATCCATAAATAGATTCTTAATTATTTGCCTATTAAAATCCAATCAGCGACTTTTTTTTTTTTTTGGCCAGGCAGTGTATTTCACAATATTACTGTTTTATTGTATTTTTAATAAAATAAATGCAGCTTTGGTGAGCATAAGAGACTTATTTCAAAAACATTTTTAAAAATCTTATCAACCCCAAACCTTTCAACTGTTTATATCCAAAAGTTTTGAATATTTAAATGAATGCAACATGATTGCATCTGTTCCATTGCAAATTACAAACCAAATGATAAAGCAATGATTTAAAGCCTGAATTAAATCTGTTCTTTATATAAAGTGATCATGTCTCTTCAGAAAATTTGTACTAAACCACTCAATTCATATGGATTAGTTTTATGATCTCTTTATGAACTTTTGAAGGGTCAAAGTGGTAGTCACGTAGGAGGGACAGAAATCTCTCAGATTTCATCCAAAAGATCTTCATTTGTGTTCCAAAGACAAACGAAAGTCTTATGGGTTTGGAACGACATAAGGGTTAGTAAATAATGACAGAATTTTCATTTTTGGGTGAACTAACCCTTTAAGTTCAGACGCAAAGGTAAAGTGATGGAATCTTTTGAAATGAGTCGAACACAGCATCATGTGTAAGTAGATCTAAAATCTAAATCTAATTTATTAAATACAATCAAATCAACCTACTACTTGTAAAAATTCAGTATTCTTTAGGCAATGTACTAACCTAAAAGGATTCATAAACATTTGTATGTGTCTAAAGTGGTCAATACATAGGATGAATTGAATGATGATTGTGTGAATCTCCCAACATCACTGCCTGAGCTCGCTGATGCTCATGTCTGAAATGAAGCAAATCCCTGCATTCATGTTCCAACATCTAGTTGAAAGCCTTCAAAGAAGAGTGGAAGCTGTTAAGAAAGACCAAATCCATATTAAAGCCAAACACATACGCTAGAAACAATCACACTAAAGATAACTGATGAAGCAAAGGAAGTGCATGACTGAATTCATTTGTCAAAGGGAACATTGAAATCCAAATACTTTATAAGAGGCAGGAGCTTTAATGGAGTCCATAACTTCACAGCTGACACTATAATGAAGTAAGGGGAATGACACAATATAGCGTGTTTTCTGCAATAATTGTTTGTTGAGGGGCACAAAGACTAGAAAGATGTTCCCTTTCCTTTACACAAAACAATTTGGAAATTGTGCTGAGGAAATGCTGCACAAGAGCACTGTAAGAGAACACCTTTAGAGCGGAAAGCTTTGTCAAAATTTTGATGGCAAAACAATTATTACAGTCCAGCTGTAGGAATGCTTTTCTGCTGTAGTGTGACTGCCAAAGTGGCAATACTGGCTGCGTTTTTCCAAGTCAGGACTGAACAGATTTCTCCATAAAATGAGCAGTTTGGCAACCAATTATCCCTTTCATCACAGTATGAGCACAGCGAGAGACAATGGATATAATATACAGCCTTTTAAATGAGAAAAAAAGTTTAATGGAAAACCAAACCATGCTACCTACTAGATCTTCCTGGGCTGCACTGGCTGTTGTGCTTGAAGATTTGGATTTTAATGCATCCTTATGCTATAAAATAAAACAAATAAAGTGCACTATATTGGCTCTAGTACAGAGGTATTCTCTGTGGTTTCTATTTAATACTTTATATATATATATATATATATATAGAAACCACCTGCATTAAGGGTAAGGGTTTTTTAATAGGAAACCACGCAACACAATTTTGCATATGGATATGGCTCAGCAAACTTTTCATCTTAATCATTATTTTCCATCAGCAGTACACAAAATGCATGTAAAATAATAGTACATTCAAAATTCACAATTGCAACTTATTATGATCAATGCCATAGCTTCCCACCATGATTTTTTTAATCACTTTCTCCAACTTGCAAAGTCTTTGTTGAAAGAAAATTTTACTACAGTGGTGTACATATGCATTAATATCAATCATCTCATTCTGTAATAGTCAACTAACCATGTTCCTGTTTTTTTGTTGTGATGTACACTGGCACACATTGCCTCATATCACTCTAATGATAACATTACATCAAAAACTTTCAACAAAATCAAGCTAAATTAAATCTGCTAACAGGGGTGCGTTTCACAGCCAGGAAATACAGAAAGAATTCAAAACCCCAGAAAACGAGCTAACTGCTTTAATGACTATCAGAAGAGCTTGCCAGCTCAGAGAGGCTTCTAATAACCAGAGTTGATTGTCATTCAGCTTGAGTTCTGAGGGAAGCAGTGTTAAGAAATAACTCTGCCCCATCTGTGCTCCAGCTCTTCCTCTCTGAGACCCATTAACGCTGAGAGTTAAGTAGGTATCTGAGTAGCTCATCGGCACCACGGATCGCTGCACTCCCCTGCTCAGTGGGGCTGATAGCGTTACGGCTGACCGGACGGCAGCGCCAGCCAAAGGGGTCGATGATAGGATGTGTTTACAGACCTGTGTGAGGTCACCGAGTCGCAGTGGGTCACCTACTTTCTGACGCTCATGCATCTTCTCAAAGCCTGTGCTCCACAACCAGGCTGAGTGTCTTGAGACTCAACCCAGTTAGAGAGAAATACTGGGAAAGGTTTAATTCCAACCAACTGGTGGCAAAAGTTAATTTAGAATTTAAGCCTGACTTAAAGCTTAAAGAAATTGTAGGTGAGTAAACAATACCACCATTTTAATTTTTGATTTCTCTGCTCTAGAAGTCACATTTTGATTTTACTAAATAATAAAAAAATAAAAAAATAAAACCAAATATTGATTATATAACATGGTTTGAGTGAACTAACCTTTAAAGGGTTAGTTCACCCAAAAATGAGAATGTCATTTATTACTCACCCTCATGAACACAAATTAAGATATTTTTGTTGAAATCTGATGGCTCAGTGAGGCCAGCATAGCCAGCAATGACATTTCCTCTCTCAAGATCCATTAATGTACTAAAAACATAATTAAATCAGTTCATGTGAGTACAGTGGTTCAATATTAATATTATAAAGTGACGAGAATATTTTTGGTGCGCCAAAAAAACAAAATAACGACTTATATAGTGATGGCCGATTTCAAAACACTGCTTCATGAAGCTTCGGAGCGTTATGAATCAGCGTATCGAATCATGATTCGGATTACGTGTCAAACCGCCAAACTGCTGAAATCACGTGACTTTGGCTTCGAACCGCTGATTCAACACGCTGATTCATAACATTAATATTGAACCACTGTATTCACATGAACTGATTTAAATATGTTTTTAGTACTTTAATGGATCTTGAGAGAGGAAATGTCATTGCTGGCTATGCAGGCCTCACTGAGCCATCGGATTTCAACAAAAATATCTTAATTTGCATTCCGAAGTTTAACGAAGGTCTTACGGGTGTGGAATGGCATGAGGGTGAGTAATAAATGACATTATTTTCATTTTTGGGTGAACTAACCCTTTAACAGCACAATACTTGTAATAATTTACACACACACAAATAGACTATACATTTCTTTTTTTGTACCTTCATCTCAGTCTGCCATGAATCACCAAGGGAAGACCAAAACAAAAGCTAAAGACAAATCATAAATGTGGAGCCAAACAAACAAATCGAAAAAGATGAGTAAAGTATTGACAATCTTTTCAGGGTTATAATAAGACAAACCTCAATAACGGCCAAATGCCTTTTCAAACATCTTTTCAGAAAACCGATGTCAATCAAAACCAAACGCTTCTGAAGAGTTTTGACAATTTTATTGAGTGAGACACTCTTTTTTGTGGCACATAAGAAAATGAAAAAACTCTCTTCAGGGGTTAGATTCACAAAAAAAAAAAAAAAAAAAAAAAAAAAAATTATCAAGAAAATTATTAGGATAAATAACTCAAAGTTCCCAAGTGATAGTCATAAAAAACCTAGTGATAGTCTCAAAAACAGACCCTCGTGTAATTCTAAACCAGTATGACTTACTTTCTTCTGTGGAACACAAAAGAAGATATTTTGAAGAATGTTGGTAACCAAACAATTTTGGTGACCATCAACTTCTATTATATGACCAATGAGACATTTCTTGAAATTTCTTTTAAATATCTTAATAAATTTCTATTTTGGGTGAACTATACCTTTAAGTAGGAAAGAGCTGGAGGTTCTTGTCGAGGCTCTCTCTAGACCTACAAGTATGCTAGATTATACAAGTAAAATATTGTAGTAGTAGTAGTAGTAGTTTGTTTGTATTATTTGTAGCTAGTATTATAACATTCAAAGTTTAATATTTGAAACAACCAAATACATTACCTTATATTTAAAAGTTTGAGACTATCCAACCTTTAAAAAGTTTATGATTAATACCTTTTTTAAGAACTTAATTATTGTGAACAGTCTTAAGAAATTCAATAATTAAACTTTTTTATTATTTTTGCTTCTCTTCAGAAGTGTTTTTTTTTTTTTTTTTTTTTTTTAAATATAAAGAACTTAATCATTCTTTTCAAAAAAAATAAACTTATTTTTTTCTAGAAGAGTTATAAAATCTGAAGAAATTAGTAGTTGAGAAAAGTTTTGTTCCTATATTCAATGAAAGATTCATGACAAGAAATAAGAAAATTTTACAATCTCTTCTATTTTTCTACTGTACTGCTTAGCCTTAGAGAGCCCTGAGCAAAACTCCACAAACTAAACCTGAGTGCAGATCACCTTGTTTTGCTTAGCCATGCTACGGTATGTGTTAAAATTCAGTCCCTTATTTTTGAGTACTCGGAAAAAACAGGCTACAAAACTCTCGTTTTGCTAACCCCTTCAAGCCACTTCATCTAAGCGTGGTTATTTTTGCAGTTTTAAATTGGCAACAAAAAGAGGTCTTATAAATTTTGCACAAAAAAAAAAAATCCTTTTTTTCTCTCCAAAAGGCTTTAACTTTTAGATGTAAAATGAACAAAATTCGATAGTGACACAAACACAGTCATTTGAACTGTACACTGCATTATCTCTGCTAGCCTGTGATTTGAAAGGCAGCACATGGAGCAGCACTGATGGATCTGTGAGCAGTGTAATATTAGAGCTGGAGTCAGACGTGTGAAGATAAACTGAGAAAGGAAATGTCTCTGCTCTCGGGTGTGACTTCCTAGCCTGTAGGAGAGGGAGTCTGGCCCTCCAATCAGGTACTGTGATCGGGAATTTGTGATTTATGTGTTGCCATCAAGTTTTTTTTGGGACGGCCAACCCTTTATTTATCCGTTCCAGGGGTTCAGTTTTCCTGCACACAGAGCAAACACAAAAACATCCAGCCATCCTGCCAGATCTGCAGGCGCTGGGGGAGGTAATCCCTTTGTGTGGCTTTCAAAGAGAGCTGTAGCTTCAGGCTCTCATCCATTCTGGGTGATTGGTAATTTAACGTGCTTTCAGGCCCCGTAAACGGAAGAGTTTGCCAAGTGTCATAGGGGTTTCTTATCCGCACTGAGTTTCCTAGTTGGGATTAGTGTAATGGGGAAGCTTACGGCAAGCGTCCGCAGCCTTTTTTGGGATCAAACTTGATTTAATTGCTTTGCCTTCTGTTTTTTCATCTGAAAGCCGAGACCAACAGCTTGTGTGGCATGAGCTGTTTGATCTTTCTAGGTATTCACCACTACTTCTCAAGCCTAAACCTCACTCATTTGACAAGCACATTTCACTCACCACATCAAATGAAAAAGTACCAAAATGCTAGAGCGCATTAAAGTCAGTCCAATAAATAAACAAATAATATCTTCGTAATCAACATTAGCAATATCAAATGAGCAAGACTGCTATTGTTCCGATACACATTCATAGATGATTCGTCATGTGACAAATTATATAAAATATTGTTACAAAATATTTCCAAAATATGCAAAAGTGGTGCTGCCCTTTGTGGGTCAGCAACACACTGTGTATGGCGTTTCTTTCTTTCCGTACGGCGTTTGAATGAATCAGTGTATATGAACGAATTGGTTGAGTAAATTACTCAATAACCGATTCATACAGACAGTCATTTGTTTTGTTTCTAAATGAATCAGTATTATCTAACAAATCAAATGAGTGACTGATTCAAGTGACTGATTTCACTCATTTTAAAAACAGCCCTTGTTTTGTTCTTGAATGAATCAGTGTTTTTAAATGAATCGATGGAGGGAATGAATCAATGATTCACTCATATTTTTTTTTCTCCTAAATGAATCTGTGTTTTTGAATGAATCAGTTTAGTGAATGATTCATTGAGTGACTCATGAAGACAAGTCACTTGCAGTGTTTCCAATTGCTTTCACTTGAAAGTAGCTAAAACTGGTCGCTAAATGTCGCTAGATGACGTCATACTGGCGAGTCCACTGATCTATATTAATATAAAGATAGACCAGCGGGTGAGTCATGGAAGATAAGGTTTTTCTAAGAAGTTGCTAGATTTGTCGCTAGGCTTTTGAAAAAAAGTCTCATAAGGGGCGGGGAAATCGCTAAATCTAGCGACAAAATCACTAAATTGGCAACACTGGTAATTTGTTGCCACCAACTGGCATAACGATGTAACTTGCAAAAAGACATAATGGAAGTAAACTAGCTTGGTGGCAATTATTTTAAAGAGTAAGAAGTGGACTATAAGTCAAAATGTGATTTAAACAGAATTAATGTGATTTCAGGGCTATCAAGCCATGTGGTCGGAAATATGGTAGATTAAAAATGCATTGAATAGAATGTAAGTGCATTCATTGGATTGTAAAATTATGCAAATATGGAAATAACAGCTGCTCATTTAATAATGCATGGCCTATACCCCTTCAGAGAAGACAGAGACAGAAGATCAAGTGAAGGCACAGAGGACAAGAAAAAGATGGAACTCTCTGTGGACCCAAAATTAAAGAAACGTCCAGGGCATTTACCTGAGTGCAGAATGTTGTATGTGGAATAAAAAAATGAGAGAGATAAAAGAAAAGATTCTGTCAGAGTTCTGAAAAGATCTGAATTTCATTTCATCCCTGAATAGTTCCCAGGAAGGATGTGACACCAGTTAAAATAAGTATCTGTAATAGACTATCTTTACATTACTTCATTTGGAAGATGCTTTTTAACATGACTGAATGTTGCCATCCTGTGCACATTTAAAGATTCACTGTTCCCTTTTTATGTTGTGTTGGTGCACACTGCAAGATCACTCTCCTTGTTGACTGTACTTCGAGCACTGATTTTGGTCCAGGGTTATTATCATAAAAGAGTTAGTTCATAAAAAACAAAACAAAAAACAAAAAAAACAAAAAAAAACATGGGTGTGTCTCAATCAGCTCCCGAGCTCACGAATCAGTATATCGTGTAGGCTACACGAATTCGGGCACTGGTGAGGACAGTAAAGGACGCTGGTTCACTACACATTTGGGACACTTATGACTCTATTTCCGGCGACGTGACAACGTCCTCATTGTACAACATCACTACTGGTATTATGAACAACAGCAGAGCTGATGTCTTTCTGACATTACTTGTAATGTTATTTAAAGTACATTATGATAAATTCTTTGCTTGTTACATATACGTGCAACATTTCAGCCATAAATAAATTATAAATGTTAGCTAGATTATGTTCATTACCTGTCTAGCATTGTGTTTATGCTTAAATATAATAAAATAATGGTTTGTATTTTTAAAGCATCTATCGCGCGTCGTTATGTGTAGTGAGTTGGCTCACGTGATTTAAGTTTCGCGCTTCAGAACTTCCTTTAAGGGAGCATAGTGAGCATCGATGTTCCCTGTTTTCACGGTGCATTGTGGGACTTTTTAGGAAGCGAACGTTTCAGTTCCCTGGAAGGATTCTGCGATTGAGACAGCCCTTAAAATGTCTGACTCCCTGATCAGTGCCCTGACTACTGAACTAGGGAGCTGATTGAGACGCACCCCATGTCATCAGTTACTCACGCCTTTCCACTGCACAAAACATTTGGGCACGACTGTCGAAATTCGCCACCTAGAGGCAGTCGTAATGAACTTTCATTATGATCTTGCGCGGCAACACGAGAAAACTGTCGCTGTCTCGGAAATCTTCTTAGTGCATCTCTTGCACTAAAGGGCAATACTCGAGCTAGGTAGCATTTTGTAGTATCTCTTTTTGTGTCTCCGGTAAAGGAATGCAAAAGCAAGACCATTTAACATCCGAACTTACACCATGGTGGAACGAATAAATGAATGCACACAATAAACAGCTATGCATACAGGACAAATAACCGCCAATAATTTGAATGACAATAGTAGTTGCCAAAAGTCTGCAGATTTTGGGCAGTCAGAGTTGACAGAAACAAGTTGCTACTGACAGCAGGCTACATTACAGTCTGTATACTGACCAGCCAATGGAAATCAAGGGCGCGAAGTCACAATCCCATCAGAACTAAACCAACCAGGTAAGTACTGTATTGCTAGCTTCGTCTTGAGATAGTAGACTACAATCTGAGGTAAATCTTGATTCATTCATTTTAATGTTAATATTAATCATTATCTAGGGCTCGACATGTCCGGGATAAGTGGATAAATAACCTTAACGTCAATGGCTGCGAATGAATGATGATTAGCTACATTAAATGTAAACAGCGACTGATAATGGATTAATATATTGACGGTAACAAGATAGATAAAACAACTGACTGTGCCACTTACCTCTAACTTCTGTTGTAATCTGTAGAGTCCACACTGACTGCATCTACCCACCCAAGACCGCATCCAAATAAACTTGGCTTGTTATTTCAACTTCTATGGTCATCTCCTGCAAATCTGTTGTGCGTCTCCTAGCAACAAGGCGAGTGTTTCTGTGTGAGTTTGTTGTGTTCAGAACGATTTTAAAGTCTGGTGTATGATCCTCAGTCGTTTAGTGTATAATGCCCAGTTTTTCTCTGTAACTATTTACAAAGTCTGCCAGTGTATGATGCCTAGTGTTTTAAAACTCTGTTCAGATTTTAAAAGTCGTGTAGTGTATGAAATCTGAGAGATTTCTGTCACTCTTGACAGTCCATGCAACTACCACTTTGATGCTTGAAAAAGTTCATAAAGATACTGTATCATAAAACTAATCCATATGAATCGAGTGGTTTAGTCCAAATTTTTATTGATCAGCGAACATAAACAGAAGCTTAACCATATTTCCTTGACGCGTGAGAACAAACCTTATTGGTTCTTGCCTAAGATCAAACGTGCTGCATAACACACGAGAATAAACCTCATTGGTTCTCGCACGTCAAGCAAGCATGCTTGAGCTTCCGTTTTCCATATATAATGAGCGTTTATGAATGTTTATAAGTGAATAAAAGCCTAAATTAAATCTCTTCATCATATAAAGCAATCTGAATGAAAGTCTTGAAACGACATGAAGGCGAGTAAATTATGCCAGGATTTTTATTTTTGGGTGAACTATCCCTCTAGCTAAAATTAGAAGGATAGACTAGACTTAACTATTAAAAACATTTTTGTTCATTGAAATAATGCTGTAAAATATAAATAATAGATGAAAAACATTTAGAAATATTGCCATGCCAAATAACTAAAATTAAAATCACTAACTGGAAAACAAATAAAAAACTAAAACTGGACTGAAACTGAAATAAAAATAAATCTAAACAATAGTATAAAAAGCAGTTAACAATTACTAAAAATTAAACTGAATATTACTAAAAAATGTTAATAAAAACTATAATAGTACATAAAAAATACTAAAATTATACTGATTCATTCTCAAGAAATTACGCTCATTGCAACAGGTCAATAAGCTTAAAAAATTGCAATGCAGTTCATTTGGAACTGGCTCTCCAAAAACTTCCAAACAAGTACTTTGAATGTTTGGACAAGAAAAAGATGGAACTCTTTGTGGAGTCAAGATTAAAGAAATGGTCAAGGCATTTACCTGAGTGCTGAATGTTTTCTGTGGATTAAAAAAAAAAAAAAAAACGAGAGAAATAAAAGAAAAGATTCTGTCAGAGACTTTTTAATGTTCTGAAAAGATCTGAATTTCATTCCATCCCCTAATAGTTCCCAGGAAGGATGTGACATCTTTGTGTGTATCTTTACATTATTTGAAAGATGCTTTTTAACATGACTGAAGGTTGTCATCCTGTGCACATTTAAATTGCAATGCAGTTCACTTGGAATCACTGGCTCACCAAAATGGTTTAACTTTCAAACAAGTACTTTGAATGTTTGTTTTGCAAGCATGACCTTTTTCTCAAGATCACTAGTGTTGGAAAGGTACACAGCCTCTGCCCCAAATCCAGCCCCTCCCCTTAACCACTACTGCATTGCTACAGAGCAGATCTCACCTTGAAAGGTGCTTTGCCTCAAGACCTGAAATTTAAAACTACAAAATGACTATTTTCTCTAAAGTTGAAACTTTTAATCCGTAGCTTAAGCGAGGATTGACAGGAACCTTGCATGCTTGCTCAATGGCACACATCAGAGAAAGAGAAAAAGGGTAGATAGAAAAAAGAAAAAAATTTAGCACTGGCATCGTTCAAATGATCACAGAGCCGAGCATACACATATTTTTGTGTCCTTAGCTGAGCTAAACACTTTATGACACTCTATGACTGATGAAATGCTAGCATGCTGAGACCAGCAGAAATGTCAAGCTGGAAGAAATCTGCCCCAAACGCTCGGAACAGTTACCACCCATGGAGTTCTCTACATCAGGTTCATTCTCAGATGATTTACACTCCCTGGTTTCTGGAAAAACATTGTGCTACATATTGACAGCTTTATGGCTTTGTGTTTTATGGCTTAAAGGCTATTGTTTGTTTTTGTCCTGTCTACCTTTCCTTCTTTTACCTCAAAAGATTCCCTTATCGTGCTAATGTCTCTCAAACGAACCCTACTGAGCGCTCTTCCATGTGTTTTTACAAAGTATCTCATGCTAGTTGAGATGCTCTGGGATCAGGTATCGGCCTGTCACTACTAATCTCAGATGCTATTTAACAAAAATCTAAAGTGAGCCAAGAACAGCTGGTGTTTTAAGAGGCTTTGTGAATATGGGCCATTGTGATTACAGGAAAACAAGAAATCAGCGAGGGTCGAGATTCAGCTGCCTGCTGGCTGGCGGCAGGCCAGCGATGAGAGTAATAAGAAACTGCGAGGTGGTGTAAGAGCTGAGGTGGGAGGGAGTTAGACAGACAGTAGGGGGTTAGACAGTTTAGTGTGACGCTGTAGGGGGGTTCGAATGTTTGGAGAAGACCATGGGGAGTAAAACTGCAACAAGTGAGATGGGATGTGCTGCAGTCGGCGAGATGGTTTTTATGGGTTTGACTTTTGTGTTAGCTTTGAGGTCAAATGTATGCTGGTGTAGTCCTAAAAGGTGACATTTAGCAGATTTAGCGTTTTGAAGCAAAAAATATTGATGACTCATCCTGCACTACACAGATTATCGTCCAATCAAATGTTCTCTAGAATGGGAAAGTCCTGTGGCTGACTAACACTAGCAAGTTGCAAATCACACATCATAGATGTGACGTAAACTAAAGCAGGAATTTCCTAACTTTTTGATCACAAAGACCCCCAAAAATGATGATGCTTTGTAAGGGACCTCCTTCATAAAACATACAAGCAGCTATATGTTTTCATGTACACAGAACCTGATTTCACCAAGTACAACATGGAACAACATTCCAATCAACCAATCAGATTTGAGGGACAAGTTTACAGTTTATGTCAAGTTTAGGCTTACACCCAGGGTTAGGTGCTTCTACATCAGTGTTATTTACCTATCATTTTCCTCTGATTTTAGGGGTAACTCATGGGTAGGGTTAGGCACATGGTTAGGATTAAATTTTTGGACGGGAATGTTGTTCCAGAATCAACAAAATATATTGACCCAGGAATGCATCTAACTCTTTTCTAACACTCTTGGGTTCTGCAAGATTTTTTTTTTTTTTTTTTTTAAAGAAATCATTTTATTCAGCTAGGACACATTCATTTGATTATATAAAAAATGTAAGCAGCACAAACATTTTATTTTCTGTAAGTAATAATGTAAAAATAATTTCCTCTGAGGTGTTCAATAGACCACCCTGGACCCCAAAGGCTTCCTAAAGCTCAAGTTTGAAAACTTTAGAACAAAAGCATCTTGACTATTTTTTATTTATTTTTTTTTTTTTTTAAAGAATTAATCCTTAAATATGTCCAACCTAAACTTGGAAATACAACAACATGCATTTCGGGACATTCGGGAATACTGTTGCTCCAACTCTCAAAACAATGGTCTATTAAAAACATCACGTCCTCTCAGAAAGACTTAAAGTCTCAGATAAAAGACTGCAGTGCTGACCAGAGCAAAACAACATCTAGCAATTATGAGTCTACTCAATAGTTCACTAAATGATAGAAGAAGCCAGTCGTATTGAACACAGGCCTGAAAAATCTTGCCAGCAGCATCCTGTTCGGCCCACAGACTCAGACTCTCAGTCTTCTATTCAGTCTGTTGGACTTTAATTAACTATTGATTGGCACTACGTTGTGAGAAACCTTCACTAATAAAACTATAGCCACTGCAGGTCAGAGTGGTATTTAAACTTTTATGACAGGATGAAGTTGGCAAACAAGAGGGACGCTGACCTTGTGTTGAAAAGCTTTCTTTAATCTATCCATCCACAGACATGTCAGACTATCTTATTTTCAGTTATTGAGAAGGAGAAATCTGGGAGGATACATTTTGGAAGGAGAAATGTTGTACGAGAGGTTCAGTATACTACAAAGTGTTTTTATTTTATCTCTCAGCTACAAAGGAAGTGTAGGTACGTCAAAATGGTGTGGCACCTCGATCGGCATCAAACGAACAGCCCACTGGTTCCTGTTTTGGAGCCAATATTTACCCAAGAATTAATCCTCTTTAAAAAAAATTCAGCGTTGGCATAAAGATGGCAGCTTTGAACACTGCTAGGCCCTTCAGAGGGATTACCTGCCTTACTGACAGGATATTTCACAGACGTAGCAGTTGCCCTTACTGCAATAAAACTGCAGTATTACTTCAATCCAGCAGTAAAACATGCAGTTTTGTGTTGTACAAAGATGCTGCACTGGACAATGTAAAACTCTACTGCAATTAAATGCTTCTGTAGTGGGGATGGTTCAGCTAAAAATGTAAATTCTGTCATTATTTACTCACCTTTGATAATATTTCAGTATCTTTCTTACATACTGTAAAGCTACTGTAGCTTCAGAAGACCTTCAATTATAGTTTACCATAAGTTGTAAGTACTACTTTTATAATTCTATGTTTAAGATTGACATTTCATTGGCATACTGTATTATAGGAAAGCAGCTTAAGATCTATTAAAGTATACAGTTGTCTGCATAATATTTTACACTGATGAGCCAAAACATTATAACCAGTCACACGTGAAGTGAATATCGTTGATCATCTCCTAACAATATTAAGGTCTGTGTAGATTAGATGGTAAGCAAACAATCAGTTCTCCAGCATAGTTCAGCGTATATGTGTTTCCCGAAACCATAATTCCAACGAACATTCGCAAACAACATGACAAATTGTGTTGCTGTGGTTAGAACTACAGAACTACAGGCCTGTAGTTAGAAGCATAGTTTCTTGCTAAAATGACACGGACTTAAATAGCTTAAAAATAAGCAAGCAACATGCAGTACATTCTATATCTTTCATTCTAAATATATACAAATTTCATTCTACATCTTTTAGTTGAGAACAAAAATAGTAAAGTAGTCCTTAGATGCCATGTTCATTATTTACAGCAATAATCTGACATTAATTCGAGCTCGAACTGATTAATTAGTAGATGTTATTACTCCACTACCTATGTGACGTCATTAATATTGTTGAACAATGTGGTTCAAACGGCGGATGTGTGACATAGGTACTATGTTTGTGAGACACAGTTGTGACTAGCTAGTTAGTTTCTCCAACGATGCATCGTACTATGGTGGTTAAGCAGAGAATCACATAGTTGTACAGGAAACATACCCCTGAGCGAATTTGACATGGGCAAAATTATTATGGCAAGGCAATTGGGTCAGATTGTGGCAAAACTTGTGGGTTGCTCTCAGTCTGCAGTGGTGAGAATTTACCAACAGTGGTCTAAGGAGGGACAAACCAGCGACATGGCGCCCAAGGCTCATCGATGCACAAGGGCACAAGGCAATCCCATCTCTTTTGAGCCAACAGAAGGTCTACTGTGGCACAAGCCACACAAAATTTTAATGATGGTTGTGGGAAGAATGTGTCACAACACACAGTGCATCACACTCTTCTGTGAATGGGGCTGTGTAGCTGCAAACCAATCATAGAGCCTATGATGACCCCTGTCCACCATCAAAGTGCCTACAGTGGGCATGCAAGCGACAAGCCGGTGGAGGGAGTGTGATGCTCTGGGCAGTGTTCTTCTGGGAAACCCTGGGTCCAGTCAGTCATGTGGATGTAAATTAGACATGTGCCACCTACCTAAACATTGATGCAAACCAGGTACAGCCTTCATGACAGTGGTGTTACTTGGTGGAAGTGGCCTCTTTCAGCAGGATAATGCACCCTGCTACACTGCACACATTGTTCAGGAATGATTTGAGAACATGATGAAGAGTTTAAGGTGTTTCCTTGGCCTCCTAATTCCCCAGATCTCAATCCAATTGAGCATCTGTGGGATGTGCTGGACCAATAAGTACGGTCCACGGTGGCTCCATCTCGCAATTTACAGGACTTTAAGGATCCGCTGCTAACGTCTTGGTGCCAGATACCACAGGACACCCTCAGGAGTCTTGTAGAGTCCATGCCTTGGCCAGTCTGCACTGTTTTGGCAGCACGCAGAGGACCAACAGCATATTAGGCAGGTGGTCATAATGTTTTGGCTCATCGGTGTATATATTTATATACACATACATTCACATAAACATAATTTATGCTGCAGTACAACTGGATTTAAGTATAACCGTAGTCCGTTGTATTGCACTGCATTCACACAGGGCGTAGGCTTCAACGCTTGACGGAGGGTGTGTCTGAAGCTTGTGCTGACTTGACCGTTATAGTGATAACAGCTAATCACATTACTTTCCGGTGTTGCATGAACGCAATTGGCTAGCGTCTGCGCTAGGGAATTTGCATAAGGCGATCTGATTGGCTAACACCTGCGTTGGCGCTTGAAAAGTTGAGAAATCTTCAACTTCTACTGCGAGCAACGCGAGTGAAGCGACGTGACGGAACCCACAGTTTAGTCCAGCAACGCATGACGTCACCCATTCAAAGTAAATGAGAAGCGTTAACGACGACGCCCTGTGTGAATGAAGCTTTATAATTGCAGTGCAGGTGCAGTTCAATGCAGTCTAATATATTACAGTTCTCAACAGTACAAATATAGCACAACTGCAGGTTAGAGTAACTACAGTTCAGTACAATACAAATACAAACTCAATAAAGAACAACTGCAACTCAGTCCAGAAGAGCAACATGTATTTGTATGACATCTACTGCAAAATGGCTGCAGTTACTGTGCAGCTGCAGCTGTTGGCATGGTAACGGTGGCAGTTTTCATATTGCACTGAACTGCAGTTATGGTACAAAACTAGACGGTGTTTGTGTGTGTGATTGTTTCATATTGTGATATGCATACATTCTTTATATGCAAGCTCTCTTATATGTCAGTTGCTGGTACAGTTTTTGAGAACAGATACAGCATTGTGTGGAGGCAGGGAACAGGAGATCTGGACACAGTATGAAACACTTCAGTACAAATGTGATCATTTGGATGCAGAAGAAGTGCGGTTTTTAAAGTTGCTGTTGAAATGCGTCCAATTCGCTACACTTGTATACCATTTTTGCATGGGTTGTGATGGACTAGGGTTTCAAAAGCTGATGGGACATTGACTGCTTGAAATGAAGCACTAAATATGTGAGGTTTATTGAGTAGATCATGAGGGATACACCTAAAACATAATAAAATACACCTAATGTCAGTCTCCAAATAAAGTTCCATTGAGGTTACCAAGGGAAATGGTGGGGGAAGAAAACACCTTTGATGCTCAAGCAAACACTACAGCTATTACCACCAGTCTAACAGGGATATTAAAAACACCCACATGTGCTGCCTAATAAGACTTTAATGGGCCTGTTAAATGCTGCACATTACATTTATAAATGATGCTTTATTTGAAACTACATCTTTGGTGAATTAATTAATTGGAGATGATTTGTAAACATGCCATCTATTCAGTGCAAAAGTAAACATCTGTGTGTCTCAGATATTCACACACGTTGACTTCACTTCATTTAGATTGCCTAACTTTTAAAATATTCACACTTTTAGGTCCTTTGGAATCTAGCGATTTAATATCTTTACATTAATGAATCCCAGATTGGACTGCTAGCACTAATAAATCACTTTATTTTAAATTTATTAAATGGTATTATTCAGGGAGCAAAACAAAATAAGAGAGAAAAATACAATCAATATCCAGCATGTAGCAAAACAACAACCGTGCAATCCGAATCATAGCTGTCTGAGTTGGCACGGGAAATTTGGGACAGATCCATATGAATATATTCATTGAATATGGACGCAATCATTTCATTATGCAGATGTCATTGGGGGACTTTCATTCTGTGATGTGTACTTGAAAATATTAATTTCTCTTCACTTACACAAGAGCCAAACTTTCTCCCCTTTTTCTCCAATTAGCCTCATGTTCTGTGCCAGCAGTTAACAAGTGCATTGCTGCAATGTCATTGAATCTGAGGGTATTAGCTCATTTAAGCACTTTAAAGTCTGCCAGAATATAATATTAGCTATTTTTGGAGGGTTTGTTAGAAATTCTGTAAGTCCGAAAATGAAAGAAAATGACATAAATCCCAAATTAAGTCCAGCGGACAGATAGTGGGGCAACTAAGCACTGGAAATTAACTGGTCAAAACCAGTTATAATTCCAAATAGAAGTGACCTTTTCAGCACCAGATTAAACTCTAATTGGCCCTTGGGTAAAACATAGCACTGTATAGTCTTAAAAACAAAAAACTGATTAAATAAGTGGAATTAAATTTCTTTGCCACTCTATATAAGTGTTGGCATCATGAAGTAGCCTAATTTTCCTTTGGATTCAGTTTTACTGGTCACATGGAATTGACAGCCCAGGCGATTGTCTCAAAAACATTGTTCCAAATGTCATTGAGATGAATGGGAATGCTAGCAGATAGCTTTTTCCAGGTATAAAAGACAGTAAACTGACAAGACAGGAAGACATTTTAGTCAGCAGATTCACACATTTTGTAAACACTTTTAGTATACACTGAAATGTTTTTTTGTTTTTTTTTTACACATAACAGTGGTTCCATTTAGAGCCATATCATCCTGAAGAACCATATCATGTTGAATGATTCTAGAGTTTAGGGTTTTTTATTTACACCCTTTTGGTTTTTAAATCTGTAATCGTCAAAAAATTCTTTCAAAGCCACCTCATTATTGATTTTCTGGAGCTCGAACTGTCAACAGACTCTCAACAGGTACTTGATATTCTTAAAATATCTATCAGTTTTAACCTTCAAATTGTAACTGGCGTCCTACCAATCCTCTTTTTCTTTAAAGTTTTTTTAACAGAACATTTATATGTGACCAGCTCTGTTTAGTTGAGGATACTTCTGTGACAGAGATATTGAATTTATGATGGGTATTATTAGAGCAGGGGTTTTCAAACCTGTCCTGGAGCACCCCCAGCACCGCACATTTTGTATGTCTCCCTTATCTGGCACACCAACTTTAGGTCTTGCAGTCTCTACATAATGACACAATGATGACGACAGAGATTGAAAAAAAAACAAGTGGTAGGTTTTATTATATAAGTGTTAGGAACCCAAACCAAGGCATGTAAGAGCTGAAGAATATGAGTTGAATCAACAATAGAGACTTTGGTGATGATAACTGGTTTTGTCTTACAGAATGTCTGGGCGCACACACACTCAAGGGAGCAGATGAGACGAGGAGATGACTTGGATGGCGAGGAGATGTCTTTGGATTGACTTGGAACAAAGTAATAGTGTTACATAAGCTTACAGAATTTCCCAAGTAAGTTTTCAGGTAAGAGAGTCTGTGTTCTCTTGAAGGGCCAGACAGCTAGTGATGGGTTCTGCTGTTGCAAGTTGAAGAACCATAATCTGGTACTGTTTAGAACCATTTTTCTTAAGAGTGTAATGGTGACATTTTTACCAAGAAGTCTCATAGCAATAATTAACTTTTTTAGCAGAGTCTGTAACCTCAGCTGTCAGATTCTAGCTCCACTGAAAGGAGTCGCTAAATTAGCATTGCATTCCACATGCATCGCAGCTGCTGTGTGCTTTTTCTGAAGGTTTTTTTTTATTTTTTTTTTTATTTGGAAGTAGACATTAGTGTAGAAGATTTTCTTGGAGTACATTCTTTTATTGTTTCAAGATGCACTTAAAAGCACTTCAGTCAATGCGACACCAAAGAGCATGCAGCGAGTGCCTTAATGCAGGGAGGCCAACACACAGCTGTGAGCAGCTGTCTTTCTATCTCTCGCATCACAGCTCGGCTCGCTTCTAAACTCGGACGCTTTAAATAGTGACAGCGGAGAGACAGAAAAGAGCCTGATCCTTGATAGGGACTTCACACTAAACCATCAGTCATTTGAAAGATCTAAATGCAAATTAGCACATTACAGCCTTGCTAACGTCGATGCACTTTTGTATTAGCTGTTAATAATTGTTATTTAATTGTTCATTGCAGCAATAATTACCCTTCTAAAAAACAGCTTAAACCAGTCTAAGCTGGTCTTCCAGCCTGGTCAAGCTGGGTGCTGTATTATTAACTGTATTGTATTAAACAAAATACCCATATGCATAACACTCTTTTATGTTGCTAGTAAGTACACTGACTCAATTTTAGGTATTTATTCTAGTACCAGAGCTATTTTACTGTTTGCTAAATGGTACAAATGCTCCTAGCACATTATACTGAGAGTTTTTGGGCTCACATTACAGTCAACAGCTTAAAAGCAACTGCTTAATAAGCATAAACAAAACATGCCATTTCTTTTGTCACCAGCCTGCTAACAAGTGTGGGGTGATAATACTCCAGTTTCCAATTGCTAAAAGTTAATTAGTCAAAAATTTCAAAACCAAATGGTGTTAAAAATGGCGTCCATGTTTCTTGTTTACAGGGTTATTATGGTTATCTTATCTTTTTTTTTTTTTTTTTTTAAAGTTATTTTAAATTGTAATAATGTTTCACAATTTTACTGTTTTTGATCAAATAAATGCAGCCTTGATGCGCATAAGTGACAGATTATCTCCTGTTAGTGGGTGGGATATATTAGGCAGCAAGTGGACATTTTGTCCTCAGAGTTGATATGTTAGAAGCAGGAAAAATTCTTACAGATTTGAGTGAGTTTGACAAGGGTCAAATTGTGATGGCTAGACGACTGGGTCAGAGCATTTCAAAAACTGCAGATCTTGTGGGGTGTTCTCGGTTTGCAGTGGTCAGTATCTATCAAAAGTGGTCCAAGGAAGGAACAGTGGTGAACCGGTGACAGGGTCATGGGCGGCCAAGGTTCGTTTATGCACGTGAGGAGCGAAGGCTGGCCCGTTTGGTCCGATCCAACACATGAGCTACTGTAGCTGAAATTGCTCAAGAAGTTAATGCTGCTGAGTCAGAATACACAGTGCATCACAGTTTGTTGCCTATGGGGCTGCATAGCTGCAGACCAGTCAGGGTGCCCATGCTGACTCCTGTCCATCAACGAAAGCACCAACAGTGGGCACGTGAGCATCAGAACTGGATCAGAGAGCAATGGAAGAAGGTGGCCTGGTCTGATGAATCACGTTTTCTTTTACATCACGTGGATGGCCGGGTGCGTGTTCGTTGCTTACCCTGGGAACACATGGCACCAGGATGCACTATGGGAAGAAAGAAAGCCGGCGGAGGCAGTGTGATGCTTTGGGCAATGTTCTGCTGGAAAACCTTGGGTCCTGCCATCCATGTGGATGTTACTTTGACACGTACCACCTACCTAAGCATTGTTGCAGACCATGTACACCCTTTCATGGAAACTGTATTCCCTGGTGGCTGTGGCCTCTTTCAGCAGGATAATGCGCCCTGCCACAAAGCAAAAAGGGTTCAGGAATGGTTTGAGGAGCACAACGACGAGTTTGAGGTGTTGACTTGGCCTCCAAATTCCCCAGATCTCAATCCAATCAGGCATCTGTGGGATGTGCTGAACAAACAAAGTCCGATCCATGGAGGCCCCACCTCGCAACTTACAGGACTTAAAGGATCTACTGCTAACATCTTGGTGCCAGATACCACAGCACACCTTCAGTGGAGTCCATGCCTCGACGGGTCAGAGCTGTTTGGCATCAAAAAGGGGGACTAACACAATATTAGGAAGCTGGTCATAATGTTATGCCTGATCGGTGCATATACACAATATGTTAGGAAATATGATAGTTTTAGAAAGTGTAAGGAATTGTTTATATATATATATATATATATATGTATATATATATATATATATATATATATATATATACATAAAACAGCAGTGAGCAGGGGGAGAATTCATCATTCGCAATGGCACATAAAGTATATTTCAATATATGACAAAAGGAAAGGGTTAGAGTGCTGTAACTTAAAGCAACAGGGGATCATAACTGATTCAAACACACTCTCCATATGATTTTCCACTCGCCAAACAAACGCAATTCATGAATGCCTGCAGACATAACAAGATCCTTTCCTTTACATGCAGCATTCACAAGCTGAGAATTGCAAGCAAAATTCAAAACACAGCCCATAAGTCACTGGGTTTGTTTCTCTTGCTAAAGGCAATATACTCTATATGCACAACAGGATGAACAGACAAAACTTCTCTTTCTTTCTATTTTTTTCCAATCTGTAAATTATAAATGTGACATGGGTGCTTGGAACATTTCGCTTGAAACTAAAATGGCAAAATGGAGTCATCACAAACACCCTTTGGAGGATGATGCAGAAAACAAAGAGAGATCTTTTTGCTAAGTTTCAACAGAGAAGAGGATCTGTTTTGGTTTTCTGTTCATAAAAAGCTTCAGCGTGTTGCTGGGGAGAATGCAGAGTCCCCAGAGGTGACAAACAGCCCTTATTACTGCCAATCTACGCCTACCTGTGCCTCAAAGGATGTCAGGATCCAACCTGCCAGCCCTGTGCTCATGATACTGAGAAGATCAAACATAAGGTGTTTAAAAGGAGGGGAAAAAACAGGAAGTTGGGCTGCAGTGTGTGAAAGAGTCTGGAGATTTTTACACACATGGAAATGCACAGTCCAGATACGAAGGGCTCTGTTGTCTAGGAGACACATCTTACGTTTAAACCAGAACGTGGCATTGCTGTCTGTCACTGATAGTGCATGGTTGAATGTCAAATCTTTCTGCTTTAGAGACAATGCTAATTTACATTTTATTGACATAAAAGATGGTATCTTCTAATAAGTATGGTGTGTTTTCCATTTTATAAAATGCTGATTGTTTTTAAGTACTTTTTCAAAAATTCTATTAAAGGGGTGGTTCATTGCGATTTCACTTTTTTAACTTTAGTTAATGTGTAATGTTGGTGCTTGAGCATAAACAATATCTGCAAAGTTGCAGCTCTGAAAGTTCAATGCAAACGGAGATATTGTCTTTTAAAGTTATGTCAGTTTAATGCCTACAAAAACAACCGGTTTGGACTACAACAAGCTTCTTCCCGGGTTGCTGACATAATAAACCTATGCAATTAACAAAAACCCTGCCCACGGGAACATGCAACAAAGTGGGCGAGGCCATGTCGCACGGCATTATGGAAGCAGAGGAGTTGTCTACACCGGACGTGCGCGACGCGACACGTCAATAGATAACAGAACCCATTAAAGTCAGTGATATTGTCTACACTGGATGAGGCGCTGAAGACAGCTTCCAGAATCTACATGAGTTTAATGCTGGATTTGCACAAAGGCTATTACTAAAAGATGAAGCAGTTCCCTCTTTAAAAGCAGAAGCTGCTGTTTATGGGCATCTAACTGTAAGTACGTTTTATTGTTTGTACATGTCTGTTAAATGTATTATGTTGCTATTTTTTTAATTGCATCAAGGACGTAAACAAAGACCAACGCATTTTTGCTTCGCTAGCCAGTTAGCTAAATACTATTGCATACTTCTCCAAAAAAAAAAATGGCAACAAACACCAACAAACTTCTATATTCATAGACAAACAGTTATTCATGCTATAAATTAAACGATACCTTTACAAAAATGCTACTACTCAGTCATGTATTCAGCTACAGTAAAGCTTTAATCAAGATAAAACCGTATATTGAAAGCTAACAAACAGCAGTAACATTTACAAGTGACAGCATATCTAAACACTTTGACACAAATACAAACGGAACCATTCAGAAACGTCATTTAAAAACCGTACTTGCAGAGTTTCTGCTTGACCCTCTTTCCACTGAAGCACATGTAACAACTAATGTTGAGGGGCGTGGCGTTTCCGGACGCTTCAGCGAATCACAATACACCGGGCCAGCTAACCAATCTGAGCCCTTTGCCTATTTAGGAGAGAGTGGTATCATAGAATCAGGAAGTCAACCCGGCCGTTCAAATGACAATGGAAACAGCGCTGTAGAATAAAGGTAAAATATATGAAATATACAGCGTTTTTTTAAATGAAGCATTAAAACATGTTAAACTGCTATGAAAACAAACTAAGAGTCCATTAATGAAACTAGGACAAAAACAAAGTCCAAACATAATGGAACTGTGACAGGTGACATTTTAAGATCATGACAAACATAAGATAAAAGTAATACAAAAGTGTAGACTTTAACTTAAAAAGTTAACTTCTTTACAGTCTGTGTAAAGTCAGTTCTAAGAATTATAATAACTACAGCGTATTAGCATCAGTGGCTCATCCGCTTAATTGCGAGTTACTGTCATTATCGTTACTACATCCTACATTTTTTCTATCTGCCTTTATCATGCAACCCTCTCACATGATTCTTTTGTTTATATGCATCAGTATGTTTGACTCATTAGACAAGTAAGTTGAGAGAGACAGCATCTTTCTCGTGAGTGAGCGTGGTTTCAGTGCAGACATCAGACACGCCCCCAGTGTTGCAGAGCAGAGAATACTGCTTATTTTTTCAAGATTTTGATAACTTATTTCATTTACTTGATGTTTTTTTTTTTTTTTTAATCATTCAAATTTGGCTGGGTGGTTAATAATAACACATTTTTCTGTGGTGTGACAAACTCAGAACACATATTTTAATATTGCTTTACACGGACTTTAAGATTTATGCAGTCATTTGTTGCTTTAAAGATGAAAAATGGGTTGATGCACAAATTGGGGATGCAACTTCAAATCTTTTTTTTTTTTAATATATTGACAACTAAAATCTAATATTCATACTGTACTGTACTGTACTGTTCTGTTCTATAGATAGAAATTAAAGGATGTTTTAAAGGGTTAGTTAAAAATTAAAATTATATCATTAATCATCGTAATGAAGCCTCGTTTACTGAAATCCCGTGACTTCGGCAGTTTGATACACGCTACGAACCACTGATTCGAAACAAAAGATTTGTAAAGCTTCAAAGCTTCAAAGCTTCATGAAGTAGTGTTTTAAAATCGCCTATCACTAGAAATTGTTGATGAAAGTCTTACGGGTGTGGAACGGCATGAGGATGAGTAATTAATGACAGAATTTTCATTTTTGGGTGAACTAACCCTTTAAAACATTCAACAATGATGCATTAGATTGACAGTAAATTTGACAGTAAAGACATTTATAATGTTACAAAAGATTTCTATTTCAAATAAATGCTGTTCTTTTGACCTTTCTAGTCATCAAAGAATCCTGAAATAAAGCATCATGGTTTAAACAAAAGTATTAAAGGGTTAGTTCACCCAAAAATTAAAATAATGTCATTTATTACTCACCCTCATGTCGTTCTACACCCATAAGATCTTCGTTCATCTTCGGAACACAAATTAAGATATTTTTGATTAAATCCGATGGCTCAGTGAGGCCTGCATTCAAAGCAATTACATTTCCTCTCTCAAGATCCATAAAGGTACTAAAAACATATTTAAAACAGTTCATGTGAGTACAGTGGTTCTACCTTAATATTATAAAGCGACGAGAATACTTTTTGTGCGCCAAAAACACAAAATAACGACTTTTCAACAATATAGTGATGGGCCGATTTCAAAACACTGCTTTGGAGCTTTACGAATCGAATCAGTGACTCGGATCTCCTATCAAAAGGCTAAACTGCTGAAATCACGTGACTTTGGCACTCCGAGTCACTGATTCGATTCGCAAAGCTCAGAAGCAGTGTTTTGAAATCAGCCCATCACTATGTTGAAAAGTCGTTATTTTGTTTGGTTTTTTTTATAATATTTACAATATTTGTGTGTCATATGGGTGTCATATAAAACAATTAACAAAATATTTTTGTGTGTGTGAGTCTACACATAGTAAGAGTTTGCATGAGCTATTTAAAGTCATTTTAACACGTTATATGACAGAAATGGCAACGGTTGTGTACGATGACCCAGATGGGTTCTAGTTTGTCTTATCTTTCGTCTCTTTTGAACTCCTACTCCGTTTTTTCTCTCTGTCCTTTTTTCTCTCAGAGCAAAGTGAACCTCTGAAAAATTAATTTGCGCTGTGCCGCAGTTTGGTGCAGGTATGCTAATTCTGTATAGGTGCACTAAAGTGTCTCACGCCTGGAGGGTGCACCTGCAGCTGAGCCGACTGCAGGTGTTAGATAAATCATTAGACAGTCTCAGAATCCCCTTGTTTTTAAAGCCCACGTGGAAAAATGCAAGTAACTAGCTCGTGACATTTTGGTAATTAGCCTCTTGACATAATTCAAAAGGAAAATGTTATCTGCTAATATGCTTATGACAGAGGTGCAAGCCTTGAAAGAGCACTTGAGTGGGTTCACACGCATTAGTGATTGAGTTAAATATATTAATGACATCACTCAGAGTCAATTAACAAAGCCTCTGAGGTTCATTCATACATGTCATTCTTTGCTTTACAAAAACATGAATTAAAATGCAGCCACTATTGTTATACAGATATTGTGATTCTCTCTTTGTCTATAATGTCAATAATGAGTTTGAATAGCAAGAATATTCTCGACTGCAAACCTCACCGAAGATACAGTTTCGGCCGGTCTGTTTCAGGCGAATGCATTATGACTATTGTTCCAGGCGAATGCATTATAATCACCGAACAGATCAGATCGTTCTAATTACATTTAACATCCAGCTATTTCCAAGAGACATTTGCACTAATGTAAGAAAAGTATGCAAGCGGATTTGTAGGGCCATTTGGATAATGTTCACCATGTCTAAAACTTGCTTACATCTGTCTAGCTAAAAAGCAAAATTTATATGTTCATTTTGGGGCATTGGCTTTTAAGACCATCACAAGCAATTTCTACAATTAAAAATAACTTTACTATATAGAGACATAAGTAAATCAACAAAAGTCACAACAGCAATGCCCAATATACAGTGAATCTGGAAAGTATTCACAGCGCTTCAGTTTTTCCACTTTTTGTTATGTTACAGCCTTATTCCTACAAACAATACACCATAATGACAATGTGAAAGAAGTTTGTTTAAAATCTTTGCAAATTTATTTAAAAAAAAAAAAAAAAAAAAAAATTTTATAAATCACATGTATGTAAGTATTCACAGCCTTTGCTCAATACTTAGTTGAAGCACCTTTATAGCCTCAAGTCTTTTTGAGTATGATGCTACAAGCTTGGCACACCTATTTTTGGGCAGTTTCTCCCATTATTCTTTGCAGGACCTTTCAAGCTCCATCAGGTTGGATGGGGAGCGTCGGTGCACAGCCATTTTCAGATCTCTCAAATGATGTTCAATCGGGTTCAAGTCTGGGCTCTGGCTGGGCCACTCAAGGACATTCACAGAGTTGTCCCATAGCCACTCCTTTGTTATCTTGGCTGTGTGCTTAGGGTTGTTGTCCTGTTAGAAGATGAACCTTCAGCCCAATCTGAAGTCCAGAGCGCTCTGTAGCAGGTTTTCATCAAGGATGTCTCTGTACATTGCTGTATTCATCTTTCCCTCGGTCCTGACTAGTCTCCCAGTTCCTGCCACTGAAAAACCATCCCCACAGCATGATTCTGCCACCACCATGCTTCACTGTAGGGATGGTATTGGCCAGGTGATGAGCGGTGCCTGGTTTCCTTTGTTTCATCAGACCAGAGAATTTTGTTTCTCATGGTCTGAGAGTCCTCCAGGCAGGCTGTCATGTGCCTTTTACTGAGGAGTGGCTTCCGTCTGGCCACTCTACCATACAGGCCTGATTGGTGGAGTGCTGCAGAGATGGTTGTTCTTTTGGAAGGTTCTCCTCTCTCCACAGAGAAACGCTGGAGCTCTGTCACAGTGACCATCGGGTTCTTTGTCACCTCCCTGACTAAGGCCCTTCTCCCCCGATCTCTCAGTTTGGCCGAGCGGCCCGCTCTAGGAAGTGTCTTGGTGGTTCCAAACTTCTTCCATTTATGGATGATGGAGGCCACTGTGCTCAATGGGACCTTCAATGCTGCAGAAATTTTTCTGTACCCTTCCCCAGATCTGTGCCTCGATACAATCTTGTCTCGGAGGTCTACAGACAATTCCTTGGACTTCATGGCTTGGTTTGTTAACTGTGGGACCTTATATAGACAGGTGTGTGCCTTTCCAAATAATGTCCACAGGTGAACTACAATCAAGTGATAGAAACATCTCAAGGATGATCAGTGGAAACAGGATGCACCTGAGCTCAATTTTGAGTGTCATGGCAAAGGCTGTGAATACTTATGTACATGTGATTTTTTTTGCTTTCTTATTTTTAATAAATTTGCAAAGATTTCAAACAAACTTCTTTCATGTTGTCATAATGGGGTATTGTAGAATTTTGAGGAAAATAATGCATTTAATCCATTTTGGAATAAGACTGTAACATAACAAAATGTGGAAAAAGTGAAGCGCTGTGAATACTTTCCGGATGCACTGTATCACCAAAAATCAAATGCATGAAAACACATACACTAACACTAATTAGCGCTTAGGATTTATGAGTTATTTAAGACCTGTGGTGCAATTTAAAGACATTTTTATGTTTTGTGTTAAACATGAATTACATCCAGTCGTACCTAAAATGTACATTTTAAAGCCACTGTGTGCTTAAAAAAAAAAAAAAAAAAATGGAAATTGTGACCAGTTTGCTAACATTTGTTGTAATCCTCATGTATCAATTTAGAATTTTAAAGAACATAACAGTTTTAAAATTCACTTTTACTTGGGTATCTTTATCCCCTTCTCCTTAGACCAATTATACAATACAATTTATAAGAAAGTAATTAAAAATATAAGTAAGGTCTGAATCACTGATCGCTTCCTCTTTCTCTGATTGGCCATGTTGAACCTATCCGTATGAATGTTCTGCTGAGATTTGTTCCAGAAGTTCCAAAATCTATTTGATTTTCTGAATAAAATTATATCTAAATAAAAAAAATCACTTATGAGGTTGTGACTTCTTGTTATTTATGTTGTATGCCATTATTTTTCAGGTATTTCTTGAAAAGCTTTGTAGGACTGAAAGAGCTTTATTCACCTTTAGAGCAAAAAAAAAAAACGAGATGCTAGTACAAGTGGCAATTAGAATGATGTTTCATGTTTTCATGGCTCTGATAATGTGTTTTCACACGTGGGTTGTGTTTGAAAACGAAATGATAGGAAATAATAATCCACATTGAAGTTACCGAGGGAGATAATGTGGTTTATCTCTAGCACATGCAATTGCACAGGTCATTCGATAGTGTATTCTGTGTTGCCCACAGTAAATAATAGCTCTTGTATGCCCCACTTGCTGGCCCCTCGGAGCCACTTTGCACACATAATTATGTAATCATGCTCATCTTGCCTGCTGAAAGCCTGAGATAGATCTGACAATTGGAGGCATTCAGGCTTTTGACAACCGCACCATAATCACCCATCTGATTCTTTCCCAGCTCCTCCGTTTCGATAAACATCAATCCCAAACATACAGCCATGACAAACAATCAGGGACTTTCATCAGATCAAAACGCAGCACAAAGCCACAACACAATTTTGTGGTATTTCAAATCTAAAAACAGAACCTGACCTTAATCTATTAAACATTTAGGATTAATGGTTGCAAAATGGACCTAATTCATTCATAAAAAGACATTTATTGCAATTTCTTTGAGGCATGAAATTCATGGTCCACTGAATTTAATAGATGTAAATGATGGATTATAATTTGCAGTAATCCATTACCACATGATTGCCTTTTTTTCTTCAACAATTTGCAGTGAGTCACATTGTTTCTTAGTAAGTTTTCTCTGTCGAGTGAAATCACAATCAATTATGGTCAGAACATATAATCAAAAGATTTCAAACAAAAATAACATAATGCTCACTTTTGCTCAAAGCGCACCAATGTTTCTAGATGGAGGCTAACAGAAATGAACACACAGATGAGATTTTGCCACTATAGCTTTACGTCCTGACACAAAAAGGGGTCAGTTTCTTGGACACAGATTAAGTGCCCAAGCAGCCAGGTTAAATTGCATTTGTCATTGGTGGTTTTTCATTGAAAATCCTGATGGTCTTGGATTGGGCTTATATTGTGCCATTGAAATCAATCCAATAGGTAATACAGAGCAGCAGTCAGCAGTATCTATCTGAAAGATGATAAAATATACTAATGTCATGACAACTCTTGGAGTGTTTGGCATGGTAATGGGTATGACAATGTTGATATGTTTGGTCTTGGTGGAACTGATCTGCGTACGCTGCTGCTGCTATTATTACTGCTACTGTTGGTTATTGCTGCTGCTGCTGCAGAGCAAGTACGGGACTTGCTACTGTCAATACATACACGACACGCTGCTGTGAGCAAGTAAGACATGCTGCTGCTGTACAATATAGCATACATGAATTACCTGTAGCAGATCTATACAGGTGGAGCTGGGGAAGGTGGAGGGTTTCTGAAAGCTTGCTGCACTGCTAAGGCAAATGCTACCCATGTATTTGAAGGTTGAGCTCATTGGCTACTGACACAGCAGGAACCAATCAGCTGTGTCCTATAGATAATGATGTGATTACGAGCAGGTTGAGTTAAAGGACCTCTTAGCCTGCGCCATCTAGAGTTTAATGACAGAACTTTGTATTTATGTAAAGGGCATCCTTAAACAAAATAGAGGAAGATCACAAGCTGGGCTCAACAATAGGGATTTTTTCGACTGTAACTTATTTTTTAACGTGCCAGCATTGTTTTTTTTAAAATTGCATTTTTTTAAAAAAAAAGAGATTTTTTTAGCAGAATGTCTAATATATACTGTTAAAAAGTTTGGGTTTGGTTTGATTTCTTAAAATAGTTTTTAAAGTTGCCTCTTATGCTCATCAAGGCTGCATTTATTTGATCAGAAATACAGTAAAAACAGTAATATTATTATCAATGTTGAAAACAGTTATACTGCTTAATAATAAATACATTTAAATTGACTGAAAAAAAAAAATACAATAAAAAACATTAGATATATTCTCAAATTTGAAAAGCTATAATGTAACTCCATGAGAGCTATAAATACCTACACAGACTTCTGATGAAAAATGATGGCATATGGTGCAAAACATTACTGATTTGTTTATCATTTTCAACTCATTCTAACTGAGGCATCCAAGACTCTCAACAACTAATTCATGCAGTTCAACAAAACATCATCTGTTTCAACCAGCCAGTTAACTTTGCCTGGTATATTTAAATCAGCAAAATTTGCAAATGTTCAAAAGATGTAGTGACAACTGAACACCGATTAACTAGACCGAAACTTTCTTAAACTGGCCCCGGGCTGCAGGACATCCTTATTATTGACCCCTGACCAGACAGATCTGGTCACCATCTCGTGAGACAGGATCACATCCATCATAGACATCTTAGGTAATATCCAACAATCCTTGGAACTTCAATGGTGCACATTATTATACTACTTCTTGTTTAAATTAGCAGCTACAAAAGGCCATTATTACTTTGAAAGTAAAATCAAGCATGAAAGTTGTGCTTGTTTTCTAATATTCCCCACACACTGCAGTTACCTGCAATTAACATTTATCTAAATATTCATCTAAAAATTATAGTATCACTTTAGAAAGGCTAAAAACGAAATGTAAAAAAAAAAAAGAAAAAAAGTGAAATTTTGGTTTTAACAAAAAAAGGGAAATGAACCATTTAAACCAATTGCTCTAAATTGCCACCTTTGTCACAAAATACTTCTAATTTCTCTTAATACCTAATCAAACAGTCTAGTGTGCAACTCGTTCCATTTCATGACCATCACTAATAACTGTTTGAATCATGTACACTGGCAGGTATAATTACAGACCAACTGCAACACACTGTGAATAGCAGGATTCATTTGATTATAAAATATACCATTTCATTTTCAATAGGTCTCCATGGCTCTCCCTCCAATGGAAATTGCTTTGGGCTTTCAATTCAAACACACATACGGGCCCGACACTGACATAAACACAAGAGATTAAACTCAGAAAATCTGCATAAACATTTCTTTTCTTGTCTACTGCCCGCCTTCGACAAACATTTGAATAAAATCAATTGTTCCACCTCACCAACTTCAAGGTTTCCCCACCATGCTAAATGAGTCAATATAACAATCAATCTTGTGTTTAACTGACATTTACTTCACAGAAAAATATAAAGGCATAAACATAGAGCCGTCTGTCTGTCTGACAGCACCCCAGTCTCTTTTTTTGTCCTTGCCAAACGGGAAGTAAACAGGTTCTAGCATCAGAAAAATGGGAAAACACATCAGCATCAGTGCTGCAGATTACTATTCCACAGGTGTGAATGCCGAGGAGTGAGACTCACAAAGGAGAAGTCAGAAGTATAGCTTCACAAACAAATAAATAATAAAAACATTGTATGAAAAATACAGGCGCTTTCTGGACAGTTTTAGATCACAATTTCTTATCTCAAACAGAATGCCTTAAGCAAATAAATGATTCTACGGTGAATCAAAGCTAAAACTGAATGTCTAAATCATTCATTCAAGCACTCATTTGCTGATATCACAAACATAAAATGGCATGTGCTTTCATATTAATCTGGGAAAGTTTGTGACACTCACTGCAGCAGTTTGACACAAGGCATGCTGAGATGAGCCAAACCCCATCTTGTATTAAAAATGCAGGATATAAATTATAAATGTTGCAAGTCTTGGTTTGAAAATGGCGCTGCAAAGGCCAGACAGATAATTAGTCTTCCATTCGTTATGCCTGGAGGACAGATAAGGAGTCCTTTTGTATTGTCCCATATTAGACTTTAGTTGTTAAAACTATGTCCAAGGAGAGAAAAACCAACTAAATCATATCCAGTGGGTTCAGCTGTCTCTCAGTGATAAAGCTACTACTGTTTTTGCACAAACAAATGCTGAATAAATGTTTTCCTTCTTCGATAATGAAAATGTCTCAGGTCTCAGGGACAGGTGAACCTCGAGTAAACATGCTGAACATAGTGAGCACGGTGACACGGTTTCTAACTTATCTAATCAGTCATATTTCCGCAGTTGTATTAGTTGGTTTATGACTTTGTCATTTTGCGAGTGTGCCGCAGATGATAGATGAGTATAGCTAAACGTATTTTTAGACCTGTGGTCTCTCCACATCAAAAATGAAGTCTATTTTGAACACACGCACGGTCGCAGCTGTGGTTGGACATGAAACAGCCAAAACCGATTGAGGGCTGAATTGGACTGACAGTTGAAAGAAAAAATCCGGCTCTAGTGAAGATTCCAGATCACAAAATCTGACGCGTGTCTTAGGCACACATCACGTCTTCCTCAGTTCAAAGTGGACCCCTGGTGATTGAATTTTTTCAAAGATCAAGAGGTGTCTTTACTTGCATGAATATGACCATGCCTGTTCATACAGTATAAAGTTGATTTTTTATTTAAACGTAGCAATCAAAAGAATGTAGTTCAGATACTAAATCAACTTATCATTAACCAAGGGAGGTGCTGTTTCTTTGGTTTCAGCTCAAATAGGTGACCCAAGGAGGTGTATATCGAAGCCACTCGAAGGCAAAAGCCTGCAAGGTTAGCAAAAAAATAAAAATAAAAAGTGTAACGCCTGCTAATGCTGTGGTATGCAGGGAAGGAGACCAGAGGCCATTTTTAATAATGGATGTCAATGGAGGAGAGGCTTCACTGACTGCATTAAATAAAGTACTTTTGTGGGAAAATGGCTTATCATTTAATGAATCTACAGCCTATTGGCTAATCTTCAACATGTTTGCTCTTAAACATTAGTTTTGGATTGATCTATTTTTAGAGTTTACGCTGGGGGGGAGAAAATGCTGTTTTATAAGAGAAGTCACGGACAGTTGCGTGACAGGTATGATTCAGTTTACGGCACTTCTCATTTATTTCTGTGGTATCTTCAAACAGTGATTGACTGTCGGACAACTATGAACACAATTCAATGACGTCAAGGTTGTAATGTAATTGGTTATTAAGGCACACGTGATCCAAGTTGGCCGTTATGCTTTCTCCAATGGTAGAGCAACTGACCCTCTGTAAAATTTCTCATTTTAGACTTCTAATTCTAATGTTGCATTCCCTTAATGTTCCTAGGCAAAGTGAAAAGTTTTTGGGTCGTAACACCAGTGTTTTGTTTTTGCTCTCTCCTCTGCGCCTCCACGTTCGTCTTTGCGTCAGGTGAAAGGTTGCTCTTCCGTCTTCAGCCGGAAGCTAGTTATTTGAATTTATGAAGTTTTAAATATGGATATTTTTCTTACAAAAACACATCCCTTTGCTTCAGAAGGCCTTTATTAACCCTCTGGAGTCGTATGGATTACTTTGTTTATGGATGGTTGCATTTTTTTTTAAATGTGGTCACCCAGTCACAACAATTATAAACCTTGTGTCACAGTTCCCGTCAGTTTTGGACTCCATCTCCCATAATCCTCCCTGGCCCACACCTGCACTCACTCCACCACTCAGTAATCACCCACACCTGCAAGCCATCCACTCATCACCACAGCAATACTTAAGCGCATCACTCACCTTCCTCAGTGGTACGTTCTCGTTTGTATAGGACTCAGTTGCTTTCCTCGTAGTTCTCCGAAAATACTTACTGGCTCCACTCCTGTGTGTTTCCCTCATCCTCCTGTGGCTTCGTCTGTGTGTGTGTCTCATTATTACCAGCATTTCTCCATCCAGCTCTACAACCTGCTTCATTCCACGATCTCCACTCCTACAAAGCCAAGGACAGTTTCAGTATTCATATTATCATCTGTGAAAGACTCATTCTGCTATCCACTTACCTGCACTACTGTTATAATCTGCTGTGTGTTCAATAAATTACCACCTACTTGCATTCCCGTTGTCTTTGACTCCTCTGTCCGTAACACCTTGGAGGACTTATTTAAGATATTTTTTAAATATATCTCCGATTGTGTTTGTCTGAAAGAAGATAGTCATATACATCAATGGCTTGAGGGTGAGTAAATCATGGGATAGTTTTCATTTTTGGGTAAATTATCCCTTTAACCCCGACAGGGTGTTCAGGAGGACTTGGAGCACTTACTACACACCTACTCATTAAATAAATAAATATACCTGCATATATATATATATAATTAGTTGAAATTATGCTAGGCTATAATTTCACCCCTTTATTTATTTATTTATTTATTCAATTTCTTTAAAATGTAGGCTTGCAACACAATCATCCTAGCAACAAGACAAACACTTCAATAAAATTACAGTAAACTAATACTGATAGCCTTATACGCAGATCGATTTTCAATATAATTGATAACTGGTCTAATATCCATGAACAACAATGAATATTAACCTTTCAGAAGCGAGTGTTTCTAAATATATATTATGTGTGTGTGGCAATTCTTACGTAGAATCTTATGTTTGGAATATTGTGCTATTTATAATAAATTATTTATAATAAATTTATAATTCATGTGCCCTTGTAATCTTTCATCAAAATAACTTCCCCTCCCTCTTGCAGCAACATCTTTTCTCTGATGATGTGTTTACTGGCATGAGGGCGGGACAACCTGTCACTCACATGAAATCACATAGCAAACCACAATGATCCAATCAAGTCCTGATGGAAAAAATCAAGTCCTGCCCTACAATTTTTCTTGTTCTAGTAGCCATTCTTCATACGTGTCACAGGGAAAAAGAGACTATCTCAACTTCAGTTTAATGCCGGCTTTAAAACAGAATTGTTTCAACAGAATACACCCTAATTTACTGCCAGATGGTGTAGTTACACTATCTACCAGCAGGGGCAATGTTAACCAGCTAAACCTTGACCCCTTGAATGCAAATAATATTTTACATAAGGCCAAAACGTGGCTGCAGCTGTCAAACTGGCCAATTAATAATAGCACACTTAGTTGTTTTTAAGATGAAACAAAAAACCCATAGTTGTTCTCAGCTTTCTGATCATATTGTTAACTGGTTTCAGAGGTCTTTTAAAGCCTAATTATATTCAAATTGACATGTTCTTACCTGGAGGGTCATGTAAGGTCCTTCATCAGTTCCAGTAATTGAATATTAAAAATCGGTCTTCATTAAAAAAAAAAAAAAAAAAAAAACAGCCAGAGCTTATGACCATTAAAAACAGCTAATTAATGTTAATGCCCTAAACATAAGGAGAAGTCTTCCCCCTCAAGCCATTCATTTGGGAGGGTCAGGAAGTTATTCATAATGAAACAGTTGCATCACACTGAAAAGACAAAGACAAAAGATGAATATTTTACTGCTATTACTAATATAAGACATTTTGTCTCTCTCAAAAAGAAAGCAGCTCTGTAAATGAGAATGAATGCCCCCTGTAAGACCATTTTTTATGATAGGATAACCTCTTAACTTTGGATTAAAACAGGACAAAGTAATTATTAGCTACAACACTAACTAACACACTACAGTATGTGCATTTTTTTTATAGTCATTGATTCTCTTGTCATTTTCAATGGGTAAAGAAATGCAAATATAATGCTTAGAGCAGATGTTATTTTTGCAATTTTCTGAAAATAAGTGAAAGACGTATTATATTACAGATAACAATTAAAATAACTTGTAACTTGATATTAGGGTGGTTTGTCACTGCATTTCATTCATTTTTAAATTCAGTGTGACTCAGTTGGTGTTAGTTTCTTCCCCAGAGCCTCTCTGTCTAATGACAAGGTGGGAACCAAACTGGGGTGACACTGCTGAACACAGTTTTTTATTATTTGTAGGTGTTTGTGATTAAATGCATTTATAAAACAATTGAACTCACCATTTTCCTGAAACAGCTCAGATGTGGAGAAGATCTCAAATGGACTGTATGACTCATATTAAAAGATTTTCTTTGTGAAAAACTGGTTTAAATCAAACTCAGTTATCTGTCAATAAGTCACTAATATGAAAAATTTCCATGCATATTTGTCCAATAGGCTACATGTATATCGGTTATACCTACAATTTGGTACCTTTTGAGCTTTGAAACTTTTGAAAAATAAAATAAGTCTCCCTTTCTCTTTGTATATTTAAAGTGTCTTTGTTTCATAAAATGGACATTTTAAAACGTTGTACAATGCCAAACCACATATTTACAGAAATAATAATGTTTTTTAAAAAGAAGTCTCTTATGCTCACCAAGGCTGCATTTATTTGATAAAAAATTCTGTCAAAATATTTAATAAATAAAATATTGTGAAATATTATTACAATTTAAAATAACTGTTTTTAAATGTTAATTCCTGTGATGTCAAAGTGGTGCTCAAGAAACATATTAATATATTAATATTATTATCAATTTTGAATATTTTTTTGGAAACCATGATTTATTTTTCAGAAGTAGAAAGTTCAAAAGAACAGCACTCACTTGAAATAGAAATCTTTTCTAACATTATTCATATTTGAAATAGAAATCTTTTCTAACATTATTCATATCTTTACTGTCACTTTTGATCAATTAAATGTGTCCTTGCTGAATAAAAGTATTAATTTCTTAAAAAAGAGACTTACTGATCTTTGAACATTTGAGTGTATAGGCCAATATAGTCTATATATCTACAGAGTCTACACACAAACACACACACACACACACACACACACAAATATATTATATATATGGGCAATATCAGTAGCTGTACGATATGGCTGTATATCAGCATGGTTGTGATTCGGCCTTAGGCAATTGATGGCACAAGTGTGTAAATAAATAAAAACAACAACGGAGTGTCTTTATAAACCCTCTTTTGTGAGGAACTACTTCCTTCCGCCACGGATTAAAATCTCGAATTGACAGTTTAACAGTTGAGCCCAAGCCTCCTTTACTAATTCTAAACCGTCACTTTAGAACTAGTAACGAAGGAACTTTGAGTCGCTTTATTGAAACTCATTGTAATATTATTATATTATATTATATTATATTATATTAGTATTACGAGAGAGAGATCTCCTGAGCGAGTGTTGTTACCTGCATCTAGCTGATATTCTTCAGGTCAATCTTATACTTATAATCACAAAATCAGTTTGAATGTCCGCTGAGGACATCTTTTGCGATATCTTTGGTTTTTTTTAACATTTAAGACATTCTCATGACAGCGCTAGTCAATGCATTTGTCAGTTGCGTCTCGTAAGATGTTTAAAGTAAACAACGTCCTTGTTTCCTTGTTTCAGTCCATTTCAATATTTAAAGTTTTGCGACTGACTGACTCACTCATCAAGACAGTCTTTGCCACCATCTCATGGTGTATTAATGTAACTTTCACTGAAGTCGAAATCACTAATGGACTCTTTCTCAATATATGGCATGTTATTTATAAATAATATTATTTATTGAACAATAATATTTAAATGAACAACAATAGCCATTATAACAGTATAAGAAGTGAAATAGGAAATAAACACAAGCAAACAGTTCCGTCAAACGTATAAGCAGCACTCTAGTTAGTACAGGATTTATGTAAATATAAAGTTATGAAACTTAATATAGCCCTTAAGCCAAATCTATTAGCTCTGAAACAAGTAATAGATTGATAAGACCAAAGATTGCCTGTTTGATATACCCAAAACGAATTATACCTCATGTTTAAACACTATCTACATAATAGCTAGCGGCAAATTCCCGAAGGACCGGCCAAGACGAAGCTGTTCTCTGCAGGTACATGAGCGCTGAACGGTCGCTGACAGACTGCAAATAGTTTACATATTTTCAAATAGTTTACATGTTTACATATTAATCGCATATCTGAGGTCTAAACAACTATATTCTCACCTAAAAAAGCCTTTAAACTACATTCCATTACAAAATAACAGCAGCATCTCTAAAAATATGGTGGATTTGCTCATCTGCCATGACACTCGCTGTGAGAACACTGACAGCGGAGTGATTCAAACAGTGAAACGGTTCCCTTGGCGATATTGGTAGAATATTGCATGGCTAGAAAGACCTCTCAGCCAATCAGATTTGAGAACCAGAAAGAACGGTTGTATAAACTTTTAGGCTATTCTGAGATTTTCAAAAAAACATCACTTTTATTTTACATCCCACAGTTTTATTTATAAGCTAGTTTCCTCATGGGGACCAAAAGTATCCCCACAAGGACATGGATTTTTGGGACTTTCTATAGACATAGGCTAATGATTTTTGTAATATCATTATGTCTATGGAAAGTTCCCATAAAACATGAAAACCCAATGCGTGTTTGTGTGTGACCCTGGTAAACCTTACATTTTGGGGACAAAATGTCCCAAAAAAATGTCCCCACAAAGATCCTTGTCCTTGTGTGGACATTTTTGGTCTCCATGATAAAAACAGCTTATAAATCACATTGTGTGATGAAAAATAAAAATGTCTATGGAATGCCCGCATAAAACATGAATACCCAACGTGTGTGTAAGACGAATTGAAGAACAGTTTTCTAATGACTCATTGAAACAGTTCTGATTTTCAGAACTGATATGCTAGAATCATTCGAACTTTCCAAAGCTGCTGATTAAACAGCAGCGTGTCAAAAGTTACCACAGCCTCGGGCTTCACCCTAAGAGGGCGTCACTGGGGGCGGAACGGGGGCGGGGCTTCGCGCCCAACTCTCCAGTGTGGATTCGCACTATCTCCACTGCTCGTCCAGACTCCAGACTTCACCTTCGCGCTCCGCACAGAACAACCCGCCTGATCCTTTCAACGCACTCAACCAGCGCCTTCTCTCGTTACTATCCAACAACTTCAGACGTGCATATCTCTGATATTCTCTTCGGACTGTATAGACGAGAGCCGGGGTTTTCTCTAAGGATGCAATCAGTTATCTACCTTTTCGGTGCCTTCATAGCAGTCCTTGTGTTTCCTCCAGGTATGTCAGTCAATTTATCATGAAAATTTTATAATCTCCTTCTCCCATTCTTTCATGTAACATCGCTGCCGTAATCGGAGACTTTTGTTGAACCGGTTCGTTCCTATAGTGACCATTCTACATTTTTAACTTCCTTATGTCAACATCAACAAGTGTTTATAATAGCCGTTGCCGCAGTTCGTTGGCAATCATTGCCATGTCATGTGTTAGACTTCTCATTTCTCCCACGTTAAGAACAAGAGGTCAGCTCTCCACCTGAAGAAGATTAAGCCGTCTGTGCGGACATTCACATTCATTCATTTTTATCACCAGCAGTAGGAGACTGTGATAAAGCTTTCAAACTTAAAGGTTTCTCAGTACAGAACAGTGAATACGAAGTGTTTCAAAGTTTAGACCGATGACTTGGCATGCGAGGAATATTGTTGATACTACGTGTTTATGTCTCTGTATCACACGCAGAAACATATAGAGCACTGAATACTGTGACATCACACCTGCGCGTGTTTCTGAAATCCCCATAGCTCTATTGTATGCGTCAGTCCCAAACAGAAAGTAAACACGGACCTTAAAGGGACAGTTTGCCCTAAACTGAAAGTCATTTCACCCATGAACATTTTCAAAAAATACCCTGGTCGGTCGTTTCCAGGACAATGAATGGTGCCCGATTCAGCCGCGAAACGTCAAAAAAGAACTTAAACCTCATAAAAGTAGTCCACACTGCTCGTGTGCGATGTAGCCTACAATAGGTTTGTGTGAGGAACAAACCGAAAAGAACTGTTGTTATTGAGTCAGTGAGAACTGGATCAATTTGATTGATGGACGAATCATTCAGATGGGGTTTTGTGAATTAGATCACTTGTCTGATTCATTGAGAAGATCTATAATAACACTTATTTTTTTGGCCTGTTTCTCACAAAAAGCTATTGTATGTCGCCAGAGGACTATATGTTGTCTTTGGACTACTTTTATGGTGATTTTGGGGCATGTTTGAAGCTTTATCGCTCCAGTACGGTACCTATTCTTTCTAATCGCATAGAAAAAATCGCAGGACATCCTTCATTCAGCCTGTTTTTTTTGTTTTGTTTTGTTTGTTTTTTTGCAAATGAAAGAAAATCATACGGATTTTTGAATATGATACATCATTTTAACAGTGTAATGCACTATCCTTTTAATAAGCGACTGCATTATTTTGGATCGTGCATGGCTGTTGTTCTGTGTGCTCAAATTATTAGAAGTTAATCAGTAGCCTAAATAAAGTCTAGGGGATTTTGAGACGCGCGCGAACAGCGCTGACCGGCTTGAATCTTCTTTGAGCGCGTGTGCGCTATGTGTGTGCGCGCGCTATGTGAGAGAGAGAAAGAAAGCGAGCGCGTGCGTGCTCACGAGAGGTTGCGGAGGTGGAGTGCGGTGTTACAAATTCAGTCATTTGACTGGTGTATGGTTTTGACAGTGTCAAATACTTGTTTGCTCATCAAAATTTATCTGATATGTCTTTATTCTTCTTCATATAGGCTACTAAGCTATGTTAAGGCGGTAAAGTGATTGATTACTTTGAGGTACTGGCTGCTGTACCTCAAAGTCTTTTTAAAATGTTTTTCTCGAATAATGGCCCACTAAAGATGCGTGCTCCTATCTATCTATCTATCTATCTATCTATCTATCTGATAGAGAGAGATATGGAGAAATAAGGCTTTATTATTTATCTATTTATTTATTTGGCTCCTATATGGGTAGTCTTCACATTCGTTGATTAAATGATTATTACACACCCATCTTTTTCAAAACGAATGTTTCTAATAAGTAACTAGATTAGAACGTTTGGGTGTGCAGTTCACATTGTAGAACAAAACGTCAGAGTATCGTCAAGTTATGTTTACTAAAGGCTTTATTTTACTCATAAATTGAAAACCCCCATTATAAAACCCCATAGGAAAATATTGAGGGAACCAGCAGTGAATTCTGGGTTTTGACATTATCTCTGCACCACTCTATTTGTGAACTACTCATATTTTGTCTAAAAATATTTTTTTTTACTATATTAGGTATGTAACAATGTGCCATGTATAGTCCATAATGGGAAATTTGTTAAAATCAAATCAAATGTGTTCAGCATGAAATTAAGGAAGCTCAGTCACACAGCAGGAAAATGAACATCATGTGACATTTTCCAAAAATAACACTTGTTTGTCAGCCTGTTTACAGAACTTAATTTCATTTTATTGTGTGACAAAGAATATGTTGTTGATTATAAAGAATGCACTGAACTGCACTGGAAATTCATTGGAAAATACAGTTTGAGTGAAGATTCTGTTCAGGCTATTGTTTTGGGATCCTGTGCTATATGTGATGGGTGTGGTTCATGTTCTTCCCTGAGGAACCAAGTACCCCCCCCCCCCCCCCCCCCCCCCCCACACACACACACAAACACAGACATTGCTTTAAGCCACGTAGGCGGTTTCTAAGAGTTCTCCACTACCCCAACCTACCCCAAACAAACACACACACACACACACACACACACACACAACCCATAGCCTTTACTCAAAGGGTATTTGCTGTTATGACCCTCTGGCTCTTTTTGGTTGTGTGTTGGAAAGGTCAGTTTCTATGAAGTGCTGTCAGCAGGAGACTGATCACTTATATGCAAACAGGTAAAGAAAAGCACCTCTGCTGTCTTTGTGAGCTCAGTCATTGGATCATATGCTCTAGATGTATTTTATAGCAAAAAACTGTTCTATAAAGCCTACTGAATACATTATTTAATTTGTCGATTAAATAACCTAGCTGATGAAACTATTCCTTATTCTGATTAAGAAGAATTTTTACTCTCATCTGAAAGCTGAATGATTAAAGCACTGATGAATATGGACTAGATTTAATAGCATGCATGAAAATATTTAATAAATCATCATAATATTTTAAATAAAAGAGTTTATTTAAGGTGAATTTGTAAAAATGCACTCTTGGAAATTTCCTGTTAGGTTACACCAGGATTACGTCTATGTTTACACATCAGTGATGTCACTCTGAATGACGTTTGACCATGAGGAGGAACTGGAACTCTCTTTGTTTAGCACGAGAGATGGAAAAACCTAATTACATTAAGACTGACGCTAAACCGCATCTACACCAGGAAATCCCTCATCTGATCATTTAAGCATTCACGCGAAAGATTCATGCCATCGTGGCCTGATGGGGGAATATTTTGTCATTGTTTATTGGCAGGCAAGGGCTTGAGCTGATTAATGTCAGTTCCACTTAGATATCAAACAGGAAAACGCATGTAGTGAAAAGAGAATTCTAATTCATATTTGCATATTCATTTAGTTCAAGCCTAACTATGGCACTGCTTTCAGGAACAGCCAATGGGAGCATATGGTGAAAGCTAATTTTATAGCTTTAGGGCTTTGTTTGTCTCAAATGGTGGGAAGAGGAGGAAAAAAAATGGCATAGGCTAAGTGAACAGTGTTTTATGCTAAAATGATTGTGGGTATTATGCTGAAATTATTGGATTTAGGTTTGGAGGAGACAGGCAGTTAAGGTTTCCGAATGTGCTTTTGACCAAACATTTAAATGGTTTGAAGTGCTGAGGCCATTATGTCATCATTTATTCATATTTAAATTCCCTCCCGACCGCTCGCATACATGTATGCTCCATCGCAGGCTTTTACAGTAAATTACTCAAGTCGTGTTGGACCAAGCATCTGCTGTCCCATAAACACATGCACACACACACATATACATTATCCCTCCTTGTGAGTCTTTCTTGTCCATCAAATGCACTCCCCATTTGCTAATGGATTAATTGAAGCATTGCGAAGAAGGAAGACCTGCTGTCTGCACCGCCCAAAATGGCCTCCTGAGACTACACTCAGTCTTATCTACTCATCTGGTCCCACACCCCTCCCTTTTGCCACATAATCAAAGGGAATACTTACATTAGGTTTGTGTACGTAGTCTGACGGACTGTTAAAACGCCTTTTACCAAGATTGCTGGTTGATAAAAGCCAGTTGGTGGTCTTAAGTGCTGCGTCGAGGGAATATTGTTCTCTTTCTTTAATACTGTTATGCATATAATCAGTGTAGCGATGCACAGCAGGGAGACACAAGTGCGAAGCTTCTGAGATAAGCTTTAAATGAGAGCGCTAACTTTTGCGTGCTGTACACAATAACGTAATTTTCACAGCAGCATTCTCATCTACACCAAATATGCAAGTAGCAACAACATTTAATTCAAGTTCTCCTGGTGGCTGTCCTGCTTTTCACCAAGAAAAATCCAAGGCTGCGTGTTTTCAGATCAATATCCGTCATAGAACAACTCGCATACAAGACTTTTGGCTCGCAATCAGAATGCGGAAAGCTGATTAAATGTGCCGATTGGACTAGTTTATCTGCATTTATTTATTAATATTAATGATTCTTGCAGACTTCAGCGTCTGGCAGCCTGAGAGGATGCAAGTCAGAACATTAATGACTGGCAAACAGATCATCTTGAGTTTAATGGGATTGTTTAAAGAGCCATAACTGACTCTTTTGGGCCACTCTTGCTCATTTATGGGCGGGTGGTATAAATATATTGATGTGGCAGTCAATGAAAGGGTCCGGGCATGGCTATCGATCAGACAAGCATCCAATTATTTCTACACAATGTGTTTTTTAACATGCGCTCTTTGGCGGTAACTCAAGAGTGTGGTTAGTCGGTCCACGACGAGGCCACCCCGGTCTGTTCAATATAGTTTTAGCAGCAATTAGGTGGCAGTTGGAATGTTATTTATAAGTTTGCTTATAGTGCAAGAGTCATAAGTCACCCTTTCTATGGGGTTGTCGTATCGATCAGTTTAGAGATCACAGTGTAGAGCCAATTTGAGTGTGTTTAGTGCTTGTGCTTATGAAATGTACATGGCGTTTTGATCCGAGACACTTTAAGCCATATGTTTTGAGGTCGATAATACCCCCCAGAAAAGGATTTACATACATCAGGTTGCTCGTTCACTTGTAGTGGTTAATGGTGGTCCGGCGGATATTATTTCATCAATGTCAAATGTTTGTCCTGGCATTTAGATCCATCTACAAAAGGTTGCGAGTTGTAGCGGCCCTTAGCCCGTCTCCCTCCCGCCAAATCACATTCTGTCAAATATCCATCAGAGGCTTTGAGCGCTTCAATTCAAGCTGACATTCAAAGCCACACAACCTTTCTGGCAGCCATGGAGACGCACGATAACCGGATTCCCATTCTGGGTCCGTCGCTTTGATGCTGTCTGTGATGTGCAGATTGCATTTCTCCATGTGTGAGGAGACGTTCCTGCCTGCCACTCTCGCCTCTTTAAGTGATGCTTTGAACCCAAAAGGGCATGACAGAGGAAGGCAAAGTTTTTTCCCCTCTCTTAAATCTGTTCCGGATAGAGTGAGAGAGAGAGGCGGATGGAAAGAAGGTTAGAGTGCCCATGAGCTCCATGTGTTAGGGACAGGATCTCCCAGAGCTGTCAGTGTGAATGAGGAAGCACTGATGTTGGTTAAATCTATTAAAGGTAATGTGGGCTGAACCGTAAATTTGACGGGTGGAGGCCCTATTCAGAGAGACATTCAGCGCAAACAATGCGGGTGGAAGAAATGGTCTGAAGTCTAGCCTTTAAAGCTTTAATTGCTCTTTTAGCAGGTTCACAATGCGCCTATTAGTTTGAAAGCATTTCTTTTTCAGATTCGAGCATAAGGTTGCAGCATTTAGGCTTGAATTGAGAATGCCTTTTAAATTCCAATTACAGTTTGCATTATAATTTAGGAAAGTGGAATTAAAATTCACATAACTTTACTTTTAAACTTTCTAGTTAAAGGGATAGTTCACCCAAAAATGAAAATTCTTTTATGTACTCACCCTTATGTTTAAAACCTGTAAAACGTTTGTTCCGTGGAACAAAAAAGACGATATTTTGAAAAGACTTTCATTACGGGACAAAAACATTCTTCAAAATACCTTCCTTTATATTCCTCAGAAGAAAGAAAGTCACATAAGTTTAGAATAACATGAGGCCAAGTAAATTATGTATATATTTATAAATAATGTATGTGTGTGTGTGTGGTTCAGGACAGGTATACCCTACATTATGGGGACAAAATGTCCTCACAAAGATGGCAATATCCGAAATCCTTGTCCTTGTGGGGTCATTTTTTGGTCCCCATGGGGAAAACAGCTTATAAATCACACTAAGTGATGTTTTTTGAAAATGTAAAAATGCAGAAAGTGTTCTATGATGGGTAGGTTTAGGGGTTAGAGAGTTAGGGTTAGGGGATAGAATATAAAAATCTTTATGTCTATGGAATGTCCCCAAAAAAACATGGAAACCCAACATTGAGTGTGTGTGTATGTGTCATACTTAATTAATAAAACAACTAGGGTGGAAGAACACTTAATTTCCCAGAATACATTACCTGTGTTGAATTTCTCTGAGTTGCAATTTAGTCCTCTTTCTGTCATTCCAATTTAATGTCCTTTGTAGTGAGGCAGGGTGACACAGTCAATAGTGTGAACAAAAAAAAACCCTAACCCTCATGTCTTATGACACTTCTGTGGGACACAAAAAAACCCACTGAGGTTTTGTGATTCACAGAAGAAAGAAAATCATACACTTTTGGAATGACATGAGAGTGAGTAAATGACAAAATTTTAAATCGAATTTAAAATGCAACCCTGTCAGTGTTGGGAAATAACTCCCACAGAAAGGAGCTATGCATAGTAGAGTTTCAACTGTGGCAAAGTTTGCCACTAAAAGAGGAAGTGGGGGCTTTTGAAGTCATTAGGTCCGTTTCAGATGTATGTCATCTGTCTTTATCATGTGGTTTATCTGAGAACATAGCTCTAATGAAAAAAGGTCAAATGTTATTCCTGCTAACAATTTAGTGGCCTCCTCCCTCATGTTCACATGCCTTTTTAGCACCTCACACTAAATCAAGCTCAGACCCAATGAATTGTTGTCTTTATGCACCCAAGTAATAAATTATACTGGATATGTGATTTAAAAGGGTTACTGGTGGGAGTAAAAGGGAGGATGAATGAATGAGGCTGCGGTCGGATGAGAGTATGTTTAAAAAAAAGAGATGAAAACCTTGAACCCAAATCTCAGAGAAGGAAGTTCAAAAGCAAATTCATGTTGCCCACTAAAATCACGTATAGGAGTATCCATTAAGAGTTCTCAAACAAAAGGGTTCCCAAAGATGCATAGCATATAGAATCAATTGCGACTCAATTTATTATTCCCTTTTTGAATTTCCAAAACCGCTTTGCCGCATGACTTTACATGCAATAGTCGGATAGCACCGGATTTTTGACAGGTTAAACATTCAGTAAACCTCATGGTGAAAATGATTAGGGCAGGCAGCCGACCCGCTCCACTCCCGAGAGGCAGGGGAAGAAGCATCCTCTCATGCGATAAATTAGTTCCAGCTCTTGCGGGCTGGAGGAGCTCCCTCAGAGCGCCGTGTTGTTTCAGCGTGCACCGTTCTAATGCGATTTTAAAAGGTTGAAAGTTGGAGTAGAGGTAAATGGTTGATTATGTACACACAACCGGTGCACAGCTGCTTCGGTTCACATTGAGGGGAAAAGAAGCTTGCTTTTTTTTACCCCTCTTCATGAGCCTGTTTCAGCACATCGAGACTGGTGGCCTGAGGGGCTGTTGTGACGCCTCCCAAAATTCCTGTGTTCACGAGCGGGTCTTTATCTTTCTCTTCACATGCAAATTTGAAGATTTTTTTACACTATCTGCACTAAATTTGTTGCTGCTTTTATGATGGGAATGCCACAGAGAGCAGGATAAAGCAACAGTCTTCCCTAGCGGATCTTCGTCTTTCGTCTTTGCTCCGTCTTTCCACTCTTAGTTGTCTTTTGAGGGAAAGTTTAGGACGGATCCGTCTCTCTATTTATTCAATAAATCCCACCTCTGGGTGTTTGCCCTTTTCTCTCCCTCCCTCCCTCTCCTCAAAATCCCTTGTTTCTTTATTCATCTTGTCTGACAGCACTTTCTGCATTCAGCACAAATTGATTTATTTACCATCCAGAAGGGTCAAGTACAATGGGCCCTATGTTAAAAGTCTTGTAGATGTGTGCGGAGGAAAACCAAGAGCGTGCTACACTGAATATCAAGTCTAAGGAGGCTGTGGTCTTTAGAGAGCCATCAGAAAAGAAATATCTCAAAGACCTCAGTAAGGTCTGCCATTTTGTCTCCACTTTGCTATGCTAATACCAATACAATCAGCCCAGTGTTAAAAGTTTCATAGATGTGCGTGGAGAAAAAACTAAAACTTTGCTACGTTGAATATCAAGTCTAAAGAGGCTGTGCTCTTTTTGAAAGCCATTGGAAACGAAAATTACTTGTTGTATATCTCAAAGACCCTCGTAAGCTTCGATGTCCCAGTAGTCTGCCATTTTGTCACCACATGGCCTCCACTTTGCTATACTAATACCAATACAATGGGCCCAATGTTAAAAGTTTCGTAGATGTGCACGGAGAAAATGCGAAAAAAACTTTGCTATTGCTGAATATTGAGTCTGAGGAGTCTGTTCTCTTTTTGAAAGTCATTGGAAAAGAAAATTACTTGAGTTATATATCTCAAAGACCCCCGTAGGCTTACGATGTACCGGTAGTCTGCCATTTTGTCACCCCATGGCCTCCGCTTGCTATGCTAATAATGCTATTGACCTGTCCTGTAATTTTCCTCACAGCAAATGAGGCAAATGCACATCCAACATTAACCTCGAAAGAAATGGGTTGTAGCAGCTAAAAGCCATGATTTTTACCTATAAAATGGCTGCTTTCTAATAGCAGGGCTAACTATTCTGTTCGAAGTGCTCATATTAGCCATTATTTGAACTAAAAGCCACAATAGAATAGATGTGCGATAGAAAGAAACAGGAAAGGGAAGAAAAAAGATTGCAGTCAGTTTTTTTTTTAATACGCTAATCAACCACTGTATATTTTCGACTGGTCCTAATTTAACATTTTTAACATATCCAACAGCTGTTCATTCAAATACAGTGATATATTTGGGATTTATTTATAAATGTACACATCCAGTGCACTTTAAGGAGTCCACTCCATCTTCTGAAGTGCCATTTTAGTGACATCAGGCTGTGATATGTCTGAGAGAAAGTCTGTTGCTGTCTGCTAGCAACATGCTGAAAGCTTGGGGTGATAGCACACTAAATTTAACCACAAGCTGACCAACTTCCACTTCTTTTTTACATCCTTATTTGGAAGTACCTGTGAGCACATTCATAGCAGTCGGAGATAACACCATTCTTGGGAGGTTTTCGAGTGGTTATCGTAGATCTCTTACTAAAGGTATTTAAGCTAAAAGCCTGCGCCTTTGGTGTTCCCAACATTTCAGGTGGATGATTTGCAGGTGAAGAGTTTTAATTCCTTTTCTTGCTCCTCATCTCACTCTATCCCTCTCGTTGGGGCTGCACACACACTTTCAGAAAAGATTTCTTAAAGTGTGTTCCTTGGAGATAAGAGGCAATGTATTTTTCTCTGGGCAGTGCACTAATCTTCTGCTGTTCTATATATAGGAGACACAAGCTAAAGTATTTGTTTGATTCAGGCCCATGCAGTGGTCTCATGACCACATTTCAGATGTCATTTAATGAAATTGACCTACGAAACACAAGGTTCCTCACACTAACAAAAAACTTGAAATACAAGGGCTGAATTTCCCCTTTCTATTTCTGTCTGATACTAAGCAAGTTCACAAAAACAGCTTAGGAAATTTCAAAACCTCTGGTAGCCCTTCAGGCAGGCACTCTTCAGATTTTGGTAGCTCGAATTGAATTAACTAGCCTGAATAAAACAACTTTTTTTTTATGTAGAAAATTTGATAGGAGTCGAAACATTTTCAAGACACAAATATCAACAATCATATAGCCTACTGTATAAAATAATCAAATTACAATCATCAATACAAATATGCAGTTGGTTCTAACTGAACTGGACTTCCTGTGTGCTTGGTTTACTTTTAGTATGTTTTTTGCAGATAGCGTTCATTCTGGAAAAGACGCTACAGACTGGGCACCAATGCACTTCTTGTGATGCAGGGTTTTGTCATGGTTTTTGATGGGTTTTTTTATAAAATTATTGGTTCCAGTGACAAAAGCACTCGTCGAGTCAGAAATTGTGGGGAACTGACAACACACCCGACAGAACATTGTGTTGTTTACCTTGTCATGTTCCAGCCACGGAAATTCTTTTGTTCATCAAACCAAAAAGCTGCACTTTCTTTTCACCTCATAGTCTGATTTTTCGGAACTCTTGAACTTTGAGGTGGTCTGAAGGCTGTCCCTTCTTCTTCATTTTGATCTGTCTTTTTTGGCTGAGTGGAATTGAAATACCTTTTGGTATCCTGACTGGAAGACACAATAGCCCCGAGACGTCGGGCTACCAATTTTGCGAGCCCTGAAGAAGTTTGTCTTTTTCCGAAGCAAGAGCTTAGAAGCCAAGATGTCAAGTTTTACTCATCATAGCATTCCCATTCATCTCACTTACACAGATTGGCTGAGGTCACCACAAGAACGCTGTTAGTCTCAAGACCTCCCCTAGCAACTATCCTGAGCTGTGACGTTCAAGTAGACAAAGGCACTGGTAATATTTGTTTTTGCAGTATTATGTTCTTGCCAAAAAATGTATTTTATCAGAACACACGCCTACTTCTGAATGGCTGTCAATGGAGGAAGATGCCTTTTTGTTAGAATGATGTAGTTATGTCATCTACTGTACCAGCTGACACTAACTTCTTCCTAACTAGGCAAACCTTGATCCATTGGTGGTCATCAGCCTTTTTCAGTTGGTTCAAAGTCTGTTTTATTCAGTTCAGGCAGTGGAACTAGAACTTTCAATATAATTTCTCTTATTTTCTTGCGCGTTGCTAACTCAGGCGTGGGGAAGGGTAACATATCATATCTCTGTAAAGCTTTGGAGCATGTTTGATCCTTTTCATGAACTCACCCCAGTGGCTCTCACATCTCAGATGGGCCGAGGCAGCCAACGGCTCAGTGCTATGACTGATCCGTTTTATCTTCAGCATCAGTCGCTGCACCATCCCGGGCAGCAGTACAGCTACTTTCCCCTCTCATCTGCTAAACATCCCAACACTGTTTTCCAGCTAACATTTAAAGTCAGATGTGATTATTCAAATTGTATTGCTGAGTATATGTTTTTTGCCTTATTATTGAAAGTGATATTTAGACCAACAGTTTGATTTTGAATGTGAAATTGCTTTTACATATTAACTTGTTTATAAGACATTTGCAATATGGTGTGTGAAATATATATAATATATATGCCAATGAAAATAGATGACCACTGAAAAATTCCCACCACTAATGCAGAGACTAACACTATATGCAGTTTTGCATCTAAGCCTAAAATATTTAAACTTCTAAAGTTCTCTTTGTCACGTAATTTGCATTAACGACCGTTTTGGCTCAAAACAAACATTGACTTGAGCAGAAACTCCAACACGAAGCTCTAAAAAACAAAGTGCTCCTTTATATTCAATATTATTTGGATTTTGCTCAGATATTCCTCAGGTGTTTGTGTTTTATTGGGATCCGGGGCTCATTTCTTGTTCTTGGCCAGGGAAAGTGTTTTTAAATCTTATCTTAGCTTGTGCTGTTGTGGTAACTGAATCCTCAGTGCCCCCAGGAGCTGTGCGGTAAAACGGCAGGGAGGAAACTGGCTGCCCTCATCCTGTCTCTAGTTGCCAGTGGCTATGCTGCATCCCTCTGCATGATTGAAACTACAAAGCAAAGCTGACTTTATCTTCTCATCCAGTTCAGAACATGCCTCGGCTATGTTTTCCCCCTTTTTAAATAAAACGAAGTCTACAGTATAGGGATGCCATAACGGTGTGCCCAGACCTGACAAGTATTTGAACAAAACATCAGGTGTCTGCAGGTCTTTCTGAACCTCCTGCTTTGAAGGAACAGAAGGTTTGGCTGCAGGAGCCTGATAGTTGAAAGCTCTGATGTTTCTATACAAATGATGTTTGTGTCTTGCGTTCACCTTCCTCTTTCTGTCCGTTCGATGTTTTCACACAATATTTCAAGGAAAACAGCAACATTCACATGATAAACACCCTGTTCTCTCAGCTGCTTCTTATTTCTCCATCAGTCATTTGCGATAGCAACATTTTTTGCTCTGTTAAAGAGGGCGGTTTTGCAGAGAGTTGGAGAAGCCTCTGCTTTTTCCAGAGGTTTTTTTCAGATGTTTCTCCTAAAAGTGTTGAAGTGTGTAATTTGTTTTAATGTTAAAATAGTTCAATATAAAGAAGCAATTCATAGGCTGATTTATGCCAAAATGTGTAAACACTGGGGCTCAGTGGTGCTATCAAAACATTGCTCTGTTTGTTTAAACATCTTGACCTGCCGACAACAGCTGCACTGGCTCAACCAATGGTGTGAGTTCAGCAAATGAGGTATGTTTTTCCAGAGACCTGTTTGAAAACAGTTATTCTGTTAAATGCTGCTAGTTGTGCAGAAATTACACACTTCAACCTTGAGCCATGCAAGAGAAGCAAATGAGACAACTGATGATATATGAAAAAGGTATAGAGCTATAAATGAATTTACATAGCATATCAGAGAAAAAATTGACTTGGAAGAATTTCATGAGAAATGAATGAGTTTGTTCTTATCAAGACTTTTTCTACATTGATAAATCTGACCGCATTTGTGCTTTTGCAATTTCTCCTGAGATCTAGAGGAGACACATGTGGTATCAGTTCCTCAGGAAGCAAAAGTCTCCATTTTATCTCCATTCACTCCCATTGCTGTCTATGAAAAACAATAGCAATATTACCAATACGATAAGCCAATAATTATTTCAAGTTGATAATTGGAAAATAACTTTACTGTAGAATAAGACTACACTAGTTTTGTCTAAATAAATACAAATGTAATGATAAACTAAAAACAACTGTAAATGCTACAAGTGACTTTAGGCATCACAACATTACAGTGTACTGTATGAAAAATGTATTCATTCTGAGATATACTAAAGAATACATTTATTTAATAATGTTATTAAATTGTTAGTGTTTTTAAAGATTAACACTTAAAAAGTTGAAGTACAAAAATTACTAAAAACTAAAACAATACAAAGAACGCTAAATAGATATATAAAAAACTATGACAAAAGGGCATAATTAATAAAACAAAATTTAATAAAACAAAGAATTTAAATAAAACAAAAAGATCAGTTCAGTATGGTCTGAAGCATATTAATAAAATACTATATGAATAATACTAAAATAACTCTGAAACCAGTAAATTAAAAAAACATCTCTATGTTTTGCTGATAACCGTTATGGTACTGATATATCATGCACCTCTAAGTATATTGATGATTTTTCTTTCCTACTGATTTATAGAAATTAAAGATAAAGAAAAGAGATTCACAAACTGGTGTCAAAGAACGGTATGCTCTGTTCATCAGACTGGACGTCATGTCTGGTCTTGTGCAGTCCGTTGGGAAGGGGCCGTTGTTGGGTGTGGTCAGGACCAACAAAAGTGACTCTTCTGTCTTCAAAGTGTAATGCAGATGGCTTCAGGGTAAAATTCCATTTCCCCTCTAAAACGCACACAGACACACACCCGCAAAACCCCCTCCCCAAACCCCACGAAACAGATGTGCTTTTCCTTGTGCACATACGCACATGGATAAAAGTAATGAAAAAAATCAGCTTTATCCCTGCTTTTTTTTTGTGCCAGCAGCCCTATTCAGGTGAATTCATAAGCAGTTGAATACCACCGTTCCAAGGCCTACATCTATTTTTCAGCCCTGTGGTGTGTCACAATGGCACTTAAAATTTGAGTGGAGCAGATTTAAAAATAATCCACTATTCAAAATTAGTGCTGGAATATCACACCACAGTATTTCTGAAGGCTATTCTATGTCTTCCTATTTGTTATCCTATAAAAACTCCCTGTTACATCCCTTTTAGCTTGGTAGTGTGCCGGACAGCCAGGTGCCTGATCTGAAGTGAAGGCCTTTGAAGTTATAAAGCAGATTTTATTTCTTCATCAGATCCCCAGCTGAGATCAGCTCATAATGACTAGGCTTCATATTCTTTTGAGTGAACAGGCCTTGAATCAAATTGTATTTTTAAGAAAGGCCACAAGTGATATTTTGCCTCTAAGGCAGGAGCTTCACTGTAGTCTAGCATAGTTCCCAACGTGTCTTTTTGAAGCTGCTCGACACATTCACCATTAAAATGCACTGAAAAGGACCTTTCAGTTTTCCATAGCTTTCCGAAGAAATGCTTGAACTTGCGGTCTAGAGGACCTGAAGATATGGACAGATCAGAGAGGATCGGTGTCAGCTATAGAAACGCACAACACGGGCTCGCTCTCATATTTCCTAGCTGTTAGGCATCATTGGTTTATTGGCTTTCCAAAAATAAAAACCTATTTAATCTCTGTCTTTGCTGCATTTCAAAGACATCAAATGTTCAAAGAGTTTATTGGAAACTTGTATTATATAAATATGAATTAGAACAAAAGATGTGTCTTACAAAAGACGGTCTTTTGTAAATTGCATTACAAACCTCGTCACGTTTAATGCTTCAGACAATACTGGTCAGCTTTTCTCTTGAAGGTGATTACATTTACATTGACTCTAAAGTATGTTGGGGAAAAATTTGAAAAAAAGAAAAAAAGATGAACATTATGTTTTATGAGCCTGAAGCTGTTATACAGCAGATTGGTGTGGGAATGGTATTTCTGCCTTCTCTCAGATTATTAAAATAGTATGGATGAGTCTAACACCTTCTGATACACAGAGTAAACAGTGTAAATGATTCAACACATGTTCCCTAGACCCAAACTGGCTCAGAAACACTCTTTTCAGCTCTCACACGATCATTAGCTTCTGCCTGCAGTTAACCGATGTGACCAGGTTCTTAATGACTTTACACAATTTGACTACATTACAGCTATGCCGTCCAAACAGATGCACGGCGGGGTCCAAAAGTCTAAAATATTAACGATTCTGCACTATTTCTAGGTTCATGCTGTTGTCATTAAAGGAATAAATCACCCAGATATGAAAATCCTGCCATAATTTATTCACTCTCATGTCATCTTTTGCAGAACGCAAAGGAACATATGCTAAAAACACTTTTTTATTCATGTTGTTGGATCCCAACATTCTTTAAAATAATCACCTTTTGTGTTCTGCAAAAGAAGAAAAAAGAATAAATTATTTTTTTCTCTTACAAGTAAAATGAGGACATACAAAATACTAAGACATTCTGAAATGCATGTTCACTTTTCAGTTCAACTTTGAAACTCGAAACTGAACTTGATTATTTGATTTCAAATGAAGAAAAAATGTAATAAATTAGTGGTCTGAGACTTTTGAATCCCACTGTACAGTATGTGATTAATAAAAGGAACATGATAAATAATGTAGCAAGTCTGTGCCGAAAATGACAAGAATCTCAAATTTCCTTATTAAGTTGTTAATGAGCTTGAATTGATTTTTTTTCCCTCTCATGGCAGTAACACAGTGGGCAGTTTTGGGCAGCGTTTGCCGCTGGTCTGAAAGAGGCCAGTCTGATTGCATAGTAGCCTGCGGCGGAAGAAAGAACTGGTGTAATTGCTAAGTTTTGCAGAGCAATCACTACATGGGGTCATAACTAGATTGGTGGCATCGACTCTCAACCTCTCTTCCTGTCACCAACACTCCCCCTGCACTGCCTCAATTTTGAGCTATTGTGTTTTTTCTTCCTCCCCATCACTTTCATGCTCTGTCTCTCTCTTCCACAGTTTCAATCTGTCTTTGCATGCCACAAAAGCTGCATTACCTGATGCTTGACATTCCATCATCTGGCAAAACAAATAAAGAACATGCAATAGTAATTATCAGACCTGCAAGTTCCTCAACATATTTTGATCTTTGTTTTTGCATTGTTGTTTGATTGAGGAAACTTTGGTTTCAAAATACCTTCTGAATCACGTTGTTGTGGGATCAGTCAATCCAACTGTATCGTTAAAGACCAAACCGGTATCGATTCAGTGTCAGGCTGCTGATTTCAAAGAAGCTTCAGTCAATTCTGAAGAGCTCGACTCTGTGGCCATTAATGGCCATCTTATCTGGCAAGAACTGACTGGAGAACCTGTTTAAAAACCAATCAGCGACAGCGTGTGCCCACACAATCTCCTTTGTATCTCCCTTTCCCAACGTCCTCTGTTACTCAGGCTTACCTTTTGCATGATAAATTGGTCGGAACGGTTCACCCCGCACAACACCGCTGAATCAATTTAGCCGCATATGAAATGGCAGCTCGAAGTGTGAGACGGAGCACAGTAAAATAAACTTTCAAGGTATTTCATATTGAATAATGGATGTGCCAGAAGCCATTACAAAATCATTCCGTTTTCCATCCTCCCGTCGCCAGCGGCGGATACGAGACGTTTCTAGCAAATACGGTAATAAAGCAAGTGTATGATTCACAGACAGCGAGATGTTTTACTCCAGATACTGTGATTAAATATGGATGTTCTTCAATATAGAGACTCTCAGAGAAATCTTTTCAGATTAACCGCAGGTCCCTGTTTGCCACTGTCGGCTGAATGGCTGTATTGTACAATATGTGATAGACTTTGTTTGTTCTCTGCTCTTTCATTGAAGGGCCGCCCATGCCACATTGCTTTTACAGTAATCGCAAATGGCAGCGGTGATACATCATTCTACATAGGGCTTTGGTTCTATCATATGTGTACCCAAAAACACTTACATGGACGTCTTCTCTAAGCAAAGGAGGGAAGCACAGTCTTCCTTGGCAGCAGCTTTATCGCTCAAACCGAGGATGTGCTTGGTGTACTAATGCTTTCTCTGTCTGTCTTAGTGATTGTGTGCGCCTCCTTAAATGAAACCTGTTACCCGGGCAAACAAAACACATTTCCTCAAAGCATTTTTCTGCTTGGTGAAATGAATTCGAGCTTCTACAAGCACCACCCGCAATGAGAGTCAAAAAGATAGGCACAGAGAACAGTTGGCACATCTTTCACTTAAAGGAATAAACTAGATTACATAAATCGACAGCGCTTGTGGCATAGTGTTGATTACCACAAAAATTAAGTTACCCTTGTCCATCCTTTTCTTTAAAAACAAGCAAAAATATGTTTTACAGTGAGCCAATATGTAAATGTTAAAATACAGCCATAGGGCGTAAACAAAATGAATGTAAACATGATTTTAGTGTGGAAGAAAGTCTTACTAACCTTTTTAAAATTATATCCAGTTTGCTGCCATGACATTATCACCATAAACACTAAAACCTTAAAACGAATAAAAAAATGAGGATTTAAACAACTTTACCCTCAAATAATACAAGTTTAACAAAAATAAATGTAAGTGTTCTTATAAAATTATAAGCTTCACATTTCTGCATTTAAATCCTCCAAAAATGGGCCCAATTCACTATGCCTAGCCATAATTTTTTTTTTTTAAGAAAACAAGGGAAGATTCAAAATTATGTGGTAAATATGCCACAAAAACTGTCAAATGAGCTTGACTTTTATTGAACCCTGATTAAGTCTGTTTAATTCACAATGGGCCAAAACTCAGACATGTAAATTAGAATCCGTTCTGGAGGAGGTGTAAAAAGAGGTGAGGCGCTGCTCTTGAAGGATTTATGTAGACAAGCAATGTGCATATCTACCCTCTGATGTTAGAGACAGCGTAAATTTTATGGGCAGCCTCTGAAGTTTCTCTTTCTGACCTCCGACCCTTGTCTGCAGAGAGTTTCTGATATCCATCTTAGACATACAGTCTCGGCAGCCTCGGCTTCGAAGCTTGAGAAACGACAACCTTTGATTTAGAAGTCGCGCTGTGCTCACTTGTAATTTACACCTTCTCAGTTCTCACTCAGTCCTAACTAGTGAGTGTTTCTGCCAATTATATTTATGACACACAGAAGAGACGAAAGTGGCTCCTGTCGTCTCTATTCCTCTGGGTATTCACAATGGTCCAAATATATCTGCTCTGATCCGCCACCCTAATCAGAGTTTCATCCATCTCTGGGTTTTGTAACAGCTGGATTAGCTACTAAACCACACAAGCTTAACGGGTTCCAGACCGATGAGATCGGCTTTGTGTTTTCTCGCAGAAATGGCGGTATCAAATGTCAAATGTTAATCACTAACAAACATTAAGCTTTTGTGAGATTCTCTTACACGGTGGTTCTATACGTAATAGGATACTGAGATTTGTACTCGATTCTTACTCTGTTTGTTTGTTTGCTTGTGTCTTTTCCATTAGAACCGTCCCCTCACAGTTAAATGATTGATTATAACGACACACAAATGGCTTTGGCCTAGACAGTGAATCGGGTCTCCAGGCAAAAGACTGTTTGTGTGACTAATGCAGTGATGAGTGTTATTCTAGAGGAGTTTGAGTGAATGTCTTATAGATAAGGGGGGGAAAACGAAGTGTGAAAATAATGAGTGTTTGGACAAACACAATCAAATGCTCGTGTAGCTTTGGAAATTACTTCCTCCATTTTCTCGTACAGCTTCAGGACCTGAGTAGAACTAGTGAACTAGAACCTCATAGAACTTTCATGAAACTAAATGGCCCTCATTTGTTTACTACATCACCTCTTCGTGATTGGTTGTGAGTTATCACCGTGGTCTGCTGTTCGCTCCTTTAATTGACTGAAACTTGTTAGACATAAATGTATGGACGGCATTAGCATATTTTAATTATATGAGGATCCACCTCTGCGCAGCCCAAGAGTAATTTCAGAGTGGGAAGAAGATAAACTAACTTGCCATTAACTCACATTCTTTATACACACGCACACACATGCCTCCTCAGAACAAAGTAATTAATTTATCTTAACATCAAAGTTCTTCTACAAAGTACTTTCTCTCGGTGCTGTCCTGGAAGAGATGTTAACATTGTCTGCTAGATATTAATGGTGTTTAATACTCTCATTTTGAGAGAACATGTTCTCCAAATGACAAAGTTTGTCGGTTTACAATCGAATGCATATTGCGCAGAAAAATGACTGAAATCACCTGTTTAAATCTGGTTGGCTGGTGCTATGCAACTTCCAAGAGTGTAGGGAGGAACCAGTTTGCTTGGAAACAAAGTTATGTTTATGAGGCAACAGGTTGATACAATGAGCGTTTTTGAGGACAAATTAAACATTCCTGACATTGAAAGTCTTGTAGCTCATATAAATCATGCTTCTAGCAATGCCAAGGCCATGGGTTTGATTTGGGGATGTGCAAAACTACATATTTTCAAAATGCCTGAACGAATAAATTGACTAAATAAGACACATTTTTAAAAATTGCACTATTTTTAACTTAACATCCCATCTTGAAAACAGCGCTTGTGTAAGTGAAACAGTGGCTAAAGCCATGTGTCTGACTGATTCAACCATTCTTTAAAGGAAATAAGAAAAAAAGTAAGCTGCTTTGTATAAATGTACCTATTTCAGATAAGCCCAGCAAAACCTGGTTAACTGGTTCTTGGCCAGAATGAATGCTAATAGAATGTCTGGCTACAATTAACTATGTTGTAGGTGATTAGCTAACTAACTACGATAACTTAGAAGGTTTGATTGAAGTTTAAGGCTTAAGAAGGCTTGATTAAGGAGTTTTTGGTTGATAGAACAGGAGAGTTTTATAGATGTAATCTCATCTGGCTTAAGTACAGTGGCTATTTTCTGTTCTCCATTCCTGGCCCCTCTCTAAGCATTGCTGCCGTCCCCTGGTCCGTTTGTTGTCACGGGCCTGCGGTGTCCCATACAGCTCCGTCTTGGCTTTATCTAAGCTGGTGTGAGTGGATGGATGATTCCGGAACGGCGGGCCTGATAAGGCATCGACAGGCTCGTGTGGGCTGCAAACTGCTTGGAAAGAACCTGCTAACCTCTTCCAGAGCCCCCCTATAACAACTCCCCCAGGGCTTTATCTGAGACTCCCAGAGACAGGGTGACCTCGGCCCTTGACTCACCTATCTTTCTGAGCACTCCCTTGCTGATAGTGAGCCCAACACAAGGCCCTCTGTGGCCACCGTCACATACACCTGCCCCCCTTCTTTTGGCCCCCGGCGGCCTGCTGCCAAGGCTGGCAGCGCCTGTTTGGTGAAACGGGTGAAATGGAAAAACAAGAGCACGCTGATATGAGCCACAACACCAGCCCTCTCCCTTGTTGCCATCATTCCCATCTAAACTCAACTCTGACAGCCCTCAATGGGCCTTTCATGTGTCTCAAAGGTTCCTCTGTCAATCCATGTCTAGAGTTCACATTCTGTGATGCCCTCTGTGGGTCAGAGTTCTCCAATATTTCAGTCTTTCACTCTCAGGCACACTTCAAGTGTCTTGCAGTCTGTTGCCAGCTCAGTTTTTCTATCATGCATGACCTTTTCAGATACAGTGACTCATCTTAGAATGTGCTGGCAGATTGTTTGGTCATTCTCATTTCCTGCTCATTCTGTTATTGCTAATGATACAACTTTGTTTTGATTCTGTGTTGGTGACTCACATTTAGCACCGATGACTCTCTGCATTAACTCCATTCATTGGTCTCTGAAAAAGTAAGACCTGCGGAATTTCACTGATTGACAAAATCCTACACGGCTTGTGTGTTCCTATTGCTTATATAATATATAGGAAAAACAATAAACCATTAGACTTCAGATAAAAGGAGTTCATATTTGGAAGACTAGAATTCTTCAAAATCAGTCAGTTATTATTTTATGAATTCAAAAAAAAAAAAGTAAATTTAATAAATCTCTTTTCAAATTGATTAATAAATAACATTAAATAGACATGTTTATTTAATGAATGTATAAAATGTATTTAAATATACTCTTAATAGTTTAATAATAAATTATTATTGGTAAATCACTTTTCAAAATGACAAATAAAAATACTTATATATAACTATTTAATTAATGTTAAAAGGGTTTGATAAATATAATGAATTAACTCATATTAACACCATAAAGAAAAGCATTTGGCAAGTGGATTAGAAACAGCAAGCGTCCAAGGTTTTTTATTTGAAAAAAGTTGGTTTTACATAGCATTGGCCAATTTCTTGCTATATAAACTATGTTAATGTAATCCGTCGATACTCAAGCTGATTGCTGTTGTTAATATGAATTATAATCCTGCGCTAAAAAGATAAACAGTGATCTTATAGCAGAACTTCTTTTAACAAGCTCTCAACCGGCCTCTGTGTTTCGTCTCTTGTAGTTGATTTTTAACGATGACCTTCCCCGGGTCGGTAACTCTGAGAAGGCTGAGGATTGTTTCTGTCAGCCTGGTTTTAATCCTTTCGTGGTTATCAGCATTTGGTCCCTATGCTGAGGGATAGGGGTGTTTCGAGGTGAATGGGGGTTTTGATGTGATCTCTGAGGACTAACAGGAGCAGAGTTCCTCCTAATGACAAACACTTGCTCTTTAAGAGAGTTTTGAGATCAACACAGGTTCTGTTACAGAAGCCTGGCCCATATGGAGGTCAAACACAAATAAAATTCACTTTCTCTCGCTTGCAAACAGACAAAATCATAGACTTTGGCCTCTCTTGGGAGGGCGTTTTTTTGTCCGTTCTGCATTTCGGAAGCAGGAAGCACTTTGATCCTTTACTACAGTTAATTTAGATTAAAGTAATCCAGGGTTCATTACAAGTTAAGATCAATTGACAGCACTTGTGGCATAATGTTTACTACCACAAAAATACATTTTCACTTGTCCCACCTTTACTTAAAAAACCAAACAACTGTGTTACATTGCGCCACTTGCAATGGATTCCAGTATCCTAGGTAAATCATCACAATTGTCATCCCGTACATGTGAAGAGTTCAGATGCAAAAGACACTAAACGCCACCTCCGGCAAAAATGAGATACTGATATTGAGCGAATGCTCATATGTTCATCAAATACTTTCGCTTCAAATCCACTAAATCTCACCGTCAGCCCATTCAGAAATACTGGTTCGTTGGCAGAAACCACTAAACACCACTTCCCTTTGTCTTGTTGTCCAAAGAGATGGACTTGGAGGTTTTTGTGAAAAAAGCACACGTAGACTTAGCTGGTTTTGCAGCAAAAGACAGTCAAATTTGTTAAATACCAATGAATTTACTAAAGTGACATTTTTGAAAATAAGGCATTTCAATAACTGGCTAATAACCTTTTCATTGCCATTAAAGTGAAATTACTGAACCTAAAGCTTGGTAAAAAAAAAAAAAAATGGAACTTAAATGCTCATTTAGAAGAAAAGACGTCAGATTGACTTAGAGGTTTTTGCAATTGAACTCTTCATGTGTTTTGTTGAACTAATGAACTCTCATCAGCTAAAACGCATGTGCAGACCACCTCAGACCACCTCCTATAGGCAGTCTCGGGTTCAGTATCCCTGTTCTGCATTACAGCTTTCACATTACTAATTTTTCATGCAAACCGTGCCCAGTTTCCTACTAAACTGCCAGTGTGAAAGCACCCTCAAATACCCTCTGATAAGCCTAGAGCCTCTTTTCCTTAAAAAAAAAAAAAAAAAACGCTCCACAGGAGCCCAACTTGGCAGGGTGTGCCTATGGAGTGAGCCACCAGGCTGAGGAAGTGAAAGAAACCAGTAGGTGGTCCACTCACAAGACAAGACGACTGTACTGTATTTTAAGAGTTGATAACTTTCCCCTTTAGCCAGTGACTTAAGATTAGTCAGATAATGAGGATTGTGACATTTCAGGAAGGGTCTGATATTGGACTTCTCCTAATTTTTAGCAAGCCTCACTCACTAATGACTACTTGACTCATTCACCTCCCATTACACATTCTAGAAGTTGCCTCCAGAACCCAAAATTAGAAGGAGGGGTGTGTCTTAATTCTCACACGACGGGGCTTTCCCTTTGGAATTAATTCAGTAATCTCTCTTAGATCTTAATTAGAGAGCATTTTACGCATGCTGTATTTAGAAGCCACGAATTTGACGCTTCCGTCCTCCCCAGCCCAAATCCATCTTGGTGGCATACCTTTTAAGTCAACCAGCCAACATAGAGGTCTGTCCCACAGGGCTGACACCCTGCTTTGTTGGAGATTTCATTATAATCAGACAATGTATATGTGTGTGTGCCCATAAAAATAGCTCTTTTTTTGTCAAGTAGTAATCTCAGCGGCAGAGAGGTGGGATCCATGCTGGAACAAAGGATCATGACCTCTTTTGAGGGCATGAAATGGGCCATTTTTCAGTACTCAGGTGTAGTACTGTGAGTGATGGCTTGGTAGGCTAATGGAATGTGTAAATGGGAATATGCTGTTGTGCTCATCCTTTCCTTTAAGACTTTAAGCTAAAACACACACACACACTACTCTCCACTTAGACTCTAACAGTATTAGTGTGATTGAGGGAACCGGCAATTTTATCGGACCAGCTGCAGTTGGGTACCGGATACCATGTAGAACCATTATCTGCTGTTATCCTGTAGTAAGAAGCCAAGATTTTATTATCTTGCTGTGTATGGCAACAGAGCAGTATCATGATATCCTAGCAACAGTATTCAGTGGAACTGTCTCAATGCATTGTTTTATGTGATGGTTTTTTATTTTGTAATTTATTAACATTTTTATTTGCAACGATTTTTGTTTTGTTTTTGTTTGTTTGTTTTTTTAGCTTTTTTGAGTGGGTAAAATGAATATGTCTGCAGTTCACTTTTATTACTCTCACAGAGAAGTAATAACTCTGGCCTGGACAAAGTGATCAGGTCTCTAGCTTTTTGCCTTGAAAATAAAAATAGTTGACCCCTCTGGTTGTTGGGGTAACAACCGTGCTCCAGAGCTTGTGGGCATGTACAGTACAACACCGTAAATCAATCCTGAAGATTCCTCAACTCGAAAAGAATAGAAGCTAGCAAACAATAATGATGACTAAAGCAGCTGGGCTTGAGGGGCTCCGGATGACCCTGCTGTGGCTCTGAGCAGTGAGGCAAAAAAGTATCAGCTATCAACTGCTGGCCTAACCCGTGACTCCTGCTGCTAGGGCTGTTTATCCGACCCCTCGACCTTTGATCTGTGGGTTCTCAAGGTGCGCCAAGTCGGGGCCTGAAGAACTTTAGCAGGGGGTTGGGATGATCTCTTCCCTCTCACCTGTTGGGGATAAATCATATATATATATATATATATATATATAATGTTTATATAATATACATGTGTGGTTATTCATTTCTAAATCTTACCACAATGGAAGGTGGGGAAAAATGTAACCCCTGAATGCTGTTTTTCATACCCTTCATTCCCATTGTCCTTATTGTTGTGTTGAAATCTCTAACTATAGACTCTCAGGGGTCAAAGTCAATGCTAGACATACTCTGGGTCTGTAATGGAGAGGATCACCGTTTGTCATGCTAGAACAGCATATGTATTGTGTGTCCTTTAAGTTATTGTTATTGTAGGTAAGTTGAAAAAAAGGTTTATTGTTTAGGGATGCACAATGCTAAAATTCTGGCTAATGCTGAAGTACTAAATTTTGGCAGATAAGCTGAAAATATATTTCATGTTATGGTCGATAACCAATAACTACACAATACTAAAATCCTTAACTATTTTGTCTAAATAAGTTAAATAATAAAAAAGCAATCATTTTAAATCCAATAAGTGAATCTAGATATCACCATTATGATGTTCAGTGTGAGAAATAAATATTCATTGAATATTTGTTAATAGTAAATTTAACATTGTTATCAATAAATGACTGATATCAGTTATCTAAAAAAATCTCTAATATCATCCTATATAGTACCAATATATATTGTGCATCCCTATTTATTTTAGAACTATAGGGTTATGGTTAGTCTGTAGTAATTACAGCATGATCAGCTTTCTTCAAAACAGTAGGATCATGAGAAGTCCCCATTTAGCTGATAAATGTGTGAGCAAATGTACAGGCAGTGGTGCCACTTTGCAGCACATACCAATTACACCCTTATCTCTGTGTATGACCCAACCTGCTCGCTTGAGTTTCTTTTTCCTTCCTCAGTCTCTCTGCAAGTCAACACACATATACACACAGTCAAACGTGATTAGATCACCAAATACTTCACATTAATAGTAATAAATGCAGCAGCGTGTGCCAACAATACCAGCCATCCGTGAATGGAGGGAAGGTTTAATACAAGCCAGTAGTCCAACTCCCTGGGTAAACTCAAAGATCAATGGCTTCCTCTGTCACATCTTCACACCCTGGCTTGGATTACTGCAGAATCGGGGCTTTTAGTCAGGATTAGGGCTGTGCTGTGAGTGAACAACACAAAAGGAGGTCTGATAGCAAAAGACCAAGCACTTAATCGGCACAGCAGATTCTGGAGCCAACTAAGCCCACAGCAGACTTACTCTGGAGGGGGTCATCCTCATTAACTCTGCCTGTTACCGTGCTCAAGCAAGAAAGAAGATGTCCACGGGCTTCAATTAACTCGGTGTTACTGTACTGAACCGTTATTAAGAAGAAACTGAATGCAGCTGTAATGGGATATTCTTATTAGAATGCAGGAGTCTGCACTCAACTTTTCAAAAGTTGGATTTGGCAAAGCAGCGTTTTGGGCATCTCCATGGAAGTAGTGTTAACTCATAATTAATGTTGTGAAGTGTGTAACGGAGGAAAAGGCAGCCAGGTAAGGCTCTGGTGTAAACCCAAGACCATCTGCTGTCATTTTTTCTGTGTTGTGCCTAATTGCCCCTAGGCCTCAGAGAGACCCTTTTCTCTCTAAATGAGATTAGGCGAACATTGCACCATTTGCATGTCTTTAGCGTCGTGGGTGGATTTGGAGCTTTTGAAGTTGGCAGGTGGCTTGGGCCACAGAAGTTGCACATTCACCATAACTTCATATGGGTGTTCTGCACAGCCTCAGGAAAGTTTTATCACCACCCTCACCCCATGGGGCTTCTGTCAGCAGGGATTTTGACTGCAGTTCCCATGTGTAAAATATAAAAGATCTCACAGATTTGAAAAGATGGTTCACCCAAAAATGAAATTTACTCAACCTCATGTCATTTTAAATTTATACTATTTTCATTCTTCTTTGGAACACAGAAGGCCAGATTAAATTTTTGAATATCACCATCGCTCTTTTCAATATAAACAATATGAAGTCCATCTACAAATGACAAGTATTCATAATAAACAATAGAAAGTCAAGCTACAAAATGGTAGTTATTCGCTAAAAATGTTATTTTAGTATTTTTTTATATATTTTTATAGCACTTATTAATAATTAGCTTTTATTTTTATATATTCATTTTTAACTTTAGTTTTTGTAATTTTGTGTTTTTGTGTCATTTTTATTAGTTTTTGGAGTTTTTATATTTCGATTTAGCTTTAATTTACTTTTGTTTTAGTTTGTCATTTTACTTCTTTAGTCATTTAGTACTTTAGCGGTAGTAGTTTAGTAATTTAGTAGTTTATATTTTAGTTAATGATATGTTTTAGTTAATGATAACTGCTAAAAATGTTTGGTTACACTTTAGATTAGGGTCCAATTCTCTCTATTAACTATGACTTCTGCCTCAATAAACTCTTAATTACTGCTAATTAATAGTTAGTAAGGTAGTTGTTAAGTTTAGGTATTGGGTAGGATTAGGGATGTAGAATATGGTCATGCAGAATAAGGCATTACGTTGTGTGCTTTATAAGAACTAATAAACAGCCAATATCCTAGTAATATGCATGCTAATAACAATATCTGATTTGTGAATGAATTGTTCTTTTAAGTCCAATCTTTTCAGTGAATCATTTATCTATTTATCATGCTGGATTGAACTCGCTAATTCTTTCTGGTCACGATGGATAGTATCCCATTTGAGGGCATGATTATCAGTGAAAAATGACTTAAAATTTACTCTGTTCATCATACAAAGCTTCAGAAGACTTAGAACAATGTAAAAAATTCAAATAGAATTGTATATTATCGTTCCTTTTGCATCCTTTTTAAGGTTTTTAAATTTCCAGTCACCATTATAACTGCATTAAAAGAGTGATCGGTACAGTCACACTGTATATTCAGAACATCTCCTTGTGATGACAGATTTCATTTTTCATTAATCCTTTAAGTATAAATTGCACACATCGCTAGTGATCTAAAGCCGAATAAAGGAATTTTTGGCCTGGATGCGCCAGCAAGATATTCGGCCAGCGTGACTGACGCACACAGTGCTAATGGTGCATGTCTCACACTTCTTCTCTCACACACGCTCTCACTAAAAGGCTTACACTCCCACAGGTGTGAAACGGTTCCAATGTGTAGGAGCACGAGGCATGTCAGTTGATTCTCCAAGTCTGTGTTGCTAAATGGTCCCTAGCCATTAAAACATCTTCACACTGTCACTCATGCCCATCCTCACTTCCCGTCTGCTTTCAAACATGACTTCCTCCCAGTTCAACTAATGGGCAACAGAGCAGCAGAATGGAAACCTTCGAGTGTATGCATGTTTTTCTCATGGGAACATTTCTTTTGCGGGTATCACGCAGGGGGGTGGTGGGGTGTTGTCCATTCCAGGCACACTGCTGGCCTTTCACCAGCATGAGACGGGAGAACAGAGAGAAAAACAGTCTCCGCTGAGAAGACCTTGAAACTTCAGTAAAACAAACACACAGATGAGTGAGAGAGGAATCATCCTTCACCTCTCCCGCTGCTGGTTATGGTTGGGAGCTGGACGAAAAAGAGGCCTTTGGCACTAGACACTTACAGTTAATAATAGGATTTTGCTTGGATACGGTGTGATATTTTTTTTTTTTTTTTTTTTTTCCTCACCCTGCTACTCTCCATAAAGCTATGGAAATCTGGAAACTGCCAAAAGTGAGAAGGATTTCTGCTGTGTCAAGACCTGGCAGTACAGAACATTGACTGTAATAGAGGCATGCGTGCACTTGGCACAGTATCCCCGCACATGGTGTATAGCGCAAAGACCTATTAAGTAGAAACATGGGTTTTCCTATTCCATTTTTCAGCTTTGGTGAGCTGAGTGAGAAGTACATGTATTTGAGCTAATAGTTGTATCCCAAATGACATACTATACCTATGCACTTACAGTATGCTATGCACTATGTACTCAACCGTCTAGTGTGTGAATTTTATAAGGTTGTTTTGCTATCCATCATCGGATCTTACAGGTTGTTTCGCTATCCAACATCAGATCTTTGTTTCGCTATCCAACATCAGTCTTACAGCGCCTCCCCCCAACCCACTATATAAGGAAAGCTGTGACAGTTGAGTGCATGAAGTGTCCAACATTCCATTCCACGCTTCATTTTTTCTGTTTACGTGCATCATCGGTGAACACACTATGCTCACTATTTATACTAAAAATGCCACAGAGTAGTGCGTAAAAAACCAAGTATGCAAATTGGGACACACCTAATGTGTTACATTAGGGCCCATTCACACAGAATGTGCAATTATAAACACAAATGCACTTATAAACAAGACACATGGCAAGTGAAAAAAAAAAAAAAAAAAAAAATTACTTGTTTTTGCTTGAGGCTGCAAAAATCATGAGTGCACTGGTCAAATTCATCAGTCTAGTGCACATTTACATAGAAAAACAATGAAAAAGCAGTGCAGGGGAATGCAAAAATGTTTTCTGTGTGTACTATGGTGTGATCTCCTTACTCTAATGTCTTTGTAAAAACATAGTTTACCAGTTTTTATTTTAAAAGTCTTGTTTCGGATATTCAGAATGTGAGTGTGACATTGATTTTATACAACAGTTTGATAAACAGGAAGCTAATGTTGTGTTTTAGATAGTGTTGGCCATTACTTTTACTATTTTTGTGCCGCCTAAATAATTTCAAACTAAGGGTACGTTTACGCGACAACGATGTACTAAAAATGGAAATGTTTTTTCTTTGTACAGATGACAACATTATCAAAACTATCCCCGTTCACACGGATCTGCGTAAACGAGTAAAAATGCAGTATTACGCATACCAGACAGTTTTCAGGCCACTAAAATGCAGTTGTGAATGAAATGGCCAAAAGGCATAAAAAGTTTTCCATTTTTAGTTGAGAACGGTATCGTGTAAACAGCCGCAGAGTCAAAGCAGAACACAGAAGTAACTTTTCTGAATGAATCATTTGTAATGAATTGATTTAGTTGACTGAATGATTCACTCATAAAGACAGTCTTTTGTTTCATTCTTGAATGAATCAACATTTCTGAACAAATCAGTTTGTTTGATTGAAGAATGATTCACAAAGATAGTCATTTGTCTGGTATATCAATAGCCCCTTTCAAACATAGAGTCTTTACTGGTAAATTACCGTTAAGAGACCTTGTGTGAGCAGCACATTTGTGTATTTACTGGAAAAGTCATTCTGGCAATTTTACGGTAATTTATCGGTATTACTGTGTGAAAGGGGCTAATGTAACTGTCACTCTACTATCGACATAGCAGAAAAAGTCAACTGTCATATATAAAGACAAATATTTTGGACATATATATATATACAAATATTTTTGGTTACAATTTGGAGAGGAAAAAAAAAACAGGACAGAAGTACTATTGCATGATATTCAACAAAAATAATATTTATAATACTGTAATATTCATAATAGCTGGGCTAAAACAACAACAGTATGGACCCAAAAGATAAACATTTTAAACAGTTGTAAATATTTTCAAATTTAAAATTGTATTTAGTAATAAAGTCCTGTGCAGTATTTATACTGTAAGTGACATGAAAAAAACTGCATTAAATCATTAATGGCAGTTATTTGAATGACAATAAATCATCAACCAATAACTCATGATCGTGACAGTCACATTCTCAGATGACAACTCAATTCAAAGTGTGTACCACAGAAACCAATCCTGAGCCCTCTTTCTTTCTTTCTACTTTTACCCTTTCATACCAGCACTAACTGCACAGTGGGGAACTTAGCCTGAACTGCGGTCAATCAGAGCCTACACCTGAATATATAAACAGCAACATCTGCTCACACAGTCGCTGTAGGGATCCGGTAATGGGAAGATGCCCATTCCCCCCTGTTATCTAGCCACTGTGCTGTTCAGATGTTTGGTGTCAGGTTCCAGATGGACCGTAGCGTCCTTTGTATGAGTAACAGACGCAGGGTAATGAATCCGCTATGTTACCTGCAGTACTAAATGAGATTGGGGAGTAATGATGCCCTGCAGCAAGTCTTTACTTACGGGGAGGTTTTGTTGTTGTTGTTGTTTCCAAATGGCCCTGCAGTGGGTTTAATAGCATTTCATTAAGGGTGGCAGATGAACGCGGATGGTGATGCAAAGTTCACTACCAAGACTGACTTCTTGGGACTTCCTGTAAGCATATGCTTTGCTGCTCCCACAGGATACCCTGCACACCATATTCATAATGTAGAGCATTTCGGAAATTATTGCAAAGTGCACTTACCTGCCTTCCATGACTGATGGACAGGTTTTTTATGACCATGTTCTTTGCTTTGCTCTGCTCTTGTTTTCCTCTGCGTGCGTATATATATGCATGCATTTTCATTTCCTCCTGGGCCTTGAGAGTGGTATGCTTCCCTGTGAAGAGAGCAGATAAAAGGAGAGAGGAGAATCACTAGAGCCATTTTGACTTATTCCAAAAGCTGTACTCTGACTCTTGAAAGATCCTCAAATTTTTATGGACTAGGGTCTTTTTCCACATATACAGTGTAGAGGCTGAGCCATTCCATCCACTGTGCTTTTGAGAGATGAACCTCACCCACAACATAAAAACAGGACACATGTTGTTATTTTTTTCTGTTTTATGGTGCATTTAACTGCAATATTAAGTATGTTTTACATGGTAAACATGAGTTTCAATGTAGGTGGCGCTTAAAGGGATAGTTTACCCAAAAATGACAATCCTGTCATCATTTACTCACCCTCAAGTTGTTCCAAACCTGTATGAATTTCTTCTGCTAAACACAAAAGAAGATATTTTGAAGAATATGGGTAACAAAACAGTAGATGGGGCCCCAGTGACTTCCATAGTATGGGGAAAAAATACTATGGAAGTCGATGTTACATTTTTAGATTATTTGTACAAAAACATCCACATTTGGATAAGGTAAATGGAATTCTCTTTAACAAGCTCTACCTGCCATTGCAAAGAAGAGATCAAAATAAGAAAAGTAAAGGGAGGGGATGGGACACGGGAGCTGTTTCGGGCTGACGCACAATGCTCAGTTAATTTGCTTCTTTCTTTTTTGTTCCTCTGTGTGACTGTTTCAGTCTCTGCGTTTGGTGCTGTTGTGTTCGAATGCTATGATAATTGGATTTTTGTTTTGTTGTGGCAAAGGGAGTTCTATGTCAAATTGTTTTCTCTGAATGAGAAATTTGATAAATTCACCAGAGAAACTTGGTGACTTTCACAGTGTGTGTGTGTGTGCGCGCAATAGTTCAGAGTGTTGTTGATGTGTTACTGAAAAGTGAGAGAGAAGCTCAGCAATCCTTGACATTTCAGTATTCAAGATGTTTTTTACCTTTTAAAACCTTTCATTTTCATTGACATTTCCCATGTGTCACCTGTATGGCCACTCCTATAAATGGAGGTGGCAGATAGGTAACTGCAAAACTATTCAAATAATGTTCTATGATGTTTTTTTTATTTACTTGCTTTACAAGTTGGTATGTTGCTTCCTTATCCAACTACCCTCAGCAGTATTATTCATTTGAATTATGGCTGAGGAGTTTGATGGATTTATTTATTTATACCTTGTGCTACAGTTGAATTTAAACTTACATTTTTGTTAGAGTACAGAACCCCTTAGAGACACCTAAAAAAAATCCTTAAGTGGTACAAAAGAATAGCTCTAGCCAGGCTACAAACTATGCTAATTGTTTTTGTTCCAGTAAACAACTCTTCCAGAAAGGTCTGATTAAAATGCTGTCCATAATTACCGTGGCTGCTTCCTTTTGCACTTTTGGGTTTGTAAACACAGTCAGTCTCCTAAAATACCCTTTTTTTCTTTTTTTCTTTTTTTTTGAAATAACAGCATGCCTAAAATAAAGCTTGCCAATATGAAATGTCATTCGCAATCTATTTTACTTCTGTAATATGACTGAAACAGGATATTCAACTAAAACATTTTCCATTTAGTATATAAATTACACATTGTTTACAAACCTTAAGTATGCAAAACTTTTTTTAATTTGAAAGTAATGATAAGATGCAGTTTAGTTAGTGAATCAAGTATTAGGTAAACACTCTCACTGATTCAGTGAGTTTATTCAGTTAAGAATTTGTCAGTTTCTCAAACCAGTAACTCGTGAGTCTTATTATCTCATTTTATCTCATTTACCAATGAATTGGACTATGCTAGCTGCACTATATGGTTTTAAATCACTAAAAAGAACTCTTCATAAGAGTAATTTATTCTTGAATCAGACTTCATTGGTTGTGCTTTATGGTTGGGTTAATTAAAAAGTACCATTCATAAGAGTCATTATTTTGTCTTTTGGACTGCTCACACTGTATGTTTTGTCTGTGAGTGAACTTAATAGAAATAAATGATTTCTTAACATTATTTTGCAACACCACAGCATAAAACACTGATAATTCCCCTCAGCTGCTGGTTGGCTGAAACTTCAGCGGCCTTGATGACATCAGCTGAAAAGGAAATTCATTTAGAGGTGAAAGTTTACAATGACTCATGGACAAAGACCAGAAATGTCTATTAAGAAAGTAAATAGGGTCAGTTTTGATATGACTTTAAGGTCTATGCAACTTTTCTCATCATTTGGATTCATTGTAGATGTATACCTTCTCCATTACCTTTGACACCTATTGGCATAATCCTGATGTCAGGGCTATTTGACTGGAATACATTTGAATAGCAAATATGGCGAATGGTAAGGAGTGCAAAGGTTCAGAACTTCCTTAAGCCGGGCAGAAACTTGCGTTTGGTGTACACAGAAGCAGAATGAATGCCTCCCTTGAGAGTGTTTTGGCATAGCAGAGTGGCTTCTGGATTAAAATGCTGGCCCATGCCTCAGTGCAGAGACAAACCTCCACTATCAATGGGATTGAAATCTCTCAGTACAGACAGCACTGTAGCAGTGAGCACTGGGAGAGCTGGCATTGATCTGAAACACCTAACAGAGACATAGCGACACACCGAGAGGACAGAGAGAGAGAGAGAGAGAGAGAGAGAGAGAGAGAGAGGAGGAGGAGCAGAGGAAAAAGAAAGCTGGTTGTATGATGATGCTTATCCCTATGAGAGTCCTGAAGCCCTGTGGTTTCTTTCACAGCACGTTCACTCTCTCGCACACTGCTGTTCCTCTCCTCTTTTCTCAGTGTGTCCATTGAACAAAAACAACCCTTAATTCTAGCTCGGCGCATTCTTCTCCCTTCTTTCTCCACACATCGATGTCAGCCTTAACCCAACCATAATACCCAAGGCAGCGTGACTGAAAAACGTTTGCATTGATTTCTTTTTGCATGGGAGTGGCTCTCTAGAGTCTGCTGCCCAAGGTTGCACAAGCCTATGTTATCACAGTACTCATAAGTCTCAGAAATCGTATTGACTCATATAATAGTTATTTGGCCCCGCGTTGCTCAATTTGTCCTGTTATACAGCCCTCAAGGTTTTCTTATAGAAATTCTGTAATCTACTTGAATTGAGTAAGTTTGTTTGGTTAGCTCAGCGTGGCAGAAATTGCATCTTTCCTGCCAGATAAGCCCTTTCGGGCATGTGTTGCTGGCAGTGCTATTGAAAAACTGGCTCTAACGTGGTTAGGCCAATTACAGTGTTTTTCTCGCCCTTTCACGTCCATGTCGCTGTACCTCAGACTTCCTGCCACCTGCTCGGTGAAGCACAAGCTGTGCATGAAGATGAACTGTCTCTGTCTGCATGTCTTTTTCTTTGTTTCTCTCTATTGCCTGTACACATCAGGTGTTACAGGTGTGATCGGGTGAATCTCACAATCATATTCAGGTCACATTTTTCCCTAAAGGGACAAAGAAAAGAATACATTATATTTGGCATTAATAAAACATAGGCTGCATGTAGGACCACATTTTCTACCAAACTTTAATGTAATGCGTTTTATAATGTTTTACATTACATTAATTCTCAATGGTGATTCTCATTACTGTATAATACAACAAAAATTCCTGTGTATAAATTCTTGCATGCATAAATTATTTCTAAAGCTTATTTCTAAAGTTTATATTCTTAAAATAATCAGTTCTGAATTATGAAAAACTCAACATTTAGCCATTTAGTAATCCAAGGCAGCTGGTGGGTTTAATAAATTACAAACAAAAAATCCACAATATAAAGTTATGAAATTAATAACTGGGAAATATATTAATAGTAAATTGCTCTTTTCTCAAAATTTGGCTGTGCCTTCTTTACCTCCACTGACAAGCCACCACTATTTGTAAAACCTATTCAGTGCTTTCATCTGCTAGAGTAATGTCTTGGTATTATTTTTATTTAGGGGCTTCTTGTAACTATCTTGTAAACTAATAGTTTTATTAATTGGCATATCATATAATTATTCAACCCAATAGACGCCCTTGGTGGTACAAGTCCTATCGTGTAGCATACCACGTTTAACTATGTCACCATCCTGGAATATTTGGAAGCAACAAATACTTTTCCCAGCTGTTAAAAATTCACATGGTTATGAAAAGTGTCCTTGCAATGCACCGACAAAGGGCCATATCCCCACTTCACCTTAACGCCTTGGGCTACGTCTGTGTGCCTAGAAAATAAGCAGCATTCTCTCCAAAGAAGCACCTGTCTTAATAATAGCAACACGTATTCCTGTTCCAGTCTCAAACTCTCGACCTTCACTTCAGTGCATACTGATGTCTATTATAAGAGGTCTGGTCAGACACAAGTAGGTCTCCATGGTCCACTGCAGGGCTTGCATTTGTTTAAGTGGGTTGTTGAGTCAGTCTGTCTGCACAGTGCTGTATTAAAGGTGAGAGAAGTACACTGCACTGTAGAAGACAGCACTGGCTCACTTCTCTAATCAGTCAGGGGGGAACACGCTTAGAACGAACAGCGCTCCATGTTTCTTCCATTTATTTTTATGCATGCTTTGGTGCCTGATTCACTAAAGAAGTTATGCAAGTCATGTAACAAACAAAAATCTTGGAGTACGCAATTAGCAAGATACAATTCCCAATCTTCTGAGTCTTGATTTGATTTGATTCAATTTCACAAGCTTTTCATTTGATTCCGATTTCCAACAGTTGTAGTATTTCAGACTGATTCAAAATGGCTTCTCAGATTCATTTATTTGTGAACCCGACTACACTGAATCCCATTCTTTTAGTTCATTAAATAATCATTTGTTTATGAATCAGTCTTTAATGTTCACATTATGTTTTGATTTACTATCTACTAATAACTAAGAGTTATTTGTTTGTGTACGGATTACACTAAATCATGCTGCAAGTTTTTAATTCACTAAAAAGAACCATTTTATAAGAGTCAGTTGTTCATGAATTGGGCGAACACATTGTTTTTGCATGCAGCTATGAGGACAACTCAGTAGAAAGATGCTTGGCATTATTTTGTCTATTTATAGCATTACATTCAAAATAGACTGCAAACACATTCAACTCAAGTAAAATATGATTTCTTTTCCTATGTTGCTGAAGTTGAGGAGATACTGAATCGTCTCTTTAAAATGCCCGAAAGTTCACTCATCAACTGTGTACGTATGATATTCCTGATTTTACAGCTCATTTGATGATGTTTGATGAATGAATGTTGTCACGATCAATAGAAACTTTACATAACCATCTCTTTGTAATTTAATTAAGCTTTCTGCTTACCTTTCACCAGGCAAATAGCTGAAAAGAATAACAATGACTTAATTTAAATACGACACAGCACTATTTCCGTACATTTAGCGGCTGCTTAAAGGGGACCTATAATGCCCCTTTTACAATGTGTAATATAACTCTCTGGTGTCCCCAGAATGTGTCTGTGAATTTTCAGCTCAAAATACCCCACAGATCATTTATTATAGCTTGTCAAACTTGCCCCTATTTGGGTGTGAGCAAAAACACACCATTTTTGTGTGTGTCCATTTAAATGCAAATGAGTTGCTGCTCCCGGCCGCTTTCCAGAAGAAGGCAGAGCTTTAACAGCTCGCGCTTTGGTTGCTTAACAACAACAAAGCTGGAGAATCTCATGCAGCCAAAATGACGATTGTCAGTAACGGTGTTCAGCCTTACATTGTTCAAACCGGAGTCGGACACTGATGGAGAGACTCAGTAAGAAGTTAAATCTTTTAGAATGCAACTGGTTGTTTCTGAATGGTTAGTGGATACATTTATGTAGTTGCTGTGGAGTTGATTCAACTCATCGACTAGCATGTGCCGTCATGTTAATCTTTTGTGCAAATCCAGTTGAATTGACCCTCATTTGTGAAGCAGTACGGCGTAAAATGACGGCATGGCAACAACACTCTTCTACAACAACTCTTCCTCTTCTCTAAAGCAGCCCAACATGAGCCTCACCCCCTTTGTTGCATGTTCTAGGGGCAGGGTTTATGTACATTTTAGGGTTAGTGATGCCACTAAGCTGGGAAGAAGCTCGTTGTAATCCCTACCAGTTGTTGTAGTCTTTAAACAGAGAATTCTTTAAAAGAAAATATCTCCCTTTGCATTGAACTTTGAGCGTCGTAACTTTGCAGATCTTGTTTATGTTCTAACAGCAACATTACACACTAACTAAAGTTAAAAAAGGAAAATTATAATCAACCACCCCTTTAAACTAGATTGCAGTCGTTCAGTGAATAATAAACAGTTTGTTGTGGCAAAAAAGTGATCCAACTGTTTAGGGACTTCTCCCTGAGTGCAACAGACTAAAAAGGGTGGAGAGAGAGACAGAGGTTGTTCATGGATGAGGCAGCCATCCTCTGAGAGTTTCTGCTCTTCATTTCATCAAGTCAATTATTTCAGCACTCCAGGCTCTGTGCCCGTCCGTTCCTGAAAGCCTGGGCCATGGATGGGTCAATTAGCCTGCATGCACCACCAGAGGCCCTCTACAAGGAGCCGGACGAGAAAAAAAAAGATGCTCTGATTTCTTCGCCTGCCTGCGGTGTAATGAAGACTTCCCTAATAAAGGCACTGCCCTTGACTGAGCCGCACACTTTTAGTATACTTACTGTTCACTTCTGAGCACGTAGTCACGTCGGCGTGTGTTTGTGTGCTTCATTACTCTGCGTGCGCCGGCTGTCTTAATCAATTACTTCTTGCTTGTTAACAGCACTGGGGACCAGATTCAGTGGGCGAGGGGCATTGATCCCCAATTTGCATTTGCATTATGAGCGGGTTGTTCTCGTTGTTGGCCAGACTACGGTTGCAAACTTCTCTAGATCAGGTCATTAACCGATCGCTTACTTTCTCGCCCCATGTTCAGGCATGTCGTGATGGACGGGAACTCTTTTAGCACATAGTTGTACATTGCCATTAGAGTGTCTCCATCCACAGGAAGCTCATCAGAGTCTTAATCTCTCTCTCCACTTCCCTCATTATTATTTCATGTGGTTAGTCAGAAACGAGAGATATTATGTTGACAGCATGATGGTTTTAGGCTAATGGAGGGACTTGTTGAAAAAGCAGAGTCAAGTTAATAGTATGGACGCCGCTCTGCCAAAAGCAGATTTCCTCTTGTCAGTACGGGATGAAGTTGTTTTAGATGGTGTTTATTAGACCGCTGTAGGCGATGTTCCTGCTCAGCAAATGCCATTAATGGCCGTCTTGCGCTAGTCGTAGAGGAAGGCCAATTATCGCTGTGCGCTGTGATCCTTGAATGTGTGTTTTCCCATATGTCTTAATGAAAACAGTACACAGAGGCACTGTGCGGTGGTCGATTCAACTCTTATGGGGTTGCAAATTTATTGGAACATAATCAAACACACATCTACTGCTTCCAGAGTATTGGCCCTCATCCTGAATGGAGCAATGGAGCTTTGCTTGGGTCCTCAGAGCAAATATTTGCTGATTTCTTAGAGGGAAGTCACAGACTCTGCCCTGCTGAAAAGACATTGCTGGTTTGCTGCTGTTTCCACAAAGCTTAACCAGTACTAAGACCAACCAGCTTCACCAGAAAGACAGCTAAACCAGCACTAACCAGCATGAACCAATTCTAAAAAGTCTTAAAAAAAAAAAAAAAAAGACTAATTTTCTTCATAATAGAAATAGAAATGATTTAGCCTACAAAAATCAAGTGGCTACAGTGGTTACAATGAATGCAGTGTTGTTTCATTGCAAGCACTCAGAGCAACCACGCAAACCACTCTATAGTGCCAAATGCAACCAATCAGAACATCCTGTTAACCACCTATCAATGCCCTAGCAACCACCCAGAACAGTCTAGCAATGCTCTAGTAACCACCCAGAACACCCTAGCAATTACATAGCACGTCCCTAGCAACCAACTACCGCATAGTGCCTCTGTATACTGTTTTCATTAAGAAAGAACACTTTAGCAATGGCCTAATAACCACCCAGTACACTCTAGCAACAAACTACCGCATAGTCCCTCTGTATACTGTTTTCATTAAGACAGAACACTCTAGCAATGCCCTAGCAACCACAAATAACCCCCTAGAAACCACCCATAGCCATCTAGCAACCATCTGGCAATGTCCTAGTAACCAACCAGAACAAACCATCTTGCAACCAATTACTGCATAGTGCATTCATTAGGACAGAACAATCTAGCAATGCCCTGGCAACCACCCAGAACACCCTAGCAACTACTTAGCAATGCCCTAGCAACCAACTATGACACATTGCTTCTGTATACTGTTTTCATTAAAACAGAACACTTTAGCAACCACCCAGAGTACACTATTAACCATACAGCCCAATCTAGCAACCACCTAGCATCCAGACAGAAAATGTAGATTAGATAAATGTAGTATAGATTTTTTTTTTGAGCATGCCTCCAAGCAAACATTGAAAATCCAGTTTAAGCTGGTAACTGTGTTTTAGAACATAGTAGCTGGTTTCTATCTGCTCTAGGTAGTCTTTAGCTTTGCAAGCTGTTCAAGCTGGTTTATGGTCAACCAGCTAATAACCAGACTGGAACAGCTAGAAACCAGCTACCATGTTTCAAAACATAGTTACCATGTATTAAACTAGCATCCATACCATGGATGGATTTTTCAACAGGGAAATCATCTCAGTAGCTGATAGCATATTGCTAATTTGTTGAGAGAGACTCACAGTTAGCATCTCAATAGCTGCACTGCAGTCTTCAGAGGCAATGGATCCCAGTTGAAGTCCGGACTCTGAAAGAGACAAGGAGTGAAGAGGGAAAGTAAAAAGAGTTGAACAAATAGCCCCCCTGACAATTCTCTTCCCCTGCACTGTAATTGCTCTCGCCCATCACAAAGATGATTACATTCACGCCTATCTAATGCTAACACTCCTGACATAGCTCACTAAACCAGCTGCTTTATGCATGACCATTGCTGTTGATGTACCATTGACAGCAAAGAGCACTGTCGCTTAATGCCATTTTAGAGATGGAATAATGGCTAGCTTAACAAAATAGTGAGGAAGGTTAAAAAAGAAAAAGAAAAAAGAGACAAAAGCATCCAGTCAAAGTAAAGTGGTGATTATCTGCTTTTTTTTATTTTTTTTTACTTGTTTATGGGCAACCAGTAAGCAGAAATGTGGGTGATTTGGCCATGACTGTTTTTTTCAGGGGATATGCAGATGCCTGGACAAATCCCTCAATTAAGCTGAACAAACTATCACTTACTGATGAGACAGATGGTGGCACAAACCTGGACTGATGTGTTCTATTGATGTGCATATGGTTTACAGAGGGATGGGGTACCTTCGTGATTAGGGTACCATATTTAATAAGGGTGCAAATTACAAAGGAAATGTTGAGGTATTTTAAGCTTGAGCAGACAATTAAGGCGAAAAGTATACAAACAAAATGTATTATATAAAACGGTTAGTTCCTGTCCTTGATTCTGATTGGTCAATAGCTGTGTTTTATTCATGATAAAACACGGCTATGACCGCTTCACCCAACGGTTTTGTGTATCACTACACAACACCCTTAGCAACGTAAACGGTTTGTTCTCAATTCATATTGTTCATTGAAGCTTACTGTATTATGTAGAAGAGTATTGCGAGAAAGAGATCGAGTGAGCGAGTTTATTACTTGCATTCAGATTTAGAATTTTCCTTCAGGTCAGTCCTATGTTCATAATAAAAAATCTGTTTAAATGTCAGATGTATTATCCTGTCCTTTTAACAGTTAAGGGGTTTTCCTGTGACTGACAGCGCTAGTCAAAGCATTTGTCAGTTGCGTCTTGTTCCATGTTCACAACAATTCAGTCTTTTCAGTGTAAAAGTCTTCGCTACTGACTGACACACTGATAAAGACAGTCTTTGCCGCCATCTAATGGCGTAGTAATGTAACTTCTGTTGCTGTTCACGGCCAGGGATTTTTTTTCCGGCGGAAGGAAGGCTTTAGTGAAAGTTTACTTCATGAAAATTGCATTGATACATATTTTTGGCTTTAATATTTGTATTGTGTGGTAACCGTTTTATAAAAGCACACATACACACACACATATAGATATATATATATCAAATCACAAAGACTTGCTATTACTGTGATTTTTTTTTTTTTTTTTTCTTCCTGTCGATAATGTTTACCTGTTTGAAAAAGGGGAAAAAAAAAAAAACATGGATTCTTCTGTTGGTTAATACCCCCATAATTTTTGTGTGGATCCATGGCTCTGGGCAGGCAATAATATTTGATTTAGAAGATGAACAGACTTGCATTAGAAGAGATGAAAGCACCTTGCCAATGCAAACACTGTGTTTTATTAGCACTGGTGCTCAGAGGCCCCTAGCTGCAAGATCATGCTCAACACACTATAGGCAGAATTCTCAATCACATTTTTTTTTTTTTTTTTTTGCAAAACTCTTCAAATTGTAATTTTTCTTCTAGCAGCGGGGTTGGGTTCACTGTAGGCTTGTTATGTCTGGATTGTGGAGGCAGTTTATAATGAGGGATCAGTAATAATATATTTAATCGAGCTGCAGGTCAAACCGGCGGACTATCTCTCGGTACCTCTCTGTGTCTCTCCATGCGTAGTAAAGTACCTACGCTCTCACTTAATGAGACTTTAGGAATATAATGATGTTAACTACTGTCTTCTTTACATTCAAATCACTGAGTTTTCTAGAAATACATCTAGACCACACTTTTTTAATTGTGAGAGTGTATGTCTACAGGTAAGCGTGATTATATGCAGCAGATGATTATTATATTGCATTATATTGGATTATATACAGTGCCCATTATGTCTTTATTGCCTAAGTTTATGCGTTGACCAAAAGCCACACATTATAGTGATAGGTGTTGCTGTGATCTCTGTGTGTGTGTGTGTGTGTGTGTGTGTGTGTGTGTGTGTATGCAATGACAATGCAATTCTACTTCTGTGTGTATCATGCCTGAAGAAGAAGATTTAGGCTATGTGGATACAGGTATCATTCAAGCTAAGTCAATACTCTGCAGCCACGCTGGGTGATTCTGTACAAAAGCACATGCCCTGCTTGTTTGCAGCTGCCGCGTCTGAGGGAATCCACGTCTAATGGAATTCCAACCAATTACTAGGCTTTAGTTGGAGCTTCATTAATTCCATCAAATCACCGGTCTGGATGCATTTCATTCACTTTACTTTAATTAGACAAGCCTTAAATCAATTAGAGTCTGGGGCTGGCAGCAAAACACCACAATAGCACCCTTTCTGTGGGTTTTTATAGATTAGGAACTTTTGAAAACTTCCCTAGGGATGCCTCAAAACCTTTGCACAGCAAACACCATTACTTTTACATTTAATGCACGTCATTATTGAACAAAAACCGCATTAAATTGGTAAATATCTGAACGTAAGTACTGGAATAAATTCTGCTGTTAGTAAAACCTGTGGCGGATCAATTAAAATAAATAAATAAACAAGTTGGCAATGTTGTAGCGTACAAAATCTACTGCAATGCAGTGGGTTTTTCTGGTCAAATGATCAAAAGTCAGATTCAGTCATTACAAAAGTGTCAACTCAGCACAGCTTTACCCTTTTCCACAGGTGGAGGCACAGCATTTCAGGTTTGCCTCTAGGTGAATTTCGATTTGGTATTTTACTACTCATACAGCAGTAATTAGAAGAGATGGACAGTACCACCAGACTACCAGAGTACTCTACATTTTACTCTAAATAGCCTACACATTGTTGCAAAGCAGCTTTTCTGAAATGAGAAAAATTAAGTAAAAAAGAAAATGGTCTAACAACCACCAAGTGAGAAAGCCAAAGGCAACCGCAGAAAGAAAAAACACTCCCTATGATGTTTAAGTAAAGCCTAGATAAGGAAATTGTACACTGTAATTTTCAGTCCATAATTTTCAACAACAGTGCTCAACACTGAGTGTGTTTACATGCTGTGCAATAATCAAATATTAACTCTTTTCCCGCCATTGACAGAATTTTCCGTCATTTATGAGACAATGCTTCCCCACCATTAATGGAATTTTCCGGCTTTCCATGTTTTCACTGTTATATGGTAGGGGGCACTATTACACATCTTCTGAAAGAGTAGAGAATCTTTGGATCAAAACACAAGCAAAAAAGGAACAGAAACAAGCGATAAAAGCATTACGTATGCACGTTGTAGTCTTTGGGGTGGGAACAAAACTTAATTTCTCAGCTTTTTGTTCAAATGTTTCTTTTTTTATGAAACTTACCTACATTCAAGTGTTGATAAAAAGCAGAGGCTCTGTTCTTTCTTTTGATATATTGCATGTTCAGATATTCATCCGAAAAATATTCAGAAATTTTTGTGAAAATTATCCAAAAATGCTGGTGGTGGCTGGCAACTTTAAAAAAAAAAAAAAAATACAGGCGGGATAGAGTTAAAATTAAAGGGTTAGTTCAGCCAAAAATGAAATTTCTGTCATTAATTACTCACCCTCATGTCGTTCCACACCCATAAGATCTTCGTTCATCTTCGGAACCCAAATTAAGATATTTTGATGAAATCTGAGAGGTTTTTTATCCTCCATTGAAAGCAACAAAATTACTGTCCATCAATGTCCAGAAAAGTAGTAAAAACATCGTTAAAATAGTCAACATGACTACAGTGGTTCAACCTTAATATTATGAAGTGACGAGAATACTTTTTGTGCGCAAAAACAAAACAAAAATAACGACTTTATTCAACAAATTTGTTTCTCCCCTGTCATTCTCATACTCTATTTTGGCCAATACTGAGCTGGCATTAAAGAATGACAGGGGAGAGATGAATTTGTTGAATAAAGTCGTTATTTGTTTTATTTTTGCGCACAAAAAGTATTCTCGTCACTTCATAACATTAAGGTTGAACCACTGTATTATTTTAATGATGATTTTACTACTTTTTTGGACCTTGAATGACGGTAATTTCATTGCTTTCAATGTAGGATAAAAAAACCTCTCGGATTTCATCAAAATATCTTAATTTGTGTTCCGAAGATGAACGAAGGTCTTATGGATGTGGAACGACATGAGGGTGAGTAATTAATGACAGAAATTTCATTTTTTGGTGAACTAACCCTTTAAGCTCATTCTATAAATACAAGAAAATCACATTTACATGAAATTTTAAATAGTTTTAAATGTTTTTTTTTTCTCCAACAGCACAATGAATAAGAAAAAAGTGATAAAAGTATAACAAAATGGGTGTAATGGGTTAAAAAAGACATTACGTGTTAGGAGATGAATCTCTACATAGACCAACAATTGAAAGTACAACTCAATCTCCATCCTGAAACTCTCTGTATTTCATAGATAAAACAACTGAATAGCCTACTACAGTTCTCAAATGGACCAAAATGCACTTGACTGTTTTGGTGAGTGTGTGTTGAAAAAGCAGCGGTTGCCAAACTCAGGTGCATGTGAGCATTATCAGCTCTGATCTTTTGCCAGCCTGAAGTCAACCCAGGTCTCCCTAGACGGGCCGAAGAACTCTAGCATAAAGCACTAGATTTATATGTAGTTTTAGAATCACAGAAGCATATCTGACGTCAACGCATTCTGACTGTTGGCAGAGAGTGGTGGAACTGTCGAGTCGTATTCAAGGTGGCTTTATGCCCAGCAGGTTTTAAATTAAGGAGAATGTTGAAGTTACGAGGCAGTGCCAAAAGCTCTTTCGACGGTCTGTTTGAGCGAAAGCAGAGTAAGATAAACACTGAGTGCTTGTGAGAAGCTCCTTCAATCTGCTCTCGTGTTTAGCCACTAATATGTTTGGGTTTGATCATGGGCACGGCAGGCGCCGTTTGATGAATCGCAGGCTGTAGAGCGAAGCGGAGAAGGCATTGATTTCCCCAGTGCCAGTTCTTTTACCTCCCTCTCTCCTAGCATTGCTGCTCTCTGTGAGGGGTTTTGGAATCCATGGAGCTGATTTAGAGGAACCGGAGAGTGCAGAGTATTCCAGCTGTCAAGCTCTAGACCTGAGATTGGCGATCCGAGATAATTAGCATTGTCACAATACCAGAATTTCAAAAGTTAATGTAATTTCATGATTCTCCAACTCCATATTCCATACAATAGCAAAAACGTATATGCTAATGGACACATTTGACCTTTATTTAAGTATAAATACTGAACGCTACTCTTCAAAAGTTTGGAGTCAGTAAGATTTTTTTTAAAGAAATTATACTTTTATTCAGCAAGTACACATTAAATTAATCCAAAGATACAGCAAAGACTTTAATATGTTACAAAAGATTTCTATTTCAAATAAACGCTGTTCTTTTGATCTTTCTATTCATCAAAGAATTCTGAAAAAATGGAGTAATGGCTGCTGAAAATTCAGCTTTGCCATCACAGTAAAAAATTATATTTGAAAATATTAAAATAAGAAAAAAGTTATTTTAAATAGTAATAAGATTTCGCAATATTACTGTTTTTATACTGTTCATTATAATATTGCAGTGCCTAAATTCACTTGCAGCTTTTAAAACTATTGATTTTAGTTTAGAATTTTATTTTAAATTTATTTAGACAAAATAATATAGAATGATATAGAATTTTTATTATTGGCCTTTTATAGATTTTGTCTGTCTTAACATAAATATAATTACAGACTTATCATATTGGCCAAATTTTAATAAATAAGTAAACAGCAGGTATAATCAAGAACAAAGCAGTACATTTTTAGTAGTGATTGATTTTCCCTTGTCAGATTTCTTCAGGCTAAAGCAGAAGGTCTGCCGTTCACCATGGGAATGAAAATGACATTCATTTGGGCGAATTTCTTTTAACAAAAGCAAAGAGAACAAAACATCTGAATAGCATTGCCAGGAATGAGGCTAAATTCTGCTGTGAAATTACCCAGTGGGAGCAAGTTGACCCTGAGGACAGTACGAGTGCTCAGTGAATATTAGCATTATTAGTTTGGCGAGCACAATAAAAGCACTTCAGACACAGTGAATCATCTCTCCCTCTTCTGATGCTGCCCAAAGCACTTGTACTGGCCAGAGCTTATTCTCTTTGAATACAAACTTGCTAAAGATGCTTTTTTGCCTGCACCAAATACTATAAACAAGTATTAGGTGTTGCTGATATTGGGATTGCTGGTGCGTATGCATTTATGTGAGCTCAAATATTTCCACATCTTCAATATTATTCCAGCAACATCACATTCTGCAAAAAAATGTAACACTGATGAGATGAGATGAGATGAGATGGACCTGCTCTTTGAATGGCCCAGTGTCCCAGCGAGAGATGTTTTGGGATGAAATTGTTTTCCTGCAGAGATTTTTGATTTGAAGTCCAATCGCTCATCTTTGAGGTTTGATATCTCTGACAGAAAACAAATTCTCCTTGTTGGTTTGGTTTTGTTCGTCAAGCTGTAGCAAAAGCAGTGTGATACAGGGCTCCCCCTCCAATGAATTTCTGTGACATTTCTATTATTGTATATTATTTTTATACATTTATTTATAAAAGTAATTTATAGCCAATAAACACATTCAGCATAAATAGAAATTTAGATTTCATTTCTATGACTTTTGCATGTGTGGAAATTAGGCTTTTAAAATTCCCTATATTTACAGGTTTTCCATGACCGTGAGAACGCTGGTGATAAAATATTTTCAAACAGCGTACAAACACAGTCATAGAGAAGGACTCAGACTCTCTGCAGTGTGATAGATGTGGTCGCCGCGGGTTGTTTAAATAAGGTGGCGACCGGTTGTGAGACATTTCTGAAAACCAGAAACAACTTGGTCAGGCTTGTGCTGTCTGATCTCACTTCTGACGTCTGGTCTCTGGAGCTCTCTCTCAACGCCCATACTTTAACTCTTTTTTACCATATTATGCAGACATTTGAGAGAAGTTTTGACACATTTTAGAATTTGATTGCCTTCGTTTGCCTTGTGTGAGACGGCAGACGTTGACACATTCATACATTAGAATGTTTTAGGTTAAGGTTTGTGGCAAATGCAAATGTCTCTACTTAATATCTAGTTATAAATACATTGTCCCCCAGTTTCACAGACAAGGCTTAAGCCTAGTCCCAGACTAAAATGCATGTTTGAGCTGTTTTAACTGAAAGCAACTTGCACTGACATATCTTAAAATATGTCAGTGCCATTGTTTTGTCTCAAGATTCACACCAGTAATGTTTTTTTTTTTCTTTTTTTTCTCTAAGGAATGTTTATAAAAGCTACTTAAATGTCCTCATTAAACAAAGGCCTAATCCTGGGTTAATCTAAGCCCTGTCTCTGAAACCAGGCCTGTGATTTCTTAGTTTAGGTTTTGTCTGCAGTTCTTAGTTCTCATTTTTTTAGAGTAGGACTATTTTTACTTTGACACAAACTTGAAAGTGCAATGCTTGTTGTGGGACATGACACAGTGAATAGAGACGTTAGCAGTGGTACTTCAAATTATAATATTGATAATATAGTAAAACATGCAACTTTTCTGTTAGGGTTTTATGGTGCAAACTGTCTAACAATTAAAGTACAGATCGCTGCCCCTACTGAAAAAAAAGAATAAAACCTACATAAACTAGTCAACCTCAAAATTTGATTAGTCGTTATTGGATTACTAGTTGACTATCATGACTCAACCCTAGTTTTACAATTACTGCTTTGTTTCAAAGAAAATTATGCCTATTTACATTACAATGTTTTTACATGTTCCCTTCAAAAAATCTCATTACTGTAATACAGAAAATTCTTATTCTTATACTGTAACATACAAAAAAAAAAGCATTATCATTACTGTAGTACCAAAATGACAATTATCCTGTAAAATAATACATCAGCATAAATTAAACTCAGTACAACAAATAATACAGCTAAAAATACTTCTTTAACTATATCTCATTGTCCAGGACCATTCTCCACCCCAAAACAAAAAAGAAAAGTCTTAGCAAAGGTCAGTTCCACTGAAAATTAAAGTAGAAGCTGGAAATACTTGAGCACCTGCTGTCTACTAACCAGCTTCCTGATTTTTTTTTTTTTTTTTTATGAAATGAAAAGTCACTTTCTAACTGAAAAATGCATTGCATAATGCATTGCATTATTCTAAAATACCAACAGCAGTTAGATAAAAGTTGGTTGCAAGGTTGAAATATCCAGATGAAGACACAGCACCATCACTAACTTAACATCATTAGCAATTAAAAAACAAAAAAAAACAAAATAAGAATAGCCTGAACAAATACAATGCAACTAAATGAAGTAGCCTGCTAGCTGGAATGCTAATATTAGACGTCTTCCCTTCAACATCGGTGATGTTGCCGTAGACTTTGAGCTACACTTCCCATGTGATTTGACATCTCTCTTGTTCAAACTTTACACATTTAAAACCATTGCAGCAGCTCCAGGATGGTATTGCAGCATATTGTTTACCTTTCACTTCCAGGGATTTCTCACCAGAGCCTTTCAATTTTCAAAATGGCGGCAGTGTGAAATCAGTGAATCATGGGAACAAAAAGAAAAGTTTCTTTATGTGAAATATAATTTAATAAAATATAAAATGCATATAATACACAAATATAATACATTTTCTTTTGATGGGATGAAATATGACCTACCCTGCTGAAAAAAAAAATGGATTAATCTAGTCATAGCTGGTTTGATGGTCCTGGCTGGTTTAAGCTGGCCTAGCGGGTCTAGCATTTAGAATGTAAACCAGCAAATCAGACCAACCTGACCAGGTTGGAAGACCAACTTACACCAGCAATCCAGTTTCAGCTAGTTTAAGCTGTTTCTTTCAACAGTGCAATTATGTTTTTGACAGGTTTCAGAAGGGATCATCCATTTGTGTTTAAACAGTCTTCTCGATATATCTCTCTTTCCTTATCTTTATTCAATGTCAGAATCTTCCAGCAGATTATCCGTTGTCATGGTGCTTTCCCACCTGTGCAGGTATCATGTGTCCATGTGCTGGTGCTGTATTTTAGCACAGACCCTGTGTGCTGTCTAAACAGTCAATAGTCTTTATATTAATGTAGACCCTCTATGTACACAACCTGTCCTTTTCGGCTGTCACCATCTCAGTTCTTCCACTGGATTTATTATTAGCTCAAAGCTTTTAGCAAAAAAAGAAGAAGAAAAAAAAAGTATGTCATTTATCAGAACCTGTTGAAGAAAGAGTGACTGCAAAGCCTGTTTAAAGGAACAGTTAATTCATAGATTAATATTCTTTCATCATTTACTCAACCTCATGTCTTTTCAAACCCATATTCTATTTTTTTTTTTTCTTTGAACACAAAAGGGGAATTTTGAAGTAGCCATTTTCCATTAAGTTTAAAGTGAAGATGTCTTGTCAAGCCAAGTGGAAACCTGTTCAGAGTAGGTAAAAAAAAGGTAAAAATGGCAATTTCTTCACACACATGTGGTTTTATAATGTGCAGTTGTGACTTTGTATTGTACAATTGCAACTTTTTACCTCATAATTGCAACTTTATTTCATATAAAATGTATTTATTTAAAAAACTTGGTCCCACTTTATATTTGGTGGCCTTAACTACTATGTACTTACATTTAAATTAATCAATGCACTTATTGTGTACATACATGTTTTTACATTGTACTTGTTTTTAAAAAAAATACCTGCATGTAATTACATCTATAATTACACTGTTTACCCATCCCTTAACCCACCCTTAAACCTACCCATACCACCAAACCAGTACCTAACCTTACCTGTATCCACCTCAATAACAGCAAAAATGTTTTGCAATATAGTATGAACACAATAAGTACATGATTTTACTTATTTTTTTATTTAAGTACATAGTAGTTAAGGCCACCTAATATAAAGTGGGACCAAAAACTTTATTCCGTATTTCCTTTGGTGTTCAACAGAACAAATAATAGCATGCAGGTTTGGAAAAAAAACATTTTTTGTGCGAAATATTACTTTAGCCAACACATCGGCCATTGTGTGCCTATTGATTGCTTGTTTAATGGCAGTATTCCGGTATCCAGAGTGAGGTTGTGTAAAGTGCTGTGAAATTTAGTCTCTGTGAAGATTAGTCCGTATTCAGTGGTTCAAAATGACCTGTTCTGCTGAATTGGTGTGAGTGTGTATGTGTTTTCTAGCGTGTGTCTATATCGATGTTGTTTCTGCTTATCAGCTCTTTTATCCTCTGCAATGCAGCCACTCAGTCAATATTAAAACTGCTATCACAATGAAAAGTTGCGAATATGGGAAACGATTGCCCTGGAGGCAAGGCTGACTGTGTGTGGAAGAGCGGTTGCCTACAGCTAGCGTCTTCGGTTTGACCACAATTTGAACCTTCGTTGTTCAGGCTCTTTGAATAGTCTGTCTTGGAGACGGGGCGCTGATGGAAGTGGGCGGACCGTGAAGTCCCTTCAGCCCTGACCTTTCAACCCCCTATACTGCTTTACCTAAATCCACCGTGCCACTGAACATGGGGCCTCATTGCCATGACAACCTCACCAGGCATTAATAAAGGGCCCTGTAATCTTTAAGTAGTACATTTTGCTCAACACTCTGAGGATAGGTTCAGGCTACAGTTCATAGTGTTATTGCGCAAAAAAATACCAGCTGTTTCATGTCACGATGCCAACTCTTTTTGCGCTCCAGACTATGATCGACTGTTGCTGATTGTCAGTGGTTATCTGTGTAAGACAGTAGGATGTTTACAGAGCTCACCGGCTCAAGTGACAAACAACGTTGTCGTGTCGGCAGAGGAATGATGGCATGCAATCTATCATTCCAGATGACAATGTTCAGCTTCCGCGTCTGTTACTTCATTCCTTGCCTAAATGCACATGCTAATGCGCAGACAATTATGCATGCATGCATGCACTCACTTCCCAGGAGAACATTTCAGACCGGTTATTTATTGAAAAAATGCTGCATGAACGTAACTCATCGGTGGCCTTGCGTTGAACGTGCTCTTTGTTTGTTCAGAATCTGCGAACACGTCTAATTTAAAATTAAGATGCATAACGTGCACATGTTTTGGGAATAATCAAAACAAGACCTATCCTCCCTCCCATTTCTTGTTGCTCTGTTTCAGAGTTGAGATAATGCCCTGATGTTTGTGTACGCGCGTGTGTCGCATTTGACAGTAATTTCTGCCAATGCTTCACAGCCGCTCTGTTTGATACCAACCCTGCATCTAAAACAGGATGTTCTTGTCTTGTATTTTCCAGGGAGCTGCTTGGAGACAGTTATAGGTCTGTACGGTGAGACCATTGAAGTGCCATGCAACAATGGAAATAACAAGCCAAATGGCCTTATTTTCACCAAATGGAAATATGTGAGTGTTGCTTTTTTTATCCTACTAAGCATCTGGGCCGTTACTCTGCCCTGCTAGTCTGTCTGGGTAGCCAAGCAATATACAGCTACTCTCACCATCATATTGATTTCTAATTTAATCTCTATAGGTGCTAAATGTGTGTTTGTTGGTGTGCTAATGGCCCTGTTATCTCGTTCAGGTGAAAGATGACGGCACTAACGGCGATCTACTCGTGAAGCAGGCTGCGAAAGACCAGGCAACCGTGTCCGCCACAGACGGCTACAAAAGTAGAGTTAGCATCGCCACCAACTCCAGCCTGCTGATCGCCCAGGGCTCACTGGCCGACCAGAGAGTTTTCACCTGCATGGTGGTGTCTTTAACCAACCTGGAAGAATACTCTGTGGAAGTGAAAGTTTACAGTGAGTATACATAAAATACACACTCACACAAAATATTTATAAATAAGAGCAAATCAGAGAGGGGAATAAGATTATTCAAGCACTGCTTTTGGTCTATGATGAAACCGAATGTAAGCGTCAGATCTCAAAATGTATTGGAAAGTGGGTGTGGAGATGTTAGATAAGGGAGAGAATAACATGTGTGTAGCCTTGATATGCTTGCATGCTTTTAGAGATATATCAGAGATATGATATTGATATTGCACACTGTGTTCCAACATAAATCAGACAGATTGGCTGTTCTCTGGTGTGCATACAGTATACTCATATATATATATATATATATATATATATATATATATATATACAGTTGCATGAAAAACTATGGGAACCACTTGCAGAATCTGTGAAGATGTGAATAATTTTAACAAAATAAGAGAGCATACAAAATGCATGTTATTTTTTATTTAGTACTGGTCTGAGTAAGATATTTTACATAAAATATGTTTACATATAGTCCACAAGATAGAAAATAGCTGAATTTATTCAAATAACCCCGTTCAAAAGTTTGGGAACCATTGGTTCTTAATACTGCGTGTGGTTACCTGGATGATCTGCAACTGTTTTTGTTTTTGTTTTTTTTGTGATGGTTGTTCATAAGTCCCTTGTTTGTTCTGAGCAGTTAAACTGTTCTTCAGAAAAATCCTCCAGGTTCTGCAAATTCTTCAGTTTTCAAGGATTTTTTGCATATTTGAACCCTTTCCAGCAGTGACTGTATGATTTTGAGATCCATCTTGTCACACTGAGGACAACTGAGGGACTCAAACACAACTATTAAAAAAGGTTCAAATGTTCACTGATGCTCCAGAAGGAAACACGATGCATTAAGAGCCAGGGGGTGAAAACTTTTTGATTTTGAAGATCAAGGTAAATTGTACTTAATTTGTCTTCCGAGAAGCATGCAAGTATCTTCTGTTGCTTCCGAAGGGCAGTACTAAATGAAAAAAAAAAAAAAAAGATATTTCAACAAAATATGAAAAATTTGGACATCTTCATCCCCTTCAAAAATTTTCACCCCTGACTCTTAATGCATTGTGTTTCAGTGAACCAGTGAATGTTTGAACCTTTTTTAATAGTTGTGTTTGAGTCCCTCAATTGTCTTCAGTGTGAAAAGATGGATCTCAAAATCATACAGTCACTGCTGGAAAGGGTTCAAATATGCAAAAAATGCTTGAAAACTGAAGAATCTGCAGGACCTGGAGGATTTATCTGAAGAACAGAGCTCAGGTTAACTGCTCAGAGCAAACAAGGGACTCATGAACAACCATCAAAAAAAAAAAAAAACAGTCATAGATCATCCAGGTAACCACACACAGTATTAAGAATCAGCGGTTCCCAAACTTTTGAATGGGGTTATTTTAATAAATTCAGCTATTTTTTTGTCTTATGAATTATATGTAAACATCTTTTATGTAAAATATCTTATTCAGGACAGTACTAAATAAAAAATAACTTGCATTTTGTATGATCTCTCTTATTTTGTTAAAATTATTCACATTTCAACAGATTCTGCAAGTGGTTCCCGTACTTTTTCATGCAACTGTGTGTATGTGTGTGTGTGTGTGTATGTATGTATATATATATATATATATATATATATATATAATATTAAATTCATATAATATAATATTCAGTGAATGGCGTACAGTTATCACTAAAGTTATTACTAAATTCAATTTTGTGTAAAAAAAAAAAAAAAATTGTTTTTAACTTTCATCCAAAGGATTTAAAACTTGTGGTTGATATTGCTTCCAGTGCATTCGTCACACTGTAAATGGAAGGCCAAGTGGAGGGCATTGAATTTTGGGACACAGTATTGGTCACAGTGTGCTCTGGTTGTAACTATAATGCATATTTTGGTGAAAAAAGTAGGTGGTCTGGGTGGTTGATATGTAATTTCAAGCAGTATCTTTACTTGCTTAAACATTATATATACATTATATACACACACACACACACACACACACACACACACACACACACAGACACGTGTTTCCATTTTTTTATGGGGACATAATGATATGAACAAACAAACTGTATATTCTATCCCCTAACCCTACATATCACAGAAAAAAACATCCCTTAGTGTGATTTATAAGCTGTTTTCCTCATGGAGACCAAAATATCTCCACAAAGACAAGGATTTTGGATATTGCCATCTTTGTGGGGACATTTTGTCCCCATAACGTAGGGTTTACCAGGCGTGTGTGTGTTTGTATAATTTTTTTTAGAGACATTTATAGACACATTTTATGAGAAAATGTAAAATGAAAAAAATGTGTATAATTAATTAAATGTAAATTAAACTTATACTTTAAATATATTTAGTATATTTAAATATACTTTAAAATGTAGAATCCAGATAAAAACAAAGGTACATATCATAGTATGATACGATGCTTTATCTCTTATTGCAGAAAAACCATCAGCCCCTGTAATCAAAAACAAAGCGAAAGAACTGGAAAACGGCAAGCTGACACAGGTGAGTCGTTGTCTTTAAACTTTTCCTTTAAGACCCAGAGTTTCTGCTGCTGCTGTCGTTGCCCGTAGACGGTGTTTTCTCCAGTACACAAACCATCCGGTGTACTAACAATGTGCAGGATCAAACCCTGTGCCTTTGTTTTCATTACCCAGCATGCCTCTCCAGTAGTCTCAACATTGACACACACCTGCTGTTATCACAGTCAGAGGTGGCTCAAAGACGGCACTAATGATACGGACATCAGCGAACGCGTCTGTGGGGCGTACACACCTGATTTAGGCAGTGCTCGAGCGATTGTCACCCACGGCTACACAGGAAACAGCCACTTTTATGTTGTGTAGAGTTTGAATCTCAAACACAGGAGGATAGTAATATTATTCGGCTGCATGAGAACAGGAAGCATCTTTGATTTGAACTACTTGGAGCACGTACAAGGCATCCCACGCAGTCCTTATGACTGGTGTTTGTAAATGGAGCTGGGGGTCGTTATTTTTCATTTTCTCCCTCTATCTCGCTCTCTTTTTTAATGTAGTTCAGAATGCTAGGATCTTAGAGTCTGGCTGAGGCGGAGGTGTGGGGTGGGGAAGGCTAGTGTTGTGTATACAGCAATATGGGGGTGCTTTTTCCGTGGCCACCCACAGAGGTTTTTGTGTTCAAAGTGCCGAGACTTGCTTAGACAGAGAGAGGGGAAGGGCACGGAAGAAAGAGCGCCTCCTCTGAATATATAACATTTAAAATAGCTACTTGTCTTGAAAACATGCAGATCTCTGGCTGAAGGTCTTATAATGAGAGGGGTGAAAACATTTAATAGGTGTGCCACTTTTGCATAAAAAAAAAAGAAAGAAAAAGAAAAGATGTTTATGTACATTTTCCTGTTATCATGGTAGCAGTTATTCATGAAAAGGTCAAGGACAGTCATATTGCTAATCTTAATCAGAATTGGTTCTTTAAAATCTTTTGGGATTTTATAAAGTGAAGTCTGGATCACAGAGGTGGAGCAATTCTGTAGTCACATAAAAGCATGTATGTAAATCAAAAACAAACAGCACAACCAGTCTAGTCCATTTCTCAAACTATTGACTGTTGTGAGCCTGTTCTTTTTTATTGTTTTAGCATATTTTTGATTGACTTAAGAATCATTCATTTGGGAATCAGACTACAGTGGTATTACTTTCATAAAATGCTTCTTTTAATGAAAAAAAGTGCAACCAGTGTAGTCCGATTCACATATAAATCCCAAAATATGAATCTCAAAAATAATTTGTTCATGAAACAGACTACATAGCATGACTATTGTAGTCTGATTCCCAAATGAATGACTCACATGAGTCCGTTCTTTTAGCGAATCAAAAAGCATGACCAGTGTAGTGTGATTTGCAAATTAAAGGGTTAGTTCCCCCAAAAATGAAAATTCTGTCATTAATTACTCGCCCTCATGTCGTTCCACACCCGTAAGACCTTTGTTCATCTTCGGAACACAAATTAAGATATTTTTGATAAAATCCAGTGGCTCAGTGAGGCCTGCATTGATAGCAAGTTAATTTACTTTAAACTTTCACTTTCAAACTCCCAGAAAGGTACTAAAAACTTATTTAAAACCGTTCACGTGACTACAGTGGTTCAACCTTAATGTTATGAAGCAACAAGACTACTTTTTGTGCGCCAAAAAAAACAAAATAATGACTTTATTCAACAATATCTAGTGAAGGGCTATTTCAAAACACTGCTTCATGAAGATTCGAAGCTTTACGAAGCTTTTTGTTCCGAAGATGAACAAAGGTCTTACGGGTGTGGAACGACATGAGGGTGAGATTTTTGGGTGAACTAACCCTTTTAATGACTCTGTTGAATCAAGTTCTTTTTGGTGAATCAAAACCATAGAGCACAAGCAGTGCAGTCTGACTGATTCTCAAATGAATTTTTTAGTGAAACAAAAACACAGAGCATGACCAGTATGGTATGATTCCCAGACAAATGACTCTTATGAGTAGTAGTAAAAGAATACAGTGCAACCAGTAGTCCAATAGATTCTTTAATAATGACTTTAATAATGACTCTTATGACTCTTATGATTTTATTCTTTTTAGTGAATCAATCTCTTACAACTTACTGTGGTATATGGTATTCAGGCTCAAGAGATGTAAATCAGCAATGTTACTGAATGGTTTTTGTGTTTTTTGTGAAGCTTTTGTGTGCAGCATCAAAAATAAAAGTATTAATAAATACTGTAGGTCATACTAAAAGAATTAGTAATGAAACGGAAATCCTTAAATTGTTTGCTGAAAGCATGTGCAAATAAACCACGCCATTAGTGGGCAGAATTCATTCTTAGTGAATCCCACAAAGAGTCCAGGAAGGAAAGTGCTTAGTCACAGCTGCTCTGTTCCACGGCTCAATGAAAACTACAGGCTTCAGGCAGCACTCTACACTTGAGAGGTGATGTATCATCGTCCGGTTCCTGAGGAGGGTCCGGTGTGTTATCGGAGATCGGAATCACAGTACAGTGATTTCCCCCACCCCATCTCCCCCTTGTTCGTGGTTCCTCTAAAATCTTGGATTTCTCACGCCACCCTGAACACCTGAGCACATGCATCATCCCGCTGTCTGCTTCTGCTTGCCTGCCATTATTACCCTTCTCTCTTTCTGCTGATCTCTCTATCCTGGGGCAGATAGCTCGTCAGCATGTGATCCTGTCAGCATGTTATTAATGCAGAGCCTCTTCGGCCTCTGGCAGCGTTTTTTCTCAACCAGAGAGAAGGAAAAGGGCGAGAAAAAGAAAGTGAGGAAATAAGAAACCTGTATCACAACTGTAGAGTAAAAACCCTGCCCATTTTAGCTCATACAGATGATGTCATTATATATATAAAGGTATCTCCCCTGGGCCACCCCGGGACTTACCCACCAGAAGTACAGCAGCAGTGGGATAAAAGTACCTTGAAGGTCATGAACCTTCATTAGGGAAAGTCCCAAGGAAAAGTGGCCCAGAGTCACAACACATGAAAATCATGTTTAGTGTGGTAGACACATCATGTGACAATCTAATGTGATACTATGTGTCACGAGCCCATAAATAGCTGTAAGACAGAGGCGGAACCGAAAGTGTTTCAAACTTGAAACTCATCCAAATTTTTACTGATGGGAAGTTTCGATATAGTCACTAAAGCAGATGCACTATTTGTTCTTTTTCTGGCTGTGTGTTTGTGTGTTAGTTGGGGGAATGTGTGGTGGAGAGTGCCAACCCAGCGGCATATCTCATATGGATGAAGAACAACCAGCCCCTGGAGAATGACGACAAGAGTGAGTTCATATCACAGTCATTACATAAAAGAAGAATGAGGCAATCAAGTCCACTTAACACACAACTCTAATATATAATGTTATAAGCTCATATATATATATACAGTGCCATAATAATTAGTTTTTTTTCCCAATTCACTCTAGATCAATCACATTTATTAAATCATTCATTTGAATTAAAAAATAAATAATTTATCTGTATTTTTATCTGAGTTTTCATTCCCCTGTCACATTTATTTACCTCAAAATAATAGTGAACTCATTTAAAATGACATAATGAACAAGAAGTGACATCATTTTGAGCTATGACAAGCCCATTTTAAAGGTTACTACAGTTAACATTTTTGTTGAAGGCCAAACCCTTAATAACAAGGAACAGTTAAGAATATCCTAACATCTTCATTTTTATTAATGTAGGTTGAGATGGCTATAGTTTAAATTCCCTTGAAAATCACTTTTCTGCAGTCAAAAGACACTTGTTTCATTGAATGACTCAACAAGTATGTGCAATATTTCCGTCAAGTTATTATGAAAAGAATGAATGTGTTTCTACACTGGATGTGTGTGGCATGTTGTGATACAGCATAACTAAATATTGCACATATTGTAAGCATATTGGCGCTGTACACACTGCAAGCAGCCAATATGGCATGTCATGTTTTCAACTGACAGACACCCGGTACCTGTTTTTGACATGCTGCAGAACTACTCCTGACACATTTTCCCATCTCTCTGAAATAAAGAAGATTCATTTACAAAAAGCATAAACTGATTACCATGAAGTTTTATGTTACGTATTTTAGTTTTTTCAGCTTGTGGTCTCAGACTGACTAGTTTTTTTTTCTAACCATATGTATATGCAGTTTTGTTCCTCTAAAATAACCCTTAAAAAATATATATATATAAATAAATAAATAAATAAATAAAGGAAACTTGCCCCTTTAACTGTTGCTGCAGTCTTGAGCTCGCACCTGATTGGTTTGTGGTTAGTGAATATTCTGACAGTGTTGACAGACTCAAGCTGTTGTTATGTGGTGTTAGGCACTTCCAGTGTGACAGTCACTATGTTTGCCAGCTGTAATGACGGAGGTGTCTATATGTGTGTTTGTGTGTGACTGCAGCGATCATTATCACATCTACTGTCACCAAGGACCCAGTCACAGGTCTGTCCAGCACCTCTTCCGGTCTGAAGTACACAGCCAGGAAAGAGGATGTGGCATCACAGTTCACCTGCACAGCAAAGCATGAGATGGGCCCCGACCAGGTTTCAGCAGCAGAGACCTTCCCAATTCACTGTAAGTAACTTAGGGTTAGGGTTAGTTAAGGTTAGGGTTAACTACATACTACAAACATTTTTTAAAAACACACATTACCATTCAAAAGTTTGGGGTCAGTAAGATTTTTTAGATGTTTTTGAAAGAAGACTCTTATACTCACCAAGGCTGCATTTATTTACAGTAAATAAAAAATACAGTAAAACAGTAAAAGTAATGTGTAAAATGTATTGTGATGCAAAGCTGAATTTTCAGCATCATTACTCCAGTCTTCAGTGTCACATGATCCTTCAGAAATCATTCTAATATGCTGATTTGGTGCTTAAAAAACATGTCTTATAATTATATCAGTCAGTGTTGAAAACAGTTGTAATGCTTAATATTTTTTGGAAACCGTGATACATTTTTTCGGGATTTTTTATGATTATGAAGATCAAAAGAGCAGCATTTATTTGAAGTAGAGATAATTTTCTAACATTATAAATGTCTTTCTTGTCAGTTTTGTTTAATCAAATGCATGGTCAAAATTTAGCGCCTTAAAAATGATACGAACACTGATCAAAGCGGTGCACAACACACATTTTTGCATCATCCTGCAAAAAAACATGAACAAATGATAAAATAAAATAATATAAACCAGTTATGTATAAACATAATGCAGAGCAACACCTCACAATGAAATAAAAACTTTTAACATTTTAAGACATTTTAAGAAATGCTTTAAATGCAGATAGTGTAGCGAGCATCTGATAGAGAGAGGGAAGACATTCCAAAACATACTGAAAAAGCCCGGTCGCCTCATTTTTAATCGTGATTTTGGAACAATTTGGAGCAGCAACTGGGAAGATGATCTGAGAGATCTCCGAGAAGAATGGAGCCTTAAAATATCTGATATGCGAGTAGGAGCAAGTCCATGTAACGCTTATGGTCATGAAACCCTAAAACACATTTTCTGATATGTTAACAGATATGTACAGGTTGCACATCAATGAAAACAACAATAACACTCATTCCCCTGGTTTCACAGACAAGGCTTAAGCTAGTCCTAGACTAAAATGCATGTTTGAGCTGTTTTAACTTAAAGTAACTTGCACTGACATATATTAAAATATGTTAGAGCCATTGTTTTGTCTCAAGATGTACACCAGTTATGTTTTTTTCTAGTGTACGTTTATAAAAGCTACTTAAATATCCTAATTGAACTAAGGCTTAATCTTGGCTTAGTCTAAGCCCTGTCTGTGAAACCGGGCCATTATGTTGTTTATTATTAAAAAGTTTTTTTTTGTTTTTTTTTGTTTTTTCTGAGCGATTTCATTCTTCTGGTTTAAAAAGCAAAGTTGAACTGATGCAAAGTCCCTTTAAGACAAGTTATTTCACTCGGCGGCCATCTTTGAAACACCTCTCGGGCATGCAAGTGCAGCTCCTATCTCTTTGAATGGGGAAACATCAAATTCTCCAAAGCTGTTTGCCAAGCTTTCGATTAAATTTCATAATTGAAATCACCAATGAAATCTGACAATAATTGTCTCATAAATTTTGTTTCTAAACACTAAAATCATGACAAAAAAACTGTGGTGATTGGCTGCCGTGGCTGGAGAGTATGCAATTATGTCATCTGTTTCTCCATATTATTTATGAGAATAAACTCATTTAATACAATCACTGCATTATATTACGCATGACAGCAGAGAATTCAAATGTGACAGGCAAAAACTAAAATCTTGAAATCGTGTATCGCACCAGTAGCCAATGAAGAAGAGCTAAGATAGGCGAGATATGCTCCGTCCTTTTTTCCCTGTCACGAGGTATGAATATTTGCTTGAAGAGGACCCAGATAAATCAAATAATTGATTTCTTTTTTGATTCTTGTATTATTATTAAAAGCCAATACATTACATTTAGCAATTTAGCTGATGATTTTATCCAAAGCAACTTAAAAATGAAGAATATCACAAGCAATTTATCAGCCAAGGGCCAATGTTATTTATTATTATTTGTGTCTAAAAAAAGGGATGCATAACAGTCATTCGGACTGCCCTAGTTAAGCTGTATGTTTTTGTGTACAGCCAGCAAAGACAATAAAAAGATGTCTATTTACGGTACCTGTTAATTTATTTATGGAAAGTATCAGTATGAGCTTTTTGTGTATTATTTATGTATTATTTCATGGTCTTTTTATATCATCAAATTCAATTCAGGTAAGATGTTATTTATTGTGACAGTAGATTCAGGCTACTTGTACACAAACCAGCACCCCCTAGAGGCGGATCTGCCTTATTAGCCCAGAGATGAAAACAAATTGGGATTGGGATGGTAGTCAAGCGCTGGGGTTTTTTCTCTTCCCGAGATGTGACACATGCTGTGTCTAGCGCTTTGATGCATTATTTGCTTGATTTTACAGCTGGTTTGAGGGGTCCGCGTTCACGGGTATCTGCGTATCTGTACATCACCCAGTATATGAAGCCATCTCTTGAGTCCTGAACCTTGAATTGAAGGTCTCAGCTGGTAGCCAGGCTCAATTTGACGATTTTTTTTCTAGGTCTTGTCAGGCATAATGCCAGTAACCAAGTCTGCTGTAGCGTCACTCTCTCTCTCTCTTATCTAAATGCTGAGAGGTTTGTTCAGTGCCTCAGGGTGAAGATGTGATGTGAAATGCTCTGTGGCTGCTGGGCGAGAAAACGAGGGCGAGAATGAGAGACTGCAAATGGTTGTGGAAATGAAGGCGTTTAAGCCCCTTGGGGTCTGCAGAATGGCGCGGTGTCTTAGAGAATGTTTTTTTAGTTGCTTGCTACATGCTGGAAAGTCACACCGCATCCCTGCAATGACAACCATCATGTTTTTTTCCTAATGTTTGTTTTCTCTCCTTCTTTCTCTTTCAGACCCCACTGAGAAGGTGAATCTACAGGTTGTTTCTCAGAGCCCCATTAGGGAAGGTGATAATGTGACACTGAAATGCCAGGCGGACGGAAACCCTCCTCCCACCAGCTTCAACTTCAACATTAAGGTGAGAGATCACCGACTGTGTCCACAGCAACCATGCCAGTCCTTCATCTCCAGGGTCTTGCTGTCTGCCCTGTATCCTTCCCTACAGGTTAATTACACCATCTCTCTCTCTCTTCCCCTTTTCAGGGCAAGAAGGTCACGGTGACTGACAAGGATGTCTACACACTGACTGGCGTTACCCGAGACGACAGTGGCTTGTACAAGTGCTCCCTTCTTGACAACGATGTAATGGAGTCCACTCAGATCGTCACAGTGAGCTGTGAGTGGGGAAAAAGATGCTTTCTTCTTCTCTATCTCTCTCCCATCTCTCCCTAAGGGCACCTACACACTAGAGAAAGACCTGATGGAGCATTTGACAGATATGGAAAGATCTTTTTGAGGTTTGGTAAAACCAAGCAATAATACAGAGTTCCAAATGCATTCTCTGAAATTCTGTTGGTCAGTGCAGCAAAAGTTAAACCTTTTTGAAAACTCCTGCCAGGGTGAAGATTTTCAGAAACTCCATTTGCAGTGTTGATGTGTAGCCGGTGAAACCAGAGATTTTGGCTTGTGACGTCAGAGTGTGCGCTGTTATCTCCTTTGTTTGACGTCAGATTGTGCTCCTTTGTTTACATGAGGCAAGTCTGTGCAATGGCGGACATAGCCAAAATATTGCTGCTAAAAACTGTGCTAATAGGGGTTATGCGCAATCTAACTTCCGTATTATGTAAAACAGATCAGATTACTTCCGGTATAGGTCTTTTATATGTGCTTCATGAAAAAAATTGCTGTTTTATTCAAGATAACTTAAAAGGAGCGAGCAAAGATGAGCATGACTGATGTCCCCCGCATATGCAGATTGATATTTAAAAGCTTTTTTCATTTTTTTTCTTCACACTAACGTTTAGATATTTAATAGAATAAAACACCTATAACAATGTGAACTAGGTAGTTTCGCTGATTACCTTAAAAGTCCATAGATATGCTGTCAGTTCATACTTTCTCTGACAAGCGGATGCAATGAGACCAGTTTTCCGGTTTGGTCATGTGACGTTCGACATATACCCTATAGGGCTTTGATTGGCCAACATGGCTTTACAGTTTAGGTTTTATTGCCAGCTGTTAGTTTGGCATGCTCTTGACAGCACTTCATAGCATGTTTTTGCATTTTTATGTGGACGGAGATTTTTTTTTTAAACTGTGCTTGTGTGGACGAGATTGTTTTTTAAAATGGAGGAAAAAGTCTGATTATTAAAATACATGTGTACGTGTGGAATAGGCCTAAGATGACTTCAAGATGTACTTTTTTATAAAGATAATGCTTTTATTTGAAAATAATTTTCATATTGCATATTTTTCATATTAAAATTTTTGTATTGAAAGTATGGTAAATACTGGTAAAATGTACCAACGATCACATTTAATTCACATCTGAAATATATAACAATTAGGCTATCCATGTCATAGTGAAAACTATGTAGCCTACCAAAATTTCATTAACAATATAAGTGAAATCTGATTGTAGTTTTGAAATCTTGGTTCCGTCTTACGTGCGTGGGTGATTGTGAATGCACATACTAATTATGATTGCACATCAAAGTGTTAATAGTAAGCAAGTGCAAGGTTTATACTATAATATAAATAAGGAATATTTGACTCCGGGTCATTGAATTCTTAGAAAATAATGCACACCCGAGTTGGTAATGCGAGGTGGTAATTAGACCTCAGGTGTGCATTATTTTCTAAGAATTCAATGACCCGGAGTCAGTTATTCTGCTTATACTACAGTTACCACACCTCAAGACACTGTTCCGATGTTGTATTTCAAAACATTTGTCAGGTTTTTGTCCTTAAAACACTCTTGTGTGTGGGACTAATTTCTTACGCATCTCATCCCAAGCCTTTTGCTAATTCCAAAACATCATTTCAGAACTAGTAACGGAGGCTTGAGCCTCGATAGCAGAATAATATAGTTATTAACGCAATTGAGAAAAAGAGAGAGAATAAGCATTTGTGAATTAGCCTACCTGATCTGTGCGTCTCTCATGGCAGCAGTGTCTCTACTAATAGCGAAAATGTAAGTTTATCTACCTCAAGAACCGCACAGTTATAACCTCGCTGGTGAGTCATGTATCTTAAGTTACTCTACAGTAACTAGGTTGTAGGCTGTAAGGACCAATTGAAATAACTGAAATCATTTACTAACCAACGCCTTGACTAGATGGCACACACGTTTACCTAGCCAAATGAGAAATTAAATTTACATTTATGGTTCATGAATAAATACACAAGCATTTTCTGGGAAAATATTACCTATTCGCTATGTCTCACTTTCGTTTTACCTGTTTTCATTAATGTGGAATGTGTTAATATGAATAATAAACAGATAGTTTTATCATGTTTTTGTAATTACCAGATAAAAATGGGCGTAAAAGACAAAAGATGCAGAGTTTAATATCTAGCACCATTAGCTCACCCGAACTTAATCCATTGTTTGAGTCAGTGTTGCTGTAGTCAAGCCTGAATAAACTGACTCAGCCGTTGAACAGATGAGCATCCAGAGTTCACCAAACTTTTCCTTTCCAATTAATTTCTTCCTTTATAGTACGAATTAATGCACGAGTGAAACGTTAATCAATTCTATCTTCAGTAGGATTAGCGAAGGGGGCGGGACACCAGGCAGACAGCTTAATTAGGAGTTTTTGACTCGAGTTGAGGCTGCTACGGGCTCCTGCACGCTGATAAAGCTCACAATCTCTGGCCTTTCAATAATTTCTTTGGGGTGAGTGTGTGCGCACGTGTGTGTGTGTGTCTATTTAGTTCAAAAGGCCTGATGATCTCCATAATGTGGATTTAGTGACGCTTCGGTTTGGAGATTCAGATGTATTTCACGGCATCTGTGCAGCACGGTTTCAAAGCGGGTGGCATCTCAGACGTGCGTGCGAGGATAGAAAACAATATCTCAGGCAGGAATAAGGGGTGCGAAAAGGACCCCTTAGTGCTTTTAGTAGGCAAAGAGATATGATGTTTTTCAGCCTCTTCAGTGGTTGAGATATTTTGAGGGACAGGTGTACAAAAAAGGAGCCTGCAGCGGACTGATATACGCTTGTCATCTCTTATTTTCTTTCTGTCTCTCTCTTTTAGTTCTGGATGTAAGCCTCACTCCCACAGGAAAGGTGTTAAAGAAGCTCGGGGAAAACTTGGTTGTGTCATTGGAAAAGAACTCCTCTAATGAAACAAAGGTGACATGGACTAAGGTAAGAGATTGTAAGGAATCTAACAGATCTGGGTCGGTTCATTTTAGTCCTCCAAGTCATGCTAAACAAACTATTTGTTCAATTTCTCCAGGATAACCGTAAACTAGACAAACTGCCCGACTTCTCTCAGTTGACGTATAGCGACGCAGGTCTGTATGTGTGCGACGTGTCCATTGTAGGAATCAGACGCAGTTTGTCCTTCGAGCTTACTGTAGAAGGTATGATTTATTATACACACTTTTATTATACATGATAGTCATATTTCTAATAAATAAAAAATAAAAACAAAAAAACAGTGATTTTTTTCAGTATGTGTATACTAAAGCTACATGATTCGGGAGAAATTAAGAATCACAATTTTTTTTGTTTGTTTGTTTCAACTAGGTATCACGATTCTCCCATGATTCTAAACAGACAACTAAATAAAATAACACAATTTACTGGAGTTTCTGATAAAATGATAATTGCTGCAGCCTATTTAAATAATTAGAATGAATTATTTTTTTAAAAAAAAATGGTTTGAATGAATGATTCAATAACTCACTCATAAAGACTTCACTTGTTTCATTACTGGATGAATCAGCGTTTTTGATCAAATCTCTTGAATGAACGATTCAATGACAACTACATCATTTGTCGCCACCTAGTGGTGTACCAATGTAATCGAGGGGATCTGAAAAAAGTGGATCTGCTCTATTTTGTTTGCTACCATAGACATCAGTGTTTATATCCGAACTATAAACTTTTATCCCGGTACTTCTGTGACCATTTGAATTATTGTAAGACAGAAATAATGATACTGTGTAGTTGAAAAGACTGTTTGTGAAGCTGTTTACCCATACATAACAGCTGCTTTCTCTGGTTCAGCGGCAGCGCAAACACAGATTTGAATGTTCCGGATTGAGATAGCAATCTTTTAATTGTACAGCTCTAATATACACATATTATACTTTTGTTTATTGATATATTTTTGTTATATATTATATTATCTCCAGGTGTTCCAAAAATTTCAAGTCTGACAAAGCATCGCAGCAACGACGGCAAACACAAAGTCTTGACGTGTGAGGCAGAGGGTTCACCTAAACCTGACGTGCAGTGGAGTGTCAACGGAACAAACGTAAGTCACCGTCACTGTCAGACTGAATATAGACTGAATCTGATCTGATTTGTTCATCACAAACTTTACTGTTGTCCCGAAAGAATCTTGTACCTTGTACATTTTTATGCGAGAGGGAAAGATGCCCAGATATTTCACTTGATTCCGGTCTAGACAAGATGAAAGGTGCACAGGTGTTTGAAGTCGCAGGTTTTCAGCACCCAGAAGGGAAGAGCCAACTTTCAATTTACGTTAAAAAGGGAACAGTTGTCCTGGGACAGAACTGTCTGGAATAACATACAAAGCCTTATTATTCGTCCCATGTTCAGGAGACTTTTTTGACAAGAAGCGAATTTCCACAGAGGCCCATCTCGCCACCCTCCCAAACGCCTCTCTCTGCCACCTCTGAGGGGAGTTGATGACTCTCCTTGACTTTACCCCACCCCGTTTCCACTCACTACAGCTGGAAACACTGTGTTTGTGTGTTTGGTATCCTAGATATCCCAGACATAGTGTGTGTGTCCCATGAGTCACAGTGTTTGGGTTTTGATACAGAGCAGTCTGACCGGCACTCACCGTCACAGTACCGCAGGCACACCGCGATACAAACACACACAGTTAGCTGCTTCTCAGTTTCTCGCTGGTCCCAGTGGATGCATTTCAAATGAATGAGTTTAGATCTGGTGTGCTTCCTGTAAGGTTATGGAGTCACACCCTGTGTACTTTGACTCCTATAAAATCCAAGACAAGTGGGTTAGTCTTCCTAGTGCTGTAAACATACAACCAATTTTTTAAACACTTAGTTTACTGTTATACAGTAGTTTTACAAAATATAAAAAATAATACATCCTTTTAAAAGCAAAAATGCAGTAACCAAGCCAACAGTGAAACAGTTTAAAAAAAAATATATATAATAATATTATTATTATTATTATTATTTAATTTAGATTAATTTGGTATAATTTCTTCATCTTCTGATTTAAGACATAACTCAGTTTTGACAAAATATGTAGTTACTGCTGTTTTATCTTAATGTGAAAAACATTTTTAATAAAATATAAATATATAAAATATTAAATACATATAAATATTAAATTAAATATAAATATATAAAAATAAATAAAAAATACAAACCAATTAAAGATTCAGTTAAAATAATCAAAAACCTTTAAAAACAAATTTAAAACAATTACAAAACTAAATTAGAATTCATGTTTTCCATGTTTATACACATTACAAAGTTTGGGGTCAGTATGCTTTTATTTTATTAAGAAATATATATATATATATATATATATATATATATATTTTTTTTTTAAGCAAGAATGCATTAAATTGATCAAAAGTGACATTAAGGACATTTATAGTGATACAAAAGATTTCTATTTCAAATAAATGTTGTTTCTATTTATCAATAATATAATGGTTTTCACAAAAATCAACTTTTTTTAACAGTGATATATTAGACTGATTTCTGAAGGATCATGTGACACTGAAGACTGGAGTAATGATGCTGAAAATTCAGCTTTGCCATCACAGAAATAAATTACATTTTAAAATAGGTTAAAATAGAAAAGTTATCTCAAATTGCAGCAAAAAAACCTTACCAGCCCAGTAACTTTTGAACGGCAATGTATAATAATAATAATAATAAAATTGTGTTTATATTAAATTGGGATTTGATTGTGTTATAATGGCTGCTTATTTATGGTATATTTTGCTGCTGATTTGCTGTGTGTTCGCAGTGCTGGCATTAGTAACTCATCCTGCGCTCTGTGAGGGGTTCAGTGCTCACTGTCTGCCTTAATGACACGGATATTGAAGTGTTTTTGTGATGGAGACTCATTTAATGGCTGTGTGATTACTGACAGTGAGATTTTTAGCCCCACACTGCACTCGTTCTTCCAGACCCTGAGGTGTGTGTGTGTGTGTGTGTGTGTGTGTTGCGAGAGTTTCCATTAGCGCTGGGTGTGGTGCAGAGTAGACTACATGATACTAAATAAGCTGAGGATCATTCGCGCCCTCTAGTGGTGAGGTGTATTAATTAGCGCCTTAAGCAAAGAGATCCGACATAATTAAACCAACTTCACATTAACCTTCCTAGACATTCTTGCTGACTCTTGCTTTTCATTATTTTTCTTTTTTAATTAAATATAAAAGATATATAGAAAATAACTTTCCCGTAAACAGAACATTTCTGTTTGTGTTGCAGGATGAAATGTCATACGTCAACGGGAAGGCCACATACAAACTGACCGTAGTGCCCAGTAAGAACCTCACCGTCAGCTGTCACGTGACCAATAAACTCGGATCCGACACTAAGGAAATTAGCGTGTTTTCCCGTAAGTACTGAACGCGCTGAAGGGGTTTCCCGCTTTAAGGACCGCTTACTAACCACTCAATCGACCCCTTTAAAAAGGCTCATTTTATAGGGCTGTCAAGAAGAGATTTAGATTAATAAGAACCATTAGGCTACATACTTAAGATGGTTAATAAGACCTTATGGCGGTTTGGGATCAGACACACTTGTATACAGTGCAAAAACACTGAAATACTTTTTTTGAACAACAGAAATAGATGAAACATACTATGTTATTTTTCTATAATGATAGATTTAACATTAATGACATGTATTTTGTTCATGGCAACAGACTAGTTTGACAGCCCTGATAAGTAGATGCCATAGCTAACATCTCTTATGTGCATGTGAGGAGATCTGTGAAAACTAGCATGTTTCACACAGTTTTGCCTGTTGCACCACTCAAATGCAGGGTGATTTAGTTGAATATTTTTATATTATTATTAGTGTCCTGGTGTGAACACTGGAAAGACAGGGCTGGCTGCTCTCTCTCAGGTCCTGTTGTTCACTCACGGGGCATGAGACGCTCTCTTTCTCTCTTGGTTCTCGCTTTGGCTCGGGTTTTGTTTGTCTGTGTCAGGGTGCTTGGACTGCTATCTCTTTTCCTCCTTTTCCTCCTCCTCTCTTTTCCGACCGCTATCGCATGCTTGTGGTCATCTTCCTTACTAGAATCTGATTGGACAATACTTACTTCTGATTTAAATCAGTTTTGCATCTAAACCACAGTTGGGTGGTGGCTTTTTTTTCTACCAAATTTGTCTTAAAATGCCAGTTTGGTTTAATTTTGCACCCAAAGTTAATTTAATTTTATATCTGATTTCAGTATTTGAGGAGGACAAGTCCAAACCAGGTAAGATAATCTGATTTCATTCACTTGAATTTCACTTTAAATGAATTAGAAATTAAGATCATGAGTCGGAGGGTGTCAAGCATCCTGACATCATGCAAACTTTGTGCTTCACGTCTTTAATCGTTTTTTTTAGCTGTGGTACCTGCAGAAAAATGTCATCTTGAAATATTCCCAGCTTTAATTTTTCCCAAGTAGTGGGATCCTGTCAATCATTTTTTTCATTTCCCAGGATTGCCTTTCCCTGTCAAGAATCATAATGCTTTAGAGGAAATCATAAAGTGTTTATCTGTCCATCACCCTTAGAAAAAAACGAACATGGTGCGGAGCAGGCCAAAGTGATTGTGGGTGTCGTGGTTGGACTTTTCCTAGCCGCTGCTCTGGTGGGACTCATCTACTGGCTCTATATCAAGAAAACAAGGTAAGACGGAACATGACATTGCAAAAACAAGTAGAGTATGAAAAAACAGAATATATTTCAGGCCCAAATCATCTTCTACGTTTAAATTACAACCTGTACTTTAGATGAAGTACATATGATTGCAGTAAAAGTCACAGTATCTGCTGTTATACATCATCATGATTTGTTCAGATTGACAAGAGAAGTGAGCGAGTCAGAAATGGTGTAGCCGCAGAGCTCAGTTTGAAATGTGCTGAAAGATTAATCAAGGTAAAATTGTCCTGTTAGACAAGGCAGTTGGAAGACCGGAGAGAAGGAGGCAGGCACTTCAGAGGAGAGTAAGAAACTGGAGGAGAACAATCATAAAGCAGATGTCTAAAAGAGCAGAGAGGCGTCAAAAGGAATGAAGAAGGTGAGGATTTTTCTCTTGCGGTTTAACATTTCAAAGCTCAGGGCCGAGTGCAAAACTCACACCTGTCAATGGTGGGTGAATTAAGAAAACTTACTGGCAATAATATTTTTTTTACCGGCCATGAAACTTGCATAATATTTGAAATGAATACATTTCATATAAAAATAATTAAAAAAATATAAAAAATCTAGTTATAAAATGTAATACATTTTAAATTAAATAGTGTATATGCATTACTAATATTTATTTATTTATTTTTGAAAATAATGCAAAGAAAATCTATGTCGTGGCCAGTAATATTTATTGGCAGTAAAGAACACACACATATAAATGTGCATATACATACATACATATGAACACACATGTAATTCACTGGCAATAAATATTACTGACCATAAATATATATATATATATAAGACTTCAGATGCAAAAGCCTCTAAATGCCATCTGAAATTTTCTTCTAAAATGAGCATTTTTATCAAACTCGTTTAGGTTCAGTAATTTCACTTTAATGGCAATCAATAGGTCCTTTTCATTGCCATTAAAGTGAAATAACTGAACATAAACATAAAAGCTTGATAAAAATGCACATTTTAGAAGAAGATTTCAAATGGTACTTATATATATCTTAAGTCTTAAGATATATATATATAGTCAAACCAGAATGTATTCAGACACCTTGAACATTTCATTCATTAATACAGTTTATTCACTATAGTTTAAAAAGTGGTAATAAAATATGACAAGATCTGAGTTAAACTGTGTCAGAAAAAATTAATCTTAATTATGTCAGAAGAATTTTTGGTTCCTAAATTTTTATCAGTTTTACTGGTAGTCAACTGTATGAAGAATTTTTGGGTATAATATGTCACAGTGTACTTTATCTTGCTATCCTTCATAGTGTCCTGCACCCACTAGTAAAAATATATCAAAAATATAAAAAATGTCTGAATAATTTTTGGTTTGACTGTGTGTGTGTGTGTGTGTGTGTGTGTGTATATATATATATATATATATATATATTATTTATATTTTTTTAAATGTAATGTGGAAAAATATTTTTATGGTAATGTATGGTCTCTATGACAATGGAATTATTTAGCTGTTTTTTACTTTTATTATTAGTCAAAAATATTGCAGGTTATTGTCACTCTGAGTATCATATACAAGTATGCGTCAGTTTCCGCTTCTCACAGATAGGTGAGGAACATTGTGACCGTTTTGATACTCATATTCTCATCTTGGTGGCTTAATGTGAGGAATCTTTCATTTGTTACGACATGGAGGCTTAGGTGATGGTATTTTTTCCACTGAGGTAATAGATGTTAAAATTTGTGTTAGTCATGGCAGATGTTTTCTTTCATAGACAGTTGTGCATGTCTTTCATTTGAATCGCACATAGCATTTTCATCAGCGAGGTTTCAGACCACTATTCTTACAATGTGATGTAAATAATAGTATATTACAGTAGAACCTGGTATTTGACTTTGAAATGAGTGCAATATTGAGTATGCCAACTCAATATTTTAAATAATTCACCCAAAAATGAAAATTCTGTCATTTATTACTCACCCTCACGCCGTTCCAAACCTGTAAGACTTTCGTTCATCTTCAGAACATCTTTTTGATGAAACCTGAGAGCTTTCTCTTCCATAGACAGCTATGCGATGCTTCAAAAAGTTCATAAAGTGATCGTAAAACTAATCCACATAGGAATTGAGCGGTTTAGTCCAAATTTTCTGAAAAGACACAGTCACTTTATATGATGAACAATTTGAATTTAGGCTTTTATTCACATATAAACAATTATCAGCTCACAAATCAGGGGCCTCATTTATAAAATGTTGCGCAGAAACCATCCTAAATTTGATCTTACGATCATTTCTCAGATGTGCGTACGTGTGATTCATAGAATGAACGTACACACAGAAAATGAGCGTACGCCTCTCTTTCAGATGTGAAATCTATAAATCGCAAATGATCTTGAACTTACGCGCAGCTGAATGGTTTGCGTTCTCTGCGTTTTAGACACCTAATTAATGTCATTTACAAAGAAAAGATCACCAGTCATCGTCCAAATCCTTAGCGAGCTGCAAGAATAGCTTAGATTTCCAAAAACCTGCAGTAATCTGACAAGGAAAAGTGTGTATGTGCACTTTTTCACGTCAAAGACCATTTTTATAAATATGAGCGTTGGCGTGGATTTAAGCGTACGCACTCTAAGATCATATCTGTGCGTACGCACGCTTTATAAATGAGGTCCCATTTGTGGTAAACGGAAGCTCAAGCGTGTTTGCTTGACGCAAGAACCAATGAGGTTCATTCTCGTGTGTTATGCAGCACGTTAACAGCCTAAATTAAATTTGTTCATCATATAAAGCGATTGAGTCTCTTCAGAAAATGTGGACAACCCGCTTAATTCATATGGATTAGTTTTATGATCTCTATATGAACTTTTTGAAGTGTCAAAGTGTCAGTTGAGTAGCTGTCTATGTAGGGACAGAAAGCTCTCAGATTTCAGTAAAAAGATCTTAATTTCTGTTCTGAAGATGAACGAAAGTCTTACGGATTTGGAACGACATGAGGGTGACAGAATTTTCATTTTTGGGTGAACTATCGGTTTAATATCAGGCTAGTTTTTTCTTCTCATCTTTCAAATCACATTTTGTTTTTGTGTCATGTCAGGTATGAACCAGGAAAGAGGCCTTGTCACTGAATGTGCAGTACTACACACTTCAATCATCTAATTCCAGACATCTGATTGGACGGCGACGCCTCCTTCAGGCTGCTCGTGTGCGTCACGCATCGCAGAATGTTTCCAGAATATTTCCTACTCCAAACGAACAGTTTCCTAAAAGAAAAAAAGAAAAGAAATTCCCCCACCATGATCCAAGAGTGTAAAAGAGAAACCACTTGTGTTGTATATTTAGTCTGCACTGAGGACTGCATTTACTTTTGATCGATTCTGAATTTTTCTTTTTGTGTTCCCAGTGAATGTTCTCGTTTCATGCGCATTGCTGATGTGGTGGGCACAGATGTTTTGTTCCCCCTATAGTAAAAAAAAACATGTAAATTCGCTGTACACTTTTTAGGTCTATGTAAATAAGTCAGGGGAGTACGTTCACTCTGCTTAAGGTTGGGATTATTGAAAAAAAATAAGGATTGTGGGACTACATATTGAAATTGCACAGTCCCTCATCAAAAACTCCTAAGATCGCGGTCGGATGCTGGAAGAACGATGAATTCACTGCTGTTACACATCTGTTTGCTCATGTTTTATTTATTGGTACCTCTTTATGACACTGCCCTGTGACATTCATGTTATTTCCTTTAGTTTGAAGTGGCTAAGTAGTGAAAACGGGTTTAGAAAATTAGCATAGCGTAGGGAAATATCCTGCTACACCCAGTGGCCTTCAGGTTGCATTGCATGATGTCATAGTTGTAGGGTTCTGGACACGGCCCGCTAGAGTTTAACGTAGTGACATTGACGTGACTCGCATATAGTATAAATAAACAAGCAAACATCCGCTCTCGGTATCAGACTGGGTGGTAGCAACCTTGCATGCAGAGACTTTATTTTTTTTTGGTAGGAAGTAAATATAAAAGAATAGCCCCTTTATATTGCCTTAACAGAGAGTCAGTATCGGAAGGCAAACTTCAGTCAGTATATTAATGTGAAACCTCACTGTATAGCCTTTGTTTTGCACTTCCCTCAGACTACAAAAACTGCATCTTTTTTTGTTTTTACACATCATTTTCGATGTTTGTCAGGTTGATGTCCGACACTGTAGTCTTTAGCGATGGTTTGAAGCATTGTTCTGTTGACATGGTTTAAAGAGGCTGTAAATATGTTTGAATGTCTTGTGTTTGGCTATTTATAAAGTGTGAGAAATGCAAGGTTAGCTGTGCTTCTGCTTAGTCACTAAAGAGACCCTTTTTATTTAAACTATAATCTCACTTTGTCACGTATATTTAGAAGAAACCTTTTTTTGTTTCATCTCCACAAAGGAGTGTTTTGAATGTTCATGTTTAGCATATTTTGAACCATCAGGTCAGCAGTGAAACCAAAGAGGGTAACCGCAAAAGAAGGCCATAAAGTATTGTAAATACTGACTTTTGTTTTTGTACTTTTGTTGACAATAAAAGTGTACATTTTGAAGAAAATTTCTGGATTTCTTTTTCCATGCACAATGATTAAAAAAAAAAAAAAAAAATATCACATGTAGCAGATGTTAATACTGGCTTTTATAAAACATTTTTTTCCACAAGAACAGATCACGGGTTACATACATTACTGAAAGATGAAAATAATCTCAGAGAAAACTTTTAACAAAGTATAAATTAATTGCACACATCACTGGTTTTTAAATGATCCACAAGGCATTTTCCAACAAACTAAAATCTCTCGTAAAAAGAAGAGGGGAAATGAACAGAAACCGTTCCCCCTGCAGACCTGTCGAAGGCCACGTCCTCTTCCGCTAGAGGGTCCACTCAGTTCTCAGACTTTCAAGTGTAAGATGGAGAGCGAGACCAGTGCAAAAATGAAGTTTCAAGTTCAAGAGAAAACCTGATGAGGAGGAATGACACAGCCAGTGGGAAAAGGAGTCGAAGCGGTCCAGCTTCCATTCCCAAAATTCCCAAATGGCCTTGAATGAAGTCATCGCTTGAGCGTCGCTTTAAATCTTCAATTTGTGGGCATCACTATTACGTCAAATTCAATTTGACGCCATTAAAATGACTAATCTGCGTGTTTTTTGTTTTGTTTTCTGCATGTCTAGTTCTTGTTTTTTTGCATATGGCATCAGTGCAAGTGGGCACCGAAAGAAGGGAAGGGGGAAAGGTTTAGGTGGCTTCCTCCTGCACTGAATCGAAAATAAACAAGGGACATTCGGGTTTGTTTTATTCACGAGTTGACAGGCCCTTCTATTTACAGAAAATGAAACCACCATATTAGCCCTTGCTTGCTAACGCTGGAGTTCACTCAGATCTTGAAGGCGTCCGTTAAGAGTTGATAAAAAGCCAAAAAAAAAAAAAAAAGCAGACAGAAAGAGAACTGTGAACCTGATATTCGAAATCCGTCTCTTTCTGCCTCAAACGATCTGATCTGGTTTGTCATGTTCACAGCGAATTAATGAGATAAAGGAGACATGGTCACACCGAGAGCCATTACTGTGAAATTCATGATACCCAAGAGGCCAAGAACGAGCGGCTGGATGTGTGTATATGTGTGTGTGTGGCAGCAGCGGTGGCAGGAAAGGCATGAACAGCCCGCAGACACTGGCAACACAAACAGAAGCGTTCAGAGCTGCTCTCATTTCCGTCCAGAGTGTTCGAGGGAAATACAAACGTCACTGCTTTAGTAGCAAACCCACCCTAAAATGTGGTTGGACACCTCCAAATACGAAAAATCCAATTTCAGTTCCTCTCTTGAACATCCCGAGCTGTAATGACGATGACCTGAGTGCTGCAGATAAGCCACGTCACTGTAAACACAAGGCTTTTTTTTTTTTTTTTCATAGGATCCTGTCGTTACAAACGCAACACTCCGTTAGGATCCTTTTGGCGAAAAAAGCACACATTTTCGTCTTGTTTGCTGGGTGCGCTAAACGAAAGCAAGCGGAAGTCAGCCTGCGGCTTGTACACTCAGAGTCAGTCATAGTTTGAAACTGTATCGACACGGGCTACAGGCCCTGCCTGGGGGCGACTAGCGCAAACTCCCGCAAAATGTTCCGTGCCACGTCCACTTTGTTCTGCGCGATCATCAGCGCTCGTTTCACATCTTCAAAAGAGTAGCCCTCCCCCATCAGCTTGGCGATCTTGGCGTCTACGTTCTCCCGGGACGATTCGTGCGGTCTTCTGTGGATGTCTGGTGGGATGATCCTGGGAAGTGGTTTTGGAGGTCTCTCAGGTGCCCTGAAGCAATCTCCGGCCACTGTAAACAGGAAACAAAGAGTGTTTAGTCAAAATGGGCCATTGAGAATGGATGGTAGCAGGCCGGCTAAAAAGACTTGGAACACATTAAAAACCCATTACAGGCTAATAATTAATAATTCATTGAGCGCATTCATCTCGATGGCTAATGGCTTCATTTAATAAACCTGCACAGCTATTATGTATTCAGAACAACACACTGTGCTCACAGCTGTTTTATCAGGATATTACAAGTATATTTTTGGCTCATTCTAGAAGTGTTAGCAATGTTATTTAATTTTTTTCAGCTCATAATTATTGCATAAGGTATGAGAGGCTGAGCTATGTAGTGAATATAATAATAATTAAATAAATAAATAAATATACACTACCGATTTTATGTTTTTTAAAAAGAAGACTACAGTAAAAACAGTAATGTTGTACAATTTAAAAGAACAGTTTTATGTTTCTGTATTCTATTTGAATATGATTTAAAATGTAATTTATTCCTGTGATGGCGAAGCTGGAGTTATTCCTCCAGTCTTCAGTGTCACATGATCCTTCAGAAATCATTCTAATATGCTGATTTGCTGCTCAATAAACACATTATTATTATTATTATTATTATTATTATTATCATTGTTGAAAACAATTCTGCTGCTTGATATGTGGAATCTTTTGTGGAAACCGTTATACTTTTTTTCACTTTTGATCAATTTAATGCGCCCATGCTGAATAAAATCTTAAAAAACTGACCCAAACTTTTGAATTATAGTGTATATTAATATTAATAAAAGTATTAAAGGGTTAGTTCACCCAAAAATGAAATTCTGTCATTAATTACTCACCCTCATGTCGTTCCACATCCGTAAGATTTTTGTTCATCTTCGGAACACAAATTAAGATCTTTTTGATGAAATCTGAGAGCTTTCTGTCCCTCCATAGACAGCTACGCAACTACCACTTTCAAGCCCCAGTAAGGCAGTAAAGACATCATAAAAGTAATCCAAGTGACTCCAGATGGGTTTGTGTTCCAAAGATGAACGAAAGTCTTACAGGCTTGGAACGACATAAGGGTGAATAACTGATGACAGAATTTTCATTTTTGGGTGAACAATACCTTTAAGGACACAAACTGCCATTGAAATGTTTATTTTAGCTTAGCTTAAACTTTGTATTGACCAATCAGCATCCAAAACCAAAACTATTTGCTTTATATCAGCCCTTATACAATGAGTAGTACCTGAGGTGGGCGGCAGTTGATCATAGTCTTGAGGAGCCCTGAACGGCGTCTTCATGTTGTCACCAGTTAGTCTCCGCACGGGAGGATTAGGAGGCGAGTTATTCAATGTGTCTATGAACGTGTCTGTGAATCACACTGGTAATTAGACACCAATACAACCCCAAATACAGCAGTATTTGATATTTATACTACATTAATAGTCACAGATACGTGGGATTTGGCCTTACCAGGGCTGAGCAGGAAGTGGTCGTGTCCAGACGAGGGGCGGGCAGGTCTGGGGTAGGGTGAGGAGGAGGAGGGTTCTGTGAAACTGTTTCTGATGGGGGGAGGAGGAGGAGGAGGCTGGGACGGAGGAAGAGAGTTGAACGGGTCTTCCATTGGAGACGCTGAGAGAACAGAGAGAAAGAGAGAGTGGTTGAGTCTTTCTACATGCCTCAGCAGTTCCTCTTCTCACCAACAGATGGCGCTAAAATATCATTCAGACATGAACTGAATGTCTTCTGAATTTTTTGTTGATTGTTTGGAAAGAAATTAAGACTTTTATTCAGCAAGGATGCATTAAATTGATCAAAAGTGACAGTAAATACTTTAACATTGCTGCAAAAGATTTCTATTTCAAATAAATGTTGATCTTTTTAGACTTTCTATTTATCAAAGAATCCTGAGAGAAATGTATTAGTTTCCACAAAAAATATTACCACAGCTGTGTTCAGCAACTGTGTTTTCTCACTGAATAACAAGAAATGTTTCTTGAGCACCAACTCAGCATATCAGAATGATTTCTGAAGGATCATGTGACACTGAAGATTGGAGTTATACTGCTAAAAATTCAGCTTTGCCATTACAGGAATAAATTACATTTTAAAATATATTCAAACAGAAAACGGTTATTTTAAATTCTAATAATTTCACAATAATACTGTTTTTACTGTATTTTTGATCAAATAATTGTAGCCACAGATGATTACCGACCAAAGTGTAAATCACTAAATTAACAGATTTACAACTTGTGTGAAACAGAAACAGAAACAGTGTTAATGTTTTTGAGAAACAAAGTCTTTCTTTTGGGAAACTGCATTTTTGTTTCAATTATTTGGCTAAAAGAATACATTTTAATGACTAAGCAATTGAGAAAAAGTGTTACGGTACTGTATTACTGTAAGTTTATGACAGTAGTATGACTATGAATTAAACTGAAAGGCAAATTGATGTCTTCATGAATCTGTCGATCTAAAATCAAACAAGCTAAATACAAAGATTTATGGAAGTGAAGGTGAATAAACGTAAAAAAATAATTCATCTTAAGTGTCCGAATAGAAGCACCACACAAACACACCTCAACTACATCCAAAAGCTCATATAATATAAGCTAATAATAAGATTTAGTGACTCAATAATGAATAAAGACTGCATTTGTGTTCGCAGCTCATTTTGTGTAACCTAGTGCAATAGTAAAGGCAGAAACCAACAAATGAACACCACTGAACAGTCTGCTAATCAGGCAACCAATGAAATTGAGGCGCTGTGTCATCGGCTACCTTGAGGGGGCAGTAGAATGTCGTAGTCTGAGGGTGTCCTGTTATGGAGGGGGCACTGTGTGGTGTGAGCCACACCCGAAATCAATGAACCAGAGTCAAACCCACCTGAGAAACACAACACACAGTTATACTGACCTACAAAATGGCCTAAACGCCATGTCTGACTTCAACAACCACTGGCCGCCACATAAAAAAAAATTTATACTTTAGTCCCTGATGCTACAAACACAAACAAACTCCCACAATCACACTAAAAGATGGTTATACAGAAAATGAAGATGACAGATGACTGTGTGTGTGTGTACTCTATATCTGTGTGTGTGTATGTTCTCTCACCATGCTCTGGAGGTTTATGTTTCTTTATGTCTGTGGAGAGATCCGACAAGCCATTTTCTAAAGCCCTTTATAGAGAAAAAAAAAAAACATTTAATTTCGGGTGGGATGCTAAAACAGTCATTGTTTCACTATTGTGTGTGTGTTTACCTGTTGGGGATGCGGAATGGGATGCAGACGGGTGGCTGTGTGATGCAGACGGGATGTGATGATGGAATCTGATACTCGTCCTCCACTTTGTCCGTCAGACTCCGGTGGCTTGTGAAGGGGTTGGTGTGTCTGTAGATCACACAAAACTTATTACATAACATGTACAGGCACAAATGACAACACAGAATCAGAACCACGCAATCCCATGATGCTTCAGGCATAAGATGGGCTACAGATCAGGCCCTAAATTTAATTTTATGTGTTCACCTAATTCAAAAGTAGTTGCCACAATGTTTGGCAAGTTGTAAGTGGCTTGGGAATTCAAAATGGTTGATAGGGTGTTCTAGATGGTTGCTAGGTGTAAAAAGATCCCACACTCTTTAATGTATTAAAAATACTTCTAACACTTAAGCCACATCATAGCAATGTAATTTTGAGTATTTTGCTTTGTGGTTGCTAAAGGGTTCAGAGTGTTTATAGACTATATGACTATATTTTGGTCTATATATTGGGCTCGTTCCCTCCTTCATTGCAAGTCTATGGGAGCAGACCTTCACTCAAACCACATGATTTGAGACATGATTCATGTACCATGGAAAATTTTAAACAGATCTGAACAACTCCCTAACTCCAAATATGAATTATTGCATTAGCAAATACTCAAATGAAACCACCTCATGTGCTCCCAAATTACAGCAAAGTGTGGAATTACCATATGTAAATATTTACATAGATGACAGCATTGTAAGTGATGCCACAGCACTCTTGGAAAAAGGCTCTTTGACGGGGATTTGGACGAAGTTCTCCACCTTCATGCTGACTCACTGAAACAAGCACTCTGCAGTGTGTGAGCTGGTCGCTGTGAGATTAGCCAATTCAATCACGTAATGCTCTAACTAAAGAGTCACAGGCTGGGCTGAAATAGGCAAAGACGTCCAATATTTAAACGGACTGGCACCTACTGGGGGGGGTTTAACTAGCTCTTGCTGGGATAAGATGGGCGGTTTTCCAGGCAAACCTTAACTGCTACCGCAATGCACCATTAGAGGGCGCTTTAGGCACTTCATCTCCCTGTGTTGATGAAACGATTCATTAAAAGATCTTTTTCAAGTGTTTCAAAGTGTTCCTTGTTTCCAAGACATTAAGAGAGTGTTTATGGATGTACATTTGCCAAGTCTTTAACAGAAGCCAACCATAGCAGTGTGAAAACACCTATGAGTGAGGGAGATGACAGGTTCACAAGTTTTGCTTTCTTTGAGGAGGTGGAAAGTGCCCTCAACAGTTCCAAGTTAGTGGTGTGTTTATGTTTCTGTAAAGTAAACATATGTTAATGTGTGTGATGCCCATCACAAACAATCCAGTGTGCCCAGAGCCAGCGGAGAATATATATATTTACAACAGATCTTACTGGTTCTCAAATCTGATTGGCTGAGAGGTCATTCCAGCCAAGCAATATTCTACCAGTATCACCACGGGAACCGTTTCACCATTTGAATCACTCTGCTTTCAGCATTCTCACAGCGAGTGTCATGGTGGACAAGCAAACCCACCATATTTTTATAGATGCTACAGTTATTGTGCCACGGAACGTAGTTTAAAGAATTTTTTCAGGCGAGAATTTAGTTGATTTTTGAGGCCTCTATAGACAGCAATGCCATTTAACTTCTCAAGATCCAGAAAGGTACTCAAAGCATATTTAAAACAGTTCATGTGAGTTCAGTGGTTCAATCTCAATATTATAAAGCGACGAGAAAACTTTTTTGTGCGCCAAAAAAAAAAAAAAAAAAAAGACTTTTCAATGATATCTAGTGATGGCTGATACTGCTTCGAATCTTTTGTTTCGAATCAGTGATTCGGAGCGCCAAAGTCACGTGATTTCAGCAGTTTGGCATTTCGTTAAATGGCACTGCTGTCTATAGAGGCCATCAGATTTCATCAAAAATATCTTAATTTGTGTTTCGAAGATGAACGAAGGCCATATGGGTGTAGAACGACATGAGGGTGAGTAATTAATTACATAATTTTCATTTTTGGGTGAACTAACCCTTTATGGGGTTTTTTAATAGAGAATGTGATACATTCAAATAACAATAACTCATTTCTGATAATTTGCTCATTGCGACTCATTTTACACTCATTTTGACATTTATATATACACAATACAGTAATTTCAGCCTCTATAAACACACTGACGCAGCTCTATGGACAGATACACCACATAGACACACAACACTATTCTTCAGGGCTCTAAACAACAGCCATTGTGGTTTCCAGAACCTCGGTTTCATTTGTCAAAGTGGTGACAGAAACACAGTTTTTCTTGTAGCAGGAACTGCTGAGAGGAGCAGAACAGTGTTGCATGAATGAAGCCATTAACACTGACAACCAAACCAATGACTAGAGCTAGGGTGCCATGGGTGGTAGACAGGACATTTCTATGCAGTGTTGTGAGTGTTTTCTTTAGACATTTTATCAACCCTATGACAACATTCTGAAACAGCATAGCAATGTAAAAAATAGTCTGCTAAGGTGTTTAGACTGAAATCCGCTCTTTACCAACTGTGTAGCAATGTATTAACAATAAGCAGAAGCACTTAGCAACAGCATAACGATGTACTGAGTAGTTTTTAGTATGTTGCTATGCAGTTACTAAGGCATTCAGTGTTTTAGAACACTTTATGGACTGCACAGCAACACACCACTCCATATCATCATACTGACGGTATTTAGAACACCTTAGTAACAGTATTTTTTTTTATTATTATTATTATTTTTAACTGAGCAGTTTTTAACTTGCTGCTAAGCTGTTGCTGAGGTGTCTTTTTTTTTTTTAGATGTTGCTTTGCAGTTTCTCAAAAGTCAATTTCATTATTAACCAGGTAAAAAACGCAAGTCCAATCACTTAGAAAAGTAACAGCGTATCTCTCTTGAACAAGCAGCATAATGTGAGGTATCATTCATGTCTGTAGTACAAACGGTGCAAGATAAGAGGCAAAGTTTACTATGTTCACCACTATTCTTGACTATCTAATAATAACACCCTGAGCACAATATAAAGGAAAGAAAGAGCATAAGTGTTTGTGACAGAAGAGAAAATATGGCTTGCTGCTTGAAGTGCAACCCCTCATATGCTGGTCCTGCTTAATTCCCTCAAAAGCCCCACAGGAAGTCCATCACTGCTGTGTGTGTGTGTGTGAGTGTGTGTGTATGCCTTTATGTTTGTTTAAAGAGCACATGCTCTCCGGATCCTGGTGCTCTTGCATAATTGGTGCACATGTGTCCAAACATTGCTGTGTGTGTGTGTTGTTCTGACAGACCTCTAGAGATATACAGGATGCAGCCTGTGCACACAATCCTTGGATCACATTAACACATTCATTAAGTCCACATGATCTTTTTGTCTTTTCACCACAAAAATCACTTGCGAGAATGTAATAATTCAGTCAACGAACATCACAAAAGCAGATCAATGAGCAAAGCAGGGAAAGATGCTCTGGATTGGCATTACAATGAGATCAGCAATTCCACAGAAAAACACAGTGCTCAAGAGCCGTAAACAGGTAATTTGTAATCATATGAAGACGATGTGAGTGAATTGGGCAGGGTAAACAGTCAGTTGTTTGTTTGGTGAGGCTCCATTCAGAATAAAGAGACAGATTGAGCTGCTTTACAGTGATTATGATCAACATGGACACAAGAGCCACAGCAGGGCTCGAGGGATGGGAGTGGCACGTGTGTGTGTGTGTGTGTGTGTGTGTGTGTGTGTGTGTGTGTGTGTGTGTGTGTGTGTGTGTGTGTGTGGCACTCACCTCTGGTTATGGTCCACAAGGGGAGGGGAATGACGCAGAGGGGGGACGTCGTAGTCGTCACCAGGTAACAGACCGTTGATGAAAGACTGCAGAGAAACACATGCAGACAAACACGCAATGTTAAAAAAAACAACAAGCTATTTATGATAACTAATTTATGGATGTAGTTCTCAATAAGAAACCTGACATAAAGATACAGATGATATCCATATGGGACATATTCATAATAGTTGTTAGATTATTTGTCATATAATCTTATAAATATCCATGGAATGGTGGACTGATGGGTAGATAGGAGAAACGTTGGATGAACATATGGATAGAAAGAAATACAGATGGATGGATGGATGGAAAGGAGTGATGGATGGGTGGATGGATAGAAATATGGATGGAAAGGACTGATGAATAGCTGGATAGATGGATGGATGGATGGAAAAGGACTGATGAATAGCTAGACGGATGGATGGATGGATGAATGGATGGATGGATGGATGGATAGAAATATGAATGGAAAGGACTGATGAATAGCAAGATGGATGGATGGATAGAAATATAGATGGAAAGGACTGATGAATAGCAAGATGGATGGATGGATGGATGGATGGATGGATGGATGGAAAGATGGATGGAAAAGGACTGATGAATAGCAAGATGGATGGATCGATGAATGGATGGATGGATAGAAATATGGATGGAAAGGACTGATGAATAGCAAGATGGATGGATGGATGGATGGATTATAGATGAAAAGGATTGAGTAAGAGAGAGAGAGAAGGAGAACATTAAAAGTATTTTCACACAGATCATCCTTGTTATTGGGCCTCATTCATGAAACACGAGCAGAACGAATTTGTATGTAAATCATTCGTAAAGCCGTTCTGGCATAAATTGCTGCTCCCTAATGGTGCGTAAAACATTCAAAAGTTCTTTGTTCTTTTAGGCAAACTGATAACACTGCATTTTGATAATATTTCACAAGTTCATTGGCCCTGTCTTTTTTTAGTTGAGAGTTAAAAACTGCTCAACTTTGGGTAAAATGTAGCCCTCGTCACTGTCAATTTTTACCCAGCCGTCCAATCACAGTGGAGGAGGGGCGGGACAAATACTACACCAACCAACTATCCTACTTGTACAACAATGGAGAAGTTAATATGGCTGGTTACTGCATTTTTATATTCAGTAATACTCTTTAAAATGAGATAGGCACATTACTGCCTGGCATATTCTGTATCATCATAGCAACTAAAGCATCTCAGTTGGAAAAACGCTGGGCCTCCAAAATGCTCTCAAACACCATCAGCTGGCCGTTTTCAGAAGAGCGCCTGGCATTTTTTTAGCTGGCTAAAAACACTTTGGTGGACACACGTTAACTGAATATTTATTGTTAAACATATGGCCAATTAGTCTCTTTAGCATGTTATTGCAATATACTGGAGCCAAACTTGAGAATGGAGCCCAGAAGATTCCACAGCGTTCCTGGACATGTAATTTGCATAGTTGTAACTCATGGGCGGGGATTAAGCATCCTATTTACAAATGATTGGAATTCATTAACATACACACGATTAAAGGTGCTTTATGTAAGAATGACAGCTAATGGTTGAAATGGGTACTGCAGCCCAAATTCAAAATATTGTTTGCCCCGCCCCCTCCTCCTCAGACTCAAAGCTCTCGCGGGTTGCCAGTTTGAAGACACGCAACAGAAGCGAGCTCAATTGACATTGGAAGGCGAGGAGACTTACACACTGTAAGATAATTAGTTGATTTATTGATTTATGATGAATTGATATCGTGTTTTAATATGCTCCCGTTCATAGAGATTTTTAGATGAATGCTGAAAGCTTTTTAGGTCGGGTAGAATCTGCGATCTCGGTCCCAGTTTGTTCGCTGGCTTCCAAGACTGCAATTCGCTGCATGTGTTTCCCGCCAACTGGCAACCAGGGTGGCGAAATACTATTGGGTAAATTGGCAACATGCGGTCTTGCACAGACCAAAACAAAAACAGAAATTCTGACACGGAATGCAAATTTCAAAGTAAAATAACTGTAGCAATAGTTTTCAGAGAAACGAGTATGTGAACACAGCATGTTTAATAAATATCTGAAAACATATTATGGTATTTTTATGCTTTAGTACAGTCAAAAACTTACATAGAGCACCTTTAACTATCAAATCAGATGATTACGAAGAGCTTGTAAATCCAGAGGATAGTTTTAGACGAAGGTCCATTTTAGGTGCAAATTACTCCAAATTTACTCATATATTTACGAAAGTTTAATGAATGAGGCCCTATGTGTCTATTGAATGAACTAGAAGGATCTTCTAGACCTCTATCATGGAGCTCTAGAAGCCTCAGATGTCTAAACAGTTTATTTCACAGATCAAGAGCAGTGTGTGATGCTGCACACTAGCTGTGGCCTGCAGGCGGTGGGCTGAACTGAGCTGTGTGGGCTTGTGACGGGAGAACAGGGGCCAAACTCTCTGTGCCCACACTGTGACACTAAATGAATCCATACACTGACATGCCAACCAGGGACAGAGAGAGAGAGAGAGAGAGAGAGAGAGAGAGAGAGAGAGAGAGAGAGAGAGAGAATTTTACAGTCCATTGGTGGTTACATATAATTGCACGTTGCAAACCTTAGTAGAACAAAAAGATCAAAAAAATCCACATGCACTTCAAACAACCCAGAACATCTCAGAGAAGTTCTTAGTTTCCAAAAGAGCTTTAATGAGAGACCCGCTGCAGCTTTGCAACCAAATATTTCACTCTCTCCAATCCCCTTGTGCAGAACATGCGTATTTAATACATAACCTATAAACTCCCAGCGAGAATATGTGTGTGTATTTTGCATTCTGGTGCATTAACCTAGATATATGCAAAAACACATGTCGGGGTGGGAGGGCAAGTGCTGTAATAACGAAAGGCACTGAATGCGTTTTAAATACCTCCTTTTTTAATGCCAGGGCCAAAGACAAGCACTACACACAGCCAAATTTCACAGCCCTGCTTTACTGCGAATATCGTCACTGTTGCTTAGTAACAGCCATGAGCAAAAAGTGAATATTTATGGCTTAAAATAGGCATGTAAGGGCTTGTGAATGAGTACAGAGGGTTCTAGGTGATTTCGAAACACAATGTCCAGTCATTTTTCTGCTCTTATCTCATGTTCTTGACTCTGCTTATCAAAGAAGGACATTCCAGCCCTAATATAAAGTGTCGCTCTCCAAAACGAGCTCATGTGAACGTGATCCGCATGATCCAGAAGGAATGTGTGTGCGTTCCTAACCTTACTACACTCTGACTGTGCATTCAGTCTGTGGCTGGTCCGGTTCAACCCCAAGTCCGCACCAGAGCAGCTGAGGGGTCTCCCGTTGATGTGCGCAGGGGCAGCGTGGGCGAGTTTGGGTGAGCGGTCAGCAGCAGACGTCCTGCAGTCTGACAAAGCAGTGCTGTCTTTAGGGCTCCAGGCCTCCAGGGGCGCTCTAGGGTCCCTGGGAAGGCCAGACGAAGGGGTGACGAGCCAGGCGGCCCGGCCTTCTTGAGGGATATGAGGTGGGCGTTCTGGCGGAGGAGGAGGAGGGGGGTCTCTCTGTGGGGGTGGGGGGGCAGGGAGGGGCTTGTCCTGTTTTCTGGACATGCCTGGAGATGACTGCAAAGAGAAAAGAGAAATATTAGAACACAAAAATTAAATTGAGAATCAAAATATTTATCATGATCAATAAGATACCTTGGGAGAGCCTGTGGGGCTGGGAGCAGGAGAGCGGATGAGATCAAGGCGGGGCGGTACGGGAGGAATGTTTAAGTGTGGGCCCATGTGATCTGCAGCGGTTTTCCGGCGTTCACACACAGGGGATGAGTTCGGAGACATTATCGGCGAGTTCTGGATCTCCATGGACTGCGCAAAGAAAGAGAAAAACACTAATGGTGATTTATGTCATATTTATTAGGGTTTGAAAAGACAAGCACCTTTTTTATTATTGTTCATATAGGGTTTCTTCATATCCATAACCTTAAGATTAAAATTTTGTGCATAACTCATCATGCATTTTTTACTTTCTAAGCAATAAAAAAATCCCCTAGAATTACACTGAAGTTCAGATCACAGTCATATCTTGGGACAATTATTAAGAAACTGCCTTGATCGGTGTTCTCAACATTTTTGAGACATTATTGTCAAAGATAATATTCAAAAGATATTTAGGCCCCCAAAGATATTTCTGGTACTTCTGCTGTACTGACAATGACGTAATGAGATTTATAAAATAATATATATATATATATATATATATATATATATATATATATATATATATATATGTGCATGTATATATATATTATTTACCTAAAGTATACTGTAAAAAAGAATTGTTGGTTTAACTGTTGGTTACTTGGTTGTCTTCAAATTTTGAGTTCATTGAAATTACAAGTTTGAGTTAATACAATGAAGGCGATTGGTTTAATAAACAGAAACTCAAAATATTGAAAACAGTATAGAAAAAATGTGGTGATAAATAATGAAAATAATTTTTACAGTAAAATATATAAGAAAATAATTAAAATAATTAAATTCCATAATTCCAAAAGGTTTTAATAACAGAATGTTTTTCAGGGTTTACACTTTATTACCAATAAATTTACATTTACAATTTTCTAGTCATTTGTAATTATGGAGATTTTTATTTTTTAAATATTTTGACTTACAAAAATAACAGTTTCCACCTGATAAAATATTTTAGAATTTGACATAGCTAGAGAAATTCATATTCATTATATTAATTTCCATGACTTCTCCAGGTCTAGAATAACATTCTTAAAATAAATAATTTTTTCGAGAGAACAAATTAAAATGAGAAATATGATGCCAGTTGATTTTGATCTTGATTTTATCTGCTTTGGCTTATTTTAAAGCTTGTTTTGTCTTATTTAAAATTATTTTAAACCATCTTGAGGTCCCCTTGGACGTTTGTTGACCCCTAACCATGGGTCCTGGCCTCAGTTGAAAACCACTTATCTAGAATTCACCTTGCAACCACCAAGAATCCCCTAGCAACCAGATAAAAACATTTAGAGGCACCTAAGCGACCACATACAGTAGCAACAGCCTGGCAATCATCCATCTGATTGAGTTTTACACAATCAAGCAGCACTCGTTTTCTTTCTTTTTTTAGAAAATCTAAAATCAAGATAAATACAGAAACACTCGATGTTGCACAGGTCTTGGTTTTGATTGAGATAAAATGCTTGAAATAAACACGACAGCAGTACAAAGAGAAGAAAAATGACAAACTCATTATTACCCATCATCATGATTGCGTACAAAGGTATCCTAATGGCCTATTACCTCCATGAATTGCTTCGGGCAGGTTAAGGTATTCAACTTCCTAATCAACTAATAGTCTCATTAGCATATCCATGAACAGAGCAATTGCAGCTGGACAGCTTTTGTTCATAGTGCACAAAAAAAAAAAAAAATGTACAGGGGGAAAGCGCTGCTAATTAAATTTGCTAAAAAAAAAAAAAAGATAAAGAAAATCAAAAGGTGAATAACATAAGCTTTGTGCCCTACTCTTAGTACAAACAAGTTCTCACTCACTGGGAAGCCAATATCCTCTACATGTTCTCTTGCAAGGGCATTATGGGGAGAGAAAAAAAAAGTAATATCTTGCATTTCTATTTAAAAACATTCCTGCCAGAAGGTGCCCTCTATTGCTCTCCAAGCTCTAGCATTTAATGAATCTACTCAGTGGAGCTGCGGAGGCTGTGTCCTCGTAAGGCAGGTTCCGACAGGTTTCTTTTTCTAATAAAAGAGACTGACATTTATGCTGGTGAAGAGTAGGAGGCTCTTGCACCTATATAAAAGCAGGATATAGGTCTCTTTGAAGTCCAGTGAAGAATGAGATTAAAACCACTAGAAAAAAAGAAGATTTGTCATGGAATGACAACAGTGATGAATGAAGTCTTATCTACTGAGCAGGTCTGGGCAGAAACAAACTTCTAAATACTTGTAAACGTGTGATAACAGACAGTGATTTGACTTAAAAATCAACATGAAATGCATTCAACACGTATTCCAGAGTGAAAAAAACAAAAAGTAGCTCTGGGTTTGATTTTATCAATCAGGAATTGACTGGGTCATGAAAAGTGGGCATTGTATAGCAGAATGGATGGGAAGGATTAAAAAAATAAGAGGGCTTGGTGAACTCATCCGAAAAAGAAGGTTGTGTCAGAAGTGAACAAGTTAATAAATTTAGATAAAATATTACGTGGTCAATAATTTTTATTGTCTTTTTAATAACATGCCCTAAGATCAATAGGGAACAATATTAATATTATCATGAACAAATATTAAGCGTACAGAATTAATAAGAATTCATATTCAATACATATTCACTACCGTTCAAAAGTTTGAGGTTATTAAGAAATTAATACTTTTATTCAGCTAGAGCACATTAAATTGATCAAAAGTGATGTTATAAAAACTTTATATTTTAAATATATGTTGTTTTTTATACTTTCCATTCATCACAAAACCCTGAGAAAAAAAAAAATCTATCATGGTTTCCACAAAAATATTATACTGTTTTCAACATTATGAAATGTTTTTGAGCACCAAATCAGCATATTAGAATGATTACCGAAGGATCATGTGACACTGAAGACTGGAGTAATGGCTGTGGAAAAATATAAATAAATAAATTTTATATATATATAATAATTTATATATATATAATTTATATAATTATATATTTATTTATTTATATTTTTCCATCGTAATATTTCACATTGTTACTGTTTTTACTGTATTTTTGATTTAATAAATGCAGCCTTGGTGAGAATAAGAGACTCCATTCAAAAATATTTAAATAAAAAAAATATTGATGCCAAACTTTTGAACAGTAGTCTAAGTAATTAGGATCAATTTTCATATGTTGGGAATCTCATGGATTTTGTACCTTTTTGATGTGGTCAATGACCAACGATTCCTCTCTGTCATCATCATCGTCCAGGTCCAGCATAGGGGAGCTGAAGTGGTCCAGGAAGAAGCACTTGGCCCCTTCATTGCGTGGGTCAAATGGATCCACAATGATGGGCTCAGTCCCTTTGATCTCACAGCGACAGAATGGGCAACCCTGACCATCGGAATCCTGCAGAAAAGAGTCGAGGACACACTGAGTGAACTTTAAAACACCAGCGCACACACTTGTAACGTGCACTCTCAAACATACACACACAAAGGCTCCAACACTTGTCCAGAAACCGTCTCTTACTCAAAACAGACATGAGCACACGCACACGGTGTAGTACCTCTGCTGATATCAACCTCAACGGTTCTGGTCTGCTTATTTGTATAGTGCTGTAAACACTGACAGAATGTTGTGGAAATATGCCTTGGCCATGAGGAAACTCTTTACTGGCAGGATCTGAAGAGCCATGTTTGATTACAAACAGCTGGAACGCACATGCTACCCCCTCAGGCCGGGTACCGAATTTCTCTTTTTCGATTTAGGAAACTGCAAAGCAAGACAGACACACACGCAGGCCACTCCGCCATGTCGCACGGCTCCGTACAGCCTGGAGACGGCTTACACATGGCAAAATGAACAACAATCATCTTTCATTTCCTCTATTAAACTCTGAGAATCAAAGTGTGTCGATATTTACAAGAACAAAAGATGATCATGGCTGCCATCTGGTTGAGGGGTCATGGAAAGACATCAAAGCATCGTTTGAAACCTAATCCTAATTAGAACCCTTAAACAGAAAGAGAGAAACACACCCGAACTGACTCGGCATAAAACAAGGCCATTAAAATGAGAAAAGAGTGAGATTTCTAAGGGATAGTCACCATCAAGACTTCACTGCTGTGTGTTCGTAAACTTACCAGAAAAATAGCAATGAATATTAATGTCCCTTCCAGCTAGGAAGTGAGATGATACTTCTCTCGGCTCTCAACCGGTTCAATTGTTTATTTAATGGTCAGGTACCTTTTATAGGCAGGTGACAGGTTAAAAGGGAAGCCACCCTGGCTGTTTTATAACAATAAGAGGGTGAACAACAGCACAGGAGATTCAAAAAGTCACACAAGCACTAGAATTATGTCTCTTGTTATCCAAGAATGGACTCGTGATGGACCACAGCTAAGGCCTTTTAGATGTCATTTTAGATATGTTGTGACAATGTGTGTTCAGTGACAACAATTCTAACCTGAAAGAAAGATGACATCCTTCTTCACATATTCTCACACTAAAATATGGAACAAACAAGTAAACACTTGCATCTAAAATTAAGTAACACGTCAACTACAAACATGCTCCACTAACATTTCCC